>NC_090436.1:210060752-210685752 GCF_031143425.1 Pleurodeles waltl
ATAGTAGTATAGTCTGCCTCTGCCTCTTCCTTGCCCTGCCCCAGACACACACTAGGAGGTTAGGGACTGTATTGTGAGAGGACAGGCACAGCCCTTTCAAGTTCAGGTGTCAGCTCCTCCCTCCCACTCTAGCCCAGGAAGACTCATCAGGACATGTAGAACACACCCCGGCTCCCTTTGTGTCACTGTCTAGAGTGAATTCACAAATGGCCCAACTGTCAGTCTGACCCAGACAAATATTCAGCAGCCAAGCAGAGGCACAAAATGGTTACGCAAGAAAATGCCCACTTTCTAAAAGCAGCATTTTCAAACTTACAATCTAAAAAACAACTTTACCAAAAGCTGTATTTTAAATTGTGAGTTCAGAAACCCCATATCGCTATCTGCTCCCAATGGGAAATTATACATAAAAGATATTTAAAGGCAAGCCCCATGTTAACCTATGGGAGAGAAAGGCCTTGCAATAGTGGAACACAGACTTGGCAGTATTTCACTATCAGGACATGTAAATCACCCGAGCACATACCCTACCTTTTAATTACACTGCACCCTGCCCAAGGGGATACTCAAGGCCTACCTTAGGGGTGACTTACATGGAGTAAAGGTGAAGGTTTTGGCCTTGCAAGTGGAAAAACGTGCCTGGTTGAATTGGCGGTACAAAACTGCACACACAGGCCCTGCAATGGCAGGCCTGAGACATGTTTACAGGGCTACTGTTGTATTGTGCACAAACATGTAACCAAGAGAATTGGAGTTGGAACGTTGGGGATAGAGTGTTGAGTAGTGGCAGCTGCTTGCTTGTAAGCTGCCCTGCTGAATGTGAGGACTTGTACTTGCAAACAAAGCAAAATAAAGAAACTTACCAGGAGTGCCGGTACTTCTCATCAGGTGGCGACGAGTTAGAGCTACGCGTTCCAACAGGGCGGCGGTTCGTTCCATTATTATTATTCTCTTTTTTTGGGGAGCGGAAGTCATTTTTGATGAATACGTTGGATGATCCTCGACTTTTCCTTTGGCCACGGAAGGAGCTACTGCGGAGGTGAGAAGTACCATTTTTATTTTGGGACGTTGTCCATTTTTCCCGTTTTGGGGTGAGGATCCGTCCAGCTCTGAGAGCGGCTCATGGGAGAGGAGCAAGCGCATGTTGGCTTCAGCTCGTTACGGAGGAACTAGTGCGTGACAACAGCTGTTGCCACGACTACGAGGAACACGTGCTGTGCTTCCAGGACAACAAAGAATGCATTTCCTGGAACAACGAGGAGTGTGGTGCAACGGCAAGAGAGACGTGAGCAGCGCGTGGTGGGTGATGCGTGTGGGTGTTGCCAGACTTACTGAATGCGTTACTTGGTTGCCAAGGTTATTGGTAACCCTGGCTGTGTGGTCCGTGCAGTCACCTTCTTTCCTTGAACACGTTACTTGGTTGCAAAGGTTATTGGGAACGCTGGCTGTGCGCTCCATGCAGTCACCTTCTTTTCTTTGAAAGTCCTTTCCTGGAAGTCTATATCGGCGTTTCAGGCTTCTAGCTACCCGGGAGAGACAGCGTCAAAATCGTAATCAAGCAGCAAGTAACGTGCATTTCCTCTATGGTTGTTTGGTTTGTATTCTGCATAACTTAGAGTGGATTCTTCTTTTGCTGCATGGGTTTCATTCTATTGCTCATTTAACCAGCATATGGAAGTCTGCATATCTCAGGTGTTGATTGCATATCTCTGTACATTTTGTTTTAAAATAAGAAAAAAAAATGCAGCAAGCTGTGATGCCTCCAATTCCATTTTTGTCCTCACCTGGACTACCTCCTATAGAATGGGAGCAATGGAAAGATGGTTTTGAGGCATATTTGGATGCAATTGAAGGAGAAGTTTTCACGCAGAGAAATAAATTCGCTTTGTTGAAACATTCATTGGGTATGGCGGGCAGGAAAATTTTGAAACATGAGTATGCAGCAGCTATAAAGGCTTTGGACGTTCGTTTCAAGAGAAGAAGAAATGTCATAATGGAACGTCATAAATTTTATAGGAGGTCGCAGATGCCAGATGAACCTTTTGAGAGTTCTGTGAGTGAACTCAGAATTCTAGCTGTGGCGTGTGACTTTAAAACTTTGAGGATGAGGTTATTCGAGACCAAGTAGTGGAAAAGTCAAGGTTCAAGAGAAGTTGCTTACAATTGAGAACCTCACGCTGGATAAAGCCATAGAAATTGCTAGCATCATTGAGTCCACGACTAAGTATATGGAACAAATTAATTTGAAGGGTGAAGTGCAAAGTGTGCAGACGATTGGCAGCAACAAACAAAAAGAGAAATGTGTTGGGGGAACTAGTGAGAAGAGGAAGTCCTTGAAATGTTATAGTTGTGGGAGTAAGAAGCATTTGGAGAACTCACAGTCTTGTCGTGCAGTTGATAAATGGTGCAACAAGTGTAAGAATAAAGGCCGTTTTATGAGAGTATGTAAAGGAGAATGGATAAAGGACACTAGGAATGTCAAATCGGTTAATGATGTGGGGGCATATTCAGCGACAAGAAGTCAAAGTGACTCTAGCAATGAAAATGTTGTACTAGTGGTGGAAAAAAAAGTGAAATTGAGGGGGGACACGGTTGAAGTCTCACAAATTCTTTAAAAAAAACGTTGTGGGCTCTATTGAAATTAATGGTGTCAGCTACAGGATGATGGCTGATTCTGGTTCATTATTCACTTTGATCAATCTGGAAGAATATAACAAGTTACACTGTATTGACTTGAAACAATCTGTAGTCAAACCTGTGGCATATGGGGGTAAATCGATCGATGTGGGGGAAGAGTTTGGAGCGTGTTTGGGTTTTAAAGGTAATCAAACACAAACTACTGTGTATGTGGCACGTACCGGAGGAAATTTGTTGGGGTGGATGGACCAAAGAAAATTGGAAATTGTTTTGGATCCTAATAGCAAGGAGCAAGTAATGTTACGCAAAGACATGGTGAATTTGATTTCTGTGGAAAGTAGTAACTGGGCTGAAGACTTTCCAGAAGTATTTAATAACAGATTGGGTAAGATTAAGGGATTTACACATCAAATTCAATTGAAGGCCGGTGTGAAGCCTGTGGTCCACAAACCCAGACACGTTCCAATAGCCATGAGAGAAGAATTAAAAAGGGAATTGCAGAGATTGTGTGATAATGATGTGATATAACCCAATGACTGTTCTGAATGGCTTTCTCCCATAGTTTTAGCAAAGAAATCTAATGGAGACCGGAGGATGTACATCAATTTAAGAGATTTGAATGAGAGAATTTGGGTTGATCGGCATCCTTTGCCCAATATTACTGAGATGATAACAATGATTAAGGGGGCAAGGTTGTTTGCAACATTAGATTTATCATCAGCTTATCATCAGGTAGTGTTGCACAAGGATTCTCGACATTTGACGTTGTTTGTCACACGATATGGAGCGTATTGTTTTAAGGGAATGCCATTTGGTTTGGCTTCGGCTTCTTCTGTTTTCCAGAGAATTATGGAGGCTATATTCAAGGGCTTAGACAAGGTTAAGTGTTTTCAGGATGATATTCTGATTTGGGGAGCTGATAGGGAAGAGCTGGACAGAATTTTGAGGGAAGTGCTAAGCATACTGAAAGAAAGAGGAGTCACCTTGGAATATAGCAAGTGCAAGTTTGATATGGATTATTTGGGTCACACTTTATCAGAAAGGGGTGTAGAGCCAAAATGAAGTTTGGTGAAAGCCATAAGAGAATGTCCTGCGCCACTGGACAAGGATCAACTAAAATCGTTTTTTAGAATGGTGGAATTTTATGTGAGATTTTTCCCAAATGTGCGGTAAGGACGAAGGGATTGCGAGAGTTATTACAGAATAGAACCAAGTTTGAATGGACTAAGGATAGGGATCAGGAATTTAACAAGATTAAATGTGAATTGGCAGCTGCTATACCATTGAATCCGTTTGATACAAGTGATTGTAGCATTTTTGTGATGGATACAGCCAGTTTGGGTTAGGAACTGTGTTAATGCAGTCCAGGAATGGCAAGGATGAAGTTGTGGCTTTCGGGTCCCGATCTTTGAGAGGGGCTGAGAGTGCTTATTCAGTTATAGAGAAGGAAGCGTTAGCGTGTTGGTGGGGTGTGAATTATTTTAGGAATTTTTTATGGGGAACCGAATTCATTGTGAGGACTGATAATAAACCCCTAGTTAATCTGTTTTCGACTAGAGGGGCATGTAAAGCGACACCTTGGATTGCCAAATGGCATTACAGGTTGCAAGAATTTCAGTTCAAGTTGGAGTATATTGCTGGTGTCAAAAACTATTTTGCGGATTGTTTATCACGGCTTCTCGTAAATGAGGGTGAAGGTGAAGATGTTAGTGATGATCTCCAGGTGGTGTTGTGTACTATGTTGGATGAGAAAGGATGTATTGATGAGGGGGAGTGGAAGGAAACGTTCAGACAGGATCAGGTGTTGTGAGAGTTGATTGGATGTTTGAGTAATGGATGGAGCACGAATGAGATGTGTGATGAAGTGAAGATGTACAAGGAGATATTTCAGGAGTTAGGTTGGTCTGATGGCATAATAAGAAGAGGACATTTATTGGTTGTGCCTCAGACAATGTGTAGGAATGTGTTAAATTTGCACATGAGGGGCATGTAGGAATGAATGCAATGAAAAGGAGGATAAGGGAAACTTTTTGGTCGCCAGGGGTAGACAGACGGGTCAAACATTGAGTGAGAGAATGCATGTCTTGTGCGTTGAGTGACAAATCACAAGTAATAACATCCAGTTCTTTGGAGGCTGTGTCTTTTCCGGCGAAACTCTGGTATAAGTTAGGTATGGACATAATTGGCCCCATGAATATGTTGGAGGGAAAAACACAGATTTGGAATTGTGTTGGTTGATTTTTATTCACATTGGCTTGAGGTTGAATGGGTCAGGATGCCAAATACAAGTGAAGTGACCAGATTTTTGAGGAAATTGTTCATGAGCGAAGGTTGTCCATCTGAAATAGTCACTGACAATGGAGTACAATCTGTGTCTCATCAATTTAAGAAATTTGTGGAGAATTGGGGAGTGAAGCATTTTACAACGTCTTTATACCATCCAAGAAGTCATGGTTTGGTGGAGAGATAAAACCGTGTGGTTAAGGATAACATACAGTTGTCTGTGGTGAATGGTTTGGAATAGAAGAAGGAGTTGGAGGAATTATTGTGGGCGTTATGTACAACGCCCAATGCTGTCACTGGTGTTTCACCGTTTGCCTTACTTAAAGGCAGGGTAAAGCAAGTTGGTGCGTCCATGGATGTGTGATGAGAAGTCGTTTGAAGAAAGGAAAAAATGTGTATTGGACAGGCGAGAGCATGCTCAAAGTAAGTATTTGAATCTGAGGAAGTGCCAAAAGCAAAATGTTAGGGTAGGTGATTGGGTTCGTATCATACTACCGGGAATTATTGTCAAAGAGAGTTCCAAATTTTCTGTTCCTAAGAGGGTGGTGTGTGTGAAAAGGTGCTTAGTCAAGTTGGAGGATAGTAAGTGGTGGAATAAAGCGAGAGTAGCTGTTCAAAAGTATGAGGAAGGTGTTTCAAGGATGTTGGGTGGAAATGGTGGAGTGGTCAGAAACGTTGGTGATAAACAACCTATGAATCAATCAGTGGAATGCAGAAGTTCGGGAAGGGAACGGAAAAAACCTGCATGGTTGCAGAAATATGTTGAATAACTTGTGTAATAAGGTAATGGGACAAATTTAGTTTAGTTTCCATTTTTCTTTTAGAATTCAACTTTTGTTATATCTGTATTTGGTTGTGATTATTATTATTATTATTATTATTATTATTATTATTATTATTATTGTGTCCATATTTCTTTCTTTTGTTTAAAGGGGAAAAGATGTGTTGTATTGTGCACGAGCATGTAACAAAGGGAATGGGAGTTGGAACGTTGGGGATAGAGTGTTGAGTAGTGGCAGGTGCTTGCTTGTAAGCTGCCCTGCTGGATGTGAGGACTTGTACTTCCAAATAAAGCACAATGAAGAAACTTACCAGGAGTACAGGTACTTCTCATCAGCTACTCGTGTGGGTGGCACAATCAGTGCTGTAGGCTCACTAGTAGCATTTGCTTTACAGGCCCTGGGCACACGTGGCGCACTATAATAGGGACTTACCAGTAAATCCAATGTTCCCATCATGGAAAATCAATTACCAATACCTTTTAGCCAGAGTGCACTTACACCTTAGCACTGGTTAGCAGTGTTAATGTACCCAGAGTATCAAAATCAGCAAAAACGAATTACAGCACAGGGTCCAAAAACAGGAGGTCAGAAGTAAAAAGGACAGGGAAACCAAACCAAGATCTGCCAGGTCTAACAATTCCCATGTTTTTAAATCCTACTTTTACATCTGTGCAATGTATACACTGTTCTGGAGGGACTTTGTGACACTGAATATTTCCTAGAAACACATGAACTAAAACTTCAAGATGGGACCTTGCCCGGACAAATGTGGAACTCTCGTTTGTCACTCTGGTGAAGGTATGTCTTAAACTGCAACTGCAAACAAAATCTTCCTTAGTTAGCACTTGGGCCAAGCCACCCAGAGGCTGCACATACCATCTATGTTGGCTTGTCAGATGGAAGGTAAAAAAAAGTGTCAGGGATCCATACAGAAGCAGATGTTTCATCAACAGGCACAATGTAGACATTCGTTCACCTCCTCCGCTTCATGTGAGAGCCCGCAGTACTCTGAACTCCGCAGAAGAGGGATTTATAAGTGCGAGGTTCTGGCAGCCTTATTTACAGATGTGCACACCATTTGCACTGTGGATGAACGCGAGACCATATTCATGTGGTTTGAAGTTTGCATTGTATTTGGAATATAGCTTTACCAATGACCTTTTCGCACCAGGGGCCATATTTATACTCCGTTTGCGCCGAAATTGCGTCGTTTTTTTTGACGCAATTTCGACGCAAAACTAACGCCAACTAACGCCATATTTATACTATGGCGTTAGAGGCGAATAGCGCCAAAGTTCCCGGAATGTGCGTCATTTTTTAGCGTGAACCCCTTCCTTGCGTTAATGATATGCAAGGGAGGCGTTCCCGTCTAAAAAATGACTCCCAGGCCTTTACGTGGTATTTATACTCCCGGGCAAAAGAGACGCCCGGGAGTTGGCGTGGCTAAAAACGGCGCATTTGCGCCGCTTTTTAACGCCTGGGTCAGGCATGGCGTTAAGGGACAAGTGGGCTCAAAATGAGCCCAGAGTGCCCTCCCCTGCCCCCAGGGACCCCCCCTGCCACCCTTGCCCACCCCAGGAGGACACCCAAGGCTGGAGGGACCCACCCCAGGGACATTCAGGTAAGTTCAGGTAAGTATTTATTTTTTTTTTTTTAATAATATTTTGTGGCATAGGGGGGCCTGATTTGTGCCCCCCTACATGCCACTATGCCCAATGACCATGCCCAGGGGACAGAAGTCCCCTGGGCATGGCCATTGGGCAAGGGGGCATGACTCCTATCTTTACAATGATAGGAGTCATGTTGATGGGGGATGGGCGTCGTTAAAAAATGGCGCAAGTCGGGTTAAGACGATTTTTTCGACGTAACCTGACTTGCCCCATTTTAAGACGCCCATGCGCCATTTTCCCCCTACGCCGGCGCTGTCTGGTCTACGTGGTTTTTTCCCACGCAAACCAGGCAGCGCCGGTCTGATTGCGCCGTCTAACGCCATTCCATAAATACGGCGCCCGCATGGTGCTTCAGAATGGCGTTAGACGGCGCAAAACTTTTTGACGCTAAACTGCGTTAGCGCAGTTTAGCGTCAAAAAGTATAAATATGGGCCCAGGTTCTATCATTCAAAGGTCAGAGATTAATGACAATATTCCATTATTCTAACTGGGACACTCTGCAGATTGTCTGTCAGAAAACATATACAAGCTAGAATCATATAATTTTAAGTGGTTTCCTCTGCTATCACTTCCCATAACTGTACTCTGGACATGTCAGGAACTGCAGCCTCGCTGTGGCTGTTGTCTGTTGGACTGCCACTGCTGGGACTGTGGGCACAGCAGTGTGCTGCTCAGTACTGCTTGTGTCTTTGTCCGTATCTGTGGTAAGGCCTATTAAAGGAGCCCTGGTTGTGGCATTAGTGCAGCCAACTACTAATCGAGGGTCATGCTGCAAGCATCAGGAACTTCTCTCTTGAGGCTTCAAGTTCCTGCAGCAGGTGATATCCATTTGACTATGAGTGTGCGATAACAGACAGCCGCACCCTCTCAAATTTCCTCAGCTTCTCATGTTCCAGGTTGAAGGTGGCAGCAATCAGGTGACGCTCCATTTGCATAGACTCTGAACACATGCAGGAAGCAGTCATCTCTGGTAGCCAGTTGCAGTAGTGACACCCTGGTCTGTTCCAAAATCTCAGTGGAAGTACAGCAGTGAGTCTCTGTATGGACATTACAGTGTCTAACACATACTACAGTGTTGAGGTGGCCCATGAGGACATTTTTGAGTAGTTTGTGTGCTTGATAATTCCCTGAACATTGTGTATGCATGTTCCGGCCACTGTAATGTGATGGCTGTGATGGAGCAGGCCACTTGCGCCGAAACATTGTCCAGTGCTGTTCAATAGGCATTGATGAAAAAAAGAATCCTTTGTTAACATTAACCATGCACAGCAGCACATTCCAAGCAGATATTAAAAGATCCACATCCTAAACATTGTGTATAATTGATTTTGAAGGAACACTGTAGATACCTTGTATCACAGTTTAGTATACAAGGTTTATGAAAGATATTTCGAAGAATCACTACTAACACTCTAAGCTCCAATTGGTAACTCTGGGCCATATGTACGAAAGCTTTTTCCCATAGACACAGAATGGGTAAAATCCTTTCGTACATCTGGCCCTCTGTCTTTTCAGCCTGGTGTTCCCTACTTTGAGGTGATGACAATTCTTTACTTCAAGCTTTTAAGTAGATGATAAGCATCATGTTGTTGCAAGTAAATGTATAATTGTTTTGGGGGATATCTGGGCCCTTATTATGCATAGGGCTCACTTTTCCTGTTTGCGCCATGGTGCCATGGCGCACCTTTAAATAGGGGGGCTGGGTGCAAACAGGGAAATTGAGTCCTAATACAGTGAATGCAATGCCCTCAGGGCACCCACGACCCATGCTGTCCTAGGGACAGTGCATGCAAATGAAATACGGAGGGCTGCTTCAAGGCCGCTCTGTGTCTCACAATTTATGGGGCACTTGCCTGCACTTTAAAGAGGAATTAGAGATCCCTTTGGAGAGAGGTGCAGTAAGTGACTGCACTTGCCTGTAAGGGTATGTCTTGGGTGAGGAGGAGGGCCCATGGACCACAGGGGCCTGCCATCACGGAGTGCACCACTAGTGCATCACCTGTTTGGGGCACACTTTCAGTGCACCTTGTGACAGCTTCTTTATCTCCATGCCTGTGTCCATAATACGACGCGGGCACAGAGGAAGAGAGATTCCCTCATTTACAAAGAGCCACACCCTTTTGAGATAGCACTGGTGCTACATGTGTGCCAGCACTATCTGTATTAAAAGAGGGGCCACACAAGTGTGTGCGGCCCCTCCTGTAATACTAAAATGCCCTGGGGCGCACAAAGTGGGCACACATGTCCGTTATGCTCCCAGGCACTTTCTGTAATACAGCCCCTGGTGCCTGATTCTTTGATCTCGTTTTATAAATCCATTTCTGATATGCAGCAAACAGAGTCAGTGCTGCCAACAGGTGGGCTTGTGAAAGGCGTGCTGCTCCTGAAAAATCCAACCCCAAAAAGAGCATATACCGACAGGGCAGGAAAGATAAATTGGGCGATGTAATTATTAGACAGGCTATTGACCTGATGTGCTATCACAGTTCAAAACCAGGGAAATGCAAAGTGCACACAAGGCCCTCATGTATGAAGAATGGATTAGCTCAAAGGGGGTCTCCATCTGCGCTCCGACTTTTACCAAATGCATTCTTATTTTGCTAACCAACCTATGTATTAATAGGTTGGTTCACAAAATACAGAATTGTGGTGGGTCGCAATTAGACTTACTCATAAATATTAAAGAGGGAGGTCACAAATTGCGACCCACTAAGATTGGCTACAATCAGAGGCTTGGTGGCCTGCTGTGGTCAGCCGACCACCATGTCTGAGATGGCTTTTAAATAAACCAATCTTTTTTAAATAGAGTGCATATTCCTGAAAGGAAAATGGGATGTGTTTAAAAAACATAAAAATGTTCACAAACTATTTTTTTAAGATTAGGTGCTGCTCTTAAAAAAAAAAAAATTCACCATTCAGAAAGGGGAATAGGTCCCTTGGGATTCTCTTCACTTTATGAATGGGTTACCTTCTCCTTTGATTTGGTTGTAAAATGTTAATATTTTCCGACCAGACTTTGTTTGCAAAACATTAATACATACATTAGGGAAACAGTATTTGTAAGGGACTCCCTTAAAACTCTTCTCCCAAATAGTGGTTCCCTAGTGTTTCCTAAAACTGCATTCTGTTTGGAATTACATCTGAGGGAGCAGGCAGCGGTTCTGTGGACCACTTCCTGGCCCTCCTGAAGGTGCAGACATGTTCCACAATGGGGAAGTTATCCCTTGAAACCTCAATTCAGGGGTCAGTAACTGATCTCAATTGCGTCCTCAATTGTGCTCGGAAACATTGATCCATCCCATTCCAAACAGTAAATATGACTGGGTGTTTCTTTCAGGCCCCCTCTTATTAATGAATCAGAAAGGGTTGAAAAGCCTTTTTACAAGATGGAATGGCTTTCCCAACTCATAAAAGGGCTTTTTAGCTTTGTAAAGGGCCGTTTTGCATTTGCAAACCCTATAACCGCAAAAGGGATTTGCACATCTGGCCCTATGTTGAGTAGTGTTGGCTAGATACTCCTTCATGATTCCTTTCCCAGAGAGATCTTGCCTTTTTGCACTACAGCTTTTTATCCACGTACTTACCTTATCTCTGCATGCAAGAGACTCTCTCTTCTTAGGTACTAACTGCTCATCTATCTCCTTCTGCCCTGTTTGTGATCCTGTTTGTGATCCCCACATATACACCGCGAACACGGCCTACAAGGCAATGATGCAAAAACACAAGGCAGTTAAAAGACACGGAAATGAAAACACGAGACTGTGAAACATTTAAGAATAGAAAAACAAAGGATTTACATAAGGCAGGGGTGTAAGAATCCAAGGACGTAAAAGGTCAAGGATGTAAATAACGAAAAATGTAAATAAAAAAAAACTAAACATAAAAAAAAAATGAGGCTCTGAAAATCTATGCAAAATGGCATGATGGGTGGGAGCAGGGCAAAAAATTATTTGTTCATGCAAAGCCAGATCAACTAAAATCACAAAGTAACATGACCTGGCATTGAGTGGAATGCTGGGTATTGGCATGGACGTCAAAACACCAAAATGCCAGGGGTAGCCGAAGTGACATCACACGCCCTTTTACCTCCACTTTCACTCACTGGCGCATACTTACACATACACACAAATCCACACTTACACACACTCTCGCACATAAACACGCTCTCACCCGCAAGCACGCACAGAACATACATTTCAAAACATTTTTACTTACCTGAGCTGCCATGAGAGGGCACATTTATATTACACAAATAGTGAATAATATGTTATTATGCACTATTAGTGTAATAAAAAGTTGACAGAAAGCAAACAGAGCGGAGCCCCAACTGACGTCCATAACAACGAGCTGACTCTGTGATCCTGGCACTGAATTTGCCACCTCTGAAGCCAGGGGTCGCAAAGGGGAAGCCAGGGGTCGCAAAGGCCAAGCCAGGGATTCCTTGAGTATTGGTCTGCACGTAGAGGTTTGTACTAATGGTGTGAAAAACCCATGCAAGACATTCTTGCTCGCCTTCAGCCTATGGTTCTAAAGCAGGGTTCGTGTGGGCAAACAGGGCTTTTTAATAGGAGCGTCAGTGATGACATCGTCAGAACGACATGGTGCAAATGTGGCGATGGGTAATATGTTGCCACAATTCAGCGCTGCGTATTTCTACACATCGTTGCACAAATCTTAATACATCTGGGCCTAAAGATGTAAGAAAGTCAAGGGGGTACAAAAACATGGTTGTAAAAAAACAAGGACGAAAAAAGTAAGTAAATATAAAAAATCAGTGCAGAAAAAGCAAAGTTGTAAGAAATAAAAGTTGTAAAAAACCCCAAGGGTATAAAAAACCACAAACATAAACAATAAGGATGTACACAACACAAGATGTAAAAAAACAAGTTGCGGTCGTACTACAGCCCTCCCTGCTACCTAGGAATTATAGGCCCTCATTACAAAATTGACGGTAAATCCCGCTTACCGCTGTGCAGAAGAATGCCAACACAACGCTGCGGCAGCGGAATTCCGCTACAGCTATTACGACCCACAGCTCGGAATCCGCCATAATCCAGACACCCACCCAAGTCCGCCACACCAAAGGTCAGTGATAAACTGGCGATAACAAAACCTCCACTATCACACCAACAGGAATACGCCCACACTATTATGACCCACGAATCCATGCAGCGGTCTTTCAACCGCGGTATTCCATTGGCGGTACACACCGCCGCGCTCAAAATACACACACATTTACAGGACACAATCACATTGGACAATTCAAAATACACACACCTGATACACATACACACACCACTCCCACACACCCAATCCAATGTAAAACACACACCCACATCACCCACAAACCCTTACTACCAACATTTTGAAAGAAGGCCAGAGAGAGACACCACCAGAAACAACACTAGCATCCAGAGACACACAACATCATCACTCACACAACATCCACGCACCTTAAACAACACACAATAACACATCCCCTCACACATCACAACACACACAACCTCACTCATCACCCACACCACATCATGGCACCTCAACGACACCCCAGGTTCTCTGAGGAGGAGCTCAGGGTCATGGTGGAGGAAATCATCCGGGTAGAGCCACAGCTATTGGGATCACAGGTACAGCACACCTCCATTGCCAGGAAGATGGAGCTATGGCGCAGAATCGTCGACAGGGTCAACGCAGTGGGACAGCATCCAAGAACTAGGGATGACATCAGGAAGAAGTGGAAAGACCTACGGGGGAAGGTGCGTTCTATGGTCTCCAGACACCAGATTGCAGTACAGAGGACTGGCGGTGGACCCCCACCTCCTCCCCCACAACTAACAACATGGGAGGAGCAAGTCTTGGCAATACTGCATCCTGAGGGCCTCGCAGGAGAATGGACTCTGGTAAGTCAACTCTTAACTATTATCTCCCCCACCCTACCTGCATGCCATCACATATCCCCACACTCACCCCATCACTCCAACACCTCACATATGTCCCACTATCACAACTCACCCATCCCAACACCAAGCCCTGCATGCAACACCAAAGCATGGACACCCATCACCAAAACATGTCCACTACAGATACCCACACAGGCCCCAAACCAAATATCACACAAGGACCTAGTCAAGAATGCAAGCACTGGAGTACAGGGTCACTCACCCATTGCACACGATGGCACACACAGATGCAATAATCATGCCTTTACACCCCTGCAGGACCCCTACCCAACGTCACCGGACAGGAGGTTCCAGACATATCCAGTCCCCCAACAGAAGAGGCCCACAGTGATGACAGCAGCTCTGCACAACTGGATCAAGATGAGCAGCCCGGCCCATCTGGGACCTCGGGACAGTCAGTTCCCCTGACACTGACACAAGCCACCACAGAGCCTCCCCCCTCATGAAACACCACCACAGCACCCACCCAGCGGGCCCATCCCTCTGTCCCCAGGACACGTCAAGCAGCAGTGTGTCCACCAATACAGGGAACCCAGGTAAACCCACCACCCCAAGAAAATCAGGGACCTGGGGGCAGTGGCAGTGGGCACACGGTTCAGTGGACAGAGGAACAGGAAAACAGGGGAACTGGAGGACTGCTGTGCGACAGGGGGAGGACAGGCCCAGGGAACCCACTCTCCATGAGACACTATCCAACATCATGGGAGCGTACCATCATTCCCAGGAGACGATGGCAACGGTACTGGCCAACTTTCAGGAGACCCAGCGGCTGCAGGAGGAACACTATCTGGGGATCAGGGAGGAACTGAAGTCCATTAACACCACCCTGGTCACCATTGTAGGGGTGCTGCAGGACCTTGTCAACACCAGGAAGGAAACTGTGGCCCAACAAGGGGCCCCTGACACTAGTCTGGATGATGAACAGCCCTCCACCGGCGCTAGTGGACAGGAGGCACCACCACAGGACCAAGACACCAGCACCCCACCCCCTGCAGATGGACAGCCACCCCGCAAACGGTCCCTGAGATCCAGGAACAAGACAGAGAACATTGCCAAGATCCCCGCCAGGAAATGAGACCCCCCTGAATGTCACCCTTCTGTCCCACTTTGTCACCCTGTCCATCCTTCAACTGCCCTTGCTCCACTTCCTATGCCCCTTTGGACAATGCACCTGTGAAACAAATAGACTGGACTCTGCCACGGACATTCCTCCACCATCACCCCTGCCCATTTTACAACCCCCTCCACTTATTTGCACAGAAATAAACACACATCAATCACAAAACAATCTGGAGTCAGTCTGTGCTTTCACAAATGTGTAATTGCAATAACTATGGAATATAGCAATGTCAATTTAATTGTCCACATACCGATGAAACACAGCTGTAGGGCTGGAGGAAATATAGCAGAGGTCACAAAGTGGGACCAACATCTGTTAAATGGAAAGGCAAAGTGACAAGTCAGGGTCCATACACTGAGTGAAAATGACAGACTTATGATAGCTCAAACAATAGTATGAGATGTGTGAGGCAGTGACATCTTCTTACCTGTGTCTCACTGGATGTATTGCTGGATAACGTTGTTTCTGTTGTCAATATCCTCTTCTTCTGCCTCCTCTTCTTCACTGTCCACAGGCTCCACAGCTGCCACAAGACCTCCAACTGGACCATCCTGCTGCAGAAAAGGCACCTGTTGTCGCAAAGCCAGGTTGTGCAGCACACAGCAGGCCACGATCATCTGGCACACCTTCTTTGGTGAGTAGTAGAGAGAGAACCACCTGTCACATGGAGGCACCGGAACCTGGCCTTCAGGAGGCCGAAGGTCCGTTTGATCACCCTCCTAGTTCGCCCATGTGCCTCATTGTAGCGTTCCTCTGCCTTTGTCCTGGGATTTCTCACTGGGGTCAGTAGCCATGACAGGTTGGGGTACCCAGAGTCACCTGCAAATTTAGAGGGACAACTGTTAAACACTCACTAACCCGTAGGGACAACCCCATACCCAGACAACTATTCACACTGTATAGGGTCCTTGTCCTCACCTATTAGCCACACACTGTGCCTCTGGAGTTTCCCCATCACATAAGGGGTGCTGCTATTCCTCAGAATGTAAGCGTCATGCACTGAGCCAGGAAATTTGGCATTCACATGGGAGATGTACTGGTTGGCCAAACACACCATCTGCACATTCATCGAATGGTAGCTCTTCCGGTTTCTGTACACCTGTTCACTCCTGCGTGGGGGTACCAAGGCCACATGTGTCCCATCAATGGCACCTATGATGTTGGGGATATGTCCCTGGGCATAGAAGTCACCTTTCACTGCAGGCAAATCCTCCACCTGAGGGAAAACGAGGTAGCTGCGCATGTGTTTCAGCAGGGCAGACAACAATCTGGACAGCACGTTAGAGAACATTGGCTGGGACATCCCTGATTCAATGGCCACCGTTGTTTGAAAAGACCCACTTGACAGGAATGGAGTACTGACAGGACCTGCACTAGAGGGGGTATCCCTGTGGGATGGCGGATAGCTGACATCAGGTCTGGCTCCACTGGGCACACAGTTCATGGATTGTTGCACGATCAAGTCTGTAGGTGACTATTACGTGTCTCTATTCCATTGTCGACAGGTCCACCAGCAGTCTGTACACTGGAGGATGCCGCCATCTCATCACCTGCCCCAGCAGACGTGCCCTGTGGAGGAGAACAGCGAGCAGAGAGTCAGCCAACACTGAGGTATCACAAAATGTAATTTGCACACATTTATTAATCTGCAATGTGCCTGTTACTGTGTGTATGCAAGGCCTAGATAGGTGTGACGCAGTTATTATTAATGACATGTGGCCCCCTGAAATAGCGGCTGCCTGACCTGTAAGGAGGGACAAGGGGATATGAGGTAACTGCATTGGCGTTCTACACCGTCACGGTAGGCGGTCGAAGACCGCGGCACAATCCTGCATTGGTTAACATTGGACCCTATGGGTCCTAGGAGCCAATGACGATGTACGCCGGCAGTGACGGTACGCTCCACCGCGGGCGTGACCGCTATTTTCTGTCTGTTCACTCACATGATACCTGACCTTCAACAGGAGAGGACCTACACTGAAAGTGCTACTGTGACCTGTTCTGGAAGCGACAATGGCTCATGTGTCTGGGGAAAAGGCCCCTGCCTCACTTCGGAGGAGTTGGAGAAACCAGTGGATGGGGTCCTCCCCAAGTACACACAACTGTACGGTCCTCCAGACAAACAGGTGAGTACACTGTGAGCATGCTGCATGGGAAATGCCTGTTTGGAGTGGTGTGGATGGAAGATACATGGGGTGGGGGCTGAGGCCTGCATGAGCGGACGGTGAGTGTATGTGCATGAGGGCAAGGGTGGGAACGTGGGCCAATGAGTATGACGGTCCGGACGGGTAAAGATTTTCCTTTTCCCCTGTACTATTCCTCTAGGTCAGTGCCCACCAGAAGAAGGATATTTGGTGTGCCATCACCAAGTACGTCCGGACCCTGGGGGTCCACCACAAAAGGGGGCACCCACTGCCGGAAAAGATGGGAGGACCTTCGCCACTGGAGCAAGGAGACGGCGGAGGCCCAGATAGGGATGGCCTCCCAACGTGGGAGGGGTGCCCATCGCACCATGACCCCCCTGATGTTCCGGATCCTGGCGGTGGCGTATCCGGAGTTGGATGGGCGCTTGAGGGCATCACAGCAGCCACAAGGGGGTGAGTACAGTCACATTCATCTGATTGTGCGCGTATTACGAGCTGTCTGGGTGGGGGAGGCAGGCAAGGTCCCTTGTGAGGCAGGTTCAGTGGAACCCCAACCCCACTAGTGGTTAGTGCCATCTACACCTAGTCAGGCTCCTGTGACTTCCATGTGTGCAGCAATCAGGCTTAGGCCTTCTACCCCATGGGCATGTGAATAATCTAGGAACTATAAGTGCATGGCGTAGTGCAGAGGGCTGCTGTGTCTGTAGTGTCCGCCAACGGTACTGGTGTTGTATGCACTGAACATGTCTTTTTTCTGTCTCCCCCCCTTTTAGTGGTCTCCCTGTTCTTGTGTGCAATAGCATCATCAGGCGGAGGAGCAGTGGCACCGGAGCAGGAGGGCGCTGCATCCCACTTGGCCCTGGAGGGCGAAACGACGGAGTCTGAAGCCACCAGTGGGACGGTGGGCGAGGGGAGCTCCATGGCGGGGACAGGAGATTACAGCAGTGACAGCGACTCCTCCTCTGATGGGAGCTCTCTTGTGGTGGCGGGCCCCTCTGTGCCCCCGCATCAACAGGTACAGCTCCCACCCCCCCTACCAGCACCGCACTCCCAGCAGCCCCTCAGCGTGTGTCCTGTCCCCGCTCACCCAGGAGGGTGGGCATCTCCTTCGCCCCAGGCACCTCAGGCCCTGCCCCAGTCAGCCCTGTTGCCCTCAGTGAGGAGGCTATTGACCTCCTGAGATCCATACTGTTGGGCAGTCTGCCATTGTGAATGCCATTCACGGTGTTGAGAGGCATTTGCAACAAACAAATGCATACCTGGAGGGCATTCATTCTGGCCAGGCAGCCCAACAGAGAGCATTTCAGGCTCTGGCCTCAGCACTGATGGCAGCCATTGTCCCTGTGTCCAGCCTCCCCCTCCTACTTCCTCCACCCAGACCCAATCCCCTGTACCTCAGCCTATCCCAAGCACACCATCAGACCAGCATGCACACACCTCAACACACAAAAGTGGCTCAGGTAAATATAAGCACCACACATCCAACAGGCACTCACACAAGCATCATGCCCATGCAGACATACCAACATCCACTGCCTCCACTGTGTCCCCCTCCTCCACGTCTCCCTCCTCCCTCCCAGTCTCCTCTCCACTCACACCTGCATGCACTACATCTTCAGCCACTACCTTCATCTCCAGCATGCGCATCACCACACACCGCTTACGTGCACTCACCACCCCCACTACCATTCACACATCCCCTGTGCCCTCTCCCAGTGTGTCAGTGAGCCCTCCTCCCAAAGTACACAAACTCAGGCACACACCCACCCAACAGCCATCCACCTCACAACAGCCTCCGGCCAATGCACCTTCACCCAAATTGAGCAGACGTACACCTCCTACAACCACTACCTCTTCCTCCACTCCCAAATCCCCTCCATCTACCCATCCCAGTGTGTCTAAAAAACGTTTCCTGGCTAATATTGACCTCTTCCCTACACCTCCCCCCGTCCATCCCCTAGGGCCAGGCTTTCCAGGTCCCAACCCAGCACCTCAGCCACCACATCCCCAGCCAAAGTGGTGCCAGCAACTGCGGGCTATTGGAGTACGCCAACCATCAGGGCTGCCAGTGTGCCACGGAGCGAGGGCAAGGACATTCCGCCACCTGCCAAGCTAAAAAAGATGCCCACATCCCGGAGGGAGAAGCAGAAAACACCTGCCACCAAGGTGTCAGGGAAAACGAAAGGGCATAGTGGCAAGACAGCTGCACCACCATCAAAGGTGGGGAAGGGCCAGAAACTGAAGGGCAGGTCAGGAGAGGGCATGGTGGCACCAACTGATGGACCACTGTCACACCTTCTTTCCACGTCGACGCCAACCTGTACGGCGGAGAAGACCACCACTTGCACCGCCACCTGCACCGCCACAGACCCCGCCGCCAGCACCGTTGTCACAGACCCCACCACCAGCACCGCCGCCACAGACCCCGCCACCAGCACTGCCGCCACAGAGCCCGCCGCCAGCACCGCTGCCACAGAGCCCGCCGCAAGCACCGCTGCCACAGAGCTCGCCGCAAGCACCGCTGCCACAGAGACCGCCGCCAGCACCGCTGCCACAGAGCCCGCAACCAGCACCGCCGCCACAGAGCCCATCGCCAGCACCGCTGCCACAGAGCCTGCCACAAGCACCGCCGCGGCCCCGCAACATCCTGAGCCAGTGGCACCACCGCAGACATGGCTTCCATCCCCAGTGGTCAGTCGTCCATGAAGCATCACTTTCAGTGGAGAAAGGCATCCGCTACCTCAGTCCTTGGCAGGATGAAGCACTCTGGGCACCAAGCCCCTTCCAGAACCAGTGGAGAGATACATCCACTACCTCAGTCCTTGGCAGGATGAAGCACTCTGGGCACCAAGCCCCCTCCAGAACCAGTGGCGAGATACATCCACTACCTCAGTCCTTGGCAGGATGAAGCACTCTGGGCATAAAGCCCCCTCCAGAACCAGTGGAGACTGTTATCCACTTGAGAGATTGTGGCTTTGCACTCCCCCGGATGCAGCAGTGGGAAAACCACCCACTGGAGAGACTTGAGAGACTGTGGCTTTGCACTCCTCAGGATGCAGCAGTGGGCAAACCACCCACTGTAAAGACTTGAGAGACTGTGGCTTTGCACTCCCCAGGATGCAGCAGTGGGCAAACCACCCACTGTAAAGACTTGAGAGATTGTGGCTTTGCACTCCCCAGGATACATCAATGGGCATGTAGCCCCCTCGTGGAGCAGTGGCATCGTGCGTTCATCAGGCTGAGGTGCCCCCCCTCCCCCTGAGGTGCCTGTATATTTTCTATGTGATGCCCCTCCAGTGCTCTCTCCGTTTGGAGTCAGGTATGTAGTGTGGGCCTCGCCCATGCATTTTGGACCCAGTGGTCCACGGACAATGATTGGTGCACTATTCCTACTTGTGTAGTTGGTGTACATAATTGTATATACTGGATTTTGAGTTTTGACTGATGGATTCTTTTTATTACAATCATTCAGATCATTTCCTTTTGTCCTTGCGTTATTCAAGGTGGGGGTGGGGGTGTATATGTAATGTTACAGCATGTATTTGTGTGTATGGTGTTGTAGGTGAGGGTGGGGGTGTTGCATGTTGCGTGTGTGTCACTCTCTTTTCCCTCCCCCCTCTCCTGTGTTGTAGGTGCAGTACTCACCGTGGTCGTCGCCGCCGTCGGTGGAGCTCCTGATAGAGGAGCAGGAAGACCATCACCGGCAGGATCTGCAGTTCTGGCTCGATGGCGTCCTTGTTCCTCGTGGGATGTGGAGAGGTAAGTGTTTTTCCTTCTGTGTACTGTTTCTGCCGTGTTTTTATTCGCGTTGGTTCTGCCCTGGAAAAGGTGGCAGATAGCTGTGTTGTGATAGGGTGGGCGGTACATTGTCTTCCGTCTGTCTGTTGGTGGTGTCCGCCACGCTGTTTGTTTGTACCACTGTGGCGGTCAGAGTGTTAAAGTGACTGTCTATGTTGGCGGTTTCCCCCACGGTCGTAATCCCATTTTTATCCGCCGGCCTGTTTGCGGTATTACTGCCGCTTTAACACCGACCGCCAGGGTTGTAATGAGGGCCAAAATGTATTGTACTCGTCGTTAGTATATTAAAAAGACAGCATAATCAATCATGCTTGTGTATTAAAATGACAGCATGCCCTTATGAAATACTTTAACAGAAAATATTTTATTGTCACAGAAGTCAACATAAAGACCCACAGAAGCCCGGAGTAAAGTGGTGAAGGTCTGTGACAGGTGAAGCCTATAATTCTTCTCCTCATCTAACCAATTTACAGCGACCAGTCAGCTTTCTACTCTCCCTCAGGTGCGCCCAGCCAAAGTGACAAAACCGAGACTCTCTCTGATGATCCTCAACCCAAAAGGCTAGAGGGTCATTCTCTTCCAAGGAAGTGGCATTTAAATGTAAATTAAATGTAACTGATTTAAATGACCTTCCACACATGATAGTGTTCTTGCAAACAGCAGTCCTATCTCTAAGATGCGTTTTCCATTTCAGTTATTTCAGAAAGCCTACATTAGTTCATAAAATGTTACTGGAAGTAGTACTCGACTCTACCACCACCAGTTTTCTTCCCAGTGATAGCAGTTCCAGCCTCAGCAGGCGAGTGCAGCGAGGGGGCCTGACATCTCCTAGGAGAATCCAGGACGGACTGTGCAAACTTTGAAAAATAGTGCATTTTAAAACACGTTGTCGTACATTTGTTAATACAGCCATATTCTCTAAAAGAGAAGTAATTTATTATTCAAGTACTTTCATGATGTGGTACGTCGGTGTAGCCTGATGCTTCCCCTGTGTTCGCCCTATCCTTTCCAAACTGTGGCATTGGTGCCCCATACCTCAGTAATAATCAGGGCCACTGGAATTATGCGATTGGGAGGCTGCGACGATTTTCGCATAATTACAAATGTGCTGCATTTGCCACATAATCCACTATCTGGCGCATAATCTGCATCCCAGTTGAAGGCCCTTCCTAAAGTTAAATGTTTGTTGCTATATTGCTAAAATTGGGTGTTAACCAGATACTAATGAGTTCCAACAATGCCCAGACAATGTTAACACGTTTGAAAATTAAATTACAAAATAATTGAGTATTACTATCACAAAATGTGCCGCGTTATCCTGCATTTGCCTTTCTTGCCGCATAATTTACTCAACCCTGACACATAATTCGTGTAATAATTACATACAATATTCCGTTGTGAGGATTTTTTCAATTGATGCCATCCATTCGCCATGTCTGGACCAACAGTTTGGCATAATTGCACCCGGGACCATGTGTGTCCTACCTTATGCCACGAAATACCAATTACTTTCAATATGCTGGCACCAGCACTTTGCACAGTTGCCTCATATGCCAGGATTTTCTTCTAATATACCAGTGGAAGTATTTTAATACCCCAAAAAGGCTTCGTGTGTTGCACATCTTCTTGTAGGAACCCTTTGTGATTTCCTTTAATCTTTACAATTGCATGGGCATGCCACAAAGAAATATCCGCCGGGGGCTACATTCATATGACCAGCGCATGGCACCCCCTTTCAAAGGGCGTGTCGTGTGCACTACCAAAAAAGGCCTGTGCCCACTTCATTTACATATTCCAAAAGTTATTATGAACCTCAGTCTACCAAAATCGGAGTTCGTATTGACTGACGATCTTTGTAAATTCATTATTGCATTTTAATTGTATAAACTTTGGAAGACGTCGATTTTTTAGGATTCATCGCTAAACTACATAGCATAATACCTGATGTTCAGTCCACGCCCCTACACATTGCAGCTGTTTAATTCTACTGATCATATATCCCAGAAAGGAGGATAAGGGTAAAGATTTTGCATCCATACCCATGTAATGGAAAGTGAGAAAAAAAGTTTGTGGAGGCCTCCACTAGGTGACCGAATGTGGTGCGTATACTATACCTGTTATTAGAGGGTGAATAATGACTGCATGGTAAATGACTAGGTAAACATCAATTAAACGTAAATTGCATGTTCAAAGCAAGTTTCCATGGGCTTAGTAGTTTCATGGAGGTGTTACACCCACCCAGTGCTTTAAATGGAAAAATAGAAGTGCAGGTACTCTGTGCCAGAGTACCTGCTTGTTTCTGAGAAGTGCCTGTACTCTCCAATTAAAAGTATTACGTTTTTCTTGAGATGTGCCGGTACTCTCCCTCTCAAAATAAAAAAGTGCCGGTACTCAGTTCCGGACAGTACCGGCCCATTTAAAGCACTGCACCCACCCCTAATAAATGAATTACCTAGCGAACAGTTGGATCCAGGTGTTTTCGGGAATTGAGAAGTGGCTGTCGGATTTCACCTAGGATTTTTAAATGAACATACAGACGAAAACACACACTCTCTTGCTCTCTCTGTTCTCTGTTTTAAAGTTCTTAAAAAATGTTGATTATTTTACAAAATATTTTGTTTTAAGCACCACTAACAACCCGCACTGCTCTCTCTTTCCATTGCCCCTTAACCTCCCCCCATGTCCTATTTCTCAGATAATGTATTTTACCATGATATGCCAGTATGATTGTTGGGGAATCTGAAGCTCAAACAGCACCCCCCCCCCCAAAAAAAAAAACGCCCCAACCCCAATCGCCCCTCCTAGTGTTTTTTTGCTGAGGCGGTCATTGCCAGATTAAGACAGCTCAAGGGTGAAACATGCATGAGTGCTCGTAACATATAGAATCCAGTATTCAGATCACATCACACCACATCACTTCACATCATATCATATTACGCTATATCCTGATGAAATACATGCAATATCACGTACAAGGCCTCTAATTGCTGACTACCGACATCATTTTGGGAAATATATCCCTTGATAGTTTCGTAGTCTGCATTTAAGCATCACTTGTCACGCAAGCACTGTTTCTACATGTTTTTCACATATTGAGTACTGGAAGACTAGCTAAGGTTGTTTGCTTTTGATATGGCGCATGCTTCTTCAGGTACGGAGAGCAAAAAATGTTTGCATGTGTTGTTCTTGATCTTAGCAGCCTCATTGGATGAGCTGTATTTTTATCACCAGTCAGGAACACACATACTTACAGCCTGTCCATGCATGCCATGAGTGCTAACTGTGTAACCCCAAACGCAGAATTATTTCAGTGCTAAATGTGACAACTGGATTCTATGTCATGAACATTCATACATGGTACATGCATGGGCTCTTTTATTCTGTTTATGATCATTTGCATTTACTCTTACACACGGGCTCGTTCTCATTTTACTTACTCACACTCACTCTTACTCACTCATTACCTCTTTCTTATTTCTTCACACTCTTACATTCAGTTTCACTTATTCATTCTCACCCACTCCCACTCACTTCCACTCATGCTCACTTTCACTTACGTTTACTCTCACTCACTGGTTCTCAGTCACACTTATTCTCACCCTGACTGACTCATACACACTGTCACTCACTTTTACTCATCCTCACTTGCTCCCTGTCACTCATTCTCACTCACTTTCGCTCACACACTCTTACTTACACATGTTCACACATAGACACACAAACACATGCGCTTACATATATCTGTGCTCTCTCAAACACACACCCTCACCCACGTGCATACACAAAATTTGATAACATTTTTTAGTTACCTCAGCTGCTTGTGCAGGTTCTGTTTCTGCTCTCGGTTTGCCATTGACCTTCAGGGCGAGCACACAGTTCCCCCTGCCTTCACCCCACAGTTGCCTAACCTGCTGATGAACTGTGGAAGCATGGGGTGACAAGCTGATCACTGTGTAGCCCCAGGCTCTGCAGGGCTTAAGTCTAAAGCACTCAGGGCTACATTTACCATTGATGGTTCAGTGTGTCACAAATGGAGAGGCACTGAGGAATGGTAGGCCCTTTGGGCCAGGGATTGGAAGTTCGCTTGCTCTAAACAATATGCCTCAAGGCTGGTGCAGGTGCCTCTTTGCACCTGGGCTAGCCAGACAGATGTCAGTCTCTGCCTCAGGCGGCGGCCTGACACACGCTCTTAGTGGCGAGGGTCAACATTTTTTTTAAATAACACTAATAGTGAATAATTTAATGCCCATTATTAGTACAAAAAGCAGCATAAAACAGTGACAGCAGAATCTCAGTGCCACTAAGGACGAGTCAGACCTGGTCAAAGCCTCTCCAGTACCAGGTTTGAATGAAGTTGGTTACAATAGTCAGGCCTGGGTCCTTGTGAGTAGCCTGACTATTGTCCACTTTGCTCGGCTACCCACAGCGTGTGAACTCCATAACAATGGAGTTGAAACATTGTTCTTGATAATGCAATAATGACAATTTTGCATTTGTACGCCTGATCTTTCGATGCATGGTGGACTTTTGGTTGGTTGAATATCAAGCTGGTGACAAGTGCCTCGTGAACCATAATCGTAAAAGTTCGGTATAGACATGGGATTATGCTTTTTCGGGTGTTCGGCTCCTAGTGGTGTATTGATTGAAGCATTCAGTGAGTCGGGCCAGGCCCATGCTGGGTGACCATGCCTCCTTTGTCAATTGGACTGTCTTGCTTAATGACTTTTGACTGCCGTGCAATATGAGAACAGGCCTTTGTTACAAAATAGAGAGGAACTTATTAGAAACAGTGGCATGGTCACTGACCCCTCTGCCTGTGAGCAGCTGTTCAGGGTTCCTTTAGTCCTGGCTCTCAGGACGTGGTGTGGACTTTGTTCGTGCTCTACCTGGTCGATTGTGGCACTCCTGGTTGATGCAAGACTGTGACCTGGATGGAAGAAAGGATGCAAAGAGGAGGTCCTTCTGGCAGCTGCCACCCCAAGGAAGTGCTGATATTTTGAAGGCGAAGGAGTGGTTAGGCTTAAATATGTTGCTATTTAATATGGTCACAAGACAGTGCTTTGCTTTCCAACACATGTATCGTTCATCATCTGCAATAAAGAACTACCAACATTGCATCCTCCAGTCATTGACATCCATGTAATTTGCTTAAGCAACATGTCAATTGATGGCATGAAATAGGGGCTTGCTGTCTTGAGAATAAGGGCCTAATTTAGATTTCGACGGAGGGGTTACTCGGTCATACCAGTGACAGATAGCCCGTCCATTGAAATTTAAATCCCATTGTTTCTAATGGGATTTAAATTTAGGCAGACAGGATATTCGTCACAATTGACGGGGTAACCCCTTCACTAAATCAGGCCCTAAGTTATATGTTTGGCCTGTTTTAGGAGGATTACTTAATATATGACTTATTGAGGTAAAATGCATGTAACACTGTAGCTGGCCATGCCTAGGAACAAACGAAGGAAATAAGTGTTTGAAGAATCCAGGGTTAATTCTAAACTCTTCACTTTTTCAGGCTCTGGCATAACTTGATCTAAGAAAATGCTGCCATAAAGCATTAATGCTTTTTAATTGAGAGTAGGGCTGGTTTTCATAAGGACACTGCTAAGTTTCACAAATGTGTCATCCTGCTCCTGAATGTTTTTACCAAATACGAAGCATTTGGTGCTATAATTGAGGTAATTTGAAATGCTTTTGATCACCCTTCTTATTTCTTGTTGGAAGACATCTGCTGCAGACAAGACACCAAAAGGTAAACACTTGCATCTAAGTAGCCACATGCATATGGAAAAGGTGATGACATAGCATGATGATTTCCCTAGGTCTGAGGGTAACTTTTGTTGAAGTCAAGTTCTGGGGAGGAATTGAGCCACATTAAGTTGATGTATCGTGTACTGAATACAAGGGCAAAGTGTCTCTCACTTTCGATAGCAAGGTGGGGCTACACCATACCTCTCTGACTGTCTATTGAAGCAAACTGTCCATTGGGCACAGGGATTGTCGAGAAGACCCTTGTAGTGGGTTCCAGTATTGGCTTACTTATCTTCTTTTGTAATAGACTCCAGATCCACCTACTACTGGATGCTGAGGGGTATCAGAAAAGTGTTGAGTAACTGACCTAACATAGTCATTAATGTGTATCTCTGTGTACCTGTCCCTTCATTTATTAAGTCTTTCAAAACCCTCTGCAACAGTTTCCCTACTCTTTCATTGTCCTAATGTTGCCAAAAGGGTTCAATTAGGTATAAATCAATTCTTATTATCTAAGAGAACACACAACCCTGGTGTCACCAAGCACTCTTAAACTATACTCCCTACCAGTATGGATGACATGAGACTTCTACACCTTGTAGTGCTATGGCTTATGTAACATTTCTATACACTCATTTACACACTTAAGATTGATTGTCTCAGTGTAATGTGTGTGTGGTGTAAAGTGCTCTGACACCCTACACGGGAATGAGTTGCGCTCCAAAAACCAATTAAATGCATCTGAAAGAGAGAGGTTATGGAGGCTTGAAGGCCACTGCTAAAGGGTGGTAGTGAGGGGCTCCGTGGCGGAGGAAGTCATTGGGTGCGCCAACAAACGTAGCACAGGGCGCCTCCGGCGCCAAAGCCGGCCTGGGCAAACGTATGGCGAAACCATTACGTCGTATTGTCAATGACAATGCTGAAGGTGCCGCTGCAAAACAGCACAGCAGATGGCGCTGTGATTTCCATCCGCATCTCGCGGAAGAGGTAGGCAGCTCTTTCACGACCAGCTCGTCAACGTCCATCACCTTGGTAACGAGACGCGCCTCTGTGCCCAGGGGTACTCTGGAGTTTTTATTCCTGGACAATAACTTCGCCGCGCCCGCTGTACCCCTGGCAGTCACATCATGTCGGACATCATGTGCCAGTGGCTGAACGAGGAGCTGCGGCTATCCCGGCCTGTGGGTGAGTGAGGCGATGAAAGCCAATTTACCGTGGCGAGCTGTCTTGTCCAGCATGGAGTCCTCAGGGGTCTTGAACACAACTGCATTTTAGGATGGGGTACACTCTCACCGTGTAAGCGAGGCTTCTGTGAACCTAGTTTCAGTGACCAAACAGTAGCCCGGCGTTTTGTGAGTACAAATATAAAATGGAACAGATGGGCAATTGCCTCGCTTTCTTTTCCCCAGGGAAAGCATAACACAAACGGGGACCAAAAACAAATGAAGTAGCAGGAGAAACAGGAAAAGCCATTATAGAATCTGTTTTTCATTTAGTTACAAAGCGTCCATATTGAATCGTTAAGCCAGCTATATTTCTGCTGGGGTTCGCATCTAATTTGTTTGCCTTTCGTTGTGGTAGGATTTCTCAACAACCTAAACAAGATGGCCACTCCATTGACATGTTTCAAGTGGAATTGCAGGTATACATGCCAGTGTTTTGTTACTGTGGAAACTCTTTGACGCTGTTGAACTACGTGCCCAGTCATTGGTGGAAATTCTTATGTCTGCTAAGACCCGCACCACTGGTGGGTCTAATTGGGAAACGCCCCCCTCTACTGGTATCAGGCAGAGGCCTCGTATTTAGCGTATGCTGTTTGTCATCTCGCATGTGTGTTAAATTGAAACCACATTAAATGAGCTTTGCTTTTAAAGATATTTTAAACATCTTGTCTGTTGTTGCAGTTACAATCTTTACCCACCATAACCGCTAGTTTTAATTTCGAATTATTATAGTACTTGGGGAAAATGTACCTCGCTAAGTGGGATTTGTTTGTGATGAAAACAGATTTTGCTAGGTATTGTGAAGGAAAGTGTTGATTTAATTAACTTCAGACAAATATTATGTATCTTATTTTTACTTTATCAAAATAATGGCAAGACACTACACTTCAGGACGATCCCCTCTTTCACGTAATGGTGATAAAGTATAATGGTGAAAGGCTGCACCTTGACTTTTTTAAGTTTGCAACAGTATGAATTAGGGATTCTCCCCCCTGAATCAGGTCTGTTGGCATGTATGTCATTTTGGTGAAAAATATGCCTCCATAAAATTCGTAGTTGTCTCCCGCGTTTCATCCGGCCTTATCCTCAAAAAACCTGTTCGTTCTCCATCTTAAAAATCTGAATTCATTCTCTTCTTAGAGGCAACAGGTTTGCATGTAGATACGTGATAAGTTCGTGCTTGTGCGTACAGAGGAATGGATCAACAGTAAATTATGCACACAGACCACCTCTAAAGACCCAACAGTCCCGTAAACAGACACCTACCTACAAGTACCCATGCCCACAATCAAGAGACAGGTTATGTTGGTTGCGTATATATATGAATTACGCCATCGCAAAATTCTAGAGGTGCAGAAAAGTGCAAATTAGACTACTAGAGAGTGAATCGTAAAACTCCTTGGGAAAGAAATGATATTCCTCAAAATGAAGCATTAGTGAATGCAACCGCCTTATGCGTGTATTTGATTATTTATTTAATTATGCAGTTTTCTATTGAGCAGACATGTCCCAGAGGCATTAGAACAGCTTACAAAGGCGATACGTTACATCTAGTAGTATATAGAATCAATCAACCGTGTGAAATCCAGGATAAAATCAACAGCAATCAATGATCAGTGACTTATAACATTACCAACAAGATAGAGATGAACAGCCTGAGGAGTGGGCAAATATGGAAGACGAGTTCAACAATGTAAAGGAAGAGGAAAAGCTAAAAGATGAAACACAAGATAGGTAGAAAGAGTTAGAGGGGCGAAAATACTTGAACAGCAAGGGGGAGACTGAATAACATGTGGCCGATCAATGGATTCAGTTATAGGGATTTGATATAAAAAGAGTAGATAATGATCACAATCTCAATCCAAGCGTCTTAGATCCAAGAGAAGTTTAACTTCCTTTTTAAAAGGTAGGAATTGCTAACGTAAGTAAAACTGTAAACTTCGCACTTCTCACCCGTTAGGGTCTTAAGGCGCTGTATGCATACCGCTGTGGAACCCCTCTTGGCTTTTCCCTGTGAGGCGCCCACTCCTGGACAGCCCCAGGGTGAAGCCAGGCCTCCAAGCACTGTGAGGAGATTAAGCAAGCAACCAGAGTGGGACCCATTACTTAGATTAGGCACTGAGGCAAGAATTATCTGGTCTAAGGGAATTGAGCCCAAGACCCGCTGAGGTGGGAATTGATCCCTGGTCCCGGACCAGATCTCTGCATCAGGGTCTGCCGCTCTAACCATTGTGCCACACTTCTCCAAGTGAACTCCAAATCCTTTTGGTGCTGCCAGAGAAACATTGCTTCATACATTGTTTCCATTTATAAATGGAGGAAGCTGAAGTAGGAGAGAGTCTACATTTCTCAAGCCCCCATTGATCATTGGAGACTTTCAAATTCTCAGCCAGAAATCCATGTGAGCATAGCGGTCAATTGACCAGTAGGATGGATTTTTTAGATTGATTACAGAAACTCAGTTTTAGAGGGGGTGGGTGTTATGATTCAGTATCGATCTTTGGATGTTTTTCCAGGGTGTTAAATCTTTAAAATTGCATTTCTCTGATTCAACTGATCTGATCTGATCTGATCTGATTTTTTTTTCTTTTTGGTATTGTTTTATGAATTAAAATTACTCTATGTTTCTAAATTGATGTGGGATTGTTCTTGTGTTGCATTTTCACTCCATTACTGTACTATAAATACTTTACACATTGCTTCTAAGTCCGAGGTCTTCAAACTGGGGGCGCACACCCCCCTGGGGGTCCATGACTGTTTTCCCAGGTGGGAGCAAATGCCTTTACATTTGCTTGTAATTGAAGATAGCCCCGAAGCGCATTTCCAGGCTGTCTTCATTTGCATGTAGTTGAAGAGTAAAAAAAAATAAGTGTAGGACTTTTACACTTAGGGCCTCCTCATTACGAGGCTGGTGGTCTATAGACCGCTGGCCCTGCGGTGGCCCCCAGGACCGCTGCTGCTGTGGCAGTCCGGCTGCCACATAAAGACCCTGGAGGTCAAACCGCCAGAGTTCCGCCAGCACCGCAAGGATCCATGATCCCAGCAGCCTGGTGGTGGCGGAGATCGTCATCTGCGGGGGCAGCGCTGAATGCAGCGCTGCCCTGCAGATTACAACCTCATTCTCTACCAGCCTTTTCATGACGCTTTTACTGCCATGAAAAGGCTGGCAGGCAACAGGTGCAGGGGAGCCATGGCGGGGGGGCCTACACTGCCCGTACACCTGGCATGAGCAGTGCAGGGGTTACCGTGCCCTGCACCTTCGCAGTGTTCATTGTCTGCTGGTGTTGGTGATCCAGCTCGATTATGAGGCAAAAACAATGCTGCTGCGTGCTTCCCGCCAGGCTGGCGGGGAGAGACCTCAGTTTCTGGCCACAAGCCTAGCGGGAATCTCTTAATGGGTCAGACGGGGAGGTAGCCAGTGTGGCCGCAACCTCCCCGTCGGAAGTTCAGCGGACGGTGTAAACCATCCGCTGAACTCCTAATGAGGCCCTTAGTGCCATTGGGACAGTGTCAGTGAGTGTGGAGACAGGGTCAAAGAGGTGGCTAAAAAGAAGTCAGCCGGTTCTGGGACTGCCGCCTCGCCCACTGATTGCCTGTTTTCTCAACTACAGAGATCGGGATGCGATATTGCAATACTACCGGAACAAAGGCCCGATACGACACAAGGGGACTTCTATTACGGCCTATCTGGGTTTCACCGCAGAAGTGCATGTCAGCGTTACTCCTACATGAAGGTCAAACAATGTCTCCGTGAGCACAACATTAAATATGCCCTGATGTTCCCTGCTAAGCTCCGGGTAGTTGCGGAGGACCGCGCTTATGTCTTCGCTACACCAGCTGATGCTTGGACATAGATGCACGCAAAAGGTATTGCCAAACCATCGCAGCAGATGGGGATCGTGGTGAATGGCTGACCTCGCCGGCTCGCAGGAAACCAAGGAGACGCTCCAGAGCGCAACCCACGTGAATGCAGGCAGCTTTTGAGCAGGCAAAGGTGCTGCGAGAGGCGTCGCTGCACACTCATAACTCTTTCACGGTGCTCCGGATCCCCTCGGAGAGCAAACGGATTCGGACTCTGGGGGATCTGATTCGACCGTCACAGATGTGCTGAAGGGACCTGTGATTACACCTAGGACTGCAGATGAGTTGTGACACCTGGTCAGTTCTCTTCCAAACTGATGGGACCCATACGTAGGATTCTGATTGACTTGGAGATGTGGTGATCTGCACCTAGGGCTCTGGGGCAACGAGATCTGTATCTAGGATGGACACCCGGTTGGCCCTTGACTGGAGTCCTCGGGGATGTGTTGCCCCTGGTTGTTTGCAGTGGCACTGGTCTCCTCTTGGTCCGTGGAGTCAGATAGACAGCAACATGGATGTATCTGTTGGAGGCGCCAACACTGACTTTTACTGTCCAACAAGGAGGGCCCCTCAAAAGGGCCTTCATGAATAGTTACCATGCTCCCCCAGATGGTATCCATATGGACAAAGTTTTTTGGTACTCAAGATATGTTTTATTTTTTGTTCTCATTGGTGGGGCTCAAAGAGGCATATCTGTGCCACCATTTTTGGGGGTTGAGGGTGTTGTTGTGGGGGTGGTGGGATACCTTTACTATGTTTAACTGGATCACAATGCATGTTTTTCCATTTACCAGACAGATGCCTTCTCCAGGACTGTAGTCCTATATCCGTACTGGGGGTTACCCCTTGGGCACAGCAAACACACATATATTGCCTATCATGTGTTGGGCTGTCGCGAGCTGCGCACTATGCAGGTCTATAACATTATTACATGGAATGTGCACAGGATGGCTGCACTGGGTAAGAGACATCGTATACACACTTATCTGAAGCGCCAAAGGGTGCACTTTGCTATATTGCAGGAAACACACCTGTTGGGGGGGTGACATACAGGCACTAAAAAAACATTGGCGCGGACAAGTTTATGGCACAACTTTCTCAGCTTATGCGAGGAGAGTATTAGTGTGGATAGCCGCAGGGGTACCGTACATCCAGCATGCACACAAGATAGATGAGGGGGGCAGGTACGCGGTGATAGAGGGACAGTTCGATGGCAGACCGCTCGCTATAATAGGGATTTACACTCCCAATAACGTGTTATCTGAATTCCTCCAAACACTGACCCCAGCACTACTGACAGACCCTGCAGCGCCTGCCATCTGGGGTGGGGACTTTAACTGTGTCCCAGATGTACTGTTGGATCGATCGGCGTTGCCCTAGCAGGGAGCGGCGAGCAGACACAACTCCACCTTGTTGACAGCTTGGGCCGGTGACATCGGGGTGTATGATATGTGGCATGTGGGTCACCCGACACATAGGGAGTACTCATTTTACTCTGCACTTCATAAACTCCACACTAGAATAGACTTGCTGTGGGGAACTCCGGCCATGTGCTCCTTGATCAAAGAATCGAGCTACCTGGCCAGGACATTGTCCGATCACTCTCCACTGCTATTAACTGTACAGTGGGTCAGAAAGCACTCCACGATTCCCACTTGGCGCTTACAGAGTGAGGCACTGTTGGACCAACCCTTTAGAGAAGATTTAAATGCCTGTATCCGGCAGTATTGGGACTTAAACGCGGGGTCAACGGACTCGAGGGCGATGGAGTGGGATGCACTTAAGGTCGTGGTGAGGGGTCATTGTCTCTCAACTTCTTGGGGACCGCGTCGCTCATTGCACATCAAGGTCGTTGCCTTGGAAAAAGAGCTGCGGGCCCTGGAGGTGGCAGTGGCACAAAACGGGGTGTCGCTGGAAACTCTCCGGGCCAAGCGTGGGATGTATGAGGAGGCGGATCAACGCCGTCGTCGACACGATTACAATTATCACCTTACGCGTCTACAGATGGAGGGTGACTGCTCGGGGAGATTGCTAGCATGGCTGCTGAGGGACGATGAGAACAGACCCCTGTTGGAGCCATACAGCTGGGCAACGGAAATTTGGCCACCACACAGGAAGCAATCAATAATGCTTTCAAGGAATATTATTTGGGACTGTATCAGGGGCAAACGACATGTGATATCTGGCAATTAGAGGCCTTCCTTAGCGGAACGCCTTTTCCGCAGTTGTCAACAGAGGACACGGCAGCACTGGACACACCCCTGCCAATAGAGAAGATAGGCGTAGCCATAGCACAAATAGCCCGTAGTAAGACCCCGGGGACGGATGGCTTGCCGATAGAGTACTATGTCAATTACGCACAGCACCTGTTGTCAGTGTTCGAGAAAGCGTGGACCTCCTGGATACTCCCGTTGTCTCAAAGAGAGGCGTTGGTTGTGGTCCTACCCAAGCAGGGTCGTGATCCCACGGACGTGAGGTCATACAGACAGCTGTCTCTCCTTAACCTAGACTGCAAAATTCTGGGTGAGGTGCTGGCTAACAGACTCGCCCCTATAATACGCACCTTCATCTATGAAGATCAGAATGGCTTTATGCCAAAGCGGAATACGTTCCTGAATATTCGCAGACTCTTAAGTATTATTGGTGATACTCCACCTGAGGCATATGACAATGTGGCAATGTCGTTGGACATTGAGAAGGCATTTGACACGTTAGCCTGGGATTTCTTATTCGCTACAATGCATGGTATGGGGTTTGGGCCGGGCTTTATACGCTGGGTACAGACCCTTAACGCTGGGCCTACGGCTAGGGTGAAAATGGGAGGAGTAATATCAGACAGCTTTCCCATCGGCAGAGGAACTAGACAGGGATGGCCCCTATCGCCTCTACTATTTGCCATCGCAGAGGAACTAATGGTGATCCGACTGAGAGCACTGGCCGAACAATGGGGGATATGCCATATGGGGACACATCATATTATTTCATTAATTGCTGACAATGCATTAATTTACCTGGAGAATGGCTGGACGACGCTTCCTGCTGTAATGTCCCTGTTAGATGCATATGGGGAGATCTCGGGGTTAAGGGTAAACTGGACTAAATCCTGTTTGTTCCCTTTGACTGTTCTGCCTGTGAGGGTGAGAGAGGATGCTCCTGTGGGGAGGGTAAAGTGGTGTTATGACACGTTCAAATACTTGGGGGTGCATATATATCACAAACCTGAGGACTTAAGGGATGGCAATTTGGGTCGCACGCTGAGCTCTGTGAAGGGTTCGCTTCGGTTCTGATGCTCGCTTTCTTTGTCTCTGTTGGGCAGGGTAGCAGTTGCAAGGATGTTAGTACTCCCACGGTTCCTTTATTATTTAGCTGCTTTGCCCATAGTAGTGCCCAGGAGCTTCTTCCACAAACTGAATAGACTGTTGTCGAAACTCATATGGGGGAGTGGGAGAACACATGTGGCACTTGCTACTCTTCAACACCCGTTATGTGAGGGGGGTTTGGGTGCACCGAACTATGAACATTACTATGCTACTGCACAATTGCAATGAATACTGTATTGGATACGCAGGCCTGAATCGTTGGAGGCACTGTGGGTTCACGCACAATTGCAAGGTGTTCCTGTTTATACGTGGCTGACGGAACTCACGGTGAAATATAACACCAGCAACTCTTTATTGAGTGCAGCTCATGCCTGTTGGAGGCGATATGTGCAAAAGGGAGGAAAAGGTTCCCCATATTCACCTCTCATTCCCCTGGCTCAGATACGGGGTGGCACACATTTGCTTGGTTCTCAATTTTTTGCCCCATGGACAGAAGAAGGGATAGAAACAGAAGGTGATTGTTTTGACGATGGTGTCCTGATGTCATTTGAGGCCATCAGAGACCTTACCTCAGTGGGATCGAGTCGTTTCATGTCGTATTACTCCAATTGTCATTTAATAAGAAGTGCATGGATGAGGGGCGATCAGGTGCCTATTACTTCTCCCCCACTACATTATTTGCTCTCAGATAACGGCCTCACAAAAGTGATTACAAATTTGTATAAAGCCCTAAACGAAGGGGATGTCAACAGATTGGTGATTGCAAGACAGAGATGGAACACAATTCTCCTGGTGCCCTTGACTCCCGGAGATTGGTCGATTGCCCTTCAGCAGGTACGGCGCGTATCACGAAACCCCAGGTTCCGGTATACCCAATTTCATTTTGTCCACCAGACATATCTTTCTCCATCCCGTATTCAGCGTATGTACCCTGCCTCCAGTCCGTCGTGCCCCCGATATGGCTCCCTGGTGGCTTATTTCTACCACATGGTATGGGAATGTGGGCCCCTCCAGACAGTATAGCATGACACAGTGGCTGACGTTACTGACATTACGGAACACTCGTTCCCACTGGAACCGAGATCTTGTCTCTTGGGGATACGGAGCAGGAATAAACAACACATTTATATCCATAGGTTGCCGACTTGGCATTTATCATGTTTAAAAGGATGATTGCCATGAACTGGAAGGCGTCCAGGGCGCCGGACATCCAGGGGTGGCGTACCATAACATTGCGCTGGGCTCGGACGGAGTCCCAGGTGCTGCAGGCATTGCAGGATAGGGGGCAGGCACATACAGTACATGACACTTGGGAAACGCTTGTCACTAGACTGGAAACTAAGAATGATGAACGCCCGCCGTGAAACAAAGAAATAAAGAAATATGAAGGCTATGCTTAGGGGGTGGTGTGCTGGGTGCTTTTGCACAGAATGGGGGGGTACCGAGCAGTTGTAAGAAGCCTCTTGCATATTGTATATGTTAATGTGCTGATGTTGTACTCCCGGAACACCAATAACAAATTGCCTGTACCCAGCTGATTAAATCCCCACGGGTAAACAGATTTATAATAACCAAGCCATATAGACGCACATGCAAGGGTAGATGTGCAATAGAATAGATCCACACAACACATACAAGCAGCAGGAAGTGACACATGTTATTGAATTGTACCTTGCCACTATTTTAGTCTGTGAGTGTAACACCTGCAACCCCCCGAAAAGTTTGTGCAATGAATCAATAACTGATTGTGCTATTGACTTTTGGAGAATGAAATGCTTGGATCCAGTTTTTGACATTTTGATATTTGTATTTGTAACTGATTGCATATGTTGAAAACAATAAAACAGATATATTAAAGTAAAAAGGACTGTAAGGCCTACTAGAGGGGTGACTTACCTATGCCACGGGCAGTATTTTTTGTGCATGGCATCCTGAGGGGGATGCCATGTCGACTTTGCCTTTTTCTCCCCACCAACATACACAGTCTGCAATGGCAGTGTGCATGTGTTAGGTGAGGGGTCCCTTAGGGTGGCACAACACATGCTGCAGCCCCTAGGGACCTTCCCTGGTCACAGGGCCCTTGGTACCACTACCACTGGTACCTTTTACAAGGGATTTCTCCGTGTGCCAGGGGTGTGCCAATTGTGGAAACAATGGTTCATTTTTATTGAAAGAACACTGGTGCTGGTGCCTGGTTAGCAGGGTCCCAGTACACTCCTCAGTCAAGTCAGCATCAATATCAGGCAAAAAGCGGGGGGTAACTGCAACAGGGAGCCATTTTACTACAGATAGTTTAATAAAACAGAGACTCATGAGCATCTAATCAAACAACTTATATAGAAACTATGCAATGATCTATCAACACGTAAAGCACAGAATAATGTATATATTTAATCATAAGTACGTGTGTATATATATATATATATATATTTTTTTAAACATAGTTAATATACATATTTGTACAAGAAATATACATGTCAAGATATATAAATATAATCAAATTATACATGTTTACTTACACAGGGATATGCTGTACAATGCTGTTTGAGTTTGGTGGTTATGTATGAAAGAGCCAACTCTTGAGTAGTCTTCTGAAGATAAGATAGTTATCCCTGGATCTGATATTTGGGGATAATTAATTCCATAGGTATTCTTGTATGGTGGGGTTTTAAGCCGCAGTGCCAATCTTTAGAGGAGGTTGCTTTGTTGAATGCATTTGGTGATTTCATTCCTGATGAAAAGTCGTCCTGTTCCATGTATTGCTCTGTGGGTGACACAAAGCAGATTGAAGGTGGATCTTCTGGGAACCAGTTACCAATGTGGGGCCCTCTAGGCAGGGGAGATGTGGGCTTGTGGCTTTACAGGTAAGAGTAGTCTGGCAGCAGAGTCCTGAATCCATTGTAGTCTTTTAATAGTAGATAGAGATGATCCATGGTAGAGGTCATTGGCATAATCCAGTTTAGACAGTACAAGAGAGATAGTAGCCTGGACCTTTTGTGGAAATCCCAGGTGGAGAAGATGCATTGTAGACTTTTCATGGTGATGAAGGTTGATTTTGCTAATTTGTTCACTTGGGCAATCACTGTTAACTTGGAGTCCATGGTAATTCCAAGTTTTCTTACTTCCTTAGATACTTTAGGTGGTCGTCCCAGATCATCAGGCAAGGCACAGAGTGGGTCATAATTTTACCAGTCATCACATTTAAGTATTTCCGTTTTGGAAGTGCTCAGTTTGAGATGGCTCTGTCATCCACTGATCCAAGGCTCTGAGGCATCTGAAGATTTGTGAATTCTCAATGTCTTAGGGGCTTTCCAGTTTAAGGAGTATTTGTGTGTCCTCTGCATAGCTGTAGCATGTGAGTTGAAATTCACGGATCATTGCCGGTTATTACTTCATGTAGATGATGAAAAGCATGGTTGAAATGGGACCCCTGTTTTTGTGAAGTACAGTTTGGATGAGAAAAGGGGAGTATGGATGTCATTTGTTCTGTTTTGATGGTAGTATGTGATCCAGTCAAGAGCATTCCCCTCTATTCCGACTTTGTAAAGTCTTTGCATTAGGGTGTCATGGTCAACTGTGTCAAAGGCAGCTGAGATGTCCAAGACAAGTAGTACAGCAACTCCATTGCGGTCTACTGTGTTTTTAAGGTCATCCCTTATGGCGATGAAGGCAGATTCTGTGCCTCATCCTGGCGGAATCCAGTTTGGTAGTCTGAAAGTATGGAGTTTTCTTCAATGCATTGTGACATCTGGACGGAAGCTGCTCTTTCTATCAGTTGCCCAGGAAAGGTCCATTAGTAATCGGTCTGTAGTTGTTGGGGTCATGTGGGTCCAGGTTTTTATTTTTTTAATACTGGGTGTATGTATGCCTTTTTTTTAGGTCTTCTGGAAAGATTCCCATAGTTGAAGAATTATTGATGATTCTTCTTACTGGTGTGGCAGCAGGGGTAGATAAAAGAATGTTCTGGTGGACAAGGGTCAAAAGGGCTGCCACAAGGCCTGCTTGCTTTGACCAGATCCATAAATTCACTTAGTGATATTTGTTTGAAGGAATGCAGAGACTGGGTTGGCTTACTCTTAGAGGGGATTTTTGGAAGCAGGTTGGTGCTGGTGGATCTTCTTTGTTTTAAATAGGAGTCCAATGTATCTGCCTTGGTTAATCATGTAAATCACAATGCTTTTACAGTGATGATCATGACGTTACAGCCTTTTTGTATAACGTTCGATTTGTAGTTTGGGCACGATTTTATGTATCAGTATAAGTGTCCAACACTTCCACAATTGGAAAAAAAACGGTATTAACATTCACATGGTATGTCAGTGCCTCTTTTTGTTTCATGCACCATACAAGTCTTACAATATGCTAATCGTTAGTACTGTAAAGAGAGTAAAAGTTGCAGCATTCTATCAAGTCTATATTAACCGTGTTCACATTTAAAATAGTGTCAGCAGATCCTGTATATATGGTAACAACAATTATAACAAATAAACCAGTTTGCAATAAGGTTATTGCAAGGGCATCTACATCAGGGCCGAACCACTAAAAAGAAAAGGTGACATTACAAATACAAAAAGAAAGGAACATTTAATTGGTGTTATATGCATTTAAGGGCCAAGCATGCTGTTACCTCTGTGAGTGTACAGGTAATCAACTGGTGGGTGGGTGAATCGTATGGTGTGGCTAGACAGCTGAGGTCTAGCCAGTTGAACTATGAGCTAATATTCAGATTAGGTTCCATTAATGAATGGATTTTTGTTTGCGGTTACTTACGTGGGGACAAGTGTTCTTCCACATCTGTGGTGTTTTCCCATTAGTGAACCAGATTTGTGTGTGGGCACGTTAGATAAAGGTGTATGTAGGTCTATGAGTATTGAGTCTCAATTAGTGGTTATGGGGTACTTATGAAGACCGAGAGCATCCTCCCTGTGTAAGGCAGTACTTTCTGCCTGTGCCTAGATTGTCATTGATTATAGCTAGGATTTATATGTGGGGGAGGGGGTTTCTGGTGACTGCCATCTACTAGTAATGAGCCTCTTTGCTTGTATGAATCCTAAATCTAGAAATCTCGTAGTGACCCGGTATTTGTTAGCCCTTTGGAAGAGCCCCAATATACAGGTTCCACACGTTATCAGAATTGTATGCTTCACACTGTGTTGTAATCATTGTCCTACCACATCCCGGTAGTATGACCGGTGGTATGACCACATCATATGTAGTAGGGCTGTATTTAGTAAGTGGGAGCGTGGGCAGTCTGCATCAGTACTGTGGAAATATTGATTGATTTTTGCAGGTGTCAAGTAGGCACATTGTATAATATAGGATGGGATAAGACCAAATCTACTGTTGCGTGGTACCTTCGCTGGGCTGTCCAACAAGTTGTCCCATTGTTTCTCTGTGCACAGTGTGCCCTGAGCAGTTTCCCAATTGTGATGGAGTGATGTGAGTGGTGTCTTAGGGACTCTGCCAGCCAGTGCACCAAGTGTCTACCAGTTCCAAACACATGTAAATACTGCATTGTAAGATGCGTGGAAGGTTTGGAAGTCATTTCTCCCCATGTTTTCCTCAGTGTGCTGATGATGGAGAGGTGTAGTAGGAACACTCCAGGAGGCAAATCACTCTCTTCTCTCAAGGAGTTATAGGGGAGGAGAGTGTGGTTGTCATACATATCCCTCAATGTTTGGATTCCAACTTCCTTCCATAAAGCCAATTCCGCAGTTGAGGTCATGCACATACTATGTGGTGTCCCTAGTAATGCAATAGCTGGTGCATAAGGGGTTGTTTCTCTAGTGAGATAAAGGCTCCTGCGGAAGCAGTGATATGCCACATGCAGTAACGGGACTTTTGGTGCAGTGGGTTGTACGCATGGGTGGAGCAAACGTATGTCTAGAAGTCTCCAAAGTGGGGATGATGTGGCCATGTTGTGTAGATTTCGGGTGGCCAGCCATCGAGATATCCACTGTAACTGAGCTGCTAGGTAGTAGTCCTCGAAGTTAGGGAGGGCCAACCCACCCTGGTCTGTAGCTCTCTACAGTTCAGTTAGTGCTACACTGCATCTAGAGTTATGTGACATAAATTCATGGATGGTTTGTTTGAGTGCATGAAAAAAGGAGGTGGAATGTGTGGGGGCAAGTTTGCAAAAAAGTAGAATAGGCGAGGTAAAGCTACCACTTTTAAAAGGGCTACTCGGCCCATTACCAACAACGGTAGGGTCTTTCAACATGCCATCTAGGATTTTAAGTTTGTCTTGATTGCTGTTTTGTTTTGAGCCAGGTTCATTGCAGTCTTCTGGTTTGTGTGATCTTTTTTAGTTCTGTATTTCTCCAAGGTGCTTGTTTTCCTTTGTCCTGTTTTGCTGTTCTTAGTTGTATCAGGATATTCAAAGCTTCCTGTAGCCACTCAGAATGCTATTGAACTGATATATTGTGCCTAGATCAGTGTTGACTGTTGGTTGTGTTTATAAGTATTCAAAATTTAGTTTGTTCCATGAGCGATAGGTGGATGCATGTAAGATGGTCTTGGGTATGTTTTATTTGTCGTGTTTTATGTTGAAAAGCTACTGAATGGTGGTCTGGGTAATCCTTTGAAGGTAACCAGCTCAGATTTTCAAAAATGACATCTAGGATATGCCCAGTGATGTATGTGGGATTGTATATGATCTGAATGGGGCATATTACGTTTGACAAACCAAATGTTTAGGTCCCCAAGAATACATAGTTTGGATTTTAGTGTTATAAGGTTTGAAACTGTGTCTAGAAACATGTATGGGAGTGTTTCATTGCTAGGTAGTGGTCTGTAAAGGAGGAGGAAGTTAAAGGAGGAAATTGGTATAGGGTTGTATCTGGTGATGAGGGTCTCAAAACCTTGTATGGAGATGTCGTCAGTTTTGGTAAAATTTATTGTTTGTTTGAGTTGTTTGGATTTTGTGTGATAGTTTGAAGGAACAGCTTCAAGCAAAACTGGAGCCATGTTATCTCCCAAGCATGAATCAGTTCAGAAGAGTGTTAGACCTGACAGCCTTATGTTGGTCATCCCCCAACGTTTTGCCTGCCTGCCTCCCTCCACTTTTCTGACAATGTTTTTGCTGGCTTTAAGACTCTTCACACTTTACCACTGCTAAACAGTGCTAAAGTGCATATGCTCTCTCCCTAAAACATGGTAACCTTGATTCATTCCCAATTGGCATATTTAATTTACTTGTAAGTCCCTAGTACAGTGCACTACTTGTGCCCAGGGCCTATAAATGAAATGCTACTAGTGGTCCTGCAGCACTGATTGTGCCACCCACATAGGTAGCCCCTTAACCATGTCCCAGGCCTGCCATTGCAAGTCTTGTGTGTGCAGTTTCACTGCTACTTTGACTTGGCATTTAGAAGTACTTGCCAAGCCTTAAACTCCCCTTTTTCTACATATAAGTCACCCCTAAGGAAGTCCTAGGGTAGGGTGCTGTGTTGGTAAAAGGCAGGACTTATACAGGTGAGTTTTATACAGGGAGTGCAGAATTATTAGGCAAGTTGTATTTTTGAGGATTCATTTTATTATTGAACAACAACCATGTTCTCAATGAACCCAAAAAACTCATTAATATCAAAACTGAATATTTTTGGAAGTAGTTTTTAGTTTGTTTTTAGTTTTAGCTATGTTAGGGGGATATCTGTGTGTGCAGGTGACTATCACTGTGCATAATTATTAGGCAACTTAACAAAAAAAAATATATACCCATTTCAATTATTTATCATTACCAGTGAAACCAATATAACATCTCAACATTCACAAATATACATTTCTGACATTCAAAAACAAAACAAAAACAAATCAGTGACCAATATAGCCACCTTTCTTTGCAAGGACACTCAAAAGCCTGCCAGCCATGGATTCTGTCAGTGTTTTGATCTGTTCACCATCAACATTGCGTGCAGCAGCAACCACAGCCTCCCAGACACTGTTCAGAGAGGTGTACTGTTTTCCCTCCTTGTAAATCTCACATTTGATGATGGACCACAGGTTCTCAATGGGGTTCAGATCAGGTGAACAAGGAGGCCATGTCATTAGATTTCCTTCTTTTATACCCTTTCTTGCCAGCCACGCTGTGGAGTACTTGGACGCGTGTGATGGAGCATTGTCCTGCATGAAAATCATGTTTTTCTTGAAGGATGCAGACTTCTTCCTGTACCACTGCTTGAAGAAGGTGTCTTCCAGGAACTGGCAGTAGGACTGGGAGTTGAGCTTGACTCCATCCTCAACCCGAAAAGGCCCCACAAGCTCATCTTTGATGATACCAGCCCAAACCAGTACTCCACCTCCACCTTGCTGGCGTCTGAGTCGGACTGGAGCTCTCTGCCCTTTACCAATCCAGCCACGGGCCAATCCATCTGGCCCATCAAGACTCACTCTCATTTCATCAGTCCATAAAACCTTAGAAAAATCAGTCTTGAGATATTTCTTGGCCCAGTCTTGACATTTCAGCTTATGTGTCTTGTTCAGTGGTGGTCGTCTTTCAGCCTTTCTTACCTTGGCCATGTCTCTGAGTATTGCACACCTTGTGCTTTTGGGCACTCCAGTGATGTTGCAGCTCTGAAATATGGCCAAACTGGTGGCAAGTGGCATCGTGGCAGCTGCACGCTTGACTTTTCTCAGTTCATGGGCAGTTATTTTGCGCCTTGGTTTTTCCACACGCTTCTTGCGACCCTGTTGACTATTTTGAATGAAACGCTTGATTGTTCGATGATCACGCTTCAGAAGCTTTGCAATTTTAAGAGTGCTGCATCCCTCTGCAAGATATCTCACTATTTTTGACTTTTCTGAGCCTGTCAAGTCCTTCTTTTGACCCATTTTGCCAAAGGAAAGGAAGTTGCCTAATAATTATGCACACCTGATATAGGGTGTTGATGTCATTAGACCACACCCCTTCTCATTACAGAGATGCACATCACCTAATATGCTTAATTGGTAGTAGGCTTTCGAGCCTATACAGCTTGGAGTAAGACAACATGCATAAAGAGGATGATGTGGTCAAAATACTCATTTGCCTAATAATTCTGCACTCCCTGTATATCCTGGTAGTGGGAAAACTCCTAAGTTCGTTTTCCACTGCTGTGAGGCCTGCTCCTTTCATAGGCTAACATTAGGGCTACCCTCCTATATTGTTTGAGTGGCAGATTCTGATCAGAAAGGAGTAGACAGGCCATATTTAGTATGGCCAGAATGGTAATACAGAATCCTGCTGACTGGTGAGGTTGGATATTATATTACTCTTTTAGAAATGCCACTTTTAGAAAGTGAGCATTTCTCTACACTTAAAATCCTTCTGTGCCTTACACCCTGTCTCCAATCCACATCTGGGCTGGGCTGGTTGACCGGTCCCTTGTGCATTTCACCCAGACAACCACAAACACAGGCTGCTCAGTCACACTTGCACACATCTGCATACTGAATGGGTCTTCCTGGCCTGAAAGGGTGGAGGACCTTACACTTACATTTCAAAGGAGAGTGGCCTGCCCTCATACAAAGGACTGCAAAACCCCCTACTGGGACCCTGGCAGACAGGGTTGTAATGAAAGGGGGCCTTGTGCACTTCAAAACCACTCTTGGAAGTCTCCCCCACTTCAAATGCACTTTTGGGTATATGAACTGGGTCCTTGACCCTACCAACTCAGACACTTCTGGACCTGAGCCTGCAACCTGTTAGGAGGAACTGCCTGGCTGCCCAACGGACCCATCTGGACTGCTTTGCTGTGAAGGACTGCTGCCCTGCTGTTGCCCTGTTGCCCTTTGACTTTGCTGAGAAGTGCTCCCCAAAGGCTTGGATTGAGCTTGCCTGCTGTTTTCTGAAGTCTCAGGGCTAAAAAGACTTCATCTCTTCAAGGAACTCCTTGTGTGCCAAAAATCGACTCACAGTCTGCCGGAAACGATGCACAGCCTTGCCTAAGACAAGAAAATCGCCGCATGGCTGAACCGAAACGGAACAGCCCGACTTCCAAGTGTAGAAACGACACATCGCATGCCTTGCGGTTGTAACTCCAAAGCACAGCCCCACCGGATCGACCCACAGCCAAACTGGAACGACGCAGCCTGACTTCCCGAGTGAAGGATCGTTGCAGCACCTGCTGTGTGACAGAAAATTAAACGCATCGCCTACCGGACCGACGCAATGCCTGTGACTTCGGCCCGCAGGCCTAGAATTTCCCCGCATCATCCCTGAACGTCAAAGAGAAACCCGCATCGCAGTGATGAACCAAGCCTTCACGCCGGAAATCGACGCAAGCCCCTTGTAGCATGGAAATAAACAACACATAGTCTGTGTCGTGCCGGAAAATCCAACGCACACCTTATTTTTAGACGCATCTCCTCCTCTGCAGTCTACGTGCATGTAATTCCTGATGCAAACCAGGTACTTTGTGAAACCAAGAGACCATTGTTGATTTCTAATATCTAAGACTCTTTTTAATCTTGTAAAAGTGATATTTCAACTTGTATGTATTGAATCTTTATGGTTTTGACCTTAATTTAACCAGATAAATATCTTATATATTTCTAAACACTGGTGTATTTTTGTGGTGTTTTCACTGTGTTACTCTATGTTTATTGCACAAATACTTTAGACATTGCCTTCTAAGTTAAGCCTGACTGCGCAGTGCCAAGCTACAAGAGGGTGGGCACAGGATAATTTGGATTGTGTGTGATTACCCTGACTAGAGTGAGGGTCCTTGCTTGGACAGGGGATAACCTGACTGCCAACCAGAGACCCCATTTATAACATTGGTGATCAGCGGTGAGGTTAGGACTTGTGTTTGTGCAGTAACATACAAAAGCTATGTGTACACTACCTACCCAGAGTTAAAAGTCAACTTGATTTTTTTCTCTTTCTCTGCAATTTCGTTTTTCTACTTAACATTTTAACCTAATCCTCATACAACATGTCTGTGTCTGGGTCTGAAGGTGGAGCTGGAGAATTTGACCTAGCCAAGCTGGAGACATACACTGTCAGCCAGCCGAAAGGGTTCTGCAAGGGGATGGGAGTTCCTATCCGGGGTGCCTCCAGGAAGGAGGAATACCAAAAGGTACTGAGGGCCTGGGCAGAAGCCCGTACACAAGAGAATGTTGAGGTGGAGGAGCCAGAGGATGCCCCCTCAGATGATTTGCCACCAGCAGTGGGGGATGTTACCCCTGGAACTGTGCCCCCTGCTGAACCAGGGAGCAGTGTCTCTAGCCATGGCCTGACCGCAGAGGAAAGGAGGGAAAAGAGAGAGAGTTTCAATTGCAAATGGCAAGGTTAAACAGGGAGGCAGACAAGAGGAAGGCTGTAAGGGAAGCCAAACAGACTGAAGCTGAGGCTGAATGGACCTTGGCTGAGGAGAAACGTCTTCTGGCTCATGAACTGAGTCTCAAAGAGCTGGACCTCAAGTCTAAGCTGTCTGAGTCCAGCAGTGATGGTGACAGCATACGTGCAGGACCTGCTGGAGAAAGGAATGTTTGTATACCCAAAAATGTGGTGCCAAGTTATGTGGTGGGAGATGACATTGATAAGTGGTTAGCTGCTTATGAAGTTGCACTAAGGGCTCATGGGGTTCCTGAAGAGCAATGGGGGGCAGGTTTGTGGGGATATATGCCAGTCGTGGGGAGGGACACACCTCTCACATTAGAACCAAAGGTTCAGAACACATACTCGCCCATGAAAACCACTTTACTTGCCAAGTTTGGGCTGACACCTGAGAAGTGCCGTCAGAGGTTCAGGGACAGCACCAACATCTCAACACACACTTGGTTAGACTTTTTTGATTTTTCCAGTAAGGCACTGAATGAATGGATGGGTGTGGGGCAGCAAAGTAAATGATTACACAGGGTTGTACAATTTGATTCTGAGAGAGCATATGCTCAGTATTTGTTTAATAGAGTTGCGCCAGTACTTGGTAGACAGTAAGCTGACTGATCCCAGGAAGGTTTCTGAGGAGGCGGACCTCTGGGCTAGCACCAGAGTGTCCAAAAAGGTATCTGGGGGGACACCCACAAAGGTGGTCAGGGGCCTCAACAGAAGAAGGAGGGGGGAGAAAACTTAAGAATAAGGAGTTCTCAAAAGGTCTCCAAAATAGTTCCCAAGGGAACACCGGTAACCAGTCCCAGTCTGATTCTAAAAAGAAAGGGTTTGTGGATCATAATACAGGGAGGTTTGTACCCCTTTGTGCAGAGTGCTCCAGGTATGGTCACTCTAAAGGCAACTCCAAGTGTCCCAAGAGGGCACAGCCCACCACTGGAGGGCAGACACCTTAATTGGCTAGTGTAGCGCTCGGGGAGGAGGTAGTCCCAGTTAGCTTTGGGGAACAGATAGAGGTAACCCTAGTGTCCCAGGGTGATGCAGAGATGGTGCCAATAGCCCACATTCCTGCCAATACTTCCAAGCATAAGCAGTGGGTCACCATCAATGGACAACGAGTGGAGGCTCTGCGTGACACCGGAGCCAGCATGACCACTGTCAGGGTGTCAGCAGAGCAGGTCTTCCCTAATACACTCCACCAAGTCATAGTCACCGACAATTGTGAGAGCCACCTACCGGTAGCTCGGGTTCCCTTTGAGTGGGGGGGGGGGGGGTCTCTGGTACTATGAAAGTAGCTGTGAGTCCTGCCATGCCTCTAGATTGTCTGTTAGGCAACAACCTTGAGCACACTACCTGGAAGGAGGTAACTTGAAAATGTTGGGATTCCCTGAGTGGCTCTGCATGACCACACGGTCCATTGCTGCCCGGGGGGAAGTCAAGGGAGTCTGGAGCCTGGAAGAATGGACCAAACTGTGATGTTGAGCTTAACCGCGGCGTCTCTGTTTACTACTGCGGTCGGACAGCGCCTCCGATTGTTGGAGCGCCGTCCTCCACGTTTTTGTCCTCCTTTTGTGATACGTGCCAAGAATCATTTTTTATGCTCCCGGTCGCGCCGTTCTTACCTGTCCTTGTAATATTTTTTTTCCCTGTCAGTGGTGGACTCCTTCCTTTTTTCTTTTTCTTCTTTTCTTATGTCTTTTCTGTGCTCTTGTCTTTTTCTTCTTTTTGATCTCCATGATGTCTTCCTGCAGGGATCCATGTTGTCTTGTTCTGTTCCTTTTTCCTAGCATGCCTTTTTTCTCTTATACTGCTACTTTTTTCTCAATCTTTTCTATGGGCCTTTTCCCAATTCAAGATGGTGTTGTTTCCTTTTCCTGTGTTGTCACTTCCTGTCTTCCTGTATATAAGTCACTCAGTCCTGATCTGCGTTGCGTTGCAAACACTTCCTCTTGGTGGTGATCTTCGCACCTGTTCATCGTTTGTTTTCCAGTTCCTGCTACTCTGTTTGCAAATTTTTATTCTTTTTTCCAGCATTCATTTCTGTTTTTTCCTCTGTTTCAGGCGTTCCTGTTTTAGAGGTTTTTTCCATTTTTTTTGTTTTTTTTCCTCTGGGACTCCTTCTGGAGGGTACGGTCTGCCTTGGCATTTCTCTGTCAAGCAGCATCGTGGCTACTAGAAAGGGTCGCCCCTATCTTGGTCTATCCAGAACCAGCAGAAGACCGGGTGCTCTTTCAAACCCTTCCATCAAAGGTGAGAAGCATTGTGCAGACCGTGACACAGAGAGCCACCAAGGAGAGGTGAAAGGGGCGTGGGAAACTGGTCCTGGAAATTCCCACGATGGTTGACCAGGTTCTTGAGGAGGAGGCCCCTGAGACAACTGGGGAAGACATTGCTGCCCTGGGTGACATACCTGAGCTTGCTGGCTGGCAAGTTGAGGATGGGCCCACCAGGGAGGAATTCTGCAAGGCTCTGAAAGAGTGTCCCACTCTTGTGGGTGTAAGGCAACAGGCCTCAGCCCAAGCAGCAGGTGAAGCCTCTGGTGATCGCCTGACCTATTGCGAGAATGATCTCCTTTATAGTGAGCTTAGGGTTCCGGAGGCTGAGGCAACACATGTGCTGGTGGTCCCCCAGTGTCACCGGGACTTCCTACTGGGTCTTGCTCATGACATTCTCCTGGCAGGACATTTGGGGCAAGAGAAGACCTTTGCCAGGCTTGTCACCCACTTCTATTGGTCTCGGATGAGGACAAACTCAGATGCTTTCTGTAGGTCCTGTCCTACCTGCCAGGCCAGTGGGAAGACAGGAAAAGGCTAAGAGCCCCCCTGATCCTACTTCCTGTCGTTGGCACCCCCTTTGAAAGGGTGGCATCGGCATTGTTGGTCCATTGGACACCACAACCGCCGTAGGCAACAGGCTTATCCTGCTTTTGGTGGACCATGCCACCCCCTACCTAGAGGCAATCCCTCTGAGGACGGTGACTGCACCGGTGGTGACCAGAACTCTGATGGGGATATTTACCCATGTGGGATTCCCAAAGGAGATTGTGTCTGACAGAGGCACTAACTTCATGTCTGCATACATGAAATCCATGTAGGATGCATGTGGGGTAACCTACAAGTTCACCACACCGTATCACCCCCAAACCGATGGTCTTGTGGAAAGTTCAACAAAACCTTGAAAGGCATGATCACAGGCCACCCTGAGGCATAAGTGGGACGTCCTCTTACCATGCCTTCTCTTTGCTTACAGAGAGGTACCCCAGAAGGGAGTAGGGTTCAGACCCTTTGAGCTTTTCCATGGGTGCCCTGTCAGGGGACCCTTAAGCATTGTCAAGGAGGGGTGGGAGAAAGCTCCGACGGCACCCCCTCAGGATGTGGTCAGCTACATGCTGGCCCTCAGCAACCGGATCCACTGCTTCTGGAAGACAGTAAAAGTAACCTTAAGGCCAGTCAAGAGGTAATGAAATGCTGGTATGACCAGAAGACCACCCTGGTTGAGTTTCAACATGGAGACAAAGTGTGGGTAATGGAGCCAGCAGAGCCTAGAGCTCTCCAGGACCGCTGGTCTGGCCCATTTGAAGTCAAGGAGTGGAAAGGGGAGGCCACTTACCTAGTGGACCTCCAATCCCCTAGGGACCCCTTAAGGGTGCTCCATGTCAACTGACTGAAGCCTCATTTTGAGAGGACAGAAGTCAACATGCATCTGGTGACAGATGAGGGTGTGGAGGAGGAGAGTGAGCTGCTCCCTGACCTCTCTGCCAAGGAAGGTGATGGGTCAGTGGAGGGTGTTAATCTGTCTGACTCCCTGACCCTGGACCAGGGAGGGGACTGCTACCAGTTACTGGAGCAGTACTCCTCTCTGTTTTCTCTCACCCCTGGACTCACACACCTGTGTGTCCACAGTATTGACACAGGAGACAGTCCCCCTGTAAAAAACACATTTTACAGGTTGTAAGACAGGGTGAAGACCAGCATCAAGGAGGAAGTTGCCAAGATGCTGGCTATGGGGGTGATTGAGAAGTCCAGTAGTCCCTCGGCCAGCACTGTGGTGCTGGTACCCAAGGCTGCAGCACCCGGTGCCAAGCCAGAACTGAGGTTCTGCGTTTGGGTCTCAGCTCAGTCACACGGACTGATGCTCACCCTATCCCCCGAGCTGATGAGCTCATAGACAGGCTAGGCGCTGCCAAGTTCCTCAGTACTTTTCATCTCACATCAAGGTACTGGCAGATCACCTTGACTGAAGGGTCTAAAGAGAGATCAGCTTTTTCAACTCCTGAGGGACATTACCAGTTCCGGGTGATGCCCTTTGGACTGCAGAATGCCCCCGCTACCTTCCAACGGTCGGTTAATGGGGTCCTGGCTGGTAAGAATGCGTTCTGGCAGCCTACCTGGACGACATTGCCATCTACAGTTCCAAGTGGGAGGAACACCTGCTCCACCTCTCAAAGGTGCTCCAGGCCCTGCAACAGGCAGGCCTGACAATCAAGGCCAGTAAGTGCCACATTGGGCACGGTTCTGTGGTGTACTTGGGATACCTAGTAGGTGGTGACAACGTGCAGACACTCCAGGCTAAGATTGAGACAATCATGGCCTGGCAACCACCTAGAACCCAGACTGGGGTGAGGGCCTTCTTTGGCTTCGTTGGGTATTACCGTAGATTCGTTAAGGGTTATGGCACCGTGGTGGCCCCCTTAAAAGAACTCATTTATAAGAAACAACCTAGGTTGGTGAATTGGACAGAGGCTTGTCAGAAAGCCTTTGACTCACTGAAGGAAGCCATGTGCACGGCACCCGTACTCAAGGCCCCTGACTACTCCAAGGAGTTTATTGTGCAGACAGACACTTCAGAGCATGGCATAGGGGTGGTTCTAGTACAGCTGAATGAGGAGGGCCTCGACCAACCAGTAGTCTTTATTAGCAGAAGACCATTACCACGGGAACAGAGGTGGAGTGCCATAGAAAGAGAAGCATTTGCTGTGGTCTGGGCACTGAAGAAGCTGAGGCCCTACCTGTTTTTGACTCACTTCCTGGTTCAGACAGACCACAGGCCCCTCAGAAGGCTCATGCAGATGAGGGGTGTAAATCCTAAACTTTTGAGGTGGTCCATTTCCCTACAGGGATTGGATTTTACGGTGGAGCATCGTCCGGGTACTGTCCAAGCCAATGCTGATGGTCTCTCCAGATACGTCAGCCTTAGCTATGAGAGCTCCCAAGAGGTTGGGTAGCTCCCCCTACTTTCAGCTGGGGGACACACATGTTAGACCTGACAGCCTTAGGGTGGTCATCCCCCAACTTTTTGCCTAGCTCCCTATAATTTTCCGACACTGTTTTTGCTGGCTTTAAGACTCTGTGCACTTTACCACTGCTAAACAGTGATAAAGTGCATATGCTCTCTCCCTAAAACATGGTAACATTGGTTCATTCCCAATTGGCAAAATTGATTTACTTGTAAGTCCCTAATACAGTGCACTGCATGTGCCCAGGGCCTGTAAATTAAATGCCAGTAGTGGGCCTGCAGCACTGATTGTGCCATCCCCATAAGTAGCCCCTTAACTATGTCTCAGGTCTTCCATTGCAAGGGCTGTGTGTGCAGTTTCACTGCCACTTCGACTTGGCATTTAGAAGTACTTGCCAAGTCTTAAACTCCCCTTTTTTTCTACACATAAGTCACCCCTAAGGTAGGCCCTAGGTAACCCATAGGGTTTTATATAGAAAAATATGTTTTCTTAATTTATTTTTAGTACCACAAGTTCAAGATTTGAAGTAAATACATAAAATGCAAGACACTCCACACAGGTAAGTTAGGAACTTTGAATTAGAGCAATATCATATACAGTTTTTGTTGAAATGGCAATAAGCTATTTTAAAAGTAGACAGTGCAAAGATCAACAGTTCCTGGGGGGGGGTGTAAGTATTGACTAGATTGTGAGGTAAGTAAGACACGTCTCAGTTCCTGGGTATAGGCAGTCCACCGTTGGGGGTTCAAGGCAACCCCAAAGTTACCAGGCCAGCAGCTCAGGGCCGGTCAGGTGCAGAGGTCAAAGAGGTGCCCAAAACACATAGGCGCCTATGAGAACAGGGGTGCTCCAGTTTCGGTCTGCCAGCAGGTAAGTACCCGCGTCCTTGGGGGCAGACCAGGGGGATTTTGTAGAGCACTGGGGGGGCACAAGTAGGCACACAAAACACACCCTCAGCGGCACAGGAGTGGCCAGGTGCAGTGTGCAAAGCAGGCGTCGGGCTTTGTATTGGTTTCAATGGAGGGACCCGGGGGTCACTCTAGTGGTGCAAGCAGGGCACAGGGGGGCTTCTCTGGCCAGCCACCACCTGGGCTAGGCAGAGTGTCGCCTGGGGGTCACTCCTGAACTGAAGTTCGGTTCCTTCTGGTTCCTGGGGGCTGCGGGTGCAGTGCTGGTCCAGGCATCTGGTCCCTTGTTACAGGCAGTCGCGGTCAGGGGGAGCCTCTGGATTCTCTCTGCAGGCATCACTGTGGAGGTCCAGAGGGGTCGTCTCGGGCTACTCACTGGGTCGCAGTTGCCTGGGAGTCCTCCCTGTGGTGTTGGTTCTCTGGATCTCGAGCCGGGGGCATCGGGTGCAGAGTATGAAGTCTCACGCTTCCGGCGGGAAGAGGAAGGACTTTAAAAGTTGTAGAAAAGTTGCAAGAATGTTGTTGGTTGTTGAGCAGAGACGCTGTTCATGGGAGTTTCTTGGTCCTGGGGTTCAGGGCAGTCCTCTGAGGCTTCAGAGGTCGCTGGTCCCTGTTGGATGCCTCGCTGGTTGCAGGTTTTTGAGTCAGGAGACAAGCCGGTAGGGCTGGGGCCAAAGCAGTTGTCGTCTTCCGTTGTCTCTGCAGGCTTGTAGGTCAGCAGTCCTTCTTTTTAGTTCAGGTTGCAAGAATCTGATTTCCTGGGTTCTGGGGTGCCCCTAAATACTAAATTTAGGGTTGTGTTTAGGTCTGGGAGGTCAGTCGCCAATGACTACTGTCCTGAGGGTGGCTACACCCTCTTTGTGCCTTCTCCCTGAGGGGAGGGGGGCACATCCCTAATCTTGCTGGGGGAATCCTCCAAACTTAAGATGGAGGATTTCTAACGGCAGGGGTCACCTGAGCTCAAGACACCTTAGGGGCTGTCCTGACTGGTGGGTAACCCCTCCTTGTTTTTCTCATTATCTCCTCCAGCCTTGCCGCCAAAAGTGGGGGCAGTGGCCGGAGGAGCGGGCATCTCCACTAGCTGGGATGCCCTTTGGCACTGTAACAAAAGGGGTGAGCCTTTGAGGCTCACCGCCAGGTGTTACAATTCCTGCAGGGGGAGGTGAGAAGCACCTCCACCCAGTACAGGCTTAGTTCCTGGCCACAGAGTGACAAAGACACTCTCCCTATGTGGCCAACAACTCGTCTGGTTGTGGCAGGCTGGCAGAAACTGGTCAACCTAACACTAGAGGTCGGATTGGTATTCAGGGGACATCTCTAAGTTGCCCTCTGGGTGCATTTTTACAATAAATTCCACTCTGGCATCAGTGTGCATTTATTGTGCTGAGAAGTTTGATACTAAACTTCCCAGATTTCATTGTAGCCATTATGGAACTGTGGTGTTTGTGTTTGACAAACTCCCAGACCATAAACTCTTATGGCATCCCTGCACTTACAATATCTAAGGTTTTGCTTAGACACTGTAGGGGCATAGTGCTCATGCACATATGCCCTCACTTGTGGTATAGTACACCCTGCCTTAGGGCTGTGAGGCCTACTAGAGGGGTGACTTACCTATGCCACAGGCAGTGTGAGGTTGGCATGGCACTTTGAGGGGAGTGCCATGTCGACTTTGTCTTTTTCTCCCCACCAGCACACACAAGCTGTGAGGCAGTGTGCATGTGCTGAGTGAGGGGTCCCCAGGGTGGCATAAGACATGCTGTAGCCCTTAGAGACCTTCCCTGGCATCAGGACCCTTGGTACCAGGTGTACCATTTACAAAGGACTTATCTAAGTGCCAGGTCTGTGCCAATTGTGGAAGCAAAGGTACAGTTTAGGGAAAGAACACTGGTGCTGGTGCCTGGTTAGCAGGGTCCCAGCATACTTTCAATCATAACTTGGCATCAGCAAAAGGCAAAAAGTCAGGGGGTAACCATGCCAAGGAGGCATTTCCTTACAGTCGTGGTGTCTGTCTCGTGCCAATGGTTTTGTAGTTGTAAAGGGTTGTGGGTAATGTGAGTGTGTGTTTTATAGTGGTGTGGGTGTGTGGGTGTGGGTGTGGTGTGTGCATGGGTGTCAGGTGTGTGTTGTTTGAATTGTCCAATGTGGTGTTGTTTTGTTTGAGTGTGTGTATTTTGAGTGCGGCGGTATGTACCGCCATGGTTTACCACAGTTGAATGTCCGCCGTGGTGATTCGTGTGTCGTAATGTGGTGGGCGTTGTTCTGTTGGCGTAAAAGTGTGGGTTTTGAAACCACCAGTTTATCACGGACCTTTGGACTGGTGGATTTGTGTATGTGGCTGAATAGTGATGGATTGGTGTGTGTGTGTCATAATATGGTGAAAGGATATCCGCCGCGGCAGCGGTATGGTGGCAGCAGTCAGCGTGGCGGTAAGTGGGATTTACCGCCAATGTCATAATGAGGGCCCTAATCTCTTCAAGGAACTCCTTGTGCGCTGCAAATCGACGCACAGCCTGCCTGAAACGACGCACAGCCTTGCCTGCGACAAGAAAATTGCAGCACAGGCAAACCGGAACGGCGTAGCCCGACTTCCATGTGAAGAAACAACGCATCGCCTGCCTTGCGGCTGGAACTTCAACGCACAGCCCTACCAGATCGACGCACAGCTGAACCGGAACAATGCAGCCTGACTTCCCAAGTGAAGGATCGATGCAGCGCCTGCTGTGCGACAGAAAATTAGACGCATAGCATACCGGTTCAACGCAACGCCTGTGACATCGTCCCGCACGCCCAGGATTTCCCCCCATCTTCCCTGGGTGTTGCAAAGTATCCCACATTGCTTTGAGGAACCAAGCCTTTGCGCTGGAAATCAACACAAGCCCCTTGTAGCTTGAAAAAAAACGACACATCATCTGTGTCACACCAGAAAATCCGATGCACACCTTATTTTTCCACCTATCTCCTCCTCTGCAGTCTCCGTGCGTGTAGTTCCTGACGCAAACCAGGTACTTTGTGAAACCAGGAGACCATTGTTGATTTCTAAGTTCTAAGACTCTTTTTAATCTTGCAAAAGTGATATTTCAACTTGTACTTATTGAATCCTTATTGTTTTGACCTTAATTTAACCAGATAAATATCTTATATTTTTCTAAACACTGTGTGGTGTATTTTTGTGGTGTTTTCACTGTGTTACCCAATTATTTATTGCATAACTACTTTACACATTGCATTCTAAGTTAAGCCTGACTGCTCGGTGCCAAGCTACCAGAGGGTGGGCACACTTACCCTGACTAGAGTGAGGGTCCTGGCTTTGACAGGGGGTAACCTGACTGCCAACTAAAGATCACATTTCTAACAAAGAGTAAGTCAGGTTGTGTGTCAGTGAGTATGTTGTAACTATAGTACTTGTTTTTAGAGAGTGTCAAGCATTAATTATTAGGCAGTTTAGAAATTAGGTTTTGATGGTGGTGTGACTTTGTTTTGTAGAAGAGTGAACAGTATATCTTGAACTTGTAGCAGTTGTGTCATTTCTGTTGATTTTAACTGTATAAGGTTCACTATACTGTTGTTTTTCTATATTGTGTTCCTCATCTGGCAGACTTAGAAGGTATTTTGTTGAGTCTGTGTGTGTCTGTGGTGGGCATGGTGGTTGAGAGTGAGATGGTGAGCTGTGTTGTTTTTGTAGAGTAACCTTGTTGTGTAATAGATGGGAATACGAAGAGGTGAAGAGTGTTGTTTATTTTGTTTGCATCTGCTTAGGGTGAAGGAGTATGGGTTAGGTGTGGTGGTGGAGGCTCTAAATTGTGCAGTGGAGGAGAGGGGGCTAATTCAGAGTTATTTTGATATATTTGTTGTTGGTAACAATAGAAAATTTGTGAGTAAGGATGGTCTAGGTTGTGTGTTATTTGTGTAGTCATAAGGGAGGGAGTGGGTGTAGCTTTCTAATTTGTGACAAAGTATTATGAAAGTGTGTGATTTTGTATGTTGGTGTGTGTGTTTTTGCTTTGTTTTGTGGAGTAGTGAGAGGAGATATTGATGTAGTGGTTTCTGAGAAGGATTTGTATGTAAAGTACTGTTGGTGAGCGGTATTTGAATTATACAGGGGGTGGTACTGTGTTTTGTAGAAGAGTATATTTGGTGTGTAAGAGGGGATGGACAAGAGCTATTAGTGCTAGTGTTAGATTTGATCACGGGAAGAGGTAATATGTGTGGTAGAGTGTAATTATTGTTTGATTGCATGTGTTTGATAAGAAGAGGAGGAGGATGTTGGTGGATGATATTATGGATGGCTGAATATAGGTTTTGTTGTGATAAAAGGGCCTGTTAGGAGGAAGTAGAGGATAGAGCTGGTGTTTTGTATGAACAGAATGTTTGTGTCTGGATGTATTATAGCTATGTATAATGTGGCTTTGTGCTTTGTTGGTGATGTGTGGAGTGGCATAGGACAGAGTTGTGTTTTGTGTGAGAATGAAGGTACCATATTGTGGTATTTGGTGTAGAAGTGTGTATAGGTGTAGTTTGTGGGATTTTGTAGTGGTTGTTCAGACATTGAAATCTGTATGAGGTTTGTTTGCAGTAAGTGAGTAGAATGCCTTTGCTGATATTGTGTTTGGATGTTTGTGGATGTGGAAGGCTTAAGGTGGTTGCGGTAAAGGAACAATTGGGCAGCATCTCTGGCCCTAGGCCTGACCTGGCTAGAAAAGCCCAAACGGGCAACTGCCCTTGCCCTCTTCACCCTTAGCTGAGATGCCCTGAACCCTAGGCTTAAATAACCCTATTGGCCAATGGGAACTCTAGCCCTATCCAATCAGAACCCTAGTCGTGGGGTTCCTTCCACAAACTTAAATAAGGGGCAGTGCAACTGTGGGAGGAGGGCTCAGGGTTGCCCGGGAGCTAGAGGGTCAATCAGCAAGCACAGGCTGCTGCAGCAGTGAGGTGCCCCTCTATTCACTATGTCCTTTGATACAGACATGCTCAGTCCACACTTTGAACCTTCCTGATTCAGCTCTACAGGTAAGGCCCAATTCTGAAACCACTAAAATACTGCTTATTCGCACAGTTAAAGGAATCACTTTTTCAAGTCCAAAACGAGTTCTTCATACACTTTCCAAGCACAGTTTAAACCATAAAGCAGATCAAGCAGTCTCTTAAACACACTCTGGTTAACCACTGGGGTGTATTTTGCCCATTCACCTTGTAGGCAGTGAGGGGCTTAATACAGTACAGGAAAAAAACTAGGACAGAAATTTAAATAGTTGCTGGTAGAAATGGGGCATTGTGACTCATTTTCCTTGCTGGCTTTACAGCAGAGGGCACCTTTGCTGCAAGAAGTGGGGGGCAAAATTCAGGAGGTCATTTCTTTTCAAAAAGGGACAGACAGCCTGTTTCTAGATTGAAGTGATGGTCCAGCAGTGTATGGAAGGGTGAGAAAAAGTAGAGAAGATTGCTTGCACTGCAGGGTGGCAGCTATCATTAGTGCAGCAGCTGCAGTTGCACTGTGGCCAAAGTGTATAAGGGACTGCCAGTACCACAATTATGGAGAGTAGTAGTTCTGATCAATTCAGTTTTGTTTAATGCATTTGCTCTTTTATAAGTCTTACATTTAGTGTGCATTGTGAGCTACAGGAATCAACCCCTGAAACGTTACCATAATCCCCACCCCCTGCGATCAGCCATGTCCCCTCACGCTCCCCCAATTTTTGCCATAAAGTTTTTGATGGGGGGCCCGACTTCAAACTTTATTGCACTGAGCCTCTACTAAGTAAAATGTTTTGAAGACTTCTGCTCTAAATTAAGCCTACCTGCTCTGTGCCAGGAACCCAGAGGCTAGAGCGCAGGTTAATTTGAGTTTTGATTTTGACTTCACACTGACAAGGATTGTGGTGGCTGCTTTTGTATGCTTTTACCCCCCTCAACCAGTAACCCAGTTTCTTACAGTTGCAGATTGATATTAATAGATACAGATGTTTCAATTTTAACAACTGGGGTTCTGTTTGACAGATAGGAGGTGAATCAGTATTATACTACAACTTCAATGCCTATCTATTCTTTTAGGATGAGACCGCCAGCCTCGTAGGACCGCAGCTGCAGTGGCGGTCGGATCGCCACATTATGACACGGTGGGTCAGACTGCCAGGGCACCGCCCTTTCCTCCAGGATCGACGATCCCAACGGGCTGATGGTGGCGGAGGTCTGAATCACCCAGGGTGACGCTGCATGCAGTGTCGCTCTGCTGATTGCGACCTGGTTCTCCCGGCCAGAGGGTGGGCCCCTCCACTGCCCAAGCACTTGTCATGAGAAGTGCAGGGGTCACCCTGCCCAGCACCCTCACAGTGCTCACTGTCTGCTGTGCAGAAACCTTGGTTTCTGCCCATCAGCCCAGTGGGAAAGTTGTAATGGGTCCAGCGGGAAGGTAGCCGGTATGGCAGAAACCTCCCCATCGGAAGTCTGCCGCTAGTCAGCACTGACCGCAGTGCTCTTCAGGAGCAACAAACAGGCTGGTAGAGTCCATGTTTCCGCCATACCTATTACGAGGTTGGACTCCGCCACTGTGAACACCACGGTCCAACCACCACAAAGCACCCGGGGGAAACGAGCAGTATAAAGGGAGACAGTCACCTGCACACTGCAATACACGTCCGGAGCCGCCATGGAGCCATACCTTAATGTCATGCCGCTGCTCGCCGAAAGACAGCTAATTCACGACAACAACCATAAGTGCACACACCTACATATATATTTTTTTCATTTTTATTAAACTTGTACCGGTATGGTGCTGGCTGGCAGGGGGAGCCAATGGAGTTCCATCAGGGTAGTGGTGATTTAATCGTATTTCTTCAGGCCCTGGATGAGACATACTGTGGTATATAGGATGCCCCTGGGGTGCCATTGTGGAATTTGAGAGGCAATAGTGTAGGGCATTACCCCTAATCAGATGATCGAACAGCAATTCTGATGTCACTTTCTGGAAGAACCACTTTGTCTTTCTTTAGACAAGAGAGCTGATACCAGGCAGTCTTTGTTTTTTGGTTGTGTGTTCTTTGAGGATGAGGTTGGTGTCCAGGGTGAATCCAAGTAGTTTAGCATTCGGTCAGAGATTGGGTTCAAAACCGTCAAGGTTCATGTCACTAAGCCAAGTTTGTGCTGTATCTTGTTTGTTGTTCTTGTCAAATAATAGGAATTGTGTCTTGGTTAGGTTGAGCTTCACTTAGACGTTGGACATGCAAGGCTGGATGATGTGCAAGCAGTTTTCAAGGTGTTGGATGTCTAAAGCATAGCAGGCTTTCAAGGAGAGTTGTGTGCCATTGGCACATTGGAGATTCTTGATTCTGGTATCTTTGAGTAGAGCACCAAGCAGCTCCATGTAAACGTTGAAGATGGCAGGAGATAGTATGGAACTCTGGGGGACTGCACATGTGATAGGGATCTTTTGTGACCCTGAGGTGGTCATGGGGACAAACTAGTGCTGGTTGCAAAGGTAGGAAGAGAGCCAGTGAATCACATTGCTGGTTAATTTGATTATCAAATCTAGGGTGCGTATGAGAGTGGGATGGCTGACCATGTCATAGGTAGCTGAGAGGTCCAGCAATATCAAGAAGCAGGGGCCATCTTTATCTGTGGTCAGGAGGGCACTGTCTGTGCTGTGTAAGGTGGCGGGCTCCATGCTGCAGCGTGAGCTAAAGTGAGACTAGTAGTCATGGGAAATGGCTAGAATTGATGTGATCTTGAAGTTGGACAAACTGCTTTTCAGTGATCTTACCGAAGAATGGTAGGTGAGTGATGGGCCAGTATTTGGTGAGGCTATCAGGGTCCAGATAAGGTTTACTTAGGAGTGGGAGTAGCTGACCAGCCCTGGCAGTTGCTGGGATGATGCCTTGAGGTATGAAGACATTGACAATGGTGGGTAGGGATAACAAAGCTTTCCCAGAGACTGCTTTGATGAAGATGATGGAAAGACAACACCTTCATAAGAAATGGATGTAAGAGACTTGAGTATATCAGCTAGATCTGGGAGAGATAGGACTTTGAAGGCTGCCCATTGTGGGATGTACAGGAAAGGGTGGATGTGAGAGATGAAGCAGGCTTGGTATCATTGATATGCTGTCAGAACTTAGGTATTTTTCACTCAAGAAGAGGTTGATGAAATTGCACTTTTCTGTGCTGTGAGGAATAGTTGGGTCTGGCAAGAGGTTGATGTAGTGCTTGATTGCCTTGAAAGTATTCTAGTTCTGTTTGTGGCTTGATTGATGGTGATGTTATAGTAGTTTGCTTTGGCCGATGTGATGAGATGTATGTGTTGCACAGAAGGCCTTCAGTATCAAGAGGTCCCCAGGAGTTCTGTTTTTCTTCCATTTTCTTTAATGTCTGCAAATGGATCATTAATTGTCAGCAAGATCTTTGGAATGCCAGGGTGCTCAAGGCCGCTTGCACTTGCATGTTCTAATTGAGGCTGGGACATTCACAAAGCTTTCCAAACAATTGTTGAAGTTGTTTAGAAGAGGTTGGCATAAGATATGGAGTTGATAGGGTGAGAGATGAGTTCCAGCATTAGGTTGTCTATGGATTAGTCTTTGAAGGATCTGAAGGCTTAGTCTTTTCTTTGTGTTGTACCTTTGTTGGTAGTATGTTGAATAGGGATATAGGGATGACAGAGTGGTCAGTCTAGTCCAAGGCTATGGGTGGTTTGTATTAGATTGTTGCTAATGCTGAAAAGACAAGATCTATGATGATGATGTGGCCTTTGGAGTTTGTTGGTTGTGTGACATGCTATGCATAAATAAGGTTTAAGAGAGGGGCTCTTTTTTAACTTTCATTGTCTGGGAGGTTAAAATCAACCAAGAGGGTAGTATGGGCATGTTGGATGGATGAGGTGATGGGGAGATGTTGAGAATTCATTAAAGACGTCCTTGTTCTGCTCAGGAGGCCTGAAGATACAATGGAATGTGGTGGCTTGAATTGCAGAGAGAGAGAGAAATGGCATGTTAGCAGCTCCAGCTCCATTGAGTTGAGTATTGCTTGCATGACGTGCAGAACCAGGAGGACTTATGGAAGCCAGCGAGGCCTCCTCCCTTCTCATATGTACGGTCCATACAATAATGTGTAGCCTGTAGGAAGAAGGACGTCAAGGATGTGAGAAGATGGGATGAACCATGTTTCTGGAATGAGAGGGCACCATGCTTGTGATGAGTGATGACGTCTGTGATGTCTTGTGCATGAAGTACTGTAGAGTGAGCATTAATGAGCAGGATTTAGAATTCTCTTCTGTTGTTGGAGGGTATGTGGTAGTTAGCAGAGTTGGGTCTATGTGTTGTGCAAAAGATATCTGAGTATCTGGGCTCTCTATGTATGGGTGCGATTGTGTAGAATGGCCGTATGGGGTGATGAATGAGGTGCATGATTATAATCTTACCTTGTAGGTTTTACTGCAAAAGGGGGCCTGGCCCAAGGCCTTCCTGGCCATTGCAAGTAATACCCTTGTCTGTGTCTACCCTATGCTTGCGATGCCCAGGTGATTGGACGCCATGACGAGTTGATTGAAATAGGGAGAAGGAAGTAAGTTATGGCACTTCCTGTGCAGATGGATGATGGGAAACCCAGTGATGTCCACTTCCTGTGCAGATGTATAATGGGAAATTAAGTCTTCTTGCTTGGCTTCTTCTTTTAAAGACGGTTTTGGTGGGAAAACAGGGACATCACTTCCTGTGCAGATGGATGATGTGAAATGCAGTGATGTCACTTCCCGTGCTAGTGGATAATGGGAAATGAAGTCCTCATTGTTGGGTTCTTTTTTTAAAGATTGTCTTGGTGGGAAACCCGTGTTTTTACATAGTGTACAGATGAATGATGGGAAATCCAGTGATGTAATTTCCTGGCCTGGCGGATGATGGAAAATGCAGGAATGTTGTTTCTGGTGCTGATGGATGATAGGAAATGAAGTCCTCTTGCTTGGCTTCTTCTTTTAAAGATGGTTTTGATAGATAATCCAGTAATGTCACTTCCTGTGCAAATGAATGATGGGAAATGCAATGAAGGCTGCACATCTATCTACTGGTGGTCAGTGAAGTGCTTGCAGAGTAGTACATGTGATTGCATGGATGAATGTGTAGTTTTGTTGCATATTTTATTCTTTGTAATCATCCGACTAGTATTAACAAGGCCACAAATAGAGTCTATTTGCATATTAAAAGATACACATGTTGAGGACAAAGGTAACCCAAAAAATCTTGGGTACGCCTTATTGAGGGAAGATACATTGGAGAGATGGCATAGTGGAGATGATGCCTCTTGTCACTTGGTTCACTAGGGAACCATAGACATGCTGGACTCCTTGAACACTCCCAAGATTCTCACTTGCATCAATGTTTCTGGTGCCCCATAATCCTAGGTTGGTAGCTTTTCCGTTCTTCTATATTTAAGGTGATGCCCCAGTCAGTGTTCCTTTCCTGGGCATCTAGATCCCTGAGGATGGATTTCTTTGTCTAGGTCCTTATTGGTTAGTCTCTTTAGAATGATCTGAGTATTGTTGGTGTAGCTGTAGCATATTAGGCTCAAGGCCTTCATGAGATTAAGTAGCTGGCTAAAGTAGTCGTCAAAGAGGGTTGGTCAGATGACATAGCTTTGAGGTATGCTAGAGTTGGTGCTGAAAGGCAACAATGTTAACTGAGTCTGTGAAATGATGCTAGATATGTCATGTAGAATAATAATAAATATTCATTTGTTTGTTCTTGTGTCGCCTGTACTGCTTGTAAAGTTGATGATATATGACTCATTTTACTTTATGGGGTAGGCTTTCCAGCAGACTCAGAGAGTTGTTCTGTATAGGCTGGTCTTCTCCATGCTCTTTGCTGGTAGATCTGTGAAAAAAGTGAAGGATGATGTATGATGAAGGATATGGTGGGGAGACCTCAACGTCATTTCTTGTCGCTCAAGGAGCTTTGCCAAGGATTCCAATGCAGAGCCAGCGGGTGCCCAACTTTGCGTGCCAATTCATCTTGTGATTCTGGGTGATTATGGATGCAGTCAGGTGAGTGTAAAAAATTGGGTTGTTGGATGACTGGGCTGTGAGTCCTAGTCAACCAGCAACCACAATGCTGGTCTGGGTAGGATACAAGCAAACCTCAGATTAACCTGTGCTCACTCCTTTGATAGCTTGGGACAGAGTAGTAAGGCTTAACTTAGAAGCAACATGTAAAGTATTTGTGCAATACCTCAAACAGCAAAACAGAGTTTGAATAACAGAGCGGACTGTAATAAATGAAACAAGACCAAAATTACAAAAATCCAATTAGTAGAACCGGAGCTATTGATTTTTAAAGCTTTTCGTGAAAATGGCACCACGAGGCATAAAGTGCTAACTGTGGGTATCTGGTCACCACCAACTGGGACAAAATCACAAGTTCAGGCTGACTGCAATGGAGCTACAGGGACCCAGTTAGGCCCGCCGGAGAAAAGTGCCTTGAATCCAGATTTGCGGAATGTTGTGTGGATCCACGTTGAAGATGTACCACGCAGGTGAGGTGATGTGTCTGTTCTGAGATGCAGGGGGGCTGCGATTCAAGGGCCTGTTGCATTCTCACTAAAGGTACCATCAGCGAGTCTTACGATGAGTACTCCGGAATCAGGGATGCGGTGCACAGTTGAGGCAGTGCGTCGGTTCCAAAGTGCTGCAAAGTGCTGCAAAGCTGCGATGCGGAGTTTGGCGTCGTCGATGTTGCCGTGGACGAGGGGTGTGAGGGCCAGCTCTGTGGATGCGCCCCACAGCAATGGTTCCAAATGCAATGTAGGCTGCAGCAGTGATGTGGGTCTTTACAACAGTTCCAATCAATGTAGCAGTGGAGATACGTCTTTTCTGCTCAGGGTCGTGCAGCACAGCAGAGGAGATGCATCAGTTCTGCTGGATCCACAGAGGCTGGCAAAGCACCTTAAACCTGCTTACAAGGGTCCAGGACTGGGGTGGCACCACTTGGCTGGGTAGACCCATAGATGGCAGAGTCCAGGTGCAGATGCAAGTTTGTTGGAAGCCTGTTGTGTGCCTGAGGCTTCAGGTCAGGAGGCAAGCCAGCTGGTCTTTGGAGACACTCTGGGTTCTCGGTTCAAGAGATGCAGGTCCAGTCCTTCTCACCCAAAGAAAGAGCAGCAGGCAGAAGGTCAGCAATCCAGGACTCCAGGAGAGTGCAGTCTTTTAGCAGCATAGCAGTCCTTCTTCATAGTTTCATATCCACTGGTCCAGAAGTGTACTGAAGAGGTTGTGTCTGAGGTCCCATTATTATAACCTGGTGCCCTGACTCTAGAATGTAGGAGAAGCATCTAGACAGTGACTCTGAAGTGCAGAGAATTCCCTGCCTCCAATGCTGTGGCTCCAGGCTGGCTGAAATAACAATTTAGGGTTGTTAGGGCCTTTGTATGGAGACAGGACACATCCTATTCAGGTGTAACTGGGACTGTGACCTGCTCCTCCCTATCATCCTGCCAGTGATGGTCCATCAAGTCAAACCTAAGATCCCATTGTGTGTGGCTGTGTACACAAATCCCAACTGCCAACTACATCCATTTATGTGACCAAAGACAGACTGCAGGCACCACATGGCTAAGAAAAGAAAATGCAAACTTTCTAAAAGTGGTATTTTTAGAAGTGTACTTTAAAATCCGACTTCACCATAAGTTAAGATTTTAAATTAGGATTCCAGAGACACCAACCGTGATTTGAAAATCCCTTCCAATTTGGAAATTACTCTTATAAAATGTAATAAGGCAACTCCAAAGTTATCCTATGGGAGAGACAGCCGTAGCAGTGAAAAACTAATTTAATAGTTTTTCACTACCTCACTACCAGGACATGTCAAACTTGAAAGTACTTGTCCTACTTTTTAAATATGTTGCACTCTTCCCTTTGGGCTGTCCAAGGACTACCATAGAGGTGTCTTATATGTATTAAAAAGAAAGGTTTGGGCCTTGCAAACGGTTTATTTTGCCAGGTGGAAATGACAGTTTAAAACTGCACACACAGGCTCAGCAATGGTAGGTCTGAGACATGTTTAAAGAGCTACTTTAGTGGGTGGCACAATCAGTGCTGCATGCCAACGGGTAGCATGTAATTTTCAGGCCCTTGATACATGTAGTACAACTTAACTGGGGACTTATAAGTAAATTAAATATGCCAATTGGCGATGAGCCACTATTACCATGTTTTAGTAAGTAAGCACATGCCATTCAGCACTGGCTACCAGTGGTAAAGTGTGCAGAGTCCTCATGTCAACAAAAACAAGATCAACAAAAATGGAGGAGGTAGGCAAAACGTTGATGGGAAGACCACCCTAAGGCTGGCAGATCTAACATTGAACGAGTAAGTTAGTGGGTGAGGGGCCACTAGTCTGCCCAGTAATACAGTGCGGACTGGTCTACCTGCCTTTTATGCACCACTTCTACCCTGTCCCTGATCTCAGGGACCACAGACATGTATTGTGCTGGCTTGTTATAAGCCAACAGAATATTTCCACAACTCATGTTGGGCCAACATTGTGCTTGTAGGTGACTCTTGAGTATCGGGTACAATGCCAGCTTTATCATCCACAGATGGTGATCGGCTCTAATATTCATGGATTTCTGATAACTTAGTTGCCAAACCATCTTGTCCTCCATATCCTGAACATGTAAAGGTATAACGTTCTCTGATTGGATCTGGGCCTTGACTTCATCCCTTACATCAAGTGGCTCTATATGGCTGGGTGCGAAGAGGCACATGCTTGCAGATGCATTAGATTTGCTGTGATCTGCTGTGTGGGCTGCGTTGACATGTATTGTGGCTTTTTTGAGTTGACAGGTTTTCAGTTAGCTGAGGTGGCACTGGCTTCAGCTGAGGTAGCATGGTAGGTTGTGTATGACAGCCTTCTCCCTGTCACCTTCTATCAAATTTTGCCTTACAATCTTCTTGTCCCTTTTTTGCAAATAAACACATTATCCAAAAACGCTCTCATGGACTCAACTGGTATTTTATTTATACATTCTGCTAATGCACTCAGCCTCGGTGTGTGAGAATACTTTACATGACATTGAATGAAGTAGGACTTCACAGTACAAAAAAGCTTAGTAGGACATAACATGACCACAGCAATCAAGAAAGATGGTGAAAGAAGATTTCAAAACGGGATGAAACAGGAGGGAAAGACGTAAAAGAGGGTTGAAACTGAACTGTATGAGGCAAGATGTAGAGTAAGTAGTACTAGAGAGATTAAGAAGCAAGGAATTTGCGGGAGAAAGTAAGGAGTGTCTAGTTAACTAGCAGAGATGAGAAGAGAGAAGAAATGTGCACGGAAAGAGTTAGGATAAGGTGAGAAAAACACGAAAGGTAGCTAGGAGAGGGGGAAAAAGGGAGGAAAAGATGGGACCAAGAAAGGCACTTCGTGAACAAGTATTAGTAAAAATGAATTATCCAGATCATAATTTGTTAATAATACAGATTTGGTTCACGTGTAAGTTAAATAAGATGGTGTTCATTTATGATTAGATGCAGCACTATTTGCCATGTGCAATCTGGCACAAGCTATCATCACTTAGTCAAGCCCAGCACAAATGCTCACATTATGTCCACTTCATTGCGTATTATTCACTGTTCCATTGGGCCATGCCTTATGTGTGCATGGGGTTACTACGCAGAGGCCATATTACTCTGTGTAAATGAATGAACATCCTTTTGTTTGGTCTTGGGAGCCTCCGGTCTTTGATGGCTTCCTCAATTGCAGACATTGTTGATGCCCCAATCACCTTCTCCTCCTAAGTTAATAACATGTAAGATGATGGTTAAAACCCCTGTGGCTATTGTCTCACACTTTTGCCGTGCTGTGATGTCGTGGACCAACCCTTACATCCTCCACATCCCATGGACACGAGGATACTGCCTTCACTTTCTGAAAGATTTCCTTCCAGAGTCTCATGTACGTTTTGGGTGGAGTTGAGCCTAAGGTGACCTAATAAACGAGCGAGGTTGCTGACGTCCTCCTGTGCCTGTACTTCGAGTTCAAGATGATAAAACCAATGTTTTCTGGCAGCCATTCTTGTGAAGTGGGGATGCTTTCAACTTCTGATGTTGGATGGTGGTGGAGGATGATGATGGATCCTTCCTGCCGGTTTACTCGCTGTGCGCTATTCACAAAATGGCTGCCCCCTTTGCCTGCGTGTGATTTGGTGGTGGTTAGAATGCTTCTTGGTATCAAAATATGATATCTGGGTTGTAGAGTGTGTGTTTCTGGCTCCTGTAGGCCGTCGTTGAGAACAATGATTTCCGCAGGCTCTGCACATTCATGTTTTATTCTGTATGTGGTATATTTTCATGTGGTATATTTTCATGTGGTATTTTACACACGTTTGATATGCAAAGCATGTGAAATGTATTGGACGTGATATATAGTGATGCTGCAGGGCTGTGAAAAATGCAGACTAAAGCGCAATTCATCCTGCAGTATTGATATTTTCTGGATGTGTTTTCTATTTTGCCTACCTTTGCAGCGAAACTTGTAATCAAGTAGTGAAAGTGTTGTGACAGTACTCTCATTTTACCATTCTCTGGTGATCTGGCAATCACCAATGTATGTCAAAGTTTAGGTCAAAGAGTTCTTTGTTCATAAGTAAAGGGTGTTCAAGAAAGCATGAATTCATTACATCAGGATTCAGACGTGCGCTGCGTCAGAACCGAAGGGCGCGCTGTCATACTGATTTCTTTTTAGGTTTCGCCTGCACTGTGAAACATATTGGCCCTCATTACAACCCTGGCGGTTGGTGTTAAAGCAACGGTAGTACCGCCAACAGATCGGCGGTAACAAAAATGGAATCACGACCACAGCGGAAACCGCCAACACAGACAGCCACTTTAACACTCCGACGGCCATGGCAGTAGCAACAAACACCGCAGCGGTAACCCCCAACAGACAGGCGGAAGACAATGTACCGCCCACCCCATTACAACCCGCCCATCCACCAGCTTTTCCCGGGCTGTACCAACGCCATCAAAAGCACAGAGTAAACAGTACTTGGAAGGGAAACCACTCACCTCTCGACACACAAGGAAGAACCAGGACGCCATGGAGCCCGAACTACAGGTGTTACCCATGCTGGTGTATCTTCTCATCTACCAGGAGTACCAACGGCGGTGGCGATGACCACGATGAGTACTGCACTTAGAATAAAAGGGGGGTAGGAAAAAGAGAGTGACACACACATACGCAACACCCCCACCCCAACACCATACACACAAACACATGCATCAACATTACATATGCACCCCGTAACCCTCTGGAAGAACGCAAAGACAAAAGGAATGGAGTCAAATGAGTGTTATATTAGAAATTGTCAGACATACGTTATAAATTCAAAAACAGTATTTACAAAATATACAATATGTACAAAAGGCAATACAATGTCCGTGGCCACTGGGCCAAAATGCATAGGCCAAGCCCACACTTGACTCCTGCCTCAATACGGAGAGAACACTGCAAGGGCATCAGGTCGAAAACACACAGGCACCTCAGGGGGACGGGGAAGGGGGGCACCTCAGCCGGAAGAGGGTACTGCTCCTGGGGGGAGCTCCATGCCCACAGCGATGTCCTGGGGAGTGCAAGGCCACAGTCTCTCAAGTCTCTCAAGTGGGTGGGTTGCCCACTGCTTGGTCCTGGGGAGTGCAAAGCCACAGTCTCTCAAGTCTCTCAAGTGGGTGGGTTGCCCTCTGCCTGCTCCTGGGGAGTGCAAAGCAACAGTACCCACTCTAGTGGGTGCCTTTCTCCACTGGTTCTGGAGGGGGCTCTGTGCCCAGTGTGCTTCATCCTGCCAAGGATAGGGTGAGTGGATGCCTTTCTCCACTGGTTCTGGAGAGGGCTCTGTGCCCAGTGATGCAGCACCTGGGTGGTGCCACGTCACAGTCCCTCACCTGGGTGTCAGAGCCACGAGATTTTCAGTGACCAGGATGCATGATAGTCCATTGAGGCAGGGCGAGAGTACATCCGGCGGGGGCTACAGCTGCACAGTGGTGGTAGTGCCGGTGCTAGTGAGGGTGCTGCCAGTGGTGGGGGAAGGCTCCAGCCCCTCTCCTGCAGCCTTGGACGGGTGGCCACTGGGGATGCTGCTGCTGGCAGTGGTGCTACTATCAGCGGTGCAGGTGGCGGTGCTTGCAGCGGGGCTTGCGGCGGTGCTTGCGGTGGTGCAGGTGCCGGTGCTGCCAGTGGTGGGGGGAGGCTCCAGCCCCTCTCCAGAAGCCTTGGACGGCTGCCCACTGGGGCTGCTGCTGACAGTAGTGGTGCTAGCGGCGGTGCTGCTGGCGGTGCTGGCGGTGCTGGGTGTGGTGCAGGTGGCAGTGCTGGCGGTTGTGCTGGTAGCCACCAGGCGTTCACCTGCAGCCTCGGACCGCTGAAGTGCCTTGCTTGTTTTTTTTGTGCCCCTTCCTGCCCTTGGCAGCTGGTGGTGTCACCTTGGGTCTGGCAGCTGGAGTCTTTGAGGTGGCCTTGATGGGTGGTTGTGGCTTCTTCCCCTTGCTGGATGCAGTCCCCTTCTTCACCTTGCCAGGTGGCGGAATGGTCTTTGCCTGGGCAGGGCTTGGTGGCACACTGGCTGGGCTGACGGGTGCCCCCTTTGAGCCTCTGACAGCTACAGGAGCCACAGCGGACGTGGACTTTGTGGCTGAGGTGCTGGGCTAGGTTTTCGCCACCCTGGCCAGAGAGGAAGGACAGGTGGGGGGGAGAGGTAGGTAAGAGGTCAATGTTTGCCAGGAAAAGCTTCTTAGGGACATTGGGGTGGGAAGAGGGAGAAGGTTTGGGAGTGGAGGAAGAGGGAGTGCTTCTAGGAGGTGTCAGTCTGTTTTGTTTGGGTGCAGGTGCATGAGCTGGATGCTGTTGTGAGGTGGATGGCTGTTGGGTGGTTGTGTGCTTGTGTTTGTGTAATATGGGAGGAGGGGTCACAGACACAGTGGGAGAGTACACAGGGGACGTATGCATGGTTGTAGGGGTGGTGACTGCCAGTGAGGGGTGTGTAGTGATAGGTGTGCTGGTGATAGAGGTAGTGGATGAGGATGTAGTGCATGCAGGTGTGAGTAGAGACGCTACTGGGAGGGATGTGGACGAGGAGGCAGTGGGGGACACAGTGGAGGCAGTGGATGTTGGTGTGTCTGCATGGGGATGGTGCTTGTGTGAGTGCCTGTGAGATGAAGTGTGGTGCTTTTGTTTGCCCAAGCCACTTCTGTGTGTTGATTTGTGTGAATGCTGGTCTGAAAGTGTGCTTGGGATATACTGGGGTTGAGGGGATTGGGTCTGGGTAGAGGAAGTTGGAGGGGGGAGGCTAGAGACAGAGACAGGGACAATGGCTGCCATCAGGGAAATGCTCTCTGTTGGTCTGCCACGCCAGAGTGAATGCCCTCCAGGTATGCATTTGTTTGTTGTAAATGCCTCTCAACACCCTGGATGGCATTCAGAATGGGTGACTACCCAACAGTGAGGGATCTCAGGAGGTCAATAGCCTCCTCACTGAGGGCAGCAGGGCTGACTGAGGCAGGGCCTGAGGTGCCTGGGGCAAAGGAGAGCGGGCAGAGGAAACACGCTGCGGGGCTGCTGGGCTGCTGGGAGGGTGGTGCTGGTAGGGGGGGGGGGTGGCAGATCTACCTGTTGTTGGGGTGGGCACAGAGGTGTCCGCCACTGCCAGGGAGCTTCCATCGGAGGAGGAGTCGCTGCCTGTAGTGTCCCCTCCTCTCTCCGTCGTATTGCTCCCCTCGCCCTCCATCCCACTGGTGCCCTCACCCTCGGTGGATTCGGCCTCCAGGCCCATGTGGGATGCAGCTCCCTCCGTGCCTCTGCTCCACTGCCAGGTGATGCTAATGCACACAAGGACAGGGTGACAAAACAAAAAGGGGTGGGGGGGGAGGACAGAGGATACACTTAGTCAATGCCAGCAACAACTCTACCATTGGCGTACACAACACACAGGGAACAGCCCTATGCACTATCCCATGCACTACCAGTTACAATGCTAGTCACCAGCCCATGGGGTACAATGCCTAACGCCATCAGCTGCACACCTGAAACAAACAGAGCCCTGACCAGTAGTAGATGCCCACTAACACTATTGGGGTTGGAGTGCTTCAGGATCCACCCTAGCATGTTTGCCCTGGCCTAGGGGCACCAACAGCCCACATCCCCCACCCAGGTAAAACCTTAACGCGTGCGTGCAAAGTCATGAATCTGAATCTGTACTCACCCCCTTGTGACTGCTTTGATGCCCTCAAGCACCCATCCAACTCCGGATAGGCCACTGCCAGGATGCGGATCATCAGGGGGATCAGGGTACAATGGGTACCCCTTCCTCGTTGGGAGGCCAGCCCCAGCTAGGCCTCCGCCATCTTCCTTTCCCAGCGGCGCAGTTCCTCCCACCATTAGCGTCAGTGGGTGCTCCGCCTGTCAAAGACCTCCAGGGTCCGCACCTCCTTGACGATGGCACTACAAATAGCCTTTTTCTGATGGGTTCTGACCTTCAGGAAAAATACAGCAGGAAAGGGATTAGTTAACCATCCGGACCGTCACACTCATGGCCCACCATATCCCTCCCATCCCCTGATGCACATACATTGACCAGCAGACATGCAGCATTCTGCCCAGGACCCCTCAACTTCCCCCTACCTGTGGCTTACACACACAGCACTCCATACATTCATGGCCCACGCATCATGCTCACAGTGTACTCACCTGTTTGTCTGGAGGACCGTAGAGTAAAGTGTACTGGGGTAAGACCCCATCCACCAGTCTGTCCAACTCCTCTGCAGTAAAGGCAGGGGCCCTTTCCCAAGACACTCGAGCCATTATCGCTTCCAGACACAGGTCACAGCAGCACTTGCAGTGTAGGTCCTATCCTGTTGAAGGTCAGGTAGCAAGTGAGTGAATAGATAGAAAATGGCAGTCACGTCCGCAGCAGGTGCGTACCATCACCGCCGGCGTACATCGCCATTGGCTCCTGGAACCCATAGGGCCCAATGATAACCTATGCGAAGTTGCACGGCGGCCATCGACCGCCTACTGCAACAGTGCACAACGCCTGTGGAATTACCTCATTTCCACTTGTCCCTCCTCACGGGTCAGACAGCCGCCATTTCAGGGGGGCACAGGCCATGGCACCTAACAACATCACAGCAGACGTTGGCACAGCAACTGACTCTCGGATTCACATACTGGTTCTGTAAATGAAGAAATGCATCATTATTGCAATAGATGTGTGAATATGACCCTCTGCTCACCGTTTTCCTCCATAGGCTTCAACCGATGAGGATGAATATGAGATGGAGACATCCTCCAGTGTACAGACCCCTGGTGGACCTTACGACAATGGAGGACAGACACATTATACTAACATACAGACTTGATCGGGCCACAATCCAAGAACTGTGTGCCCAATTGGAGCCAGACCTGATGTCAGCTATCCTCCAGCCCACAGGTATCCCCCCTCTAGTGCAGGTCCTGTCATTGCTCCATTTCCTGGCAAGTGATTCCATCCAAACAGCAGTGGCCATGGCATCAGGGATGTCTCAGACAATGTTCTCCAACGTTTTGACCGGAGTGTTGTCTGCCCTGCTGAAACACATGCGCAGCTACATCGTATTCCCCCAGGTGGAGGATTTGGCCACAGTGAAAGCTGACTTTTATGCCCTGGGACATGCCCCCAACATCATTGGTGCCATTGATGGTACACATGTAGCATTTGACCCCTCCCCCATAGAAATGAACAAGTGTTCAGGAATGGAAAAAGCTAGCACTTTCTGAATGTGCAGATGGTGTGTTTGGCGGACTGGTACATCTCCCTTGTGAATGCCAAATATCCTAGCTCTGTGCATGATGCCTTTATCTTGAGGAATAGCAACATCCCATATGTGATGGCCCAACTCCAGAGGCACCGGGTGTGGCTAATAGGTGAGCCCAAGGTCCCTACCCAGTATATGTTGTTGTCTGGGTATGGGGTGGTCCCTAAGGGTTGGTGTGTGTCTAACAGGTATCCCTTGGTATTTGCAGGTGACTCTGGTTACCCCAACCTCTCATGGCTACTGACCCCAGTGAGGAACGCCAGGACAAGGGCAGAGGAACGTTACAATAATGCACATGGGCAAACAAGGAGGATAATTGAGAGAACCTTCGGCCTCCTGAAGGCCAGGTTCATGTGCCCCCATCTGACAGGTGGATCCCTATACGACTCACCCAAGAAGATGTGCCAGATCGTGGTTGCATGTTGCACAACCTGGCCTTGAGACGCCAGGTGCCTTTTCTGCAGGAGGATGAGCCTGGAGATGGTCTTGTGGAAGCAGTGGAGCCTGTGGACAGTGAGGAAGAGGAGGCAGAGGATGAAGATGTGGACAGCAGAAGTACTATCATACAGCAGTACTTCCAGTGATTCACAGGTAAGGCACTGTAACTTCACTTATCATTTCAGTTTTGTGTTGGACATTGGACATGGCAGCATGATTTCCCTATGTCTATGTCCACTTACTGTACCCTTTGGCATCTCTTTTCAGATCTCTGTTGCCGACTCTGGCTCCTGGTGTGTTTACCGCTGCCAACCACAGGTCATGCCAATGTATACATAACTGTACATATGAGTTGAAATGTTTTCTGATTGTTGTATTAATACAAATTCCAATCAGTTGATAGACTCCAGATTTGTATTTGTTCCAAGGGTGTTTATTTAAGTGCTAATAAGTAGAGGGGGATGCGCAATGGGCTGGGGTGATGGTGGAGGAATGTCCAGTTAGAGTCCAGTCTATTTGTATCACAGGTGTATTGTCCAAGTGGGCATAGGAAGGGGAGCAATGGCAGTTGAAGGTGGACAGGGTGACAGAGTGGGACACAAGGGTGACATTCAGGATAGTCTTATTTCCTGGCGGGGGTCTTGGCAATGTTTCTGGCTTGTGCCTGAATTGCAGGGACCGTTTGCGGGGTGGTTCTGCAGGGGGTGGGGTGCTGGTGGCCTGTTGTTCCTGTGGCAGGGCCTCCTGTCCACTAGCGCCGGGGCGGAGGTGAAGGGCTGTTCTTCGGTGTGGCTAGTGTCAGGGGCTCGTTGGTGTGCCACTGCCTCCCTCATGGTTTTGGACATATATGCCAGCACCCCTGCAATGGTGACCAGGGTGGTGTGTATGTCCCTCAGGTCCTCCCTGATCCCCAGGTCCTGTCCCTCCTGCAGCCGCTGGGTCTCCTGCAACTTGTCCAGTATCTGGCCCATCGTCTCCTGGGAATGGTGGTATGCTCCCAGGATGTTGGTGAGTGCCTTGTGGAGAGTAGGTTCCCTGGGCCTGTCCTCCCCCTGTCGCACAGCAGTCCTCCCAGTTTCCCTGTTGTCCTGTGCCTCTGTCCTCTGAACCGTGTGCCCACTGCCACTGACCCCAGGTCCCTGATTGTCCTGTGTTTATGGGGTTGCCTAGGGTCCCTGTAGTGGTGGACACCCTGCTGATTGACGTGTCCTGGGGACAGTGGTATGGGCCCGCTGGGTGGGTGCTGTGCTGGTGTTACCTGAGGGGGGAGGCTCTGTGGTGGTATGTGACTGTGCCTGGGACACCGACTCTCTGGAGGTCCCTGATGGGCCAAGTTGATCATTCAGATCCAGGTGTGCAGAGCTGCTGTCATCACTGTGGGCCTCTTCTGTGGGGGGACTGGATGTTGGTGGCACCTCCTCTCCGGTGACGTGGAGTGGGTGTCCTGTGGGGATGTAAATGCAGTGTTATTGTATTTGCGTGTGCCATCTTGTGCATGGGTGTGTTTCCCTGTATGGTTGTGATAGCCCTGTCAGCTTTGCCTTGTGTGCATGGTGATTCTCTCTAATGGGCATGCTTTGGTGACTGGTGTCCATGCAGGTCTGTGATGGGTGTCCATGTATAGGTGTTGCATGCAGGGCTTGGTATTGGGGTGGGTGGGTTGTGATAGTGGGGTATATATGAGGTGGTGGAGTGATGGGGGTGAGGGTAGGGGTTTGTGATGGCATGCAGGTAGGGTGGGGGACATAGTAGTAAAGATTTGACTTACCAGAGTCCATTCCTCCTGCTACTCCTGCCAGGCCCTCAGGATGCATGATTGCCAAGATTTGCTCCTCCCATGTTGTTAGTTGTGGGGGAGGAGGTGGGGGTCCACCGCCAGTCCTCTGTACTGCTACCTCGTGTCTTGATAACACGGAACGCATCTTTCCCCGTAGGTCGTTCCACCTCTTCCTGATGTCATCCCTTGTTCTGGGGTGCTGACCCATGGCATTGACCCTGTCCACGACTCTCCGCCATAGCTCCATCTTCCTTGCAATGGATGTCTGCTGCACCTGTGATCCGAATAGCTGTGGCTGTACCCAGATGATTTCCTCCACCATGACCCTTAGCTCCTCCTCTGAAAACCTGGGGTGTCTTTGTGGTGCCACGGATGTGTGGGGTGATGTGTTGGGGTGTGTGCTGTGAGGTGCGTGGATGGTATATGGGTGACAGTGTTTTGTGGCTCTGATTGAGTGGGTGCTCCTGGCTTGTCTCTGTTTGCTATCTTTTTTTTTGGTAGAGAGGGTTGTGGGTAATGTGGGTGTGTGAGTTTTAAACTCTACCTAAAAAGTTGCCAACTTCAGCCCTGTAGTGTTCTGTTCTGATTGGCCAGTCTCTGGCACCTTGATGAGCTGCGAAGTAGCTTGGGCTGAGCACAAACAGATGTGCCGGGGGGAAGAGAACTTCCCTCAGCAGATGGAGAAAGCAGGAAGCGGGGAGGGCTGCCAAACTGGTCTTCAAAGCAGGGGACATTTAGAGCAACCCAGCACCTCCCTCACATCCTGCAAACTCAGGCAATTAGGTGTCCCCTTGATTAGATTAGGAGAGGGCAGGACAGGGGTGTGTTTAGGATTTTTAGCCACACCAGTGGGTGGGCTCAGCCAGATGTACCCTCCAAAAATCATTTTCAGCCATGATGGATTTTTGAGGAATATTGTTCCCTGGGATTAATTTTTTTCCACACTTCCCAGGAAGTGGTCATCACAGGGGGAAGGACCCTGCACCTGACTGGAGAACCAGGACCCCCTTGTTTTTCACCCAGGAGCAAGGATAAAACTGGCAGACCTGCACCCACACCTCAGATCCCTACAAGGAAGAACTACCGGAGAAGAAGGACTGCCCTGCTGGACCCTTGACCTGCACCTGGACACTGCACTCTGGAGGACTGCACCAGCTGCACATTTGGGCTTCACCACAAGAAGGACTTTGCCTGGCTTCAAATGGTTCACAGAGGTGTCACGTAGGCTCTCATTATTCTAATGAGACTACTGGATTTTGAGCAGCAGAATCGCCCGCGGTGTGGGAGACTAAGGGGGTGATTCTGATATTGGCTGGCGGCGGGAGCCGCCCGCCAAGCGGGAACCGCCAGAAGACCGTACCGCGGTCGAAAGACCGCGGCGGTCATTCTGGGTTTCCCACTGGGCTGGCGGGCGACCGCCAAAAGGCCGCCCGCCAGCCCAGTGGGAAACAGCCTTCCCACGAGGACGCCGGCTCAGAATTGAGCCGGCGGAGTGGGAAGGTGCGACGGGTGCAGTGGCACCCGTCGCGTATTTCAGTGTCTGCATAGCAGACACTGAAATACTTTGTGGGGCCCTCTTACGGGGGCCCCTGCAGTGCCCATGCCATTGGCATGGGCACTGCAGGGGCCACCAGGGGCCCCGCGGCACCCCCTACCGCCATCCTGTTCCTGGCGGGAGACCCATGGCGGGCAGCGGAAAGTCGGCGGTACACCGCCGACTTTCAGTTTCTGGCCGCGGCTGAACCGCCGCGGTCAGAATGCCCAGCGGTGCTACCGCCAACCTCCGCCATGGCAGTAATTACCGCCAGGGTCAGAATGACCCCCTAAGTCTAATCCACTGCGGGTGACACCTGTCGCTCCAATCCGGGTTTTGCTCCGGCTAACTGGGCAGCCGAGCGCATGACATACCTGGCTTCTCAGGGAAGTCGTGGTCACTCAGGTCTCATCTGTTTCTCTCATTAACAATGCAGTCTCATATATAAATGACGAAGAGAGGCAGTATATGTTTTAATAATCAATTTAATAAAACAACTGCATCTTAGGTAGCAAAGCGTGAACTGCAATAACCAGGACGACACAGCATGACAGTATTAAAATTGTGACGAGAAGAGTGAAGCATAAAAACAACGCCATCATATTGTCACTACAATCAATGGACTAATTCCTACCTAGGCTATGATAGAGCACATCATGTTACTCTCTAATTCCCTGGGAAGACATCGACCCCCATATCAGAGCAAAGGCCTGCGGTCTGCGTTAGAATCTGAAGCATTCAGCAATCAGCATACAGTCGTGGTTCACTGGCTGGAATCTCCCTCTGACGTGTAAGGGACAAGGACATGTTTTTATAACAGCACATCTGATGTTCTGAGAAAATGTCCCTACGTAAGTATGTGTGTTTTCTACGAATGTTGGAGACTAAACTTCTACCACATTTACCAACATTGTACTGTGCAGTAGCCTTTGAAGAAGCACAGAGTGATCAAGAATGTTTGTTTGAGAACAGAGTGCTGGCCTAGGCAAAAACAGTTAGATAAACAGAAAATAAAACAAGACCGTAAAAATGGTTAGTGTAACAATAATAAGATGAAGCTGAATAAAATATAACTAGGTTAAGGTGCACAGCAGCCTAGTGTGTTAGAATAACGTGCATGGAGCTATAACCAAAATGGCTACACAACAGTGGGACTCCCTGTTTGCTACAGGTGAAAAATTGCTAACCAGAGTCCCCTGCACCAACTCCTGAAGAAACTGAGGAGCTAACCACTGTCCAGTGACCAAATTGGACTTTGTGCCAAGTGCATTTTGGGAGTTGTATTCCGCACCCTCGAGGAGCATCTCTGGAACCTTGGGGTGAGCTGTGGACCTAAAAAACCTTAAAAGAACATCTGTGAGAAGATCCAGAAGTTTAGAGAACTTTTGGAAAAAAGGGACCAACCCACTGCGACAACTCTAGCTGGCTTGCCTCGTCCCGGTGAAGAAAATCTCTGAAAAAGTGACTATGTCCGAATGTAGAAAGTTGACCGGGATCTCCCAGGCAGTGTATCCGAAGAGGGCTCCAACGATGTCGGATTTAGAATCAGGTTTGCTCCGGTTGAAGGATTTTCATCTCGCACAAACGACTTAAGTCCGAAGGTAAAAATCTCCACCGAGGGCTCCCGCGACGCATATCTGAGGAAGAGTTCCAGGAAGTCGGATTGGAATGGCTACTTAGTCTCGCTGAAAAGAATCTTCAAGAAAACTACTAAGTCCGAAGATAAACTTTTGACTGAGGCCTCCCCTGGGCTGTAGCCGAGCAGGGCTCCATCGCGGTCAGCCTTTAACTTTGACTTTGCCCCGGTCGAGGTGCGACCAGATCACCAGATTGGCACTTTGTTTGTTTCTAAGTGCTGAAAAGCATTAATTCTTTAAAAATTAATATCTCCGGTTCCCTTTATCCGATTTTATTTGTTTTGGTGTCATTGTAAAGCTAAAAATACTTCCTATTGTTATAAATTGGTTTTGGATTTTGAAACTGTTTCATATGTTTTTTTTTTATTACTGTTTTGTGATATTTGAATGCTTTACTTTTTGTCTCCTAACGCCTTGTCGCTCGTTGCCGTTGTCGCTCATTGCCAAGCTACCAAGGGTTGAGCTAGGTTTTATTTATTGAGACCTAACTGGACCTAAGTGGACGTTAGTGGTTGTTAGAAATGGGTCTTTGGTTGGCAGTCAGGTTACCCTTTGTCCAAGCAAGGACCCTCAACCTAATCATGGTACATCACACACAATCCATATTATCCTGTGCCCACCCTCTGGTAGCTTGGTACTGAGCAGTCAGGCTTAACTTAGAAGGCAATGTGTAAAGTGTTTGTGCAATAAATCATATACTAACACCATATAGCACCACCAAATAAATACACCACACAGTGTTTAGAAAAATATATAATATTTATCTGGATAAGGGCAGGTCAAAACGATTAAAATGCAACAAGTAAATGTTGATATATCACTGAAAAGTGATCTAAAGTGTCTTAAGTCTTTTAAAAGCAAACAAAGGCCCTAATTTTAACCCTGGCGGTCGGTGACCTGGGGATTTTGGCTTCCCTTAACGCCAGCCTGTCCGTGGCGGTGAATACGCCATGGAAAGGCTGGCGGTAAGGGGACTCAGGGGGCCCCTGCACTGCCCATGCACTTTGCATGGGCAGTGCAGGGGCCCTAGGCACAGCCCCATCACGATTTCCACTGTCTGCTTGGCAGACAGTGGAAAGCGCCACGGGTGCTGCTGCAGCGGGGATGTCCAAATGCAGCCAGCAGGTTCCTGGACGCATAGGCGACTGTCCATCCAATATTGGCGGTCGGCCTCGGCCAAACACCAATGTTGAAATGAGGGCCAAAGTCTCCTTCAAACACAAAATATACCTGGTTTGCGTGAAAAATCTCCACAAAAAAACGCAGAGGAGGAGATGCGTGGAAAGAAAGGGGTGTGCATCGAATTCTCGGGCCGCACACGGCGATGCGTTCTTTCGTTTTCACGCAGGGATGGCTGTGCGTCGATTTCCGGCACTCGGTCGTGGATCCTCTTCGGGTTGTGGGGTTTTCAAACACCCCGGGGACGATGCGTGGATTTCCTGCGCTGGCAAAACGAAGTCACAGAAGCTGCATCGATCCGGTGGGCGTTGCATTGAATTTTCTACTGCACTGCAGGCTCTGCGTTGATTCCTCTCTGGAAGTCAGGTTGCGTCTTTCCGGCGCGGCTGTGCGTTGATCCAGTGGGCCGTTCACTGAATTTCTGGTCGCTACTCTGGTGCTGCATCGATCTTCTCATTGCTAAGTCGGGCCTCGTTGTTCTGGTTTGGCGTGCAGTGAAATTTTCACCATGGTGCAGGCTGTGCGTTGTTTCTGGCAGGCTGTGCATCGAATTTCGCCGCACAAGGAGTCCTTCTTGTAGAGGTGAAGTCTTTTTGGTCCAAGCCTTTGGAGAGCACTTCTTCACCTCAGCCAGAGAGCAGCAAGGCAGCAGGGCAACAGCAAGGCAGCAGTCCTTAACAGAAGGCAGACAAGTGAGTCCTTTGGGCAGCCAGGCAGTTCTTCTTGGCAGGATGCAGGTTCTGGATCAAGTTTCTTCTCCAGGAAGTGTCTGTGAGGTAGAGTGTCTGCCCCAAGAAGTGTCTAAGCCGGTAGGGTCAGAGACCCTGCTTAAATACCCAAATGTGCCTTGAAGTGGGGGAGACTTCAAAGAGTGGCTTAGAAGTGCACAAGGTCCCCTTTCAGTTCCATCCTGTCTGCCAGTGTCCCAGTAGGGGGTGTGGCAGTCCTTTGTGGGTGGGCAGGCTACTGTCCTTTGACATGTAAGTGTCAAGCCCTCCACCCTCCCAGCCCAGGAAGACCCATTCAAAATGCAGATGTATACAAGTGAGGCTGAGTATCCTGTGTTTGGGGTGTGATTGAGTGAATGCACAAGGGAGCTGTCAACTAAACATAGCCAGACGTGGATGGGAAGGCACAGAAAGATTTAAGTGTAGAGAAATGCTCACTTTCTAAAAGCAGCATTTCTAAAATAGTAATATATAATATCCAACTTCACCAGTCAGCAGGATTTTGTATTACCATTCTGGCCATACTAAATATGACCTTCCTACTCCTTTCAGATCAGGAGCTACCACCCAAACAATATATGAGGGTAGCCCCAATGTTAGCCTATGAAGGGAGCAGGCCTCACAGCAGTGTAAAAACGAAGTTAGGAGTTTTACACTACTAGGACATATAGAACACACACGTACATGTCCTGCCTTTTACCTACATAGCAGCCTACCTTAGGGGTGTCTTATATGTAGAAAAAGGGGAGTTTAAGGCTTGGCAAGTACTTTTAAATGCCAAGTCGAAGTGGCAGTGAAACTGCACACACAGGCACTGCAGAAGCAGGCCTGAGACATGGTTAAGGGGCTACTTATATGGGTGGCACAACCAGTGCTGCAGGTTCACTAGTAGCATTTAATCTACAGGCCCTGGGCACATATAATGCACTCTACCAGGAACTCATAAATAAATGGGTATGATCCAATGTTACCATATTTTGAGGAGAGAGCATATGCACTTTAGTACTGATTAGCAGTGGGAAAGTGCGCAGAACCAGCAAAAATTAGGTCAGAAAAAGAGAAGGAGGAAGGCAACAGTGGCCTATGACTAAGTGTAGGTACTTACCAGTCCTTACCAATAACCCATTTTCCAACACAAGTCCACTGAGGAACAGAACCCAACACTTAAGTGCCATGCAAATTAAGTCACAGTGATGGGGACATTGTTTGCAGCGATACGAGTAATGACTGAAGAAATACCTCTCATGACAGTTTAAACTATTTGTATTACGATTTTCATAGATTATCATGTGCGATATCAAATTCCCTTTTCAGGCATGAATATGTATTAAAAAAAAAAAAAAGCCCGTACGGCAGCCATCATCCAATGTGCTGGTGGTGCACACAGCAGAACACGCCAGCAGCCACCCTTCTTGCAGGCTGGTCACCTGCTCTGTGCACAAGAACCACTTAGGCATGAACTTACTAATAAATAGCTGACAGATGGTACAGCGGGGTCACTCGTTTCTTTTTGGGGATTACATTGTTTCTTGTTTTCTCCTTCCGTTCTACTTGTTTGGAGAGCAGGTTCTGTAACTGTGGGCAGCGTCGCCGTACCTGACTTTCTGCTCCCAAAATGACCCAGTTGTAATTGAGGAGGGCAAATCACATGAAATAGTCGAAGGTTGTTCTTTTGTTATTTGGAGGTTGCTCAATGCACCAGGGAGCTTTTGAAATACTTGTGTAAGTTTAAACTATGCGTGAATTTTTTTTTATTTATCACACGGTTGCTTGATCCATTCACTGGCAGCAGATGGGAAACTATACTGTTTCCTTTATTTTTGTAAATAGCCATGCTTTGGAACATGTCCTGGTTTGTTGATGTTGCCTAGAACACTTGTCGGTGTTGCATGCTGTTACTTTTAGGGGTGCTTGTGGCAAGTGCACATGCAGCAGAATATGGAGAAAGGAGAGGCTGGAGGTCACTGGGGGCAGAAAGACAGCTATATTGTCTTCATTTTAAGTTAATATCAAAATGCGGTCCCCACAAAGCCAGGGTTTGCTTCTGTGTGCACATGGATAACATCCAGCTGACCTTTGGGTTCTTTCATGACTTGCAGCAGGGCGTCCAGTTGTACAGCGCACTCATCAGTTGCTTATTTCTCACTCACTAGTGGCATGGTGCTTACTACACCGGGAGGTGTTGAAGGGACCGCAATGTAAAAAAAAAGCATTACGTGAACTGTGGGTATCACTAAAATCTATATTTTGAAAGCACCATGTTTATCTTTAAACAGTTTACGCATTTTGTAGCAGTGTATCTTATACTGTGTGTAGTACAAGTTTAAAATAATAAATTACATATACACATTGCTTTCTGTCACAGGTTTGTCACAGGCTGTGACATTGTAGCACTAAAAATGCTCACCAACCTAATCTTAGCACACACAAAAAAAAAAAATTATTCACATAGGAGGAACCTAATGTATTTACTGATGCTTGTTATAGCCAGCCACCACCTAATACCAGAACTGGGAATCTGTTACTGTAGATGAAAATAGTCACAATTTCCCATCACCTCACTATGGATAGTTACAAATCAAACGCCTATATGTTGGTACCATTATCTTTAATATATTTCATTAGGCAACTTTAAAATTGAATTGTATTATTTAAAGGTGGGCGCTGAACTTCGCTCCACACGCGGTTTGCAGTTTTTCCCACTTCATGCTCCTGTTAAGGCACGGAGTTCAAAAAACTCTGCATCGCAGAGTTTTTTTTCCTCATTCACGCTCGCCAACGTTAAGTCGACGAGCAAGGAACATCTTACACAGACCACCTCCCAGCGAGATTTCTCAATGCGGGCGATCACGGATGGTTGCTACCGCTCGCGTTGAGAAACTTTCCGGGCCCGCTCAAGTAGAAAATCTATTCGAGTGGCAGAAAAGAAGCAGTGCCCTCTTGTGCTGTGTGTGGTGTGGTTTGCGCTGATTTTTCAGCACGGGACAAACACCCAGTGCTAAAAATAGGCGCGAAAGACGTGAACTAATGCACTCTGCAGCTTGCAGAACTCCTCGTTGCTTGGCAACGTTTTTGGACACTGTGCGAAGTTCCACATAGTGGAACTCCACAAACTTCGCTCAGGCCTAGTATTATTCTGTTACTGTTTTAAGTTTACTTGCCAAACTCTTTTTGTCAACTAACTGCTCAAGTAATCTTTTCTCTCTTTCTAAATAACTACATTCTTGCCTTCTGTCTCTTCCCAAGGGAATACAATATGGTTTAATAAAGACTGAGCCCATTGTTGCCAGGGTCAGTCAGTCTTGTACACAGCACATGTGTCCATTGCCTATAATCTTCATATATTTAAGCCATCTTGTTAGTTTGCTCCTCCCTACTCCTACAACTGGGGTCTCCCTGTGCTTTGTAGCTTCTACGCTTATTTCAGTCTAACTTCTGTTTTGTATTTTTCCCACAGATCCGAAGTCATTCGCTAAGGATTTTGCCACTGGTTACCTCATTGGAGAAGTTCTATACAAATATCAACTCCAGGATGATTTTGATCAGTTTTCACAAAGTCGGTTAGTATGCTTTCAATTACAGTAAGCTAAAAATCTTAGTTTCAGTATCTAGTATTTCGTTGATGCTAAAACAAATTGCAGATTTGTCAAAGAATCTTTTGAAATGTGACTTCACCAGCTCATGTTTTTAAATGCAGTGGTTGTGTAGTGATGCACAGGATTGTTGTATTGGTCATGTACTGAAACAATAGGTTAGTGTGAATGCTTTTCGGCATGTTTTTAGGGTCTGTTGTTATATGCTAATGTCACTGATCATCAGCCTTACTGTGCACCGCCATATCGTAGATGTTTACAAGTTTACACAGTGTGCTGCTGAATTCACATTAAGGGATTTGACCTGACATAAAAAGTGCCTGTAATTTAAGATGCATGGATGAATGACGCCACTATGTGGCACAATATGCGCCTGTATTATTACCCATTTAATAAGAATGCAAACTATGCACGTGTCATTTGGTAATGCTTGTTTTTTACTGCAAGCGTTCGCTATCATCACTCAATGCGAGCAGAATTGGGCTCCTTCTGTGTATCAGATATGCCCGATGCCAAGGACTTTGATCTGTACAACATAAAACCCCCTGTGTCTAAACCTCAAATTTCATAGCTTGCTCTGTTCACATAATAAACATCAAATTTACATTGAGTTACTTAAAGGAGACTTCACATGAATATAAATGTTTATTGTAATAGTTAATTAAAACTCTCCCTCGCTCTCTCTCTCTCTATATATATATATATATATATATATATATATTCTCATCCAAATGCTCAATACTGAGCTCAATCAACCCTAGAGGGGTTGTGCAAAAAGACCCCCACAAGCAGACCGGTAATAAATAAGCCAAAAGAAAATGAATAATATTCGCACACTCAGGGTTCGAGGAAAAGCAAAAATCCTTTAATCACAAACACAAAGCGTTTCGACTGACACAGCAGCCTTGGTCACGTGATAATTACCACCAATAGACATCTACTAAATATTGCCACTTCATAGACATAGAAATTAGACAAAAATAAATAACCATAAGAAACAAAAATCGACTATCAAAGTACATACTTGAAAAATACTAATTTGTCTGTCACATTATATTATGCTGAGTATAAATATATATAAACAATATACTGGTTCATATAAAAATATAGTACACAAAACCTCACGGAGGTAAAACTCCTTCACGTGTTACCTCCAAATTGAAACTAGAGGACCTGCTCTAATTATCAATACGTGGAACTTTATATATAAATATTAATATATATTAGCAAAGAAAAGGGGTGCGATATTACACAGATTATACTCCACTGGACCATAATATAAATAATCAAATATCGTCAATTTAAGCCCAGTGGTGGTAATCACAATTAATAAAACGCACTCCCTCTAAGCCAGAATTCCTAACCAAAGTGACCCCGTACTGATAATAGTCATCATATTCAATTATACTCGCAAATTTGTAATAAAGGTCAATAATAATAAGACAGAAAAACAAACTATCAAATATATAATTGAAAATCATTTTCTTATCTGTGAATTTGCAATAAAAAATCATCACCCTGTTATAACGTGCAATATAGAGAAAACGTTTGCAAGCAGGGCTCAGTAGTTTTCCATCCGGCCCACAACATCTCTTTGGGAATGATCCTATCAAATTGTGCGTTATTAAGTTGACGCATAACTTCCTCAATATATTTTTGTTCATCCATGAGCACTATGTTCCCACCTTTGTCGGTCGAACAGACAATGGTTTCACTATCACCGGCCAACGTTTTAATCATGGTTCTCTGAGTCAGATTTTGATTACATCTAGGTTTAAACCATGTTTTATGTCAAATTGAACAAGATCTTTAACCACCATATCATAAAATGTATCGATATTATCATGGTTCATTATAGGGAAAAATTTTGATTTAGGTTTAAATCTAGTTGGAACAGATAAATCATAGGTAATATTCAACTCATCAAGAATTTGATAGACGTTATTCATTGCATTGGGATCTAACTCAGTTTTCTCCAGTTCATACAATACTATTAACGAGTGAACATCACTGATACTTAACACATCGTTTTGATCATCTTTTTGGAATCCTCCATCACCAACATCAGGGGAATTTTTCAATTTGAACCATGTTCTCAACTTCAATTTCCTAATAAATTTGAAGAGATCAATCCGTGTCTCAGCGTAGTTGAAACGTTCAGTAGGACAGAATGAAAGACCTAGACATAATGTCAATTTATCACTCTCAGATAGTACAAAATTAGATAAATTTACAATTGTTCTATTCACCATATTGATATCCATTATGTCTGCAAGTTGGAGCTTCTTGTGTTTTTTTTCCACTTGCCCCATGTTGAGATCTGTTCTTATTGCGATTTCTGAGTCTTTCTCGCCTGTTCTGACTCCGCCCGTCTTCCTCTTCGGCCGGATGTCCTGCCTTTGTAGTTTGAAATTTGTCCTTGTTGATTCGTGGATACTTCCCTGCCCCATCACAGCAGGCGGTATTCGTCTAAAGGAGTTGCTGGTTTGTTGATAACTTCATCAGTAGACTTCTCACTCTCCGTAGAACTAGGAGTGTCAGACTCCTTCATACTTTCCACTTCACTTTCCGAAATAGACTGTCTATCATCTATTAGGTGGAAAGCAGAGGATGATTTGTATAAATGATCAAAGTTCCTACTAAAAGTCAGAATTCTTCCACTTTCATAATCGCCTATGTCTCTATGCAATTTCTGTTGTTTCTTAATTTTGATATCATCCTCGTATTTTCTCAATCTTACATTTATTGTCTCCAAAGATTTCGATATAGTTTCCTTTTCTGATCGTAGATCAAAATCATCCTTCAATTTCTTAATGTCCCCTAATAAAGCTTCCCGATCCTGCCATGCATATTTGATAAGTATCTGAAGAATATGTCTTGAACTGAGGGCTGAGTTGTCTGCCCATTCCTTTAGCATCTCCGGATTAGGTGTTTCATAAGAAGGTGTAATAAAGATACGAAGGTCCCTTGGGACCATTTGTTGATCAACACACTTTTGCAGGGATGTGGCTTCCCACCATTTAGATATTTCAGGTTTGCATAATTTCTCCAATTTATGTAACAAAATATTCAAATCATTACTACTTTCCTGGCTGCTGGTATGGGGACTCCTCTTGAATGCATTTTTGGAAAATAATGTTTGTGCTGCCAACCGCCTCTCATTTTCTACATCATCATTCATTGCACAACAATCCTGCAACAAATTATGATTAAAACAGAAGTTCGTAATTACCTAGAGTCCCCTAGGAAAATTCCTAGTTTCCCTTGCCTAAATAACCAAAAAATAATACTGTTATAGCTGTAACAAGTTCAGTTCTGACTGCGGCAGTCAAAGTTATAAGATTTATCAAGTGCGTTCCAACAATGAATAAACAACCGTCATTATTACTTCCTCGAAAAGAGTCTTTATGAACCATGATAATATCGATACATTTTATGATATGGTGGTTAAAGATCTTGTTCAATTTCGACATAAAACATGGTTTAAACCTAGATGTAATCAAAATCTGACTCAGACTCAGAGAAACATGATTAAAACGTTGGCCGGTGATAGTGAAACTATTGTCTGTTCGGCCGACAATGGTACGAACATAGTGCTCATGGATAAACAAAAATATATGGAGGAAGTTATGCGTCAACTTAATAACGCACAATTTAACAGGATCATTACCAAAGAGATGTTGTGGGCCGGATGGAAAACTACTGAGCCCTGCTTGCCAACTTTTTCTCTATATTGCACGTTATTACTGGGTGATGATTTTTTATTGCAAATTCTCAGATAAGAAAATTATTTTCATTTATATATTTTATAGTTTGTTTTTCTGTCCTATTATTATTTACTTTTATTACAAATTTGCGAGTATAATTGAATATGATGACTATTATCAGTACGGGGTCACTTTGGTTAGGAATTCTGGCTTAGAGGGAGTAGGTTTTATTAATTATGATTACCACCATTGGGCTTAAATTGACGATATTTTATTATTTATATTATGGTCCAGTTGAGTATAATCTGCGTAATATTGCACCCTTTTTCTTTGCTAATATATATTAATGTTTATATATAAATATTATTGATAATTAGACCAGGTCCTCTAGTTTCAATTTGGAGGTATCACATGATGGAGTTTTTCCTCTGTGAGGTGTTTTGTACTATATTTTTATATGAACCAGTATATTGTGTATATATATTTATACTCAACATAATATAATGTGACAGACAAATTATTATTTTTCAAGTATGTATTTTGATAGTGGATTTTTGTTTCTTATGGTTATTTATTTTTTGTCTCATTTCTATGTCTATGAAGTGGCAATATTTAGTAGATGTCTATTGGTGGAAATTATCACGTGACCAAGGCTGCTGTGTCAGCTGAAACGTGTTGTGTTTGTGATTAAAGGATTTTTGCTTTACCTTGAGCCCTGAGTGTGTGAATATTATTCATTTTTTTTTGGCATACATATATATCAAACCAAGGCCCTTTCAGGGTTAGAGTGACGCATAAATTATGCAAAAAACAAAGGAGAACTCTGGGAAGTTCCCAATTTAGGTGGAGAGCTGCTCTAGTAAGGAGCACTCTGCAACACCAGCGACACTCTAGATTTGCTCACCTCAAATGTCTGCTTATCTAGCAAAGTTTTTAAGCATAGGATCAGCACAGTGCTATCCTCGCCGAGCTAGATAGTGACAAAGTCTTTTGCCACTTGTACAGCAAAATCTTTAAGCATAGGATTGACATAGTGTCATCCTCGCCGAGCTGTAAAATGACAAAAGTCATTTACCACTCCAGGCAAAGTATTAGAGCTTTGGACTGGTCAAATACCGTCCAAGCCAACCTGGAATGAGTAAAGCAATCACTATCTAGCTCTGCGAGGATAGCACTGTGCTGATCCTATGCTTAAAAACTTTGCTAGATAAGCAGACATTTGAGGTGAGCAAATCTAGAGTGTCGCTGGTGTTGCAGAGTGCTCCTTACTAGAGCAGCTCTCCACCTAAATTGGGAACTTCCCAGAGTTCTCCTTTGTTTTTTATATATATATATATATATATATATATATATATATATATATATATATAGTGTTAAAATATGTACAAGTTGCACACCAGAACATAAAACACAATTACAAATGGTGTCAGTTCACGTTTACTTGCATATGTACTATGATAAGAATTCATTATAATGTGTTAATCAATAAAAGCAGACAGTATATAATATTATTGCATCTTGCATCACCTTAACATGACTCAGCTTATAATTGTGAGCTAGTCTTAAAACATCATTATCATAATCTTTATTTGGTTTACCAGTAGAACCATAAAAGACAACAGCCCTACAACATTAAAAACATTATACATCTGATAAGAATTTACGTTTTCTGACGGCACCTAATGAAAAGTTAGCCAAATAGATGCACGTTTGCACATCAGATAACATTAAATAAAGCAAAGCAGGTCGTATTTGAACACAGTGGGTTCCATCTGGCAAAGGTACAATAAAAGAATTATGACCTTTTTTTCATAAAAAATAACAAACATTGTAAAGTGCAATGTGTTGAGGTGCCATTACAGTTACGTAGAGTCAAAACAGAGTCAAATTAGCTACCACGAGGAATGGTCAACAGGGAATGAATACAATTTAACCCAAAGCAGGTCAAAAGAAAACAATGGTGGTTTGACATGTAAAAAGGTAAGTAAGGCTCAATAAAAGGCGTAGCTGGACCGATAACCCAGAAGAAGAAGCTGCATCCGCAGGATGTCATCTAAGAACCATAGACCAAGTACCTCATGGATAATAAAGGATGGGAGCCTTGAGGAAGGCATAAGGCCTTAATTTATTCACTACTACTAATAACCCCTTCTGTGCCGCGGATTTAATGGGTACGTCCTGCGGCACAGTGCTGCTGTGCCCAGGACGTAACCATTACGTCCTGGGCACACAGCCCAGAGGGAGCGCTAGGGCTCCCTCTGGGGTGTTCCCCCTCCAACCCCCCCAAGTCAGGGATGGAAGGGAAAGCCCTTCCCCTTCCACCCCCGACCCCCCCCACCCCCGTGACGCCAGCGCATGCTGATTGTCACAGAGCCTCCCCCATCACGATCAGAAGAGAAATGCTTTGCATTTCTCTTCCGATCACGTGGGGGAGGCCGAAAGAGGCTTCAAAGGGAAAAAAAGTTATTTCCTTCCCTTTGAAGTCTCTCTCTGCGTTTTGGCAGCCGGATTGAAAGCAATCCGGCTGTCAAAACGCCCACTAGACACCAGGGATATCTTTTTAAAAATGAAATGGACATAAGGGAGTGACCCCTTGGGCAAGGGTCGCTCCCAGGGGCGGCATTTTTTTTTAAGGCTATGCAGAAACCTCTAGGCACCAGGGATAATTTTGTTTTTTTTGTTTTGTTTTTTGTTTTAGAGGTGGAGAGTGACCCCTTAGGCAAGGGTTGCTCCCATAGGGGGGAAATTATATTTAGGCCATTTCTGCCCCCCTTGGGGGCAGATTGGCCTATTTTTATGAGGCCAATCTGCCCCCAAGGGGGACAGAAACCACTAGACACCAGGGAGTTTTTTTTTTTTGTTCGTGAATTTCACGTAAGGGGAGCGACCCCTTAGGCAAGGGTCGTTCCCCTGGCGGGCAAATTTATTTTAGGCCATTTCTGCCCCCAGGGGGCATATCGGGCTATTGTTATTAGGCCGATCTGCCCCCCGGGGCAGAAACCTCTAGGCGCCAGGGATCCTTTTTTTTTTTGCGCCGTCACACAAGGGGAGCGACCCCGTAGCCACGGTCACTCCGCGGGGGGTCTGGGGGGAGCAAATTTATTTTAGGCCATTTCTACCCCCCCTGGGGGCAGATCGGCCTATTGTTATTAGGAGATCTGCCCCCGGTGGGGCAGAAACCTCTAGGCGCCAGGGCTGATTTTTTTTTTGTGTTTTTTTTTTTGTTTGTTTGTTTTTTTAGAGATGGGGAGCGACCCCTTAGGCAAGGGTCGCTCCCCTGGAGGGGCAAATTGTATTTAGACCATTTCTACCCCCCTTGGGGGCAAATCGGCCGATTTTAGGTGAATCTGCCCACAAGGGGGGCAGAAACCACTAGGCACTGGGGATCTTTTTTTTTGCGTCTTCACGCAAGGGGAGCGACCCCGTAGGCAAGGGTCGCTCCCCGGGGGGGCTGGGTGGGCAAATTTATTTTAGGCCATTTCTGCCCCCCCTGGGGCCGGCTGAGCTAGAGGCCAAAATCCAAAGGTAGGCACTTTGCAAAAAACACCTCTGTTTTCTGTGAAAAATGTGATGTGTCCACGTTGTGTTTTGGGCCATTTCCTTTTGTAGGCGCTAGGCCCACCCACACAAGTGAGGTACCATTTTTATCGGGAGACTTGGGGGAACGCTGGGCGGAAGGACATTTGTGGCTCCTCTCAGATTCCAGAACTTTCTGTCACCGAAATGTGAGGAAAATGTGTTTTTTTTAGCCAAATTTTGAGGTTTGCAAAGGATTCTGGGTAACAGAACCTGGTCAGAGCCCCACAAGTCACCCCATCTTGGATTCCCCTAGGTGTCTAGTTTTCAGAAGTGTGCTGGTTTGGTATGTTTCCTTAGGTGCCGGCTGAGCTGGAGGCCAAAATCTACAGGTAGGCACTTTGCAAAAACCTCTGTTTTCTGTCAAAAAATGGGATGTGTCCAAGTTGTGTTTTGGGGCATTTCCTGTCACAGGCGCTAGGCCTACCCACACAAGTGAGGTATCATTTTTATCAGGAGTCTTGGGGGAACGCTGGGTGGAAGGAAATTTGTGTCTCCTCTCAGATTCCAGAACTTTCTGTCACCGAAATGTGAGGAAAATGTGTTTTTTTTAGCCACATTTTGAGGTTTGCAAAGGATTCTGGGTAACAGAACCTGGTCAGAGCCCCACAAGTCACCCCATCTTGGATTCCCCTAGGTCTCTAGTTTTCGAAAATGCATAGGTTTGGTAGGTTTCCCTAGGTGCCGGCTGAGCTAGGGGCCACAATCTACAGCTAGGCACTTTGCAGAAAACACCTCTGTTTTCTGTAAAACAAAAATGGGATGTGTCCATGTTGTGTTTTGGGCCATTTCCTTTCGTGGGCGCTAGGCCTACCCACACAAGTGAGGTACCATTTTTATTGGGAGACTTGGGGGAACGCTGGGTGGAAGGAAATTTGTGACTCCTCTCAGATTCCAGAACTTTCTGTCACTGAAATGTGGGGAAAATTAGTTTTTTTTCAGCCAAATTTTGAGGTTCGCAAAGGATTCTGGGTAACAGAACCTGGTCAGAGCCCCACAAGTCACCCCATCTTGGATTACCCTAGGTCTCTAGTTTTTAAAAATGTGCTGGTTTGGTAGGTTTCCCTAGGTGCCGGCTGAGCTAGGGGCCAAAATCTACAGGTAGGCACTTTGCAAAAAACACCTCTGTTTTCTGTCAAAAAATGGGATGTGTCCACGTTGGGTTTTGGGCCATTTCCTTTCGTGGGCGCTAGGCCTACCCACACAAGTAAGGTACCATTTGTATCGGGAGACTTGGGGGAACGCTGGGTGGAAGGAAATTTGTGACTCTTCTCAGATTCCAAAACTTTCTGTCACCAAATTGTGAGGAAAATTTGTTTTTCTAGCCAAACTTTGAGGTTTGCAAAGGATTCTGGGTAACAGAACCTGGTCAGAGCCCCACAAGTCACCCCATCTTGGATTCCCCTAGGTCTCTAGTTTTCAGAAATGCACAGGTTTGGTAGGTTTCCCTATGTGCCGGCTGAGCTAGGGGCCAAAATCTACAGGTAGGCACTTTGCAAAAAACACCTATGTTTTCTGTAGAACAAATGGGATGTGTCCACGTTGTGTTTTGGGCCATTTCCTTTCGTGGCGCTACCCACACAAGTGAGGTACCATTTTTATTGGGAGACTTGGGGGAACGCTGGGTGGAAGGAAATTTGCGGTTCCTCTCAGATTCCAGAACTTTCTGTCACCGAAATGTGAGGAAAACGTGTTTTTTTAGCCAAATTCGGAGGTTTGCAAAGGATTCTGGGTAACAGAACCTGGTCAGAGCCCCACAAGTCACCCCATCTTGGATTCCCGTAGGTCACTAGTTTTAAAAAATGCACAGGTTTGGTAGGTTTCCCTAGGTGCCGGCTGAGCTAGAGGCCAAAATCTACAGGTAGGCACTTTGCAAAAAACACCTCTGTTTTCTGTCAAAAAATGGGATGTGTCCACGTTGTGTTTTGGGGCATTTCCTGTCGCGGGCACTAGGCCTACCCACACAAGTGAGGTATCATTTCTATCGGGAGACTTGGGGGAACATAGAATAGCAAAACAAGTGTTATAGCCCCTTGTCTTTCTCTACATGCTTTCCTTCCAAATATAAGAGAGTGTGTAAAAAAGACGTCTATTTGAGAAATGCCCTGTAATTCACATGCTAGTATGTGCACCCCAGAATTCAGAGATGTGCAAATAACCACTGCTCCTCAACACCTTATCTTGTGCCCATTTTGGAAATACAAAGGTTTTCTTGATAGCTATTTTTTACTCTTTATATTTCAGAAAATGAATTGCTGTATACCCGGTATAGAATGAAAACCCAAGGCAGGGTGCAGGGCATTTATTGGCTCTGGGTACCTAGAGTTCTTGATGAACCTACAAGCCCTATATATCCCCGCAACCATAAGAGTCCAGCAGACGTAACGGTATATTGCTTTCAAAAATCTGACATTGCAGTAAAAAGTTACAGAGTAAAACGTAGAGAAAAATTGCAGATTTGTTCACCTCAATTTCAATATCTTTTTTTTCAGTTGTTATTTGCTGTAGGAAACCCTTGTAGGATCTACACAAATTACCCCTTGCTGAATTCAGAATTGTGTCTACTCTTCAGAAATGTTTCGGTTTCTGGGATCTAGCATTGGTTTTATGCCCATTTCTGTCACTGACTGGAAGGAGGCTGAAAGCACAAAAAATCGTAAAAATGGGGTATGTCCCAGTTAAATCGCAAGATTGTGTTGAAAAAGTGGGTTTTCTGATTCAAGTCTGCCTGTTCCTGAAAGCTGGGAAGCTGGTGACTTTAGCACCACAAACCCTTTGTTGATGCCATTTTCAGGGAAAAAAACACAAGCCTTCTTCTGCAGCCCCTTTTTCCCATTTTTTTGAATAAAACAAAATTTTCACTGTATTTTGGCTAATTTCTTGGCCTTCTTCCGGGGAACCCACAAAGTCTAGGTACCTCTAGAATCCCTAGGATGTTGGAAAAAAAGGACGCAAATTTGGCGTGGGTAGCTTATGTGAACAAAAGGTCAAGGTTGTCCATAAAGTGCACAAAGGAGTTAAGCAGATGTTCCAGCCTCAGTGCAGTTCTGGAAGTAAGGATAGCGTCATCTTCATAGAGTTTCACAGGGATCGAAAACTTAGCAATCAGGGCATATCAGTGCCACTGTCAATAAGAACCTTCTCCAAGTTTTTAATGTAAAGGGTAAAAAGAAATAGAGAAAGAATGCAGCCTTGTCAAACTCCCTCCCCCCCGCTTTAATTTAAAGTGCTCAATGCATTGCCCATGAGGCCAAAATCGAGCGGAAGCAGAGATATTAAAATGAAGATCATGCAAGAGTAAGACTAGGTTAGGTTCCACACCAAGACACAGCATACTGTTCCATAATTTTTCCTTATTAACACTATCAAATGTGGTACTCCGATCCATAAAAGCCAAATGTAGAGCCCCTTGCTCGACAACTGTGTATTTGTTAATAATAAGGTAGAGATTGGGCCATTGATAAATCGTCCCTAAACCAGGCTGAAACTCATATTAACTATCAGATAAAATGCCATTTTAACGACCCAAATCCTCTACCCTATTCAAAACTACCTAGCTAAAAAACCTTGATCACAGAACAGATCAGAGAGATAAGTTGGTAATATTAATATTGGCAAGATTACTTTTTTTTAAAACAGGTACTATCTCCGAATGGGACCATAACTTCGGTATAGGCTTAGGAGGAATCACATTAAGGTATAATGCAATGAAGAAGGGTCAAGGTGCTATATTGGATTTAAACACATCAAAAGGGACTCCATCCAAGCCAGGAACCTTGTTATGGGGAAGAGCTTGGATAGCCACAAAAATCTCATCATAAGAAAAATTGACGGGGCATTGTGGACATCGAGCACAGAAAACTCCAGAGGACTAGAAGTAGGTATGGGCTCAGCATATATACTCTCAAAATGTCTTACGTAGACCTCAGGCAAAATTGTGGAGAGCAAAGCAGGTTCAACTGCAGGCCTCAGGATAGGTTGATTATTAATCTCCCAAAATTGTGAACTGTACCGTAGCCTGCTGGCACAGAGCAGTTCTTTCCATGCCTCCTCGTGTAAGGATTTTTTGCGCTCATCTAATATTCTCTTGTATAAAATCTCTCGGGGTAGCCTGTATAGCCTCCAACAAGGGACAGTGAGCCCTAGAGCAATTTGCATCAAACCATTTGTAGGGCTTAGGTCCCTTAGATCTAAAATTACTATTCAACAGGGATTAGGCTTGTAGATGTAAAATTGCTAGTCAACAGGGATTTAATGTTATTATTGCAAATGACAGAAAATAAACTGAGATTCTGAGAATCTGTGGGATTACTATTGAAGCAAATATTTAACTCAGGATAATAACTTCTGAACAGATTTAAAAGAAAAATGTTAGGAAGGACACTCTTCCAATCAATTCCATCATCTGCATCTTACCCACTTTATCCATAACAAAGCATGTAGAAGAAGCTTTGTTGAAGTTCAAACTAGATGAAGCTGTTAAAGAATTATGGTCACTCAAAGAACTCTCGACCACCTCAAAATCTAATAAGAAACTAACCATAGATGAGACAAAAATATAATCAATTACACTAGCAGCATCTCTATCAACAAATTTAGGTACCAGCACTTCAGACTGAGTCTCAGCCAAGGAGGGAGAGATAGAAACAAAAATAAGCTTGGCAAAATCAAATTTAATAAGGTTTCACTCAAATGCGTATAGGAAATGCATAGACTCAAGATCAAAATGATCAATAGCACTATGCTGATTAAAGCATGCTTGCAAAGGGTGCAAGTTGAAATCACCAACTAACACGATAAAGCTAATTTCTAACATGGATTTAAGCAAACTGTCAATGACATTTTTAAGGGCATGAACTTGACCAGAGCTTCCATGCTGAGAGAAAGCATTATAATAATTAATTCATTATAAGTAAATTGGGAAAATTATGAAATTCCATCAAAGTGTAGCTAGGTTGGGTGAACTTGTGTGAATCACTTTGGTTGTGCACCCTAAAGTCAAAGAGCCCAAAATAAGAAGACCATCAGATGATGGGATAGCTTGGACAAAAAAGGAAGAGTAACCATGAAAATGGAAATTAGTATCAATAGACCGAGTTTCTTGTAAACACAGAAATTTAAATCTCTGTAAGAGAAAATAAATAGCCTCATTCCCCATTTGTTGGAAAGCCCTGCAGTATTCCAGCTTAAAAGCGTACGAGTGTCCAAAGTTCCCAAACACGGCCAGGAATCAGCTTGACATCAGGACGCGGCCAGAAAGGGTCTCCCGCCGGTTTACCACTGCCCTTGTGAATCCTCCATGGCGGCGGAGCGCGCTCCGCTGCCATGGGGATTCTGACACCCCGTACCGCCATCCTGTTCCTGGCGGGTCTCCCGCCAGGAACAGGATGGCGGTAGGGGTGCCGCGGGGCCCCTGGGGGCCCCTGCAGTGCCCATGCCAATGGCATGGGCACTGCAGGGGCCCCCGTAAGAGGGCCCCACAAAGTATTTCAGTGTCTGCAAAGCAGACACTGAAATACGCGACGGGTGCAACTGCACCCGTCGCACCTTCCCACTACGCCGGCTCCATTCGGAGCCGGCGTCCTCGTGGGAAGGTCGATTTGCCCTGGGCTGGCGGGCGGCCTTTTGGCGGCCGCCCACCATCCCAGGGCAAATCTCAAAATACCCTCAGCGGTCTTGTGACTGCGGAGCGGTATTTTGACGGGGGAACATTGGCGGGCGGCCTCCGCCGCCCGCCAATGTTAGAATGACCCCCAATGTACCTTTGTGGTTTTTCAAATGTAGTATAACTAAGCTTGAGTTGCTAATTGAGAAATAGCTACCCTTAAAATTAAACTGTCTGTGTACGAGTTTCCATTTTAGTGCATCCAAATTACAGAAAGCTTTAACTTAGTAAACTTGTGACCATAGAACATGGTAGCATTGTAATATGCTCACAATAACAGGACAACCAAAGCTCCTACAAAAAGGGATCAGAGGCATTTAAACCCATACACATTCTTCTAGACTTACCCACTGGAAAGGTAACTTCACGAGTGACCATCTTAGGAATTCCATGATTTGTTTACATAAAGAAGGAAGCAAGTTTTGTAAGCTTTAAGGCCCCTAACATTCCTCTATGTAATTTACTGCAAAAGGTAGTAAGGTCCCACAAGAGCCTCATGATTGATCTAGAGATGTGTTCTCCACTTGTACACACACATAGCAATGCACCAGCACATTTAAACTTCCTCCTTAATTGACTCGCTACATCATTATGGCACATGTCACGATCCCATACACCTATAGCTCATATGCACAAGTGTAGCTTTTGAGTAGTACCTGACAGTCACAATACTTTAATGATAACATGAAGACCTACCATTAGGTAAGGAAAAAAAGATCTAAGTCCAAGGTACCAAACAGTCAGAAATACCTTGATGCCCTTCTACATTGGCCCATCTCCTTTGTGGGTCTCAGGCACAGGCTTCTGTATGAGAACCAGGATACCAAGCCGGTTTCCCCCCTTCCACATTTGACCATCATGTAGAATTTAACACGTGAAAGAAACATATTATTATTGTCTTATAGGAAAAGTGCTGTAAGCAATGGCAGACCTACCACCCTTTGGGTCTATGGACGTAAACTTAAGAATAATTTACTATTGAGTTAAACCCTTGTGAACCCAGAATTCCAATCCTAGTCAACAGAGCTCTTTAAGTTAGTATGCACTTTCAAGGCAACTACATATCACCACTTTTAGTTACCTAAATCAGGGTGTTTTCTGTGCTTTGGAAAGGATGCTTGTTTTAGTATTAAAATGAGTTGTAAGGAATAAATGAGCAAATTGATGGCTTGGTGGGTCGCTGAATGATGATGCAAAACTGTCAAATTAATAATACGACATGTGTACATGTGGGTTGAATTTAAGAATGTACTTATTCCAAACTAAACAGTATATAATAGGAGCACTTGGACAACGGGCAATATATTTTCTTTCATTCTACCTGCTGAACAGTATCTGCATCCTGGTGCTAACACGTGGTATGTCTGTATAACTGATTACTCAACAGCTTTCATTATTGAAAGATAGAATTTGGTTTTGGCAAAAATTAAACACTAGTGGAAAAATGTCTCACTGTTATCAGTAATATTTGCATACAGATCACACTTGGAACAGATAACACTGGCCCAAGCGTTTTCAGACTAATCTCATTAAAAACAGAAGTACCTGACTATATCTTATATTAAAACTATAGTCAGCGACCTCAATGTAGAGCTGGAAAATAGGTGTGCTACAACTGTAAGAAATATTATGTGTGCACATGACACTATTGTACTGACCAGAAGGCAGGTAGACCTCTACATTATGCAACTTCAATCATTGTAGAGGATTAACATTACACTTATTCACAACCAAAAGTGGTATTTAGCCACTGCAAGTCAAGCTTCACTAGCCTGGAGGTGGAATCACCATCATGCACAACATCAGCTGCACCACCTCCACAGACACATCATACTCCAAAATGGAAAGCTTGTTGAATTTATTGTCATAGCCAACTTCACTTTAAGCGCCACTCTCATCTACAGACCACGGAAAACATTCACCAACTTCACCTATACCATCACGGATGTCATCGCATCACTCATACTCAACACAAGCTATTAGAGCTTGCTCCCAGACCTGAACTTCTAACTTGAATACCACACTGACCCCAACTCAAAAGCACTCATTGCAGACCTCTGAAGCCTGGACCTCACCCATTGAGTAAGGGACACCATCAACAACATCAGAGTCCATTGCCCCATACCAACTTTGGACAGACCATACCTTCAGGTTTAGCATCCCTGGCCGTGTCCAATACACAAGCACCATTGCCAGAGCAACCTGCAGAAACTGGAACAGCATCACTGGCAATGACTGGAATGCCACTCTCAACACCCACTGGCCCAAACACAGCTATAGTCTCCCTCAAGCCATCAAGAATTTCAACAATTGCATCACCTCCTTTGCTGACTCCCTGCCCCTTTAAGATCTAGACTCATGCCAGTTGATACATGAGGGAACTCAGACTGATGAAATGCCACTACAAACAACTGGAGTGAAAATGGAGAATGAGCCAGAACATGCAGACAGGAACATGTTCAAATTCGCCCTGAGACATAAACAACCACCAAATAATCCAGACCACCAAAAGAGCCACTCTAGTGGAGCGCATCCATTCTTGCACCAACAGAAGCAAACAAATCTTCGCCAAAATGAAGTATTTAATCTCACCAGCGGTTACCTTTAATTTGATTGCCCCTTTGCAGGGCCTCTGTGACAGTCTCTGTCAATTCTTCAGCAACAGAGTCACCGCCATTCAAAGCAACTTCAACCTGCAACAGATGTCTCCACAAATCCCCCGATCTAATTCTTAGAACCGATCCTAACTATATGGCGTGTCACCACCCCTGAAGGAACAGCCACTACCATGAAGTCCATCCACTCAGGGACACCATCAGAACCATGCCCCCATCATGCCTACTCCGAAGGACTGCAACCTATTAGTGCCACGCCCACACCCATTCTAAATTCCTCACCTCTTCTGTGACCTTCCCAGATGCTTGGAAACATGCAACAATCCTGCCATTGCTGTAGAACCCTCATGACCTCTCCATCGCTTGCCAACTAAAGACCAATCTCCCTGCTACCACCCTAGGAAAAGGTCTTAGAAAAAATCATCAACATATACCTCACCAAATACCTCCATGACAACCATCTCCTTGACACCACTCAGTCTGGTTTCAAACCCAACCACAGCACAGAAACTGCCCTCATTGTCACCAGCATGTCATCTGCATGGCTAGATGGAGGTGACATGGAGGTCCTCATCCTGTTGGACCTCTCTGCAAGTTTGACACAGTCTCCCACTCCATCCTTTTCTAATGCCTACACAACATCCGAATCCAAGAATACACATTCTGATGGATCTGCTACTTCCTGACTGGAAGGACCCAGTCAGTCAGCCTGGCACTGTGAACCTCAGATATCAGCGATCTCATCTGTGGAGTTCAGCAAGGTTCTTTACTGAACCCAACCCTCTTCAACATTCTTTCCTATATTGACAGCATGCAACAGGTTCCCTCCCATATGAGCAAGGCACCCAATGCCCGAATCAAGTTCAATACATGTATGATTGAAGTCGCTCACTGGATGACGGGCAGCTGTCTCAAACAGAATATCGACAAGACCGAAATCATGAACTTTGGGAAGAACACGTCACAATGGGGACTCCACCAGGTGGCCAACAGATCTAGGACCCACCCCCTCCACCCTTGCAAAGAACCTTAAGATCTTCAGCAACAGCAGCCTCAACATGACTGCCCAAGTCCACTGCCACTGCCTCATGCTTCCATAACCTGGCTCCCCATACACAAACGAATACAATTCAAGCTCCTATCCACACTTTCAAGGCACTACATAACACTGGCCCAGCATACCTCAAAAATCGCATCTGCTTTTAGAGACCTTCCAGATGTTTCCAATCGTCTGGACTCCAACATGCACACATCCAGATCAGGTGGCCAAGCCTTCTGCTACATTGCTCTTAAAGTGTGGAACGACCTGCTGCTACCTATAAAATCCTCCTCCTGTAAGAGCGTAATGCAGGCCCAGCAGCCCCTGCAGCGCAGGGGGTCCCAACCCTACCGGGGGCCAGCAACCCTTGAAAGGAGGCCCTATTCAGACAGCGCCCATGGATATCTGTGAGGTATGGGAGACTAGAGGGGTGGCCCTTGTCATATTCTGCCGTAGGGCCCCATCATTTTGCGTTTCAATACTGTCCTCACTTCTTGAATTCCGGAAGAAGCTAAACATCTGTTTTTTCAGGTAGTCCCACAAGGCCCTAGATTTAGCTATACTCAGGTCTTGTCAGTGCCAGGATACCTTCCTGGGTGATAGTGCACCTCTACAAATTTGCATAACATAACAACCCCCATATGGCATTTGTTCACAACAAATCTAGTCCTACAAACACTTGGGAGTTAATCCAAATTTTTGACCTAGGAAACTCAAATGGTAGTAAAGTAAAAACCAATGTCAGTAGCCTATGGGGTTGAGGTTCAACAGAACACACACAGACCACTATATGGCGTATAACATTACAACTTAACCGATGCAATTTTCTTTCTGTTTCTCCTTCCCAAAGTAAGGCTGTCCCTTAGTGCAGCTGACGCTCAGTGCTGTTAATTTGCCTTGTCGTAATAATGTTTATTAGGCTTAGTTTTCCATAAGACAAAACAATACATTCTTTTATCATCGCCACAATTAAATCACTATAATGACAGGAACATTAATTATATTAAAGCATATTATCTTACATAAATTGTGCATAAAGACTCAGTATTAAAATCAGTACATACATTGTGCATAAAGACTCACTATTCAAATCAGTATGTAGTTAATAGCAAGCCCTTCTTGCAAGCATTAAAAAACACACGGCCACCAGCACGGCAACCCCATGTGAATCCAACAAAAAAAAAAATCATAATGTGGCATTGATGCCAGTGTGTTGGTGTTATGGACTGATGCTGTCCTTCTGTATGGGAGACACCCTCGTAAATGGACCAGATGGATTTACTAAGCTGTATAGATTTCCTCGCATTTCGTATCACCTTTGCAGTGGCACACTGTTATTCATCATTTTAGATTTGTTTTTCATATTTCAAATACTTATTATATTTCGTAATCATTATGTCTTAGTTATCCCTATAACTTTCATACTGCAGACGCGTGCGCTTCGTCTTTGTACATAGACATACTCTAGATAGGTACACGCTTGCTATCTGCCTTAATTATTTGCAGTATGTTTATTTAAGTGAATATATAAAGCCCTAACCCATTCTGCTGAGCAGCAAAGACCAGTACAAGAAAGGGAGGTGGGATACCGTGCTTCTGAGATTACAAATAAGTAGCTTTTTGGTGGCCACTCTCAATTGACGTAGATTTTCAGATGTTGATGTTTTTTGTGTATGTTTTCCTACAACAGAGCGACCCACTCAAAGCTTAATAACTTTTCCCGCATGGAGCCAACGCTTAACCTTCTGGGTGTGCAGTTTGATCAGAATGTGGCTCAAGCCATCATGTCAGAGCAGCATGGAGCTGCCACCCGCCTTCTGTACCAATTGTACATTGTTCTGCAGAAAAAGAAGAAGGCGGGGCTAACCGGCGTTGCCCTGGAAACTATGCGAGCTCAGGCCCCCGCAAAACTTCAGGCCATTCAGACTGAAATATATCGAGAGGTAAGCGTGCTATAACGTGTGGACCCCCAAATGCTTTTCAAATAGTTACATTATTTTTCTTTTTCCAACTTATGTTTGCTTCATATGATTGTGCTTTCTGAAATGCTGAGTTCCTATTACAAGGTTTCAAATTTGCAACCCTTATATTTGATGTTGTCAACATGTTCCTTAATCACCGCAGCTGTGTTCCTGTTTGTTCTGCATGTGGTTAAATATATTTAATTACACGCCCCGCAAAAGTCTTCTCTTACATGCTCGTTTTCTAAACGGAGAGTGCAAGCACAAATATCTTTGGCAGTTTTTCTTTAATTCACACGTATCAGCACTAAGACAATACTTCAATTGTAAATGTGACTATTGTCCTACATGAGGTACAGAGACTTAATAAAACAGCGAAAAGAGGTATATGACACAACAAACTGGGAAACTGGTAACTACACAATCCAAGGACGCTTTATATCCATGGGGGATGGGGGGGGGGGGGGGGGGGGTTGAGAAACTGAGCACGTGTAGGAACAATCAGTGCTTAATTAAAAAAAAGAGTTCCTCTGTCCAAAAACGCTGTTCAGAATCCCTCGGCTGGCGCTAATAAATGGCAACACGCCCAATACTAAGGCTCCATTGTCCTGAATCTACATCAGGCCTCTTTAATCTTCTGTCAGCCACTCCCTGCCCTTTATCTCACTCTTACAGGCTCCTACTGTCTCCTTTGGTATTGTTTTACCTGCCTTTCTCTTCCTCCTTTATTCGCGTGTGTTTGTTTTTAACCCTCTTACTCTTGAGAAATAGCTGATGAGTAAAAATAAGCACTGGTCCACAAAAATGAGTGCTGGTGTCTCCCACTGGCAACCACTGGCTCAAATTAAGCATTGTTAACAATGTAGGTTAAAAAAGAGTGGGTGTGTGAAATTGGGTTACTGATTGAGGAGAGTGAAAGCAGCCTACACTATCCCTGTCTGGGTGAAACACAAACAAACCCCAAATTAACCTGTGTTTAACCCTCTGGAACTTGGCACAAAGCACCACGGCTTAATTTAGAGGCAATAGGTAAAGTGTTTCAAACAGTAATAAAGTGAAAACACAGCACAAGAAAAATAGCATACCAATTTAGAAAAACGGAGTGAAATTTAATAAATTATTTGTGACCTAAACAACAAAAATCCAGTTATTAGATATGCAATTTTAATGATTAAGTGAAAATAGCACTTAAAAGCACAAAGCGCCGGCTGTGGTTATCTGGTTGAGCCAGACTGGGACAAATTCACAATTTCAGGCCGACCGCAATAGAGTGTGGACCTGATAGAGGGAACCAATTCAAGCCCTCTGTTTTATGAAGGAAGTCCTTCCATTATAGGAAATTCTGTTCTCCATGCCTATAGAAGTGCCTTCCCAGGGTGTTTTTGTGTTTTGAGTGTCTGCCATTTAGTGCAGTATTATACCTCTACCTGTATTTTGTACTCGTTTGTAACATGCACACGGCACCTTTCCTTTTCAACGTATCATTTGCTACCTCTTTTATCTTGTTTGCTTTTGATACATGCACAACGGCCACCACTGCCTCATGTAACGTAACTATTGTTTTAGTGCTTTGAGTGTCTACCATTGATTGCAACTTTTTTTACCTCTATTCGTACTTTATTTGCTCTTGTAACCTGCACACGTCACTTTTTCCTCTCATAACGTATCGTTTGCTACCTCGTTTATTTTTTGCTCTTGATACGTGCACAATTATCACGATTGCCTCATGTAATGTAACGCTTGTTTTTGTAACAGGCTCACTTGTATTTCTTCTCCTCTTGTAAGTTTACTTTGCCTATTGTGAAGCGCTCTGACACCTTCGGGTAAAGTCTGCGCTATATAAAAACGCATTAAATAAAATAAATTTAAAAAAAACCATGTTAGGCCTGCTGAACAAAGTACCTTAAATCCTAGTTGTGGAGTGGTACAAGATCCTGCATCGAGGATGCTTTGCGCAGTGGCTGTTCCAAGGACCATCGGGCTGCAGTGAAAGGTCCTGAGTTGTTGTAGAGGTTGTCATCGATGGGAAGCTTGTGATGTGTAAGGCCTGTATTGAGAATGCATTGCGCAGCTGCAGTCATGAGGAGTTGTACGCTGCAAGGCGAAGTCCTGCATTGTTGTTGAGGATGCTGTCAACAAGGGGCTTGGGATGCAAAGTCCTGCATCAACGATGCATCGTGCAGCAGCTATTCCGATGGGGGGCTGCGTAGAGATACTCTGCGCTACATCAGTTCTCCCCACAGGACCACAGCTGGACTGGTGGAGCACCTTGAGGCCCTATTCAAAGGGCCTAGGGGCACCAGTTGGGGGCATGACTCACATCTGACCGAGTCTAGCTGCTGGGTTCAAGGTGGTTGTAGCATTTTCTGGTACTGAGGCTTTGATCAGGAGGTCTAGCCCTTGAAGTCATTCTGGTGGTCCTTGGTTCAAGATGCAGGTCCAGTCCTTCTCACTTAGGCAACAGGGCAGCAGATTAAGAGTCCGTCTGGCAGAATAGTAGCAGTCCTTCTGGCGGCAGAGCAGCACAGCAGTCCTGAGTCCTCCACAGGCCCACATGTCTCTAGAGTTGGGTCTCTGGGTCCAATAAAGGAGAAAGTTATGGAGGTTTCCACTTCCAAAGGTATTCGGAATTTCCTGCCTCCCTACGCTGGCCCCAGCTAGTCTGGAGGCACAGAATACTAATGTCAAACCCTCTGTGATTGCACTCAAGCAGAAGCTTTGTGATGTGCATGTGCAGTAGGTCACAGCTGCTCCCCCGTATCAAGTCAGAGTTGGTCCATCTTGCCAACATCTATTCCCCCTCCATCTCACTGTCTGGGAGCAAAATAGAAAGTAAAGTATACAAAAAAACATGGATGGAATCTTTGAATTAATCTCTGCCACTGATAATCACTCAGGCCGCATAACAATTCATTGTTATTTTGCTCACTGTGCCACCTTAGTTCGGACCCAGCTATGTTCAAATCAGTCTTGACCCATCTCCAATGGAAACAGTATAGCCCAAACTGCCAAGCCAGGTCCTCTGTGAACTGGAACATAAGCAACACAGAACTGGTTTTACCCTTGTTATAGGCTCATCAGCCAGGTAGAGCTTGGTTCCAGTAACAAAGTGTACACAGGACCCACTTCTGGGCATATCCGTCTCACTTAGGGCGGCATACTAAAGTTTACAAAAAGTGATAGATGGATTCCTTGATTTATCTCAACCACTGGTAATTACTCAGGCCAAATCCCAGTCCTTCGTTATTTCGCACACATGCCACTTCAGTTTGGACCCAGCTATATGCAAATCAGTCTTGACTCTGCTCTATAGTGAACAGTCCAGCCTGAACTGTCAAGGCATGTCCTCCCTGAACTGAAACACAACCAACCCAGGACCTGTTTTGCCCTTGTTGTGGACTCATCAGCCAGGTATACCTTGGTCCCAGTGACAAAGTGTGCATGGGCCCACATCTGGGCATACCCATACCACTTATGGTGGCATACTAAAGTGTACAAAAAGTGATGGATGGAATGCTTGAACTATTCTCAGCCACTGGTAAGTACTCAGAACACAAGCAACCCAGGACCTGTTTTGCTCTGGCGCAGCAGTTTGGGTTGGACTGTTAGTATGAGGAGGTCCAGGGTGAACTGGACACATGGATGAGATGAGAATATGGTATGTGGTGGAGTGCTGAGGGTATGGCCTTAGAGCTAGGACTGCCAACTTTAGAAATGGGGAACCAGGGTCTCTGTGTCATCGACTCAACATCATTTGAGTCTTCACATATAGCGGTTTGTTCTCTTGCTTAGAAAAATGAACGTAACCTTGTGCAGTGTAACTGATGCTCAATTAAAGTGCTCTAATGCACCTTGGGATGGGTTGCTGCTATGTATATTAAAAAAAACAAAATAAGAATGAGCAATATGGGTGGGATGGGGAGGACAAAAGCACACAGGTGAAACACAAGCATTGGGGTTGCACAGAGGCACACAGTGTTTGGGAGCAACATGGGGGTTAGAGAGAAGCATATAAGGGAGACAACAAACTAAAACATGCACTCTCAGGGAGTCAGCGAAAAAATAAAAATCCCAAAAAGCAAGCACTCGAGGAAGAAATGAAGAAGCCAGTCAGAGAGGTGGTAAGGAGGCTATCCTCTTCGAGAGGGTAAAAGACATACTGTAGGGGCTAAGACAGATAGAGGCAGTGAATAGAATGAACATAACTGTGAGTGACATAACATAAAGCCATTAGTAATCAGTGAGCAAATGCTTTACTAAGTAAACTTTCAGCATGTGTCTATTATGGCTTTTCAACCAGACAGCTATGCTGGATTAGATATTAAATATCATTATGATTTCATTGAGTTTATTTCTATCGCATGTTCACCCTCCAGCATAGATAACACCATTTTTCATTCCCCACAGTGCCAGATCTCATGTGTGTGTATGTATGTATGTGTCTGTTTGCATGTAGTTGCATGTGCATACACATTCTTTTCTGTATGAATTTGTGCATATGCGTTGTGTGTGTATTTGTGCACTTGCATGTGCATGTTGTTAGGGAAAAGTGTGTACCCATGGAAAAGCTTAACAGATGAGCTCAATGCCATGGGCTAGGTGAGCTGCCTGAAGACAGTGATTGTGTCAGGAGTGAGGAAGTTAGAGGCAATCTGGTTAAGGCTGCATTGATCATTGTTGTTGAAAAAACTAATAATCTGGCCTCGTTTTGGTGTCACTTGATAGAGTAGATCTTTGGAGGAAAAGGGCAAGTATGAGGGGCAGGCCAGGGCTGGCATGCCACCAGTTCATGAAAAACATAAGGCAGTAGTCTTCATAAAAACAATCAAATTAGAGGCATGTGTAAAGTACTAACTTATCTCTTGGAAGCAGATTACAGACTGTGGCCATTAGGAAGTCTTGACCTACCAGACAGTAGGTCAGAGCTCTGCTAGTTAAACCAGATGCACTCTGGGAAGAAAATGATTTTCAAGGTATCTCAGGATCAAGGAACCCTTTCGCTTGTAATTGAAAAGTATGTTTAAGGAGGCCTCTTCCTGAGTTGAGAAACATTAATTAAATATAAATGGATCTATATAATGTTATATGCTGAGGAGTTAGAGGTCTCAATTAGGTGTAAATCAGTACTGCTTGTGAGTGTGGAGGCTAAAGCAAAAATGGTTACTGGTGTAACTGAAAACAGAATTAAATGCAGTGTGTCAACAGTACCTAAGACCATTTATATTCAGGAATAGTTAGATAGTTTTTGAGTTGGTTATGTTAGCTGGCTATTAACAATTAAACATATTGGTAAAGTTGCATTCCTACTGTTCCTACAGCTTCTACCTCTGGATTATTCAAGCAAACACATATAACATGACCTTTTGAGGCCAGCGACAAAGCGCTGCCTGGGAAGTAAGCTCATGTACTTAACAAATTCCACCACAAGTGTGTTTTTTTGCCAACATGCATGTGAGTTCACCACACAATGCTGCTGAAACCCGGCATCCCAACCTCTTGGCCAAACTCTTGAATCCATTAATTACTTATTATTACTTTTCTTGTCTTCATGGCCTTTTGGTAACACATGCAGAGGGTTTCAAAATGTGCATATTAATGGAAGGGGTGAGAAGGTAATCTTGTGTGTGACAAATCACAGATCAGCAAGGGCTCAGAACAACACTATGTGATGTAGGCAATAAAACACATTGTACACATCATGCCTTACACTATGCCAGGCAGCAGGAGTGTAAAAAGCATGTTATTCCTAGGCCCCATGCTTGCCTATTTACTCTTAAGGTGCAATAACTTGATAAGAGGTTCAGTAACTTGATAAGAGTGACTGGCAGTTTATATCAGTTTATGTCAGCCTTCAATCAGGAGTGTCACACACAGGCTGTACAACATGCAGACTCATCTTAAAACAAAAGCATGCTGCTAGACAAAACATGGACTTATAGACCAGTTTTCACAATTTGTGCAATTGCAGCTCAAAATGCAATTCTGACAGAGTAGCGCCAAGAAAACATCTCTGAAAAAAATTCCACTGTCTTCACTGCCAATCTGTGGCTAGACTATAGGCAGAGCGAGTGCAGTATATTGCGGTCTCGGTGAGAAGTGCCTGACCCTTTGGGCTAGTCACAGCTCCCCGGCCACTCCACGGCCCTCTTGCCTGCCGCTGACAGCTCCGCCATAATTGCTGAGCCTGATGGTGACAGCTCCGCCTGCAATCCCGAGCCTGATTGCAACAGCTCTGCCCACATTCCTGAGCCTGACTGCGTGTGCTGACTCCCCTGCCGATGCCTCCTTCGCGCTATCTGATCCCACCCTTCCCACCTCCCACCCTGCCCCCTCCCGCCTCCCAGGACATATAATGGAGGCTGCAGCGCAGTCTCGGTGAGAAGTGCCTGACCCTTTGGGCCAGTCACAGCTCCCCAGCCACTCCACGGCCCTCCTGCCTGCCGCTGACAGCTCCACCCACATTGCTGAGCCTTACTGCAACAGCTCCGCCTACATTCCTGAGCCTGACTTCAACAGCTCCGCCTACATTCCTGAGCCTGACTGTGTCTGCTGACGGCCATGCCAACGCCTCCTTCGCACCACTGCTGCTCCGACCCTTCCAGCCTCCCACCCTGGACCTTCCCACCGCCCAGCACAAATAATGGAGGCCACAACGCAGTCTCCATGAGAACTGCCTGACCTTTTGGGCCAGTCAACAGCTCCCCAGCCGCTCTACTGCCATCCTGCCTGCTGCTGACAGCTCCACCTGCATTGCTGAGCCTGACTGCGACCGCTCCACCTGCATTCCTGAGCCTGTGTGCGTCTGCTGACGCCCCTGCCAATGCCTCCTTCGCTTCACTGCCCCTCCCGCCTTCCTGCCCCTGTCCCTCCCACGTCACATGACATATATTGAAGGCTGCAGTGCTGCCGCACAGTGGCCACACCACCAGCGCACCAAAGGCAGGCCTGTCTGCACCAGTCTGCGCCTGGACTGTGCCCAGCGCCAGGACCCCTGGTCCTCCCACCCCCACCTCTACACCACCGAGGAGCTCCAGGACCTGAACGTCGGACACCCCATCAATAGCTGCTTCACAGCCTCCCCACCCTCATCCAAAGGACTTTTCACCTGCCTTCTCTGTCCTTTCAATGCGGGCCCTCCTGCATTCACACTGCACCCACACAGAAGACTAGGAAAAACCAACCACCACTCCAGTGCACCCTGCTAAATGCCCATTCCATATGCAAGCATGCCATAGAAATCTGGGACACCATCAACACCCAAGACCCAGATGTCGCCTTCATCACTGAGACATGGCTAACACCCTCCTCAAACCCGACAGCGCCACAGCCCCCCCTGACGGCTACTAAATGATACATCAAGACCACACCAACAAAAATGGCAGGGGCATCACCATCATCTTCAAGGAATCCATCCAATGCACCATCACTGATGACGACCCAATGTCCCTCATGGAGAACCTCAATTTCTGACTCCAGCTGATGCCAACACCACAGTGCGAGGCACCCATGCATACAGACCCCCGGGCCCACGCCCAGCCTTCAACAACACCATTGATAACCTCAGCACCCCCCCTGGCCATCGACTCCCTCTACTACTTCTACTCGGCAAAACCTACATTTCCACCTTAACGACCCCAATGACACCAGCTCCACTTCCTTCCTAGAGAACCTCAGCAACATCAGCCTCACCCAACTGGTCACCAAACCCGCACACAAAGCCAGACAGACAGTGAATGCTTCCAGAGACAGAATTAATTTCACCCACGTGACTTAACTCACCTGGACCAACTATGGCCCTCATTCTGACCTTGGCGGTCGGCGGAGAGGCGGCGGTCGGACCGCGAACAGACCGGCGGTCAGAAAAATGGCATTCTGACCGCGGCGGTCACCGCCGCGATCGACCGCCACTTCCCCACTCCGACCGCCTAGGCGGTCATGACCGGCGGGCTGGAGTTTGCGCACTCCGGCCCGGCGGTCGTCCCAAGACCGCCAACGGTATCATGACCCTGCCTACCGCCGCGGTTTCTGGCGGTCGGGAACCGCCATGCGAACCATGGCGGTAAGCACTATCGGGGCCAGGGAATTCCTTCCCTGCCACTGATAGGGGTCTCCCCCACCCCCCACTTCCCACCCGAGTCCTCCCCCCACACCCTCCACCCCCCTGCCACCCCCCAGAGGTGGTACGAACCCCCTCCCCACCCCCACCCCGACATGCACATACATGCACCCCGACATGCACACACCCCCAACATGCACATATACACACCCCCTACACACACATACACAACGGGGACACATACCCGCACACATACATGCAGACATGCGCACCTGCCGAACAGCACACATTACCCATAGACACAGCAGCACCCCCCGCCCGCATACACGCACTCACACACCCCCTCTACACACTCACACGCACACCCCCATGCACGCCCACATCACACAACACCCCCCCTCCCCCTCCCCTCACGGACGGTCAACTTACCTTGTGCGTTGGTCCTCCTGGAGGCGACGGGAGCCATGGGGAGGTGACCGCCAACAGAACACCGCCAACAGAAGACCGCCACACAGATATGTGGGTCGTAATTCTGTGGGCAGTGTTCTGCTGGCGTGGCGGTGGAGGTTGACCAGTCTCCACTTTTCCGCCGACCGCCAGTGTGGCTGCTGGCGGTTTCCCGGCGGAACGCTCCCAGCGGTCGGAATGCGCACAGCGGCATACCGCCGCGGTCGGCGGTCTTCACCGCGGCGGTAACTCGGCGGTCTCGCGAAAAGACCGCCAAGGTCAGAATGAGGGCCTATGTCATCATTCACTTTACTATCTCCAATTGCCAGCACACCATCTCCAAGGTACCTCAGCACTCCACTTCGAAGCTGGGGCAGGGTAACCAAGACTCTGTGGGCACAGGCCGTAGGCACCACACAACCAGAGCACATGGTAGACCTCGACCTCTTTCAGCCCGTCCAAAATTTCCCCACATGGATCAAGAATCAGTTGACAGAGTCGCCCTGCTGAAACCAGCTAAAACCAACAACACCTCCAAGCCAGCGAGATAGTACACTCTGGATCTCAGAAACTCCAAACGCGACTGGCACTGACTTGAAAAACAATGGTGCGTGACAAAGGACCCCTCTGACAGACCCACCTGCAATACAGTCCTCAACAACTATCATCACCACATCAAGGGAGCAAAAAGAGCAGCAATCAATGCCCGCATCCACACCACAGCCAACCATATGAAATAACTCTTCAGAATCATCAAGGAATTCTCTAACCCGATAGGCACAGAGACCACTATCCTCACATCCCAATGAACTCTGCAACACCCTCTCAGACTACTTCCACAGCAAGATCACCACCATATACAACTATGTCGACCAGCAACCCTCCACGTCAAGCTTAGACAACATCTCCCAAGCTGTGAACACCAGCCACACGATGACCTCCTGGTCCATGATTACCACACAGACCACTGCAGCCATCATGTCATCCATCCACTCCGGCGCACCCACTGTCCTCTGCCCCCACCAGCTTTTCAACCTTGGAGCCAACACTATTAGCACAGAACTAACCCACATCTTCAACATCTCCATCTCCACAGCAACCTTCCCAGATGAATAGAAGCACACAGAGGCCAGACCCCTCGTAAAGAAACCCTCCACCGACCCCAGTGACCTCAAATACTACAGACCAATCTCCCTGCTCCCCTTCCCAGCAAAAGGGCTTGAGTAAACCATCAGTCAACAGCTCACCGACTACCTGGAATGAAACCACCTTCTCAACACCTCGCAATCAGGATTCCATTCCAAACATAGCATGGAGACGGCACTGATTGCCGCCTTGGACTTTATCAGTACTCTCCGCGACCGAGGAGAGTCAGCAGCTCTGATCCTTCTGGAACTCTCCACAGTGTTCAATACAGTCTCCCACCACACTCTCCTCAACAGACTCCACAACATAGGCATTCAACAAAATGCCCTGAAGTGGGTCACCTCTTTCCTCTCAGGCGACACGCAGAGTATCTACCTCCGCCCCTTAACTTCTACACCCAAGAACATCACCTGTGGCATACCCCAAGGATTCCCCCCTCAGCCCAACCCTGTTGAACATCTACATGACCCCCCCTCGCAGCCATTTTCAAATCGTACAGACTCAATATAGTCTCCTACATCGACAACACTCAACTAGTCCTCTCACTCACCTAAGACCCCCACAATGCCAATATACTGCGGAGGAAGTGTACGTGTTGGGCATTAAAGTGCTCCCATTAGGCTTTTTTTTTATTCCTCCTGCCAAGGTCAAAGGCTAGGGGGTCATAGCCATGTGTATCCCACAAACAGGAGCAAATTAAACCCACGCAATAGAGGACCTGTAGCGCACTTGAGTTGAGGAACAGATTTCAACACTTTGAGAATCTAGAATGTAATGATTGACTTAGAGTAGAATCGAGATGCCCCAACCCCCTCCAGAGTTTAGTCAAGTCTATTGCTGAGGTCCAGGATAAGCAACCACTCTTTTTAAGATTTGTATTTGGAACATCGCTGGGGTGGGCAGTAAAAGCGAAAACAAAGTTTGGCTAGAAGAATTAGAGAATTTGAAGTAGTGGGAGTGCAAGAGACCTGGGAACCAGAACATCGTTTTCATCTAGATGAATATATCTCTTTTTCTGTACCGGCAGAACCTTCATCGGAAGGCACAGCAAAGGGTGGTTTGTTTATGTTGATTTCCCTGGGCATTGGGTGTACCCCTATGCAGAGTATGCCCAATACGAGCAATCTGCAGGTTGTCAAAATAGATTTTGAGGCTTTAGCTAGCATTTTATTGTTACATTTTTATAATTCTTATGATTGAAAATCCCCTACAGAACATTTATGTACCCAACGTTCCTTTTTACAGACCTTCGAGGGGAAATACAAATCCCACTATTCAGTTGTTTTATTGGGTGATTTCAACTTACATCTATGTCCACTGAGTTGTTATGGCACTGAATGTACTTTTGATTTAGGTTCCAAACAGGGTAATCTCTTTGAACATTCTCCTGAGGGTAGTATGCCGGATGATGTTTTGGCACATTCTAATCTAGTAGACGCTAGCGGGGGCTTGGAAGGGCCTATTGTCTCATCTTTCAAGGGAAGGGGGCCAATAGGATTATTGATTACGTGTTTGTTCGGGCCTACCTGGTTCAGTTTGTGTATAGTTTTGAAGTACAGTGGTTTGAATTTAGTGACCATAACCCTATAATTATTTTTTTGGATTGGGGAAGTCCAAAGCTCGTGGTGACCGATACTGGCCCTACTAATAAAGAGATTAGGGGCGCTGGTTAAAATGGAGTAAGGCCCCACATGACACCTTCCTAAATTCTCTCTATGATATATGTGATATGGATTTTCAACTGTGTCTGTGTGACACTCAGAATGATGAGATATTTGTAGAGACATTTTGAAGAATTTTTAAGCAAATTAATAACTATTGCGGGCCGCAAGCAGTCTTGGCCAATGTACAGATGATATATGGTTTGATTCTAACTTCTTTAAGGTCCACCATAACATGAAAATGGCTTTTAAGAAAAACCCCGGATGCAGGACAGAGATAGCAAGGAGACGGAAGGAGTATAAGCTTGCTATGCTAGCCCACAAGAGAGAGATTAAGGAGAAAGCTTGGGAGGATCTTGTGAACCCTCTTGCATTAAGTAACAGTGTCATATTTTGGGATATTATTAATTGTATCTTTTTGTCTGGTAAAGCAAATAGAGTGGTAGACTGTACAATTCCAACTGATGCATGGGTAAAGCATTTTTCAGGGATTTATGGTGAACTAGAGGTGACTGTGTCTACTGAATCTCTGGGTACACCCCAGAGGATGCTGTAGCTTGTTTTACAGAGAAGGAGGTTGGTGCTGCCATTGTAACTATTTCTATGAATAAGGCCCCATAGCCTGATGGATTCCCCACTGATTTATTTAATTTTGACACTCTGGTTTGGATGACAATATTATCATGTGTATTTCACATAGCTTGGAGGACAGGTCCCCTCACTTCTTGGCGATGTTCGGTTATTGTCCCTGTCATTATGAAGGGAGACAGGTTGGACCCCAGGTGTTATAGGCCAATTTTTTTAATTGATTCCTCTGTTAAGATCCTGGGCAGGATGATTTTGGCCAGGTTAGCAAATTGCTTGGAACAAAGAAATGTGATCTCTTGCTTTCAGTCCGGGTTTAGGCAAGGGGAAAGGAACACATGAACAATGTCTTAACATGCACTTGATATTTGGAAAATACACTGTGGCCAAAAGAGGGTGGATATACATAGCCTTTATGGATCTGTCACCGGCCTTTGAATGAGACCAAATTATGGTTGATGCTCATTGATATAGGCTTTGACCATAGCATTATTAGTTTCCTACCTGACATTCATCAGGATCTCACAGCCACAGTCAGATTTAATCATGAAGGGTCCCTGGCAGTGCCAATAAAAATACTTAAAAGGGTGAGGCAAGTTTGTATTTTGACCCAACTATTGTTTACCCTATATATTAACACTCTGATCCCGTTCTTGTGTATGGCTACTAAGGATATCCCCCGGGTTGGATTGCTGCTAATTCCTGCACTTGTCAGTCAGTTTTTGTAAAGTGCAGCTATTCACCCATGAGGGTCTCAAGGTGCTGGGGGGAGGGGAGGGCCCTGATCCGAAGAGCCATGTCTTGAGGTTCTTCCTAAAGATGGTGAGCGACGGGCTTTGTCTGAGGTGCAGACGGGTTTTGTCTTGTATATGCAGATGACACAGTTATGGTAGCCAGAACTGCGGTGGGCCTTCAAAGACTTCTCAACTCTTTTATAGAGTTCATTGCCTCTTTTGATATGGATATAAACTATTTTAAGTCTTATACCATGGTTATTGGGCAATTGAATAAGCGTTATAAGAGACTTTACGGGGGTGATCAGGAGATGACAAGAGTTACTACCTTCCCATACTTAGGGGTTATCTTTGATGAGAGAGGATCTTGGGCCCCACAAACAAGTGTTAAAAGAAATTTGTTGGCCAGGTCAGTAGCCTCAGTTTTCGACTTTGCGAGTAGATTGGCTGCCAGACCGACACAGGCACTGGTGAAAGTTTACCAAGCCAAATGCCTGTCAATTGGTAATTATGGAAGTGATCTATGAAGCTATAAAGACTGTGGTGAGAAACAGAGAGTCGAGAATGACTTTAGAAGAAGACTGAAGTCTCTCCCACAGTCGGTTGCTACTTTTACAGTACATCAAGAATTGGGTCTGGCTATATTTCGGACAAGTTGGCCCTCTCCGATATAGTTAGATGGCTCAAAATCTGATCAAGTACTGAATTGGGATTGAACTAGGCAAGAAATTGTCTTGCTTTGGATAAAGGCCTTAGTATTCCTTGCTGGCGTTATATTAACGCCTGTCTGGGGAAATTGTGCTGTGCTGCCCTTTTTGGGGCACCTGATCAAATTAAGAAAAATTATGTGCCCTGGATTAAAAATCAATTTATGGCAAGAGCCAAAACTGGGAGAGAAGAAAGAGAACTTCAAACATCTAGGGCTAGGGTGTACATACCTTTGAAAACAATTTAAGTATGCAGCCCTACCTGTGCATGGTGACTTCACCCAATCACTATTTCCTTTATCTTTATGCCTTGAAAAAGTCCGTGTGGACGAAACACGTGTTGGCTGTCTCTGAACATTGATGTGATTTTTCTCAAACATGAGGAAATAGCTGTCTCTGAACATTGATTTGGTATTTCTCAACATAAGGAAATAAAGAAATCTGCATCTTGCTTCATCGTGGACTTATTACTCGGAGTGCCCTGGTTTTGTTTTGTCTTCAAAGATTATTAACTGACTGAGAGATGTAAAATGCAGATCTTTTTAGAAACGCCATTTTGCTAAATGCATTTCAGGGCAAATTAGTTTGTATAATTGGGGCATTCTACAAATGTATAGTGGTAAACGGGGTAAGTGGTGCTGCAAATTCATTTCTTTCAATTCATATTTAGCGCCTGAAGACTATTGTGCCTCGACAGACTGATTTGAACCTGCAAAATGTAACTGACCAATTTGAACAGAAGACTAGAGAGATTGATGAGAAGATGACTCGGCTGCAGAATGAAGAATTGAGAAAAGTTAAACAAATACAAGACGAGTTGAGATTTCAAGACATAGAAAAGGTATCCATAAGCTTAAAGGCACTAAGATTACTGAAGTGTGCTTGTTTTAAATGTGAATCTGTTGTACTGTCTAAGAATTGTGTCATCTTCATCAACACAAAATATGATTGCACGTATTTTCTAATAAATCACCCTAAAAGGCACTTCTGTTCACAAAGACATCCAATATGCATGTTTAAGATTTACGAATTCATAGATTTAGGTGGCGGCGAAAACGTAAAATCCAGCAATCATAGTTCAGAGACATGATGAGTCCCCCAGGGAAACAGTACTTATGGAGAGCTCAGCCTAGCAAATCATGAGTCTTCTGTGGGAACAATGCTGAACTGCTCCCTGATTCAGAGTCAGAAGCACTGCATAGGGAGGAGCTGGGGCTGGCAACAGGTCTGCTGGTATGAATGAAGTTACAGAGAGGACTGCATCTTGTCTTCCGTCGAGGGCCTGCTGCGGAAAGGGGTTGCTGTGCTTTCCCTTTTGACAGAGTGGTCTCTTATGTCCACTCAAATGTGGACCTCGTGGTCTCAGGCCTCCGGGAGTTTGAAAAATGTTGCTCCAACCAATCCCATGCTTCTTCTGTGACATCAAATGTCTTCGGTTTGTGAAGCACTTTGAGTCTATCCGGGAACCTGAGGGCGTATGAGACCAGTCGTGTGGAGTTGTTGTTTGACAGCTTTAAAGGAGGCTCATTTATGCTGAACTGCAAGCGTATAGTCAGGAAAGGCAGAGATGTGGCTTTGTCCAGTAAGATTGGCACTTTTTCCCTGGTATTACGAAGAACTATGTCTCTATCTCTGTAATTCAGTATGGATGTAACCAGTGCTTTAAATGGAAAAATAGAAGTGCAGGTACTCTGTAATAGAGTACCTGCTTGTTTCTGAGAAGTGCCGGTACTCTCCAATTAAAAGTATTACGTTTTGCTCGAGATATGCCGGTACTCTCCCTCTCAAAATAAAAAAGTGCCGGTACTCAGTACCGGAGAGTACCGGCCCATTTAAAGCACTGGATGTAACAGATGGTCTGGGTGGTGTGCCCGGGGCAGGTCTTCTCATCAGAACTCGGTGCACCCGCTCCACCACAAACAGATCAGACAGACCTTCTCTTGCCACTTTAGTGTGGAGCCGGTCTTCAATATATTGCGTGGCATTGGGGCCTTCTATGCCTCCAGCATGCTAACAATTCTGACATTATTACGACCTCCCGCCATTCCACATCTTCAGCATGCTCTTGCAGCAGCTCTACCTGTAGCTGAAGGAGTGCCACTGTGGTTGATTGTTCCTTTTTCCACGGGAGCAATGAAGAGAGGGTACATTCAGTTGTTTTGACCCTGTTGTTTAATTTTTTTATGGTAGTCTTTAGGATACTGAGATCCGTGGTGAGTGATCCAAGATGTTGTTCAATGCCAGTCTAGAGAATCCTAGTTTGTTTTAATGGGATAACAGGAGTTAGCTTAGCTTTCGCTCGCAGACTCGTGCCCCCGTCATTTAACCTACTTAGCTTGATCTGTCTTAGACCATTGAGTTAATTAAATCTTTTAAGATGGCTGCCTTGTTTATAGTTAGTCCCTTTTGTTTAGAGTTATGTTATCAGTGTCACCTCGCTAAGGCGTCAACTCATATAACAAAGACAAACAAACTATAGGGGCTCACATTAGAAGTTACTGTCCCAAGCATGCAACGTTATCTATTGTTTTGGAACAACCTACGTCAGGGGTCCAATTTCCTGTAAAATGATGTCTAACTTGTGCACAGAGGGGTTCAGCATGGTCGGTGGGTCATCCAGTGTTGTCACCGAAGAGCATTCAGACAGGGGAGACGGCGTGTGGGACATATCTGTGGTTCAGCCTTTTTGGCCTTTGCATGACAAATATCATGACAGGGTGTTTGTTTGTGCAGGCGCTAAGGTGCTCGTCTTATGCCAGTGGGGTGTTCACATCCACTGTGTTGTAGGTAAGGAGTATGGATAGAGGTGGGATCACGCCACCCAGTCACAAGGTACTACTCCTAAAAGGGTTAAGCCCTGGAGTAAGCATCCAGCCTAGCAGAATTATTGTAGGTGCCACCTTTATGGTTAAAATGGTGCTGGTGCTGCTGCTGTCAGCTTGTGTCCAGTGGTGAGGCAGGTGAGGAGTCAGTGGGATGTCGCCCCAGTCAATCTCTGCTGGTCAAGATTGCACCTCAAGTAATAGCCACAGGGAATATGTTTAGTTGCTGCTTCCTCTCCAGGTATTGCAGAGGAGAGGTGGCATGGACCAGGCTGCTGGTATAAAGGTTTTGTGTGTAAGCCACAAGTGTTCACCCAAATCCACACCCTCAGTGCATAGCCTCACCAATTCGCAATTGCACATACCTGCATTCTAGTTGGGTGGTCAATTTCAGCTAACTTCCAGCCTCATTCAAATCTGGCATGGCCGCACCCCCGGCCATCATTCTTAAAGGCCCCAGAAACTCCATTCCACACCAGGGCATCGTGGGTTGGCAAGCAGCTCAGCGCAGCATAGGAGCACAGGAAATGCCCAACAATAGTTCTGTGTGCATGCAACCTTCCTCCAGTACATAGCTGCTCCCGCTTACTCACAAGCAAGCCTGCTCACACCTGGGCCTGCTCACCACCACCGCCTCTCACCTCGCTGCCCACAGGGTAATGCCATGATGTCTCCACAGCTCTGGTCCGTCCTGCAAGTTTTTTTCAGCAGCCCCCTGATGTAGGCATGTCGCAGCTCGGGGTACCAAAGTCCCAGGCCGCTGGTCACCGGTCTTCTGCCAAATCCCGGGCCCCACAAAGCCCTGCCAGGACCGAGCTGGGTCGCAGTCCCAGAAGTGATATGCTGGGTATCCATGTGCCTCATCTTGCATATGGATGCCGCAGGTTCATACAGAGGCACCAATCTGTTGCACAGCAGGTGCCTCAAAATCTAACCAGCTCTCCTATGGCGTGGCGGCTCCGGCCACTTGGGCCGTAGGTCCCAGGCAGCAGGCTGCAGCACTAAGCCAGCACGGGGCCGTCAGCTGAGCCTCCCAGTCCGCTGCCACTCTGTGAGCTCAGGGAGCTGTCAGTGGTCACCAGGGACGGTGTTAGGTGAAGGCACGATACTTGGAAACCGCTCATCTTATTTCGATAAAGTGAGATAGCTGGGCTGGGCTGGGAGCTCAGTGCTTATGCTGCTGCTGTCTTCGCCATTTAGCCATGCCCCCACGGCTCATCACCTGATATAATATCCAAGTCGTCTGTGAGGCCATGATAGAACCTCCATTTCCTCCCAGATATTATCAAATTTCCTGGGGAAGCCCCTGCTTTCATGCACAGCCCCCTCTGCCTCCATGCAACAGCTCATACCGTCACTCCACATGTTTCTTGTGGGAACACTCCCTCCCCCCCCACCACCAAAAGCAGGCCAGCTCTTTTTTAGGAACAACAAAGCCCATCATACAGAACTGTAATTGCTTCCTTGAGAAGTCCACCTCATTAGTTATACCTAGTACAATCCATTGAGGTGTCATGGAAATAACAGTACCCACCACCTTCTCCAATTCTTTAACAATGAACTCCAAAAAATGTGTTGTACCTTTCTGTCCTAAGGTCTGAAGTAGAGGATTCTCTACATTATCCCTCTAGCAGTCGGTCCTTCAGATTTGCCTAATTTCAGCTTCTTGTATACTTTAAACCTTTTTCTTACATGGTGGTCTACGGAGTGAGTAGAGGTATGCACAAGCTCCATTCTTGTTTCAGTTACACCAAATACGGAAAAAACATTTCCATTCAGATTTCAAGAAACCCATAGAAGTGTCTGCTATTGTATTATTTAGTCCCTCTGATGTGGATCTGAGCAAGGCCAGTTATAGTCATAGAGTCTATGGGAAAGGATGCTGCTTCTCTGGCTTGTTGATGTAAGCTCCGGAAAATAGGTTACAATTGAGCACATGTGTTGTTTTAAACCTGAGAGCCCCATGTTAGGGTTAAGCAGTCCTGGCATCTAAGCTCTAAAGGCTGGCCATGCTCTTGAGTGCATTTTGTACACAAAAATACCCATGCTGACTTGCAGCACAGCCTGTGCTGCATGTAACATTATCCACACATTTATTGAATCTATGCATCACATGCTAAGGGCTTTGGAATTTAAGTATCAGCAACGAGAAGCCAAGAAAGTGCTTCAAGGGCTGAAGAGATGTGGTGGCATAGATAAACATGTAGCAGTAGTCTTTCTGTGGCATTCTGGATTCTTTGTAAACAACTGGGCTGGCGTTTTGTTGATGAGATGAAGTTCTAGCATCTTAGCTTTTGTCATAAAGTTATCTTTGCTGGTGTTTCAAAAATGTTGAGACGGAGACGTTTTTGCCATGTTGCACTCCCAGGGGTGGGATTCTGTAAAGATCTGAATGTTCCTGGTGATGCAATTGGTTTTGGAGATCAAGTTCAAATACTGCAGTCTTCTTGCACTTTTGAGTATGGATTTGTAAATCCTATTGAATTGCTGGAGGCAGATTTTGTTAGGCACGTTTCTGCATTTCTTCCATTGACACTGGAGCGCAGCTATTTCTAAATGTTATCTCCTTTATTCCTCCATTTCTCCTTGGTCTCTTATGTCATTGTTTAGGGTGCCTGGATGTTTTGTGAGGGCTGAGTTTGTTAAAAGCTCTGTAAAATTAGTTAAACAGTTGGTTGCCATCTTTTTTTATGGCAATGGAGAGTGCTGAGAGGTGGGAGTTGCGTTCAAAGAGGTTAACTTTACTCCAGGTTCTGTAAATGATTAATGTTGGTGTGGTAGTAGTGTTTGGTATTGAGGAGAGCTCGCCCATGAAGGAGGCTTTGTGGTATTGGTGGTATTGCTCCAGTACGTAGGTTTGTTCTCTATGAATGAGAGTGTGAGAGAGAGATAGAGTGAGGGAGAGAGAGGTCTCTAGATACGTAGGAAGCACACAAGACAGTAGAAGTGGGTGCACAAGTGGACTAGAATAGATTAGCAATTTGTCAAAAACTTGTCTTCAGTGTTGGTGTGCTGTAATGAGTCTATGAAGATAACATCTTTCCTCTGGCAGTTATGTATTATGGAGTCTGTAGTTTGGTTCAAATGCATCGTGAACAATCAGTGAAGTGTCATCTCCAAGCTGTGTTTCAAAGGGTAGGTGTGGTGTTCAGTTTGATATCAAGTCAAAGGTATTTTGTCAGAAAGGAGATGTTTGAAGAAGATTGGGAGGAGATGGGAGCTAGGAGAGAGAGAGAGACAACTGGAAGTTCAACAAGAGGATAGGATGAGTGATCTTCCTGCTCGAGAAGGTTGAGCAAATACTTAGCCTAGTTAGAGTTGGCAAGTAAGGCGGTGGCATGTCATTGAATGGTGAATGAGAATGTAGGATGTAGGATAGCCATGTGTGTTTGCTTAGGCTGCAGGGGTTTGTGGTGGGGAACATTGGAGGGAAGGAAAAGACAGCTGATTAGAGGAAAAGAGAACGTTGGTTAAAAAGGGTTTACTGGAGGAGGGAAGAGGTGAAGACAGCGTGGATCAGCCATTACATTTTGCACCCGGTACGGATGGTGTGGCGTATGGGTTAGGGAAAAGGAAGATCACGAGAAAGTTGACGATTGTGCCATTAGTGGAAGGCTGAGATGGAGGGATAGAAAGCACGTTGATTAACCCTTTAACGACCAATAGGTCTTAAGTTCGAAAGCAGACTAGAAGTGCACTTAGATTCGTTCTTCAAACCCAACAGTACATCTGCCTCCATTGATTCACATGAACAAACATGGAATCACCTTTTCTGTACACCTTTAGGTACAGCTTCACAAATAATTAGCATATGGTTCCTCCTTAGTATGCTACAATGCATCGGACATTTGGATATGTTGGAAGAGGTACTTGCTAAGGAAACTCTTTTACACTGTAAAAATAACTGCTTTATCTCAGGGGAGTATGTCAGCTAGATTAAAGGAGGCAGAAGAACAACTTTGTAGCGCCAGTTTGCATTGGATTGAAATACAGGTGCAAATAACAAGCGGTTTTGTTTATTTAGCTGCGACAAGCAAGAAGGAAACAGAATGAAATTATGGCACGAATTCAAGCAGCTATTGTACAGATCCCTAAACCACCTGCGAATCGCACCTTGAAAGCACTTGATGCTCAGAAACAGTTGAAAAAGAAAAAGGAAGCAGAGGTGAGATGTTACAGTGACTGTAAAAATACTTAACTTATGGCAGTGTTCGTCATAAAACATCTGTTTATTTGCTACTTTAATTTATGTTTTCTTTGTAGACAACTTCAATCCAACATGCATTGGCACAGCTATCAGGGCTGGCATTGGTCGTAAGCCTTTTTGGTTTGTCAGGGCATGTTTTTATTTTGCCATGATCTTTGCAAAACGTTATTGGTAGGCAAGCGTCTGGATCCTCGTCAATCTAAAAAAAAAAATGCCTAAAAGCAAAATATTTTTTTGTTCCAAACACACATTACCAAAGTAGTCCTTGGAACTTAGGGGACTACTTTGTGTGTGGATGCGCTGCTTGTGAAAGGGGAAAATTCCGTCACTCACTTTGAAGTTAGACAGCGGCGGACGTAGGCTGACTCTTTCACAATGCTGTACTCTGCAGTGGGCAGAAGAAAAGTGTGAAGGACACAATAACAGACCAATGAATAAATAAGGCTGGCTAGAAGCCCCTATAAGTAACAAATATTATACATATAATTTTAGTAAAGTGAAAACGTTTTGGCTAACGCTAGATCTAACAAGGACCTGTAAAAGCAGCTTTGTGATTTCTTTATGTAACTCACTGGACAGACACTGTGTTTTGGACCTCATCTGCTCTCCGGTGTGTTAACAATTTTTGGTACTCCTAAGCAAAAGTGTGAGTCCATTTTCTTGCCATCTAGTGACAGTGATATGTGATTCATGTTTAAAAAACTATCATGCTCCCTGACACTGGCACGTTCGTGTGTTACTATCTTGTCTATGAGGATTCCGCAACGCCAGGGTTCAGTACCCTCTGTCTCAGCTGACAGGGGTTCTGCCCTTCAGTTTTCACGTCAGCAGGACTTGCTTATTTGACTTTACCAGCATGCAAAGAGATTGATTTAGGCAGATCGGGCTCCATTTACTATGCTTTGTGCTTTTCCAGTGTAGCACAGTGGGCATGACTTCGTCCCCAGATTTCTTACTCTTCCCTATGCTCTTGCTATAAAACCCTTCCTTGTAAAACAGCCTTATCACGTCGTCCCTTGTTTGAGAACTACACTTCATATCGGTCTCTTTTCTCACCCACTCAGAGATTAAATGCTTCGGTCTTGGGTCATGGGAATTCTGAAACACTGTTATGTCTTTCATCTGTGTTGTTCATTAGCAGTCAGAATTATTGTCATTGCTTCCGAGTTGTGAACGTAGTGATTCAGCTTTACATTTTTTTCCAGATAAAAGTATCCGTATGAGCCTCAGCATCTTGTCAGTGTAGCACTGGGACAGCAGAAAAAGGTTCCAGGCACCAAAACGGAAGTCACCCATATTTGTGAACACAGTACTTACTATAATGGTCCACGGTTGCAGTACGAGGCAACTCTGAATGTTTTAAGACATGCTATGTGTGTGCTTTGTGAGGGGAATCCCCACACATCAATGCCTGCTGCAGGCAATGTTTGTGGTAATATTAGACGTGCTGTAGTGAACTTTACAGTGCTCCTCTTGTATAAAAACAAACTTAAAAACAGTAACATATCCTACTTTTACACCCAGAACATGCTTGGTGTGAACAGCATTCTCAACACACCCTCATTCTGTCAATCTTTTCACCTCCTGGTCCCACTTTCCAATCTTAAATCGGCCCCAGCTGTGAGGTGACTGCTTCATTTTAGGATTTGAGTATCTGACGGGATTGTTATCCATAGTGCTTCGAAGCAGGCACGTATAGATATTTAATGGTTATTTAAACATGCAAGCAGGTTACACACAAACCTCTTTAACCTGTGCATAAAGAACCTGAGCTATTATAGAAACATTAAGGGCAGTTGCTGGTTGCACACAGATTATTTTTGGAACTGGTGTGATAATGCCATAAACCAGTTTACCAGAAGACACACTCGAACAGCAGATATGGTTGTTAAGGTACCTCAGTAGTCAATGTTGCTATTGTGGTTATCTGAAGGCAACCTGGAGATGGCAGGGTTGAATTGTGTTGCTGCAAGCTTCTTTTAGGAGGAATGAAATAAGCATCACTAAGTGGGCACCAGTAACACTTGTGTTGCTGTTGCCACCTTAGCCTTATATTCATCTACTGTGAATGAAATAGGCACCACTGGGTGAATGAAATAAGCACTACTGAGTTGATTTACAGTATCTCCTATTAACATTGCTACTAAACTGCAAAACTCTAGCAACAAGAGTTAAGTAGACACACACATGATGGTTGACGATTGTCCATCTGTGTCTCCATACACCTACTTCTGAAAAAAAAGTTTTGCAAAAGTTTGTTTCATTTTCAGGTTCTCGTAATTTCCAGATTTCGTTTTCAAAAGTGCCAACACCATCTCTGGCAAATCTGATACCACCCTAAAAATATTTCCGAGACTGAGAGGTCAGCCACATTGCCCTGCAGTCTCTATTTCTCCCTTCTATAATGGTGTCTGTGGGTGACATCTGCCAGTTTGGAAGATAGAAAGTAGGGACAAAGCATCGTGGTGGATGACACAGGCTGCACCTATCACCTCTCTTAGAATCAGACTGGCAACCCTTACTCACCTAAATTAATAAAAAATTTTTTACGAGTGGATGGAAAATTAACAACAACATACAGACCAGGTGTAATTTTGTAAAATATGTTTTTTGCAGTACCCGACTGCACGTGAATCGGGCAGCAGTCGCCCTCAAAACATGGCAAGCAGATGATGCAATCAAAGTCAAAAGGGACCAAGAGGGCAGCCTGCCTTAGTGACTTTATAGTATATTCTGAGCTCATTTTATCCTCAGAAAATACTGTCCAGTTAAATGGGAAGATGGAAAGAGACAGCAAGGGGAATAGCCTGGGGCCATACCACATCTGTATTTTTTTTAAAAAGTTTTTATTTCAAGTTTTCAAAATAAAGAAATGTACAATACTAACATGCCAGCAGCGTAACATTGCAGCATTACTCCAGCGATTAAATACACCGATCCCATGGACCCCTTACTAGTGACAAGTGGGGAGGAGGGGGCGGTAGGGAGGTGGGTGTCGAGGGGAGGTGATTCCATCGTACCACATCTTTATGAACGAAAGGGTATACCAATTGAGCCCAGGCCTGCAGGCCCTGCGTATATCTTCTTCAACGGCCACTCTACGGAGCTCGCACACCCAACAATCTGCAGTTAGAACTCAAACCTACACAACCACTTCAGGGGGGCACTGGAATGTTGCTCCCCTTCTCTTGTGCCTCGTCTACCAACCGTTCCAACATCTCAGCCTAAGGCTCCAATTCATGTTCCGTGTATTTGTCTACTCACACCTTTTTATAGTCTGCATTCCTCCGCTACAGCCCACTCCTGCAAGTATGCACACCACCTCTTAAAACTGATATCCATCCTAGTAGGGGATGCATGTTCTCTTGTCGCTGCCCCACAGAAAATAGTAGGTAGTGGTAAAGGAAGAGAGCATTACCTCGGGCTATAGCATTGCAGCTGTAAAGCTGCAGGCAGCCATATGATTGTTGTATATCTGTGGTTCTTAACCTTTTGACTCCTGTTGACCCCCCACTTAACCTTTATTGGAACTCATGATCTCCCACTGAATCATCATTGGAATCTGGGGACCCCACTGCGTTATTAGGGGAAACCTGGATCAGGACCTAAGCATTTTCAGTGATTTGAACCACAAAACAGTACACAAAAATACAGAAATAAGCATTAATCAAACAAATACGTACAAAAATTAAAGCTTTTATTTAATATGCAAATAAAAAAATCAAAATTTCAATTTTAATAGGAAGGTCGGAGCGTCTCTAAATTTGAGCAACACATTATCCATACTATATTCTGTTTGATGCACTTTCACTGCTCCCACGAATCAATCTGAGAATACTAACTTAATTTTCAGCCTCCAGTTTGAAACTCTTTCATATTAATTAGGGGTGGTTGGAACTCGCAGAGTTGTACTTCGCAGAATTCCGTGGAATTAACTAAAAACTCAGCAGAATTCCCCAGGGTTCTGCAAGCGGCAGAATTATGTTCCACGGCGCTGCTTAGCAAACAAAACAACTACAGTGCACTCCGGTGAGTGAGACTGTGAGCGCACATCAGCAGTGTCTAACTGAGGATGTCTCCTAACACCCTTCTCCCCAAGAGGATGCCTCAATGAATTCACAGAGAGTGACAGACAATAAAACTCCACAATAAACCTCCAGAGACTGGCAAGTATATCGCCACACTGTCCATGGATGGCACGCACAAGATTATAATGGACTCAATACACGCAGCCATTATTTCTACTACTCTACTCCACGTGCATGTCTCTTTTGCCCCCAGACAGACAAACTGGCAGGTTCACCCCGTCTGTTACACCATCTCCCCCACAAAACAATAACTCTCGCCTTTCCCTTCCATGCCACCCCCACCTGTGCTGTTTCAGTGCTCTCCTTCTCAGACGGTGCTGGGCGTGGCTGAAGCTCACTCACCTTCACCCTCTCCTCCGCTGGTGGCACAGCCTGAGCACCTCTGTGTCCGGGACAGGTCAGTTGTTTCACGTGCTGACCTCCGGCGCACGACCTCTGACTGGTGCTGGCAGTGGATGGGGGACGGGGGACATACTGCCACTTTCAGGGGAAGAGCGCTAGGGGCAGAGACATAAAAGAAAGACTGTCGGACAGAGTCACCTCAACATGCATTGGCATGGCAATGCACTTATGCAAGAGGCATGCCTGCTATGCTGCTATCAAAATGTTAGGCATACATGTGAGCAGTCAGCATATTGGTGTGATTTGGAGGTCCATGCATCTCACATGTTTGTTGATGACTAATTACAGAGCACTGTAAAACATTGTTGGCAGGGATTTGCTTACGAAAAAAACACAAAGTGGTGACCACATATCCCATTGCATCACCCCGCAGCAACCGCACTCCTGTGGACAAAAAGCCCCTCCCACAAAGCGACCCGCCAAAAGACTAGTAGTATATAGTGGAACTAGTAGTATATAATGGAACTTATTGGTTGTGATTAACAATGTTACTTTCTAAAACTGACACATATTTATATATTCAGAAGGATGGCTGCTAAACTCCACCACGCGACGAAGCCGTAGTTTTTGCCAAACTCCGTGTTCTAAGCGGAGCATGTAGTGGGTAAAACACTGAAACCTTCACCAGCAGAGCGCAGTTCACCACCCACCCCTAATATTAATGGAACGTTTTAATATTTTAATTTGCACATTTTGCTTCTTTATTTATATACTCTTTAGTAATCTATTAATATTTAATTTCCTTAGCAGCTGAGGATGCCCTCAGTATGCGCTATGGACCCCCCCAGGAGTCCCCGACACAAGTTAAGAAGCACTGTTTTATGTCTCCCCTTTCTGATCATGTCTAGCTATTAGGCACATTTAGTAGATGCTCCCCTGTTTTTCTCCAGTCAGCCTCCTGTGTGTGGGACTTCTAGACCAAAGGCATGAACATTGCACCAAGGATATCCTGGAAGAGGATTCTGTCCTGTAGCATTTTACCAGCTCTTTCTTTCCTTTTTTTAACTTCACTGGTCTGCAGAGAAAGCACTTTACCATCCTCCATGCAAGTATGGCAGAGGGGACCTGCAAGGCAGGAGATGGTGGGGAGAAGAAGGCAGGAAGAAACAAAAACATAGGGAGAGAAATTGAGGATGAGCAAAAAGATATATAACACATGAGGAAAAGGCAAAGAGATGGGGCAAGGGAAAGCATTAGGGGGAGGGTTGGTCATCTGACGTGTGAGACTAATTTCCTTGCTATTCTAGGGACTATAGCAACAATGTTACACCACTGTGTAGTTCAGTACCAGTCAAGAGTTTCATTACTGGCACAGTGGCATAGGTTAGCAGAGCCTGCTCATTATTATTGTATATCTTTGCAACCTAAACATCATTGAAGATTTTGACACTCTAGGCTCCTTTCCATTTAAAGGCCCCTGTGGAAGTCCTAGTACATATTGAAAAGAAAGTAACTTATGCATAGATACACATTCATTTTTCCCACCCTTGTGTCTTGCTAGACCTGTCAGCTTTAGGATGGTCTTCCCTCAAACATTTTGCTTTACTACTCCTGGTTTTGCTGAATCATTTTTGTTGGTCCTAGGACTCTGCACAGTTTCCACTGATTGTGTTCTCTTCTTTAAACATGGTAAAGTTGGCTTATACCCAACTGGCACATTCAATTTACTTGGTAATGCACGTACTCAGGGCCTGTAAATCACATGCTACTAGTGGGCCTGCAGCACTAATTGTGCCATCCACATAAATAGGCTTTAACATATCTCAGACCTGCACTGCAGCCAGTTTGTGCAGTTTTAAACTGCTGTTTCAACCTGGCAAGAAAACCCCCTTGCCAGGCCCAAACCTTCCTTTTTAATACAATTAAGTCACCCTTAGGGTTAACCCTAAACAGCCCCCAGGGCAGGGTGCAGTGTAGTTAAAAGGTTTGACATGTACTTTTAAGTTTTACTTATCTCATAAATGCATTTTCACTTCTGTGAGGCCTTCCTTCTCCATAGGATAGTATTGTATTCCCTTATTATATTTAATAAGTGGGAACTTTAATTTGGGAGCAAGTAGGAAATCAAGTTTGGCCGCTAAAGAAGTTTAATTTAAAACCCTCTTTAATGTTAAATTGAATTTTAAATCGCATATCTGAAAGTGACACTTTTACAAAGTTAGCATTTTCTTGTCCTAATCATTTGATGCTTGCAACCTTTACCTTGGGTCTCACGACTAGGTGTAGCTGGCAGTTGCTCTTTGTGTGTTACTCCCATACAGTGAGACAAAGGGGGAATAGATGTTGGCAAGATGGGCCATCTCTGTCAGGATGAGAGGGAGGAGCTGTCACCTACCATACTTGCACATCACAAGGACTCTGCCTCAACACACTAACAAAGAGTTTCACACCAGTATATCATGCCCCCAGATAAGCCAGGGCTCGAAGGCAGTAAATTCCAGACATGTCTGTAAGGAGAGGACTTTAGAAGCTTTTCCCACTTGAAAGCTGGCACTGAGTATTAATATTGGCTCTTCAGACCCAATTCTTCAGTGTACTTTTCTGGATCTGTGGAAGATTCAGAAGAAGGACTGTTGTGATGCTCTGCTGCAAGAATGACTTCTCTACTGCCCTGATGCCCGAATGAGAAGAACTGGTCCTGCATCTACAACCCAGAACCACCAGAGTCACTCCAAGGTCTTGTTGGCTGGCCTCCAGATCAGAGCCTTAGGGACAGAAAAGGATCCTGGACTCTTCCACTGTGAGACCTAACTCCCCCAAGTGATGCTCCTCTAGTCTTGAACTCTTGGAAGCGGAGATAAACGTGTTCTGCCAGGCCAGCTGCGGTCACATCAAAACTGACGCAGCCCGATGCAAGCCAACGCAGCTCTTCGCAGTGCCTCATTGGAACCAATGCAGTGTTATGCAGCCTCGACAGAAGCCCGCATTGCAGCCTTCACAGCTCATTCTCACTGCCGCTGCGCAACCCACGCTTAACGCTCAGCTTCTCATTGGAACCACTGCAGCACAACTCAGCCCTGCTCCCTGCATTGGCTATCCCTCTTTGAAAAAAACAACAAAGACACATTGAAAAATGTCCTAAATTGTTTCCCAAGGGATTGTGTATGGGTTTTTCTAGCAGAAGCCGAAAATAGCTTCTGGTTATCCACAGTTTTGCTATTACCTATAGTCACTTGGACTGAAGGGGAGCTATTGTGTCCTTAAGATAAAGTTTTAAATGCCATTTTCAGCCTTCTGTGCAGCAGCACACGTATCCACCAAGAGAAACAATTGACTCGGAAATGACCTCTCAACCTCATGTTCCTGGCTGCTCTTTGGTTTGAAAAAACCTGACCACAGGTGGGCAGTTGCTCTAGCTCCCAGTAAACAAGTGCATGGTTTTTAAATCAAGGTGCATTTTGCACTTAGTTGCTTGTCAATTTTCTCCATCTTTTGTGGCACACATGTTTGCTGTGCTCAGTACACACTTTCCCTACATATCCCCTAACTCAGAAGGCCCGAGTCGTAGATAGAGCTTTCAGGATTACAGCCAGTCCAATATGAGAACTCCTTTTCCCCTTTCTAGTGGACAAAATACTCTACCTCCTTTGTCTTTAGAAATCTCTTACAAACCTACCTCCCGTGATGTGACAAATTGCGCACCAACATTTTGCAAATTGAAAATAATTTTGCAAACTAACCAATATACTAAAAGATTTAGTTAGGGTTTGCAGAATTCCGAATTGCGGGGGTTCATAATGCTACCTACCACATCAATATTAATCATGTAGGTCGGATTGCGACTCACTTTGATTGAATACCATCACTGATGTGGTGGCCTGGTGGAGTCAGGAGACTACTATGTCTGTGGTCGCATTTAATTTTTAAATGCAGCCCGTTTTTCTTAAAGATAATGGGACTGCATTTAAAAAGTAAAGTTAATTACTTTCTTAAAGTCTGTTTGAGAGTTGTAAGTAGTCCCCTGTACCACTGCATATTCCCCAACAATTTTAGTTTTGCATTCAGAAAGGGGAATTGGACCCCTTTCCTTTTACGAATGTGTTACCATTCTAACTTGCGAGTTGATAGCTTCTAAATGTTTTGTGACTAGATTATGGTTGCAAAACATTGATACATCCATCTAACGATTATTTGGAAGGGACACCCTAAACACTCCTTTTCCAAATAGCTATTTGTTATGGGTTTCAAAACCCATTTTTCTATTGAGTAGCCAGTTACTGAACTGTAAAATGGGTTTACTACATAGGAAATAGCCATGTTGTGGCCGCAAACCCTGTCATTTGAGGGAATCACAGGATTTACGACTGTAAAATGGCTTTGTACAGGCCCAAATTTCTTTGGGAAAGAAGTAGACATTTGGAGTTTCCAACTCTGAAGGCTGTCACTTGGCCTGATATGGATGCTGCTCAATTTGAGCATCAAATAATGGCTGTAACAATCTAAGGTGGTCATGCTGTGCAGAATGCCCTTTTTAAGCTGCACATAATGCACCACACTCATTACTCTCATTGGAAGAATACTATGCACTAGGCTTATAGAAGGTCATAGACACACATGACACTTTCCAAAGTATGCTGTCCATCAATTTTGTCAATGTTTTAATTGCTTTTGTTTAAAGAAATATTTGTGCTGTTTTCTGAAGGATGTGTACACTGAGATTATGAAGTTTGAAAAGCAGCAGAAGAAAGACAGTCCATCAAGCAGCATCCAGTCTCCGGAAAGGTAATTGTTGGATAACTAACTTAATCTTATGCAGCTGCCCCACAAGTACATTGAGGACATGTTACGACTAGTGTTTGAAACTGTTAAAGTGAAGTGTGTTTGAACAAACGTTATATTGCTGCACACAGTACAAAAGAAGTTGGCTGAACAAGAATTTCTGATTGTGCACCAAAGAAGGTTGAATGTGTTAATGCTCTAATCAGTTTGACATTAAACAAAATGTTTGGGTAGAAGCTAAAAACACATACAAATGTTGATAAGAACAAGATTCTGTTATCCTCCTCAATATAAAAGCAGAGATAGCCGGTCTTGGCAGAATCTTTTTGTACCTCTTACCTACAGTTAGTTTTAGCTGTATGTTGTCCAAGAGCTATTGTCTATAATAAATAGCGTGGCCTTTGGGTCAGCCATTTGCTAATGACTTGGATGGCCTTCTTATCTATCATTGTTTGATGCTTCTGATTTACTGACTTTGCTCCCTATTCTTGGTTTTGTCCCACCTCTGAATAATAACTTATTTACAAACATTTTGATTGGTTAACTTGTATCTTTCAATTGCTGATATCAGGGAAGTGTTTTTATAATTTCTATTTTAGCACTTTATGAGAGTGCATAGCTTTCCTGGCTCTCTATCTGTCCGCTCTCTTCCTGCTGCTTATGACTCCTCACACTAGCCTATTGCCCTAGAATATTTGAGGAAGTTCAATCTTCCCCAAAATATCACAGGAGATACATTTACTATTTTAACTCAAGTCCTCCCACTGTTTCTAAACAAACAAGAATTGGCAACACCAGTAGCCCAGTGCCTGCATTGACTTTGCTAATGCTTGTGTTATGTGCATGCAAAATAAACTTTTTTTTAAATACAATGAATGTATACTCAAAGTGTTGTATTAAAAGAAATCAATCTCATGCAAAACATTTCCAATATTTAGAAGACTTTGTATTAAAAAATGTAAAATGCAATATGTTTTTTTTTTTTTCTAAACAGTATTTTGCAAAGTTTGGCCAGAGAATGAGAAGCTGTCTCTAAGGTTCCCAACTCTGTTCAGCCAGAGGCAAATATGTTAGCCCTTGTTAAGTGATTTCTTTGTTAGAGAAACTGCATCTTTCCTATTTTTGCAGTAACTCATTGTTTTGTGTGCTCTTCTAAAACCCCATTGCAAAGGGAGGTGGTATACTGAATTGCTATTCCTCCTCTTGCAAGTACTGATTCACATCCATCTATAATTCGGGAATGCAGGAATACAGGATTCGAGACAGCCCCTGAGAAATGTAGAATAGCATGCGTGAATCTGTGATCTCGTTCTTGGGCCTTTTTTCACTGGACAGTTCACCAGGCCTGAGTAGGTGAAATGTTGCGGTGAAAAACTTGGGAGCTGCAGTTTTCCGGCAACAGTTGTAAATCTTGATGCACTAGATAATAGGAAATGTAGGCCGCATCAGGAATTATGTGCCTCTCGTAATTAGGGCAGAATATTTTTTTGTCAATCAGGCCAGCTTTAATAAACATTGATTAGCAAAAAGGATGGACACTCAATATGTGTTTTCCTCCAACATTGGACTGTTCATATATTGACATGCTTAAATCATTTCCCATTAACAGGTTGGGAATCTTCAGTAATTTTAAGTAGCAGTAAACGCTGTTAAAGTGGCCATAACCCTGAACAACAGTGTTTTTTTAGTAGCACATCCACTTCATTTGAAGCAATCTGAATTTTAGCCAATGAGGGGAACGTGTCAGCTCTCCTAAATCCCCTAGAGACTACCAGAGCTCAGATTTCTACTGCATGTCATGTGAGGGAGACCGTAGGCAAAACTCTGCTCTAATCTTTCAGTGAAATTAGTTTTTTTTATTTTCTTGCTCTACCCCAGGACTGAATTTGCTCTGTCTTCAGCTACCAAAGTACTGTTAGTTGTTTTTAGGAAAATGTGGTATATTTGCTGGAAAAGGAGAATTTCCCTCCTTCTAAGGTGGATACCCCTTCATCAGGGGAGCTTCTGTGAAAAATGCTCCACCAAGCACTTCCATGAAGGCAGCACTGAAAAGGTAACTTGTTCAGTTTCCTGAATTTGACTTATTTGGTATAGCCCTTGATGCTATCTCCTCACAAAGAAAACCTGGAGCTGGAAAACAATTCAGAAAAAAGATTCTTTGTCTGCACAGAAAACTACACTGCTACTACGGGGAAAAAATCATCAGCACTCCATCAGCAACAGCCATAGAAAGGACCTTGTTGACAGCTACATCGTTGAGGACAATCATACTGTCAATGGCAGCACCTTCTGTGCCTCCCCTAGTGCTGTCAGGAACACTTATGGTTTTGGTGACGATGTCAACAGCAAAACCTACGACTTCTTATCCATTGACAACACCATTGATGACGATATCAACAACACCGTCAATACTGTCGACGAGGGCACAGTTGAAAACAGTACTTACTACACCTGTTTTTCCAACGTTAAAGGAAACAACATTGATAAATTCTGGAATAAGCGCAGGAAGAGGATGCTAGTGACTTGGCATCACACACTGCATACAGACCAACATAACTGGTTGTACACTACGTCAAAGATTTTCAGGATGCAATGGATGAGGAGGACATTTTGCATGAATATGGTTACCAGCAAGATTATGTTCCTCATTATTCACATTCCTATGTACCTACTTGATACAGCAGGAAGTCATAGGTGTCTTAAGTATCTGTGACTTTTATGAATACATTGCAACAAATGATGGAAACTTTCAGAAGAATCCTACAAAAGTATCCCGCAGGTCGCTTCTTCAACCAAAAAGACCTGCTGTACCTATCCCACCACCTCATCCACCTGCCCCTTTGCCATCTAACATCCTCCCTTACCTGCACCTTCACCACTCCCTTCACCTCCAGGGGAACCATCTCCCAGACCAGCCAGGAAGCCACTTGTCCCTCCAACTCATGAGGACATGGAGGGTAACGTAAATATTTATAAATATATATATTCAGATACATACGAGGAGGATGGAAAACGTTCAAAGAGATAGTAGACGTAGTAATCAAGGAAATGACTTTCACTCCTAAGGAAGATAATAACCAGTCGAGTCCTCCAGATTCGTCAGATGATATAATCTGCTTTCACTCTTTAATGGAAAGGGCTGTCAAGATGTTCACCCTACCAATGGCATCAGTAGAAAAGCTATGTTTTCTTTATGACTTTAAGAAATAATCCTGAAAATCTATAAGACCTATACCAATCCGTGGTGTTGTCTAGCCTGAAGGTGTTGACACCTGCTACCATTCCAGCTTTAATACTATGTCAGGAGAAAAAAGTACAGAGCCTCAGATTCAGCAAGATCTGAAGCTGGACTCATTGATAACACAGACAGCTCAGCGGAGGTCTAAGAACATCTTTACACCATCCTCTAGTCCTCCAGACAATGATAGTAGACGTATTGATAATCTGGGATGAAGAAGTAGTTTAGTGACAGCAACCTCTACTAAAGCAGCCAATGCACTGGAAATTTTGGGATGTTATGATTACCAGATTTGGCATAACATTGCAACATTGCTCGACCCCTGAGACTAAATAGAGACTGCTAAAGCTATCCTCAAAGAGGGACAAATTACTTCAGCAGCCAATACTGATGCCGCAATGGACACTTTTTACAGAAAAAGTGTTTTGACTTCTTTTCTTTAAACCATGCACTTCATTTCCTGTATTTTTCGCTAATCCAACAGCTCCAGCAAAGCAGTCTATGTAAATAGTAGATGTTAAGCAGGCTTTGAGATATTACCAAGATAAAAATAAAAGGCTAAGCAAAAGTAAACAGTATTTTGTCTCTTACTCTGATCCAGGACAGAGCTTCAGTTTCTAAACTGGGAACAGAAAGATTTACAGTATCTTGCATTGCTTGCATTATCAAAATGTAGGCAGTTGTAATTTAATTGTAGTTCTTTGGCATGGGGATTCCGATTATGAATAAGTGAGAAGTCAGTAGTTGTCTCAAAAAGCTTCAAATGGCATTGAAGTTTGTTCCTGCTGAAGGGAATTGTGAGGGCTACAGAGCTGACAGTTTAGAGGATGAGTATTCCAGGATCCCGCTGGAATAATTCTATTGGTCGTCAATGAGAAGAATTCCCATCACAGAGAACAGAAACGGGTACGAAAGGTTTCCTTATTTTTTTATTCCGATTTCAGTTCTCCAAAACTTTGATTCACTGAATCAGGATTTGAAGAATTTTGAACCAACAATCCACTAACAATCATATAATTCGATAACTGTAACATATGTATTACATTTCAATGAGGAGATTGGGCACTGAAGCAGGTGCGAGTGTTGCCATTGGAAATGTGAAAATGTATGAAGTTGCCACTTTGTGCATATCCACAAACATTCCTGATGGCTTCTCATTCCTAATCCGCCTGCCTATGTCTAGTGGTAAAAATACTTCAAATTGCATATAAAAGCACCCCAAGCAACATTATCTTGGTTGTTGAGAAAGTATTTCTCTGCATACAGGGCTGTTTGTATATCATTTAAACGAGTACCTTCATAACAACCCTGAACATAAATATACACCTATTGTTTTTTTTTTTTGTCTAACCATGCCACCCCAGTTTGGACCCAACCATATGCAAATTAGTCTTGACCCTGATCCCCATGGGAAAAGACCAGTCTGAACTGCCAGGCCAGGTCCTCCCTGATGCTCAAACAAGCATCATGGGACCCGTTTCAGGGTTCCCCCCTCATCAGGCAGGGCCTGGCAGTTCTGGCTGGGCTGTTCCAATGGGGATCAGGGCCAAGACTGATTTGCGCATGGCTGGGTCCAAACTGGGGTGGCACACTGTGCAAAAAAACAAACAGATTCAAGCCCAGATCTATGACGGGGGGTGAATGTTTTAAATTGTTCAGCATTCTGTCCATCATCTGTTCTTTTTGCATTTGTCGCCTTATGTGCGCCGGGTATGCCCAGACGTGGGTTCCAGGCTCACTGTGCCACTGGATGCAAGCGCTTGGCTGATGAGGGGTGATCCGGTGAAAGATTGTTCTCCCTTTTAGGCATTACTTTGTTTTTGCCTTATGCACACACATCCTGTCTACTATGACTATAGGGTACTTAATCTTTTGTCTCAAGGCACCTTAGTATAGTATTCTTTCACTCATTTGCACATTCATGAATATGCTTTCCAATATTGCCCTACTTTTCTGGAACCCCCCCGAGGTGGCTATTTTGTTCATTATAGAAATCAGTAAATATATTATAGAATGTGCCAATGTATATATGATTTCTTTTTTTTAAAACACATCTCTGGTCTATGCTTTCTACATCTGCTAGTTAAAAGTTAAGTCTCCAGTTTTTGCTGAAAACTTTATCTTTCTGAATTATTTCTTTCGTAGATGTATTCAAACAAAAGTTTTAGGAAAATTGTCTCCAAGAACAACCACTATTGATCTGGTCAAGCCAGATTCAACTGATGAATACATTAAAAAAATTCAGAAACGTTTGGAAGAAGATGTGTTTGCTCAGGAACAGCGGGAGAAAAGGAGACGCAAAATGTTAGTGGAACAACTTAAAGCTCATGAGATGCAAGAGGTAGGTGGAGAACTGTATACAAGTCGATTTGATAATTATACACTGTGGTGCAAACCTTTTAATGTATTGCTTGTTTAACTTTTAACTTGCAGCAACACTAGGAAATAGGGTTTATTTAGATCCTGGTGAAAGATCTAAGCTGCCACAGTGGCGTAGCTTAGTCAGTGAGAGTCGGGGTGTGAATCTCAAATTTCTCAACTAAAACCTCATTGGGCCACGGGGTGATTGTGTCAGGTGACCAAGGTTTTGGGATGGACTATTCCCACGAGGGAAAAGATCAGTACTGATTGTATTAGATGGGCCTCTGTGGCTGATTTAGTGTTTGGTAGACAGGGCATCTGTTGCTACTGTGACAAACCCTGTCTGATAAACTCAAGCTCCCCCACATGATTTTGAGTCGGGTGGACCACAGGTTTTACACTAGTGGAGTAAAATTTACTCTGTCAGTTAAAACGTCTTTCGACGGCCAGACGGAGGAAAGGCAATCAGTAGTAAGCCATCCGACTGTTTGCCCTGTTTAGAGTGGATGATCAGATGGCTGATTCTTTTCCTTTTTACTGACTGTCAGGGACAGTAAGAAAAGAAAAGTGACCCTCCACACCATTGGAGATATCTGGTGTGGGGGGTTAGTTTTTGTTTATTTTTGAAAAACAAACTCCTGCTTTGGGAGTTTGTTTTTGAAGCATAAAACACTTTGGAAAAGTTTAACTGCCAGCCATCATATTTGACAGAGCAGTCCGTTAACCCTTTCCTACGTTAACAGGAAATGCCATGACGGCAGTTCATGTCAATGTACAGAGATGTTTGCTAGGCTGGCAGACCGCTCCAAATGTGGCAAGCAGAGTAAAGACAGCAATGTCCTCCACCACCCTGTCTGCCTTTATTCAGTCTGCAAAATCCTTGATCAAGCCCTCTACCTAGAGTTGCGCAGTGGGTGAAAAACAATGATCTGGAGTACTGCCTCAAGGAATTGGCAGTGGTTATGCTATTTGCGCCTCAACGCCTTTTGTGTGTTTGATTACCAGTAGTATGCCTGGAAACCTGAGTCTGGCATAGCTTTCCAAGTCTATTACCGCCAAGGTTGATGAATTCTAAAAAAAAGTCGCAAATTTGTACCCATTCAAGAAATACTTCTAGGGGTGAAGATTTGCTACGATTTTGGTAAACCTGCCATTAAGGGGCATATTTACAAAAATGTGATGCAATGCAGACCCACAAAGTTGCTGCTCTGCTTCATCTGAAGAGAGCAGAACTGCGCCATATTTTCAAAGAAATGGCACACTTCTACTCTCTCCATGAGGTGGCACACTTTACGCTGTCTAGCACCTACATAGCCACCCTTTCACCATAGTGCGAGAGTGTATGCTTTGGTCTGGATAGATTTTGGTAAGGAAGGCCTTTCTGTACAAAAAACTACCCTTGGAGGCTCTTTTTTCTTTTTTCCTCTTTCCTCGACCAGGACTCTAGCAGACAGCCCACCATTTTTAAAATACACTGACACATGGGCGGAGCATTTCTGTAAAAAGTTCTTGCCATGAAAAACTGAGAGCACTTGAGTCAGAACTTCTTCTTCTCAGAAACAAACACCCATAGTAGTGTCAGGTGGAAAAAGTGTGTATTGAAAAGACTGCCTTAAATAGGGAAGGCCTGCTGATGCATTGATCCAGCATCCCTTTGATGGATGTGTTTACCAGGTCTTGCGTTTTCAACAGCAGAGGCAACTGATGCTTCATTGTCTTAAATCTTGCAAATCCCCTGCCTTTAACTAATTGGTTTAGTACAGCATTTTAACTTCTACATGCCTTACATCTATCCTCTCTCTACACCCATGTTATCTCATGTGTCATCATACTTTATGTTACTGAGCTCAGTACCTAAGAAAAAACTACAAGCAGTTAACTCTACAGATTACATATATAACTCAGAAGTATCCCATTGTCTATATCAATTGTAACATAGTTGATTCATAAAGGAACATTTTACATAAATTGTACAAATCAAAATGTATAACTTAAATTCATAATTTATTTGCACAATTACTTATTTTCGTTTCCCATATACATAATAATTTATGTTATTCAGCATGTTTGCTAAATCTAAGAAATTCACAGTAGGAATACGGACTCCAAAAAAACACTACTCTCTCCCTTAAGCCTCACCCACCTATTTAAGAACATGAGAAACTCTACCACCTGTCTCAATCATTCACACTTATTTCAAGCCACAATAACATCAGATGAAAAACTGTATTTTCTTCTTTGATTCAAATGCATTGACCTCTACTGTGTTATTCTTTATTCAATAATCATAATACCATTACATGAACAACTGAATATCCTAATACAATCAATTTTCTCCTATTATCACTTTATTGTGATATTGTGATTCATTGTGTTTTGCTGCGTGACCGCCTGGGCCATACACCTTCCTGAGGGCACTGTATTTCAGAGAGCAGAAGATAAGATATAGGAGAGAAGATACACGTTGTTCTAACGAAATGAGTGCAAAAGGCAATCTGATGCTTTCAGGTTCAGGTTCCATTTGTCTGATGCCTTTTTAAGCTTCAACTGTGAAGATAATAAAACAGGAGCACATTCTTTCAGTAGCACAATTCGGTCCCCTACATTTCACATGCCTGGCCTGCTTTTGCCTGGGGGGCCCATTTATCCTTCTATGGGTAGGTCTGCCAGGAACTTCTGTAATAAGAAGGTGTAGATTATGGTGAAAAAACCTGCTTTTCAATGCCTAGGCTCCATTCCATTACTTGGCCAGTCTATCAGTTTGTGGACCTACTTAATTTCCTACATCTTTTGCAGCAAGAAATGTGTTCTGAATTAGTCTTGCACAGCATTCCTCAAAATCTCTATATCCTATTCCCCTATATACCTAGTTGGCTTAAAACGAGAGGGATAGCTGACAATCTGCACTGTTCATTTTTCACGCATTGGGCCTTTCTGTGCGTCAACTCTGATCAGATCAGAAAACTGTGCAGTGGGCTCACTGGATACCTCTAAAAAGAGAGGACACAAATATAGGGAAAATTAACAATGATTGCAGCTTCTTAGTCAAGGATAATATTCTGGATAACAAATTAGAAAAAAGTCTACGTAACTGGTTTCTGCTGTGTTGGTTTAGCATCGTATATGCCAGCAAGCCCATTATGTAGTTTTCATGTACGCCATTTTGTCTATCAGGAGGCTTACCGGGAGGAGCAGCTCATCAATCGATTGATGAGGCAATCCCAGCAGGAGCGCCGGATCGCAGTGCAGCTGATGCATGTTCGGCATGAAAAGAATGTCTTATGGCAGAACAGGATTTTCAGAGAAAAACAATATGAGGAAAGACGACTGAAAGATTTCCAGGATGCACTCGATAGAGATGCGGTAATAATTAATTATTGTTTACTATATTCACCTCTGTTTTTCCCCCACAAAGTTAGGTTCATTGCTGGTTTCCACACATTGCCCATGTTCTAACCTAGCATTGTGTGGATAATGTTCTGTTTGTCCCGCCTCATGGTCCGGCCACTTACTGCAATTTGATTCCTAAGAATAAAGGTATGTTTGTATGTAATGTGTGTAGAAAAAGTACCAACATAAATGAGCAGCAGCAGAGTACTGGTCAGCTTGCAAGGTCACTGGCATACTGCCCAAGGTCAGTCACAAGAACTGGGTAATGAGTGGGTTCCTGCTGCTGAACAAAACTCTGTCTCACATTTTTGAGGAGTTTTGAAGTGTTTTATGGCAAAAGAGCATAATATTTGGCGCATCACAAAGTGCACCAGATAGAGGTTCCCCCCTTATTGGTATATGGAGACAAACTCCCCAAGATGCACATTTATACTGTATTACAGGGAGTTTCTAATATCGATCACATGATTAAAGTCTCAGCAACAATACGAGTAGGTGCATAGTTGACTTCATCCAACTTATTACATGGCCTTCAAAAGTGGCAATACGTTAAACATTTTAGCTGACCGGCTAGTTTGCAAAATCTACATCTCGACTGATAAGGGACGGGTTGCCGCAGCTGGAGATGGGTGCATTCAGTGAGCAGAGTTAGCATGAGCAAGAAAACACTGTACTTACATGTTTCTATAGTCAAGCATCAGATTTTAAAATTTCCCATTATTGTGTAGGACAGTTGTGTTTTTTGAAGAGCGGTGTCTAGTTTGTTTTGGAAGAGCTGGGTGGTTGGAACAATTCTGACTTTGACAGGTGAATTATTCCACATTCTAGGTGTGTAGATGTAAATCCTTTTTCATCCTCCAGTCTGGTATTGGTTGGTCTACTGGTGTGGTACTGTTTGCATGAGGTTGTTAGTTTCGTGGCACATATGAGGTGTTGCTTCTAATGGACTTGGAAGTCATGGAACTTGTCTTGATGATGATGATGGCGACCTAGAGCAGGAGATACTGTAATTCCTTCAGTGTCACTGAAGGCAGAAGACACCTTCTTTTCTCTTGAGACCTGGACGCATTCCGACTTCTAAGTGCACTTTGTTTCAGATGCCAGTGATTGCCGTTTTTCACTCATTTGAAATTATGAGGTCAATACAGTACTTGTTCAAAACAGATTAAATCCCTGGGGGAGAATAAGGAAGTTGAACCCTTAAATATGGATTACATGCAGCAATTCCTCAGAGGATTCTTGGGGTTCATTTGGAATCCCCCTTAATTCTGTATCCTTCTAGTTAAACGGACTCCGGCAGAATTGAGATTCCTGCATCTAGGAACGTTGCAATGAGGCCCTGTGAAATCAATGTCCTTGAACTAGCCACTTTTGTAGTTGAGCAATAAACCAGAGGTGTGGAATGATGCATCCTTCTCTGCCTCATCAATTTTATTAAGCGACCATAAACTATCAGGCAGCAACAGTTCTATTGATATTTCAGCTTTCAACTGAAAGCATTCTCCTTGCTCCTCTGCTTCTTCTATCAATGCACAAGAACAGGACAGACTGGGGTGCCTCGGGGTTGTCAGAGTTTTACATGACTTTCCTGGAGTGTCTTTAAACTGAGTAGGGTACTCGTGGCTGAAGGTTTATCGACTAGTTTTGTACCTGCTTACTTGACAATATATGTCTGGTGAGGCGTAAGGGCATTTGGAGTAGGGGTGGACAAAACAGCTGGGAATTGGAAATGTTTTGTTAAACCTTTGCTCTGTTATCCTTCACTTACATCACTTCTGAATACTTTTAGCACGTCATCATGAAAGTGTCATAAAATGGCAATAAGGATAAAGCATTCGTGTATTGTATGTCAGCTGTAGACCCAAAATGACCAAGCAATGTCAACTTTCATCACAGAACTGATGAGGATGCATTTATTATACTGCACAGCTATTGAAATATTAGCGGGCAATCTAAGTGTTTCTCCGGAACCAAGAAATTGGAATGATGAATACATATTTACAAGTGGGGACCTTATCAATGCCAGTTTACTTGATTTATTGACTAAACCTAAATGGTTAACCATATGACATTTTGCATTTATGCCCAGCTTTAGATCTGTTCCAGAAAAAATAGTTAAAATTGGTAAATAACTTTGAAATGAAAACAAGGACTTGGAGTAAATCATTACATAAAGATAATATATCTGGATTTTTACATTGGGGAGTCTTGAATCTGCGACAAAACCCAGTGTATTAATGAGCATCAAAGGGCTTATCTGATGGGTTCAAAAGTTAGAGAATTTGCAAATCTAATAGATTCTCTGTTGAGGGCACATAATAATTCATAAATAAAATTAAAATGTGGAGACTGGTTTGATGAAGAGTGTCTTTGAGTAGAGGCAAAGCGCAGAGAGGTTGCCCTTCTACCACCATTTCGGGAGTTCCATTAGTATGCTTAACACCTGGTTAAACGCAAGAAAGGAGCATCCCCATTCAGGGACTGACATTTGATGCTCACAGCAAAAATGTTAGGTCACTTAAACATTTCGATGCAAGAGGAAAATGCAAAAAACAAAACATTAATGTCAGTGGTGCTTTTTTTCTCCCCAGAAGATTGAATATAAGGGCATTTGAGGAGACATCTGCTCTCACTTATTATCTGCAAGCAAGATTTAAAGTTCGCTTTATGTGATACATTTCACAAGGTAGGTGGCTCAGATAGAACCCCAGTTCCTCAGCTGAGACTCAATGGAGGATGGTTAGCAAGATTTCTACCTCCCAAATAATACAACATTAACTGTAGGTAAGATACCTGGCCATTGCCACAACATTTTACTGCTTTGATTTTTTTTTTTTTAAATGAGCATCTTACAACTCCGGGTACAATTACAAAAATATAGAAAGTTTCAGTTGTAGCTGTCCTTGGCTGATTCACATACACTTCAGAATTGTAAGGAAATCACAGATGTCCCTAAGAGTCTGCCCATTAATCTGTGCAAAGACAGAGTTCCTGGCACTGGCGACAATCCACGGGAGGAAGAAATGGCACAAATGTGCATTCATATATGTAACTATTTTTACTCCTCTTGAAAAAAAACTCATGTAGAATAAATTCCTTAATACAATCCATGAAACTTGAGGGTTTTGAGGCTTCTCATACAAAATGTGTCCAGTTACTCAACATTTCATAGCACTTGAATTAAGTGTACATGTGGTGTTTCAGTAGGCATTAGACATAGTTGCAATTGTAAAGAAAAATATGCCTTTGTGTTCACCACATTCCCAATAGATGTTTCTTGGCAAACATTTGAATCCCACCGTTAGCCCTAAATATACAGATGCCGAATTCTGTCATGCTTGAAAAAATGCATATTCACGTATAAAAGCAAATGTTATTGACACCACGGAGGAGGGCACATCAATACTGGGCCATCCGCTCCATCAACGTTGTCTGAACCTATTGCTGTAGAACAGTTGACAGGACTAGGGTGCATCCTACTCCTCAGCTTTGCCGATGCTGTTCGAGGTGCACCAGTGGTAACTATACTCTCAGGCAGTGCTTAACTTGAGCCAGTGGTTTCTGGTGCTCAGCACCAGCACTTAATTCTGAGTATGTGCACTAATGACAGTCCACCACATGGTGGTGCTGTCTGTCTGAATTTGAGATGAGCAAAACAAAAGTGTTTAATAATTCAGTATACATTAAAAATGACAGTTCAGACTAGTCAACGCGTGGCCTAGAATAGTCTGAATTGTAACACTTGTAGGAGTGAGGAGCAATGAATGGTGCACGCTGCAATACCCTCCTTAGAAGGGCCCTAGCACTTTTTTTATTAACTTGTTTTTAATGTGTTGTGCAAATTAAGTGCAGTGAAAGTCCAAGATTGTTTGAATGCACCTGTATGTTTGACTTATAGAGTACCATCCTAGCTGCAGAGCAACAGAGTGCTGCACACTGTGTGTGATAGTCCAAGCAGAGGATGTTTGGAGAGTAAGGATACAGCATCAATGCACAGGTTTAGAGTGGAGGGTTTACAAATAGTTTATAGAGTGCACAGCTGCTTCTGAAGCGGGTTAAGGGGGAGTGTTGACTAGCTGTGGCTTACAAGGACTTTCTGGTCTGTAGTGGAGTGATAGAGCTGCAGGGGCAGAGGAGACTGGATGAGAAGGGGTGGGAATGAACTTTTCAGGGGTGATCCCTCATCTTGTTAAATGCGCTGTCCAAGGTGTTGTTTGAAGAGATCGATTTTCAGCTCCCTGTAGAAGAGAAGAATGGATGGAACCCGGACGATCCATATTGGAATAATGTTCTAGACATGAAGCATAGGAAAAGGAAACCTGGTGTCTCGGCTAATCCTCACTCCATTTCCCGATTTCTAATCTGCTAATGTGTTTTGCGAGCTCCATGAAACCTCTTAATCTTGGTTACCAATTACCATGAAAAGCTGTTATCCATAATTTTTAAAGATATGTGTATATTTAAATTTTTTTAAATACTCCATCATAACGTCTCAAACTTTAGACTGGGAGCAATGTTTCTTGCTTGTTTGTCTTTAAACCTATAATTATAGTGGAGAATACAATGCATGTTCAAGATGAAATAAAATGTTTTCATAAATATTTAACTTACTGTATTTTGTTTGATTTTATTCAGGCTATATTGAAGCAAGCAAAACTTGACAACGAGGAACAAGCGCGGAGAGATTTAGAACTCCACGATAAATTAGCTGCGGAGCGAGTGGAGGCTCGATATAGGAAGCATCATTCTATATGTAAGGAAATATTAGACCAGATAATTGACATGGTAACTAAAGTCGGAGAATATCGAACACTATCAAACAAGTGAGTAGAGTTTTGTATATCTTAGAGGCAAAGATCTTAAAAGCCAAACAGTAAAAATAAAGAGATTGTAAAGGAGGAAGTAAATATATAAAACCCGACGATGAGGGTTTAAACGTCGTCACCTTGTAGTTCATTTGTTGGTTGCCATAACTTTCAGGTTAATAGTCCAGGACAATAGTATATGTCAGGTGATGGTCTTTTGTCGTTTCCCAGAAGTAAACTGCCGTTTCTGCTAAAATAACAACTGGAGTGATTTCGATGAAATAGCAGCCAATTTCATCTTTGCTTTAGACATTTCTAACAATGTTGGGCATTAATTGTGGACTTTTTGGATCTCAGATTTATTTACATAATACTACAAGTTATAAAGAGTACTCAGCAGTACTTTTACGAATTCTTACAGAGGTAGATAATACCACCTGTTTACAGCACCAACATGGGTGAAGAGTCATACTAAAATAACTTGGAAAATATAAATGAAATAGTTTATGTAATACTCTTTTAAGGGGTACTTCGCCATTCCATCTCATCTGGTGTATATCGGTAAACTGTGCATATTTAACTTGCAATTTAAGTTTATGGCACTTCGTCCCAGAAAGACTCATGTATTTATGGTTTGCACACAACAGATTTGTCATGGATTTACAAGGCTCCAGATATCACGGGATCAAGCACGGTCTGCTCCTTTTTTAAGTTCATGGTGCTCTTTGTAAGTTTAAGAAGCTTCTGGAGCACGTTGCAAATATGTATGACCTTCACAAAGGTGTGATCGAAATTCTTAATCGCCCACATTTCTTGTCTGAAATTCTTTCACATTTTCACCTTAACTAGTCTTTGGATTTGCCAGCGTTTTTGTCACCTTCTAAGAAGTATTTGCATGCCAATAGTGTTGGGGTGTGTGCGCATTATAAATTGGGTGTGATTTAGAACCTAATGTTCTAAAGACAGCTCTTTATTTAGTTTCTCTTGGTTTGTGTGGTTTCTAACCTTGCCAGAACTACTATGCACGCACATTTTCATATTTGAGCTTGTTTCTATGAACTGAACGTCGTAATGATTAATAATTTTAAGAAGGCGCTCTGGTAACATTCTACAGTGTATTTGTGTTGCTACTGGCATGTCCCTGGATATGTACAACAATTTCACCCCATCTACACGCTGTTAGAAACTCATTCGGTTTCTTTTTATTAGATGTTTCTACGTGCTAATAAAACATGCATGTGTCAAACAATGACATCATTACCGTGTATATTTTAGGGTGACATGCTGTTTTAGATATTTTTTTAAATTTTATTAGTATTTTGTTTATGTTTGAAAAAATACATGCCTCACTAAGGGGTTGATTATAAGTTTGGCAGACGTAAAAGCCTGTCCGCAAAACTCACTACGGTCAGGTTGCCGCCAGTGCGGCCGCCTTCCCGCAAGCCTTATAACAAGTTTCTCCTTGGCCCTGCAGGAAACAGCCTAATTGAGCCGATGGCAATGCTGTAGTGCGACGGTTACGGGAGCACCGGTCACGATTTTGACTGTTAAGTGCATGGGCAGTGCAATGCCCCCATCTCCGTCAGTTTTTACATGGCGGTGGTACTGCCATGTAATCGACGAAGGAAAGACTGATCGTAATCTGCAGGGCAGCACTGCTTCGATCGCTGCCCTGGCGGATTGAGACCGCCATTCTGTTGGGTGGTGAAAAAGTGACAGTGCTGGCAGCCCAACCGTGGAGCTTTCACCACGGTCGTAATGTGGCTTTCAGACGGTGTTGGAAAACCGCGCTATGTGGGGTTTGCATCCTTATCAACAGCCACAAATGGGTGTTGTCATTTCTACAGCCGCGATGCATTGATCTCCCAGCCGCAATGCAGGTGGAGCATTGATTTCAGCCAGGAAGTGGGTGATGGGTCGTTTATCAGCTGCGTTGCAGATGCTGCATTGAAAATATCCCTTCATTGTGTTCTGTGCGTGGATTTCAGTCCTTGTTCTGCCAACTTCACCTTTTTAGGGCCCAGGGACTGTATAGGGCACCACTTGGCAGGGCAGGAGTCTCAGCAGAGAGTCCAGGTGCTGGCAGAGGAAGCTTTGATGGCCCTGAGACTTCAAAACAGGAAGCAAGCTCAGTCCAAGCCCTTGGAGATTCTTCTCAAGCAGGAATGCACAACAAAGTCCAGTCTAGCTCAGATTGCTCATCAGGATATGCAGGCTACACCCCAGCTCTCTTTGTGTCACTGTCTAGAGTAGATTCACAAACAGCCAAACTGTCAGTCTGACCCAGACAGGGAATCCACAAACAGGCAGTCACAGAATGGTTTAAGCAAGAAAATGGCTACTTTCTAAAAGTGTGATTTTCAAACTAACAATCTAAAAACTAACTTCACTAACAGATATATTTTTAGATTGTGAGTTCAGAGATCCCAAACTCCATAATTCTATCTGCTGTCCAACGGACACTGCACTTTAAGAATATTTCAAGGCAGACCCCATTGTTAACCTACACGAAAAATAACTCTGGGAGGGATAGGCTCCTAACCTTGAGGGGTGAGGAGGCAGACTCATACCCCAGTATGAAGAGATGCTTGACTAAAAAGTTTGGTCTGACCCCAGAGCAGCATAGGCTCAAGTTTAGGGACACCCAAAAGGCAAGCACCCAGTCCTGGGTGGACTTTGTGGACATTTCAGTAAAAGCACTAGAGGGCTGGATACAGGGCAACAAGGTAAGTACCTTTGAGGGGCTGTACAATTTGATTATGAGGGAGCACCTTCTAACCAATTGTGTCCAAGAGAAGCTCCGCCAGTATCTAGTTGACTCTAAGTTGACCAACCCCAGAGAGCTGGGGGAGGCAGCAGATGACTGGTTAAGAACTAGGGTTAACCAGAAACCCCCAGGGGGTGATCAGAAAAAGGGAGGACATGGTTCTTCTCAGGGGAAGAACCAAGGGAAAGATGATAAAAAGCCCAAGGAGTCCTCACAAGAGTTCCCAAAAACGTCTCAGGGTGGGGGAGCCCCGAGCCATTCCACTTCTAAGGGGGAAGGGTATCAGGGAAAGAATTATGATCCTGCTAAAGCAGGAAGGTTTCAGGAGCTTGCTAAGGCCGACAAGTGTTTTGAGTGTCATCAACCTGGACACAAAAGAGGAGATGCTATCTGCCCCAAGAAGCCCCCCACTGGTGGGCAATCCCAGGGGATTGCTAGTGTAGGCTTGGGGGTGGAAGTTGGCCCAGGGCTGGGATCAGGGTACACAGAGGTCACCTTAGTATCTGTGGGTGGGGTGGACATTGCAACTATGGCCACCTTACCTCCCAGCATGGAGAGGTATAGGCAGAGGCCTAAACTCAATGGGACTGAGGTGGAAGCTTTGAGAGATACAGGAGCCAGTGTGACAATGGTCACAGAGAAGCTGGTTTCTCCAGAACAGGTCTTACCTGGTGTCTTCCAACAAGTGACTTATGCAGATAGCAGAACCAAACTCCATCCCATGGCTATGGTGAGTCTGGAATGGGGAGGTGTGACTGGCCCTAAGAAGGTAGCTGTAGCTCCTGCCCTCCCAGTAGAGTGTCTGCTGGGAAATGATCTTGAAGCATCTGAATGGTCAGATGTGGAGAGAAGGGTCCATGCACAGATGCTGGACCTCCCTGAATGGGTGTGTGCTGTGACCAGGTCACAGGCAGCACAACAGGGAGGTGCTGGACACTTGGACCCTGGAACAATGGGCCAAGCCTCCAAGAAGAAGAGAAAGGGCACTGGGTCTGGCTTGCCAGCCCCTACAAGTATAGAGGGTCAGGAGGAATCCAACCCTGAGGGGGAGGATCTGACCTCTGAGGGAGGGACACTTCCCCTGCAAGCTCTGCCTGACTTGGCAGAACTGCAAGGGGCAGGTGGCCCACTAGAGAAGAGTTGTGCCAGGGACAAAGAGTGTGTCCCACTCTTGAGGGCCTGAGGCAGACTGCTGCCAGGCAAGAACAAGGGGATACCAGTGAGACCCACAAGGTTTACTGGGAGGATAGAGTTCTCTACACTGGCAAGGGCCCTTAAACCAGGGCCCACCAGGAGAGTAGTGGTCCCCCAGAAGTATAGAGAATTCCTCCTTACCTTAAGCCATGATATCCCCTTAGCTGGACATTTGGGACAGACCAAGACCTGGAACAGGCTGGTCAACCATTTTTATTGGCCCCAAATGTCAGAAAAAGTCAAGGGGTTTTGCAGCTCCTGTGTCACCTGCCAAGCCAGTGGCAAGACAGGGGGCAAGCCAAAGGCTCCCTTGATACCACAGCCAGTGGTTGGGACTCCCTTTGAGCGGGTGGGGATTGACATTGTTGGTCCCCTAGACCCACCAACTGCCTCAGGTAACAGGTACATTTTGGTGGTTGTGGACCATGCCACCAGGTACCCTGAGGCAATACCCCTCCGGACAGTCACTGCTCCCACAGTGGCTAGGGCCCTACTTGGTGTGTTCACCAGAGTGGGGTTCCCAAAGGAGGTGGTCTCATATAGGGGCACAAACTTTATGTCAGCCTATCTGGAAGCCATGTGGGATGAGTGTGGTGTTACTTATAAGTTCACCACCCCTATCATCCACAGACCAATGGTCTGGTGGAAAGATTTTATAAGACCCTGAAGGGCATGATCATGGGTTTGTCTGACAAACTCAGGAGGAGATGGGATGTTCTCCTCCCATGCCTGCTGTTTGCCTACAGAGAGGTGCCACAGAAGGGGGTTGGATTCAGCCCCTTTGAGTTACTGTTTGGGCACCCTGTAAGAGGCCCATTGTGCTTGGTGAGAGAGTCTTGGGAAAGGCCTCTCAGAGAGTCCAAGGAGAATGTGCTAGATTATGTGCTGGGCCTGCGGTCACGCATGGCTGAGTACATGAAGAAGGCAAGCAGAAACCTGGAAGCCAGCCAGGAGCTCATGAAGCTCTGGCATGATCAGAAGGCTACCATGCCTGAGTATCACCCAGGACAGCTGGTGTGCGTTTTGGAGCCCACGGCTCCTAGGGCACTTCAGGCCAAATGGACTGGGCCCTATCCAATTCTGGAGAAAAAGGGTGAGGTCACCTACTTGGTAGACCTTGGCACCCCCAGGAATCCTCATAGGATCCTGCATGTTAACAGTCTGAAACCCCACCAGGACAGGGCAGACATGACCATGCTGATGGTCACTGATGAAGGGAAGGAGGAGAGTGAACCTCTGCCAGACCTCCTGTCCTCAAATGCACAAGATGGGTCAGTGGAGGGAGTGGTACTCTCTCCCAAGTTGACAGACCAGCAACAAAAAAGACTGCAAACAAGTTTTGGAACAGTTTGCTAGTCTGTTCTCTCGGACCCCTGTACTCACCAATTGGTGTGTCCATGACGTTGACACTGGTGACAGCTTGCCTGTCAAGAACAAGCTGTACAGGGTGTCTGACCAGGTCAAGGCCAACATCAAAGCTGAAGTGGCTAAGATGTTGGAGCTCAAGGTAATTGAGCCCTCTGACAGTCCTTGGTCCAGTCCAGTGGTACTGGTGCCCAAACCTAATCCCCAAGGTGGGAAAAAAGAATTGAGATTTTGTGTGGACTACAGAGGTCTAAACGCAGTCACTAGGACTGATGCTCACCCCATACCTAGAGCTGATGAGCTCATTGATAGGTTGGGGGCTGCCAAATTCCTGAGCACGTTTGATCTGACCTCAGGATACTGGCAGATTGCCTTAAGTCCAGGAGCTAAGGAGAGGTCAGCATTTTCCACACCAGAGGGCCACTTTCAGTTCAAGGTGATGCCTTTTGGCCTGAAAAATGCTCCTGCCACCTTCCAACGGTTGGTGAATAGAGTCCTGTCTGGGTTGAAATCAGTGCAGCTTAGCTGGATGATATAGCTGTATTTAGTTCCACCTGGGAGGACCACCTGGTCCACCTGAAGGAAGTTCTTCAGGCCCTGCTTCAAGCAGGCCTGACTATCAAGGCAAGCAAGTGCCAGATAGGGCAAAGCTCAGTGGTGTACCTGGGCCACCTTGTTGGTGGAGGTCATGTACAACCTCTCCAGCCCAAGATCCAGACTATACTGGATTGGGAGGCACCTAAAACCCAGACTCATGTCAGGGCCTTTCTTGGCCTGACTGGGTACTACAGGAGGTTTGTTCAGAATTATGGGACCATAGTGGCCCCTCTGACTGAGCTTACCTCCAAGAAACAGCCCAAGAAGGTAATTTGGACCCCAGAGTGTCAGAAAGCTTTTGACGCCCTAAAACAGGCTATGTGTTCAGCACCAGTGTTACTGGCCCCTGACTATAGCAAGGAGTTTATAGTGCAAACAGATGCTTCAGAGGAAGGGATTGGGGCAGTGTTAGCACAAGTTAATGAAGAGGGCCAAGATCAACCAGTTGCCTTCATCAGCAGGCGACTACTCCCCAGAGAGAAAAGATGGAGTGCCATTGAGAGGGAGGCCTTTGCTGTGGTCTGGTCCCTGAAGAAATTGAGGCCTTACTTGTTTGGCACTCACTTCCGTGTACAAACTGACCACAGACCTCTCAGATGGTTGATGCAGATGAGGGGGGAGAACCCAAAACTGTTAAGGTGGTCCATTTCCCTACAGGGGACGGACTTCACAGTGGAGCACAGACCTGGGGCTGCCCATGCCAATGCAGATGGCCTTTCCAGGTTTTTCCACTTAGCTGATGAGGACTACCAGGGTGTAGGTTAGTACCCATCACCTTTCATCTGGGGGGGGGGCAGTGTAGGAAAGTCCTCCTTTTTGCCCTGGTCACCCCACACTTTTTGGACAGGTACTGGTGGTTACTGACTCTTGGCTGTGCCCTGGGCACTGCTTACCAGTCCCAGGGCCAGTGCTCTGTGGAAAATGGATATGCAAATTAGGCTAATTATAATTGGCTAAGTTAACCTACCTATAAGTCCCTAGTATATGGTAGGGCATGTAGGTTTAGGGACCACAGCATAGGTAGTGCACCCATAGGTGTACTGCTGAGGTGCCCAGTGTCATTTTAAAGGCAGGCCTGCCTTCCTGGCTGCTTTTAAATTAAAGTTATATGCAAATTCGACTTTGGAATTAAAAGTAGTTCCAAAGTCTTAAACTACCTTATTTTGTACATATAAGTCACCCCTAAGGTGTGCCCTATGTGCCCCTAGGGCTGGGTGCCATGTAACTATAAGCAGGGGCTTTATAAAAATAGTTTTATAAGCCCTGGTGAGGTAAAAACAGCCAAATTCGTTTTTCCCTCATTGTAGTAAATGGCCTTCATAGGCTAGAATGGGGAGACTTTATTTTAAATTTTAAAGTCTCCTTAAATGTTGCATACCAAGAATTTGGTATCAAATTAATTGTTGTAATAAATCCCACAACTTCCAGTTGTGGGATTTAATATAACTTGTTCAGGTAAAGAGTTTTAAACTTTACCTGAAAAGTTGCCACTTTCAGCCCTGCATTGTTTTTGCTGCTGTGTTCTGATTGGCCAGCCTCTAGCAGCTTGGCCAAGCTGCCTTGATGAGGTGTGAAGTGGCCTGGCTTCACACAAAGGAATGTGCCTGTGGGAAGGAATCTCCCCTCAGCAGATGGTGAGGCACGAAGGGGGAGGGCTTCCAAACTGGTCTTCAAAGGCAGAGAAGGACATTTGGAGCAACCAGCAACACCCCCACATCCTGCAACCCCAGACAACTAGGTGCCCCCTTGATTAGATTAGGAGAGGGCAGGAGAGGGGTGTCTTTATGATTTTTAGCCACACCAGTGGGTGGACTCAGCCAGATGTAACCTCCAAAAATCAGATTCAGCCATGATGGATTTTTAGAGAATGTTGCCTCCTGGGATTGATTTTTGCCACACTTCCCAGGAAGTGGTCATCACAGGGGGAAGGACCCTACACCTGATTGGAGAACCAGGACCCCCCTGCTTTTAACCCAGGAGCAAGGATAAAACTGGCAGACCTGCACCCACACCTCAGTTCCCTACCACATCCAACAAGGAAGAACAACAGAAAAAGAAGGACTGCCCTGCTGGACCCCTGGCCTGCACCTGGAACCTGCCCTCAGAAGGACTGCACCAGCTGCACACTTGGGCGTCACCACAAGAAGGACTTTGCCTGGCTTCAACTGGTTCAAGGAGGGAGCGCCTAGAAACAAAAAGCGCCAATCGGGTCATCTGGTTGCACCTCGACCGGGGCAAAGTCAAAGTTTCAGGCCGACCGCGATGGAGCCCTGCTCGGCTACAGGCCGCGGGAGGCCTCGGTTAAAAGTTTACCTTCACACTTAGGGCCTGATTCTAACTTTGGAGGACGGTGTTAAACCGTCCCAAAAGTGGCGGATATACCACCTACCGTATTACGAGTTCCATAGGATATAATGGACTCGTAATACGGTAGGTGGTATATCCGCCACTTTTGGGACGGTTTAACACCGTCCTCCAAAGTTAGAATCAGGCCCTTAGTCTCTTTTTCGACGATTTTCTTCAGCGGGACGAACCTGCCAGTCCAATCCGACCTCCTGGAGCCCTCCTCCGGATACGCAATGCAGGAATCCTCCGTGGAGATTTTTACCTTCGGACTTAGTAGTTTTTTCGAGGTGAAAATCCTTCGACCGAGGTAAACCTGGATCTTGATCCGACGTCCGTGGAACCCTCCTCGGATACGCTGGCTGGGAGGTTCCGGTCAACTTTTTACCTTCGGACTTAGTCTCGGAGATTTTCTTTACCGGGACGAACCAGCAAATCAGGCCGGGTCGCGGTTGAGGCAAGCCGGCTAGAGCTGCCGCGGCGGGTCAGACCCTCTATGGAGCTTTTTTACAAAAGTTTTCCAAATTTCTCCAAACTTCTGGGGCTTCTCCCAGATGTCCTTTTAAGGTTCTTTTGGGGTCCACAGCTCACCCCAAGGGTCCAGAAGTTCTGAGATGGTCCTTGGGGGGTGCGGACTACAACTCTCAGAATGCACCTGGCGCAAACTCCTTTTTGGCCACTGGAGAGTGGTCAGCTGGTGGCTTTCTTCAGGAGTTGGTGCAGGACACTTTAGATAGCAATTTTTCACTTGTAGCAAACAGGGAGCTAAAAAAAAAAAAATTCTTTAAAAATTCATATCTCCGGTTCCCCTTATCTGATTTTATTCGTTTTGGTGTCATTTTAAAGATAAAAATATAATCTATTTTTATAAATTGGTTTTAGATTTTTAAACTGTTTCCTGTGTTTTATTTAATTACTGTTTTGTGATATTTGAATGCTTTACACTCTGTCTCCTTAGTTAAGCCTTGATGCTCGTTGCCAAGCTACCAAGGGTTGAGCTGGGTTTAATTTACTGAGACCTAACTGGACCTTAACAATCGATTTACAGGCCCTGGGCACCTCTAGTGCACTTTACTAGGGACTTGACAATAAATCTAATATGCCACTCATGGAAAAAACAATTGTCAGAAGTGGTAAAATGCCCAGAGTAACAAAAACAGCAAAAACAGAGTCCAGCACACATCAGCAACCTGGGAAGCAGAGGCAAAAAGTTACGGGAGACCATACCAAGGATTCCAGGTCTAACACATAGCAATTCCACTAATCAGCTGTTTGAGGGGGCTTATCAAGGCATCACTTTGTAAGCAAGAGCCTACATTAGCAATGCATTTGTAAATAGAGGTAACCTACTCATCTCAACCACCCCCCACCTGTATTGCCGCTAATCAACATCCTAACATAACAAGACAATGGAACATTAAATAAGAATTTACATATTTCAGAAAATGCCACCCCATCAAGTCATGATTGACAGGCACATGTAGGTAAATGACACATGCATGCAAGTTTATGTTGGGTGTGTGCAATAAATGCCTCAATGAATGAAGCTGCAGAAGTGTATAGAAGAGAGCAATATGGAAAAAGGGAGTGAGAGGGGGGTGAACAATGCAGTTATATAAAAAAGTCGTATTTGGTAGTAGATTTACAAATGTTTATAAATTCTAATTTATCCTACACATGAGTAACAAATGAATGCATAGGGATAGTGAACCCCCCCCCGAATATATATGTGAGTGACCAAAAGTCCTGATAAGTGTTGGCACCGCTCAGTACTTTTTCTTCTACCCTTTGTGAATCAGCTGCAGTATACAGGTACGGTACGGTAAAACTACCATAGTACACTAAGGCCCTCATTTCAACCTCAGCGGTCTTTTTCCAAGACCGGCGAGGTTCCTCCAGGCCGAAGACCGCTAGTGGTGGCGGTCTTCCGGCAACCATATCATGACTGATGGCAGCCCTCCGCCCTTTTTCAGACGGAGAGCCGCCAGCAGCCATACTGGCGGTCGGCGGTGAAGTGGAGGCTGATCCACTGTCACTGCCACATCATCAGAACACCCCCCACTGAATTACGTCCCAGTATTCGGCGTGGCAGTGTACTGGTGACGGGGTGCTGGCAGCAGAGCAGCCCCCATGGATCCCGTTCCCTACTGGAGGATCACAGGGAAGGTGATCGTCGGTTAGCGGACGGGGTGGGGGCGTGTTGTGTGGTATGTGCGTTCATGGGGTTGTGTGTATGAGTGGTTAGAGGGGTTGTGTGAGTGCGTGTATGCATGCGGGGGGTGTAATGTGTGTATGGGAAATGTGACGTGTATGTATGTGTGCGTGTGTGCAGGTATGTGTGTGAGTGGTGTAAGCGTGCGTGTAGGGGGTGTGTGTGGGGGTTTCTGTGGGTGGGGGGTTCCTACCACCTTTGGGAGGTGGTAGGGGGGCCGTGGGTGTTGGGGGAGGACTCAGGGGAGACCCCAATCAGTGCCAGAGATTGAATTCCCTGGCACTGATAGTGCCTACCAACATGGATTTCGGGGCAGCACAAAACCCCACGAAATCCATGGCTGTATGCGGGGTCCTGATACCGCCAGTGGTCTAGTGACGGCCGCCGGGCTGGAGACCGAAATCTCCAGCCCTGCGGTCGGTGTGTGAAAGTGGCGCTTTTGCCTGGCGGTAACCGCCATGCTCAAAATCCCTTTTTTTCCGCCGGCCTGTTGGCGGTATTACAGCCGCTTTCACACCGACCGCCAGGGTTGTAATGAGGGCTTAAATGTTGTTCAGTAGAGTATAATGCATGTAGCTGGTATCTACACTATGTTATTGATTTTGTTAACCAGTTCTTTGCCATATGTGGCTCATTAGCTCAGACCAACTTACCTAAAGCACTTCACAACAGCACAACCCAGAAATATCACATGGCATTATTATCATGGGAAATATAATGTTCAAATGCAAAACGTAGCATCGGCTGCCCTAGTTTGATTAGCAGTGTATTCTAGATGATGTCTGCCTGCACTAAGAATGACCAGCCTCCTCTTCTCTGTTTTCTATACTTGAGATCCACAGCAATTCAGGATTACAAGGTTGAGGGTCAAACATTGTGCAGTCCATCTCAAATATTGTGCAACTAAAGGAAAACTATTGCTTATTGTACAGTCTGTGAATAGCACAAAGGCTTTGAGCATCAGCATTGCCAAGTAGGCAACCAGTGCAGCAAGGCCATTTCTGGAGTGATGTGTCATGTGGGGCTCCATGTCAAACTAGGAATGCTGTAGTTTTCTGCAAATGTTGGAATAACTGTAGCATATAGGCAGCTCCCCATGCTGTTATGCTAATTGGTAGCATAGTCAGTTTGAACAATGTAAAACTGAGAAGGAGATAAATCCACAAAGCTCCTTCAGATAGAAAAACTCTTATTTGTCACACCATTAAATTGGGAAATTGGCAACATTTCTGTATTGAGCTGTGTATCTGGAATATTAACTGGGTGAATGCTTAACAAGCACAGGATAGCTATTCACTGGGGCAAAATGCATTTGGTCAGGTATGTATTGTCAGCCCTACCATTAAAATGTCCATTTCAGAGCCAATTATTTGGCTGACTGACAATAGCAACCAGGGTGAGGGCTCCTAATGCAACTACCAGCTGCATGTGTATAACTAATTGGGACCAGTGGGAGAAGGTAGAGGTTTATGCTCCAACGTCTATGGTTTCCTTGTGGTTAACACGGCCAACATCATGCATAAAGTCATCCAACAATGGGGCAACACCTTTACTCTGGTCTTCAGAGAGGTGGGAAACTGGTTTGTGCAGAATGTTCTTTGATTCAATATAGTCCCGAAGTTCAAGAACCTTTGCACTTGCCAATGATTTTCGCAGGGAAGCCTGGCATGGTTTTGGGAAACAGAATAGTCTGAAAAGTCAGTATGGAGCTTGCACAGAAGAGGTGTAACAATAGCACACCTCAGCTGTGAGTGTACTGGCCAAATGAGAGGCAGGTATTACTAAAGGATATCAGTCTGAATAATGTGAGTTAATTGAATACCTGTAGGAGATGCTTTATTTTAGCATTTTTTTTTATAATTAAAATTATGTTTTTAAATATTTTCCTGGCTCTCCTCAGAGTGTTTATGGAACTGTTTCCATTTAAACATAAAGCAGTTCTATTTAAAAACATAATTTGACTCCAGAAATCTGTTCAGTATGCTTACGTTGCTTTAATATTTAACTCAGAAATGCTATGCAGTTAGGCGGGTTAGAAAAAGATGCAATTTCTGGTGATGAATGTTGCATATTGTGACATGCATGCTGAATATGTCATGTTTGCACTGATACAGAAGATAGTCAGCATGGGAGTGTAGCTCACGAGAACATTTTGTGATGTGCTTGAAGGGTGTAGTGTTTCTCAAATGGTAACAATAACTTTATTTTGGTTGCTATAACTATGCTTTCTTAAGATGTATTTTACAAATGATACTCAGAATAAGACATGCCATGCAAATGACAAGACCACCCTATATTGGCACTTGTAGATTTATTTTACAAAAAGTATTTTTTGCAGCCTGATCCCAGTTAAGGTGATGCGTGAGTGGAAGGAGATTTTCTTTGCCGGGCAACCACTCTACGAGCAAGCCTCTATCGACTCATTACCACCTGATCCAAGTCCAGAGCAGCTGCTAGAACTGGAAAAAATGGTCTTGTTGGATGAGCAAGACTTTGAGGAATATAAGGTACATTATTTATTTTTTACCATTTTGTTAATTAAATGAAGACTGCTTTTACTATAAAATAATAATAGTTTTTAACATATTTCTGTAGATATTTTAGAAAATAAACTATTGTTTCTGGTAACAAATTAATAAAAAGTATACAATCTTCCCATTATTGTTTGTGTTGCCATTGAAATTTTCTAGGCTAGTAGATTAGAAATAGTGGTGGTGTGATTGCCACATGGGTTAAATTAGGGGGCAGACATTACACTTACTTGCTGACATGGTGTCCCTGAACTAAGTTCATTTTTCTTTCTAACTTAAGAGGACATATCAGGTTCAAAACCCACCTTGGGAAAAGGCCCTGGGGACATTCATCAAGGCCATACCTGGAGGAGTTTTTTTTCACAACCTGTGGTGTCTGCCCATGCATATTTCACCTCATTCAGAAACTGAACTCTGATGAAAAAGCATTTGCAACTGACTCTAGTTCTATCCTAGCAATTGGATTGAGGTTGCAAAGTGTCTCATGATAGCTAGGAGTGTGTAACATGGGCAGAGAAGCAAAAGTTGGCAGTTCTTAAGCAAAACAATCAGAACTAAAAATTGGGCCTGATTATGAGTTAAGTTGACCGGATCACCCGTCTGTCGAACTTCTGACAGTGAGGCTGACGCCTTACTGGCTACCTCCCCACCGGGCCCATTATGACCTTCCTGGGGGGCCACCATGAAAAGGATGGTGGGGAACAAGGTTGTAATCAGCAGGGTGGCTGACTATAGGTCTGATTCTGACCTCCGCCACCATCAGATGGTGGTAGGTTGGCAGGACTGCCCGCCAACCAGGTAGTGTGACAGTCGGACTACCACAACCGCAGCAGTCCGACAGCCACTGCGAATGTGGTGGTCCAGGGACTGCCACACTCCTTATCAGGCCCATTGTTTCTAGCGGATGAGGTGGTACACATAGTGATTGGGACACCATATTTAACCCATTCGCTGCCAGGCCTTTTCCCCCTCAGGTGCCAGGCCTTTTTTTTGACTATTTGGGGCAGGGCGTGCTTAGGCCCTTATAACCTTTTGTCCACATAAGCTACCCACGCCAAATTTGCGTCCTTTTTTTCCAACATCCTAGGGATTCTAGAGGTACCCATACTTTGTGGGTTCCCCTGAAGGAGGCGAAGAAAATAGCCAAAATATAGTGACCATTTCGTGTTTTTAAAAAAAATAGGAAAAAAGGGCTGCAGAAGAAGGCTTGTGTTTTTTTCCATGAAATTGGCATCAACAAAGGGTTTGCAGTGCTAAAATCACCAGCTTCCCAGCTTTCAGGAACAGGCAGACTTGAATCAGAAAACCCAATTTTTCAACACAATTTTGGCATTTTACTGGGACATACCCCATTTTTACGATTTTTTTGTGCTTTCAGCCTCCTTCCAGTCAGTGACAGAAATGGGTGTGAAACCAATGCTGGGTCCAAGAAACCTAAACATTTCCGAAAAGTATACAAAATTCTGAATTTCAGCAATGGGTAATTTCTGTAGATCCTACAAGGGTTTCCTACAGAAAAAAACAACTGAAATAAAAAAATATTGAAATTGAGGTGAAAAAAAAACAGCAATTTATCTCTACGTTTTACTCTGTAACTTTTTCCTGCAATGTCAGATTTTTGAAAGCAATACACCGTTACATCTGCTGGACTCTTCTGGTTGCGGGGATATATAGGGCTTGTAGGTTCATCAAGAACTCTAGGTACCCAGAGCCAATAAATGAGCTGCACCTTGCAGTGGGTTTTCATTCTACACCGGGTATACAGCAATACATTTGCTGAAATATAAAGATTGAAAAATAGATATCAAGAAAACCTTTGTATTTCCAAAATGGGCACAAGATAAGGTGTTGAGGAGCAGTGGTTATTTGCACATCTCTGAATTCTGGGGTGCCCATACTAGCATGTGAATTATAGGGCATTTCTCAAATAGATGTCTTTTTTACACACTGTCTTATATTTGGAAGGATACAAATATAGAGAAAGACAAGGGGCAATAACACTTGTTGTGCTATTCTATGTTTCCCCAAGTCTCCCGATAAAAATGGTACCTCACTTGTGTGGGTAGGCCTAGCGCCCGCGTCAGGAAATGCCCCAAAATACAACGTGGACACATCACACTTTCCCCAAGAAAACAGAGGTGTTTTTTGCAAAGTGCCTACCTATGGATTTTGGCCTCTAGCTCAGCAGGCACCTAGGGAAACCCACCAAACCTGTGAATTTTTTTAAAACTAGGGACTTAGGGGAATCCAAGATGGGGTGACTTGTGGGGCTCTCACCAGGTTCTGTGACCCAGAATCCTTTACAAACCTCAAAATGTGGCTAAAAAAACACTTTTTCCTCACATTTCGGTGACCGAAAGTTCTGGAATCTGAGAGGAGCAACAAATTTCCTTCCACCCCAGCCTTCCCCCAAGTTTCCCGATACAAATGGTACCTCACTTGTTTGGGTAGGCCTAGTGCCCGCGACAGGAAATGCCCCAAAACACAAAGTGGACACATCACATTTTCTCAAAGAAAATATAGGTGTTTTTTGCAAAGTGCCTACCTGTGGATTTTGGCCTCTAGCTCAGCCGGCACCTAGGAAAACCTACCAAACCTGTGCATTTTTTGAAAACTAGAGATGTAGGGGAATCCAAGAAGGGGTGACTTGTGGGGCTCTCACCAGGTTCTGTTACCCAGAATCCTTTGCAAACCTCAAAGTTTGGCTAAAAAAACACTTTCCCCTCACATTTCGGTGACAGAAAGTTCTGGAATCTGAGAGGAGCCACACATTTCCTTCCACCCAGCATTCCCCCAAGTCTCCTGATAAAAATTATACCTCACTTGTGTGGGTGGGCCAGGTGCCTGCAACAGAAAAAGGCCCAAAACTTGTAGAGATAGAGGGGATAGCACAGCGAGTTGATAAGGACATATTCTTCTTTTCTACATCTTTAGGCTGACTCTGCTTTGGGGATCCACACAAATGAGGTGTCATTGTACTTGGGAGACTGAGGGGAACGCTGGGGAGTAGGAATTTTGTGCTGGAGCGGTGATCCTACTAAGAAAAGTCAGGAAAATATGCTTTTTTAAGCAAATTTTGAGGTTTGCAGATGAGTCTGGGTAGGAAAATTTGGGGGGATCCACGCAAGCCACACCTCCCTGGACTCCTTGGGGTGCCTAGTTTTAAAAAATGTCTGTGTTTGGTAGGTTTCCCTAGATGAAGGCCGCACGCACCCCCCAAACACAGTTAGTTTAGCAATATATAATTTTGATGTGTCCACGTACGTCCGTGATGTGCCAAACACAAAAATTGTGAAAAGAAACGCACTTAGGTTATGTGAAAAAAGACCCCTCACCCACCAACCAAGTTGGTGGCATGCTTAATCATCGGGGTCCCACCTGAGACACCTAGCGTGTCACAAGTGTGCTGCGACGCCTGATCATAGCGGTGCAGGTTTTGTAATTTGTACCACACATACTGGTTGGATTTGGCACTAGGGTGAGTGATGGTTCAGTAAATCACATTTTATTAACAAGAGATGTCACAAAAGTGAAATGCACTGTTAATAACTGAAAGGCCAAAAAACTGAACCAACGACTCACAGCTCGTGAGCTGTAAAGCCGCGTCAAGGCACCAACTGTTTTACAGTCCATTCACACACCTTTCATACATGACATGCACAAGACCATTCACGCCGCTAGCCACGGGCCCAGCACATTACAACACTCGCATCGACAGACAGCACCACTCAAGGGTCCATCACTTACATATGCCCACATACCGGATACAGCAGTCACACTAGCTGATGGGAGTGTGTGGACTGACGTTTGGCCACCCCAAGCACACGCCAGCCAAGCGCCACCCCACGCACACCGCCAGCCAAGCGCCACCCCAAGCACACCGCCAGCCAAGCGCCACCCCACACACACAGCCATCACTTTTTTTTTGTTTATAAATAACAAAGAAATCACTAAATAATTATAAAATAAGTACTAAACTACAAACACAAAAGCTCTAACTAAATACATGATAGTAATGCCAACCGTGAAACTGAACATTTGAAAATATAAAATAGGCAGTTTCCGTTTACGGTATTTCCCAAAAAATGTTCTGAAACAGCCGGGCACACAAAGCCCAGGCTTTGAAAGGTAATCGGGGCAGTACATCCGGCTTTCCCTCCGGATACCTCTTCGGGCACATACTCTACATTTCTTAGTGGGTAAGTCTTTTTTGGGAGTGGGAAGAATGTGATCTGGAAAGTGGAGATCTTTCAATCTAGCCACAGCCTCCTTCACTGCTACTCTAGGAACTCTTGCCTGTTCCACCACAATAGGGCTCTCTATCACTGACTCCTGAAATGTAACAAATTTCATCCTTGACTCAGGTGAACAATCCTTGAACACAATAAAAGCATTAAAAGTTGCCAAATGAAATAAATGTAGGGCCAACTTTTTATACCACACGTAAGACTTATGAAGAGCAGTGTAAGGTTCCAACCTCTGATCTACTCTATCAACACCACCCATGTGCATATTGTAGTCCAAAATGCACGCAGGTTTGCGTACTTCAGCAACCTGACCCCAAATTGTCACAGGGGAAGTACTCTCATCATGGATGGTAGATAGCACGTACACATCCCTCCTGTCTGAAAATTTCAGAGCTAGCAGCTCATTATTCCGCAAGGCACTGCACTGTCCCCTCTAAAGTTTTTTTACAGACAAGCTCCCTTGGATAGCCTTTCCGGTTAGAACGGATTGTGCCACAAGCAACAGTGTCCACTCTAAACAACTCCTTGAACAACTGCACTCCAGTGTAAAAATTATCTACGTACAAATGGTGACCTTTGTTAAACAGTCATCTACCAAGTTCCCACACAATTTTTTCGCTAACTCCAAAAGTGGCCGGACAACCAGGAGGGTCAATACTGAAATCCCTACCAGTGTAGCCCCGGAAATTATACACGTATCCTGTACTGCTTTCTGACAGCATATACAATTTAATCCCATACCATGCCCTCTTACTAGCAATGTACTGCTTAAAAACTAAACGCCCTTTGAAAAGGACCAAAGGCTCGTCCACACTTATCTCTTTGCCTGGAACATAGACCTCTGAAAACCGATCTACAAAATGATCAAGGACAGGCCTAATCTTAAAAAGACGGTCACAATCAGGGTAATCTCGTGGCAAGGCTAAAGCATTGTCTACAAAATGTAGCATACGAAGAAGAAGCAAATAGCGATTACATGTCATAGTTGCAGGAAATATAGCCGTTGCCATCAAGGGACTAATAGACCAATAAGAAGCCAGTGACAGCTTCCTTTTCAACCCCATCAAAAAAGTCAAACCTAATAACTTTTTCATCTCTTCCAGATATGTGGGAACCCACTGAGTAGCTATAGACTGAGGCCTAAGTCAAGCAGCGTTGTCCCTCAAATATTACTCAGCATACAAATTAGTCTGCCCCACAATCTCTTCTAAAAATACATTGTCCATAAACAAGTGAAAGAAGTTGACAGGCAGAAAGTTTTCCGTATTGACTCTACACCCTGGGAGACCAGTAAATGCAGGTAACTGTGGCTGCTCCATGTTTGGGGCAATCCAGGTGTCAGGTCCTCTAATGGGAAACCCTTCAACCCCAGGCTGCTGCACTCTTGGCACATCAATGTCCTCCTCTAAAACAGGCCTTTCATCTGCACTGAGAGTAGCTTCCTCATCTGAAGAATACTCTTGGACAGAAAACTCACTGCCAGAATCTCTCACTTTCTACTCTGCCTCAGATGCAGAGTCAGTCTTGTAATCATGGTCTGAAGACGACGCTAAAAGCATGCCAACAACCTGCTGAGTGGTCACTCTGCAGCTAGCCATGATCTTCACTAACAACAAATGGATTGCCAACAACAACTAGCACTAAAACAAGTAATAAACAAAGTGTAGCTTTATCACAAAGAGTTATGTTCTAAAAAACTATACCACTCACTTGCCTGAAAAAGCTACTCACCAGCAACTACTCTACACAGACACAGCAATTACCAATGATATCCCACTAAAAAGAAAAAAGAAAACTACATATATGACAACACAAATATCATTGTGCTCAAATATAAGGACAATTTCACACATAATACTGCATTTAGTACACCACCTACAAACATGCCATTCATGCATGTCTACAATACTCCTTTGGAGTAAATTGCTTTCACTTACCTAAAACATGCAACTATGCAACCTCAGGACAACTACTGCCAAAACCGCAAGGATCCACAGCACAGGAAGCAAAAGCTTTGAACTAGAACAAAAAGAAGAACTAAACTGTTATAATCACAAATACAAATACTTTGCCATTTGACAAACACCCCGCCACCAAGAACTTAGAAATTGTGCCGGGTGCCTAAGTGGCTTCAGCCCCCCTTGGGGGAAGATGGGCCTAAAATAAAATCGGCTGATCTGCCCCCAAGGGGGGCAGAAATGGGCAACACCTCTGTACCCTGTTTGAGGGGGGCGACCCTTGTCAAAGGGGACGAGGGGGCACCCCCAGCACAAAAAACTAAGGGGAGAAAAAAAATATATATATTCCCTCATGTCTTAGTGGCTTATGCCCCCTTGGGGGCAGATAGGCCTAAAAAGAATAGCCTGATCTATGTGCCCCCTTTAGGGGGCGACCCTTGCCAGAGGGGGCAAAAGGGGGCACCCCAGCACAAAACAAAAAAAGGGGAACAAAAAAAAAAAGAATCCCTGGCGTACTTGTGGTTTCTGTCCCCCTTGGGGGCAGATAGGCCTAAAACAAATAGCCCGATCTGCCCCCAAGGGGAACAGAAATGGTCGTCAGTAATGTGCCCCCTTTGGGGAGCGACGCTTGCCAAAGGGGCCGCTCCCCCACCCACATAAAACACACACACAAGATCCCTGGTGCCTAAGTGGATTCTGCCCTCTTGGGGCAGATGGGTCTAAAAAAATAGGCCAATCTGCCCCCAAAGGGGGCAGAAATGGCCAACAGCTCTGTGCCCCCTTTAGGCGGCGGCCCTTGCCAAAGGGGGCAAAAGGGGGCACCCCCAGCATAAAACAAAAAAAAGGGGAACAAAAAAAAGAAATCCCTGGCGTATTGGTGGTTTCTGCTCCCAAGGGGGGCAGATATGGCCAATACTCATTTTTCCCCCTTTGGGGGGCGACCCTTGCCCAAGGGGTGCCCCCAAACACACAAAACAAACACACATACCACATAATCCCTGTCGCCTAGTGGGTTTCGACCCCCCCCCCCACCCCGGGGGCGAGATCGGTCAAAAACATGGCCAATCTAGCCCCGTGGGGGCGAAACACATAATAAATTAGTGCTCCTGGGGCAGCGACCCTTGCCTAAGGGGTCGCTGCCCAAAAACTTACTGAAAACAAAATCTTTGGTGTTCTAGTAGTTTTCGACACCCCCCACCCCCTGGGGGGCAGATCGTCCAAAAAAACGGCCGATCTGCCCCCATGGGGGGCCAAAATAGGAAAAATAATGGCCCGAGGTGAGCGGCCCTTTCCCAAGAGGTCGCTCCCCAAAATAAAACCATAAGAAAATCCCTGGTACCTAGTGAGGATTCCTGGTCCAAGATCGCGGGCCCCGTCCGCGATCGTGGACCAGGAATCCACTGAAAACAGGCACAGGGGGAAAGGAAAAACTCTTTCCTTTCCCCCCGTGTCTTTCTTCCCCCCTCAAAACCCCCCAGGAGAAGGACTTACCTGAAGGGGCGTCCTCTCTTCCCTCACGCTGGAAGCAAATGGCTTCCAGCGCGTCCTTAGCAGCTTCTGATGACATTGGTGCGCTGTGAGCACGCTGACATCATCAGATTGCCGAGGGGGGGTCGGGGGTGGAAGGGGAAGAGATTCCCCTTCGATCCTTGACTTGGGGGTGTGGGTGGGAGGCCCATGAAGGGAGCGCTAGCGCTCCCCGTGGGCCGGGTACAGGACGAGCTGGTCTGGTTCAGGGCCTACAGGAACAGTGTGCCTGGACAAGACCAGCTCGTCCCAGGCACTGAGGGGGTTAAAAAGCTAGTAGCGATAACAAACAAATAAGTGCAACTTCCCCCCCCCACACACTTCTAGTAGAGTACAAAACGGCCTGTAAGAATCTCAACAAACAGGTACCTGGTGCCGCAGACAGAGCACGCTCTCCATCGGCTGCTCCATAATACAGATCGGTCCCCGCGTCAATTCCATCCCAGTGAGAAAAAACATGCGAGAATGGACTGGATTCTTGGTCTCTTCAATTTAGTGTTATTGGTACATAAAATGGAATGGTCTGGTTAGTTATGGTAAAATAGACAAGCACAAACTGCAACGCTGCTTGTTAATATATGAAATTATATATCTAAGCTTTAATGATAAATGCAAACAGTATATCAACTGTGCTTTCAATGGGCAGGTACTCACCAGCACTCAGTACTAGCACTTATTATTTTCCTTCCTTTCAGTTCCTACACTTTTCCTTGCACAAGAAGAGTACCGGTACCCATGAAATTGGAGTGCGGCATGAATAGGGACGATGGGAAGGGATTATAATGTTGAGTCTGCCAGAGGTCTATTTGTCCTCCTTTCTGACAGCTGAATGCCAGTGTGCTTGCACCCAGCTGAGCCGGAGCTGAATAATCCAGTTGTGGCTCTTTTTCATAGAGACAGGGTGGCTCACTGATACGGACATTGTAGGTGCTGCATCACACTGACTTTCAGCACCATAATCAATCAAACTCTGTGCTAACTTCGGGTGTGCTGTCTACCATGTCACTTGACACACAGGCTATTCTAATACTTGATGTTAGTTTACAGAGTGTAGGCTGAATACTGTTCGTATGTATGAGCATCTGCTAGTGTGTGTGTAAGAGAGAGAGAGTGTGTGTGTGTGTCTCGTGCCTAGTTTTCACCCCTGATAAAATTATGACAAAGGCACCAAAGTGCAGCCATGAAGGCCTGCCTCATAATACAGAAGCACACCATTCCAGGTAACACACACCTATCATGGTCTTCTGCTAGTGTATGGACTTAACCTGTGAGCTCTTGCCACTTAAAGCCATTGACATCAGGTCCAACATAAACAGACAAGGTGTCCGGTCCTTAAGCCAGTGAAGGGGATATGTAGAGGAATTCTGAGAGGATTGGGAGGTGAAGCTGAAGAGTCACTCGGAATCTGAAGGACATTCATAACTCATTAGCAGGAGCACCACACCAGGAGAGTACAGGACCAGAGATCACACTTCACCCTGCATGTCCCACATTCAAGTCTTTAATTGACTCTCTCTGTGACCATAAGAGTGCCATTCACTACCCTATGTATCCAGCTTGTGAAAGTAGCCCACTTATCACACTACATGTGCCTCACTCAGCCCTTCCCTCTGAGGAAGCCATGAGCAGTATCCACTCATTGCCCTGCTTGTACAGCTCCTTACTGATTCACTGACTGTTTGACTGGGGAAATTCACTTCGTACTTTTCGCTTCTATCTCCTGACAGTGCCAAGGACCACGTACCACCCTGTGTATCCAACACCTGACTCAAAGACTGACTCCCTGGGTAGCCTGAAGCCAGCCTCCTTACCACGCATATGTGTCCAACTAAGATACTGGCTAATATTGGATATCACCACCCACCACTTTGGAAGTGGTGGGTGGTAATATCCACCTCTGATGTACGCCCTGGACATCAGATGCCATTCAGTGGCCCTATCCTTGCCCTTCTCTAAATCTAATCACTAACCCCATCCCAAACTCTGCTATACCCCAATTCCAAACCCTGCCCTATCCCCACAACCTCTTATTTGTGTGAGTACCTGTGCTTCTGTTTTACCAATTAAAGCCCTGCGGTATGTATAAAATCAATCACTATCATTTGAAAAAAGGGACACAGATGTTCTTACAGGGAAAGTTTAGGATAGATACTAACCTAATTATACTTAAATTAAAACTTTGCATACAAGTCTATGGGCCAAATTACGAGTTTGGCAGTCCGAGAACTGCCAAACTTACTGTGGCAGTCGGACCACCGCACTCCTGGCAGTCGGACTGCCAGCTTGCGACACTGGCAGTCAGACCGTCAGGGGGACCACTGTCAGCGCCAGGATCATGGTTGCCAACAGACAGTCAGAGTTGTGGTTAGCCACGGCAGCACTGAGTTCAGCACCGCCATGCTGATCATGAGCCCCCTTTCCACAAGCCTTTTCATGGTGGGGTTCTGCCATGGAAAGGCTGGTGAAAAGACAGTGCTGGGGGCCACTGGGGGGCCCCACAATGCCCATGCCTGCCCCCCTGCCAGTACCCTTGGAATGTGCACAGAATGCGTACTGTCTGCTCAGTGCGCATTCCGAGGGTGCTATTGTAGACAGCATTGGCCTCAGCTCCCATAAGTGGCCAATGCAAATGTCGTAATATGATGTTTCTGCCGGTCAGCCCAGTAGAAACATCAAAATACGACTTGGGGGGAGGCTGCCTAAATGACAGCATCCTCCTCACCATGGCTTTGGTAGTTGGCTCTTCGACCGCCAAAGTTGTAATTAGGCCCTATGTGTTTACACAGGGCAAATGGAAAACGAAATGCATTTCATATCTCAGAAGGGGATTTCATTTACAAATAACTAACCTACAAAGATGCATACAGCTACAGTATCTAGTACAGAGATGAGCATATGTTCTTTTGTCTTTTTATATTGGTGACCATTGAACAAGTGTGAACAGAAAATCACTTGGTCTACATAGTACACCATAGGGAATATAAGCATCACTTAATAAGATGAAGAAGAACAAGGAACGAAAGCCCACACATGCCTTGAATGAAGGATTCTCCAAATTTATTTCAGGAATTATCTGCTCCCGATTTCTTGTGGTTGGCTACTCTCATTCCTGGATATAGATGACAGTCTGGATGAAATCTAGACATCACAGGATTAATAAAGCATAACGAGCTGTTGAGAATGTGGGAAGCATTGTCTTACTCCACTTTAGATGTTTCTGAAGCTAGGTTCATCCCTGTACTATCTTCCTTTTAACACTTTACTCCTGTGTCTCACAATGATGTACCAGGTGGATTAAACTGATTAACTCAAATTCACAAACCGTAGTCCCTGAACTTCAGCAGCTTATTAGTGCCCCACTGTGTACTAACTGTTCCTTCTGACTTAAAGAAAACTGTAGTTATACCAATTGACTCCCTATTTTAAACGTACCTTGTCTTACCTTAGGGAACTTGATGCACAGTTTTCTAGCAGGCACTTATATGGCTGTCCTTCATGCAACCTCCTACTTGATCCCTCCCAGGCAAGGTTTAAGCGAAATTAGGAAGCAAATATGGTGTAGTTAGCCTTTGTTGATGAGCTTCTTCAACTATGAACTTTTTTTTTTTTTTTTTTTTAAATCTGCTTGCGCCATTTGATATTGTTGGCCACTCCATTTAATCCTGTGGAATAAAGGGAATAGAGTAAGGGCAGCAGCCCTTAGTTTAATTTTCCCCTTTTGTTACTAGACCTCTTGCACCTTTTCTCTCAGATGAGTAAATTTCTGACTTACAGAATCTCACAGTGCCCGCCCTTACGTCTATCACTTATTCGATGTCTACGTCACCCCTTTAACAAAACCTATTCCAAGTTTTGGGCTAAATTACATTACATATATTTGATGGTACACAGATGTTATTTCTGCACATTGATGCTACTAATCCATCTGCTGTCACAGCATTTCGATTTTCCCTAGAAGCCACTCCTTGTTGAATGTACCATAATTTTCGTATGTTAAATGACACGGAGTAGTGTAGTAGGTTCAGTGACAAAGTATCAAAGACACAAATATCGTGTCACAAAAATATTGTGTCAAAATATTGATCACAAAAATATCATTTTCCTATACATATAATAGTAAGTTTAAAAATATCGCAAAAAAATATAGTTTTACATTAATATTCAAAAATATATTCAAAAGTATCGTTTTTTTAAGGTATATATAGTTCAAAATAGTAAATATCAAATATATTAACATGTAACATTAATATAATGTAAATTATATTTAAATAATATAGAAAATATATATAAGTATATATGTAAATATAAACATATTTAAACAAACACACATATATGTATGTATTTATGTACACATATATAATGCCAAATTATTATTAAAATAATGATTATAATTTATATTATAATTTTCTTTTTAAATGTAATAATATAACAAATATATATATTTATATATGTATATATAAATATATAAATATATATATATATCGATATATTACAACACTCGCCTCTCCTCTGCAGAAAAGAACGTCTGAGACGCTCCTGAATTGTGCATATCACCAGTTTATTCATGCCCTAACACGTTTTGACGCCACTGGGCCTTTCTCATGGGTGTAACGCAAGTTCATTTCTCACAGTGAATATATGTTTACAACTAACACAATAGAAGGACTAACTCAGCATGGATGAGTTTGTAAGATTACAATGAGCGCTATATTGAAATGTCACTGAATTAAAGTGTTGCGAGTAATTAACAAGTATGGGACGTGTTACATGAGCACCATCCAAGTGAAGAGAACTGTGTTAAATCTCAAGGGAGTATAAGACTGCATATTAATATTTTTCAATCACATCTTCGCACGGATGAGTTTGTAAGATTACCATGAACGTTATATTGAAATGTTACTGAATTACAGTGTAGCGAGTAAGTAACAAGTATGGGATGTGTTACATATGAGCACCATCCAAGTGAACAGAACCTTGTTAAATCTCTAGGGAGTATAAGACTGCATATTAATATTTTTCAATCAAAGCCCTCGTCGGATACACATCGTGGGAGGGCTTGGTCCAGGTTCCTACGTTCAGACTTGGAAACTTTATTGTGATGGAAATCTTTGTCTGGGACGAAGTCAAAAGTTGAAACCAGCCTCGATGGACCCCTGCTCGGATACACTGCACAGAAAGCCTCAATCAAACTTATATCTTCAAACTTAGAAACTTTTTTGGAGCTTTTCTTCCCCGACGTCGGAGGACCCTCCACAGCATGCCGATTTTATGCTAGGTCGTCAGATTGCCTCTCCACGACCCCCCTGTGAAGTCTTGGAACACTGGGGCTCCGGCTGTCTATGTCCCTCACTGGTAGGTACATATGGCAGGCCCTGGTCTCTATAGGCTGAGCATACAGAACCTACATGACACTCACATTTCATTTACTTCCATGCATAAAAGTACATCATGTGCCAATCCTCTATGTGGGTTGTGGCTTGTGTGGCACTCTGAAGGGCACAGTTATTTCTATACGGTTCGATACAACAGTTTGCTAAGGCCAGATGTGGGCTGAGTGCTCTTGGGCACTATACACATTATTAACAAGATCCTGAGGGACTCAAACAGTATACATACACAGCTCATGCTGTGATCACGTATATCAACACAAAAGGATGATGGGCTGAGTGCTGAACAATGCAAACACTCACCCCCAGTCACAGATCTCGGTTTAATCCATCAATCTTTTGCTCACCATGCCACCCCAGTTTGGTCCCAGCCATATGCAAATCAGTCTTGACCCTGTTACTCATGGGAACAGTCCAGCCCGAACTGCCAAACGAGGTCCTCCCTGGACCGGAAACAAGCATCGTAGGACCGGTTTCAGGGTATCACCCTTCATCAGCCAGGCTAGCTTGAATCCAGTGGCACGATGAGCACTGCACCCACGTCTGACTGATGGATTAAACCCGGATCTGTGACTGGGGGTGAATGTTTGATTTGTTCTACATTCCATCCATCAACTGTTCGTTTTGTATTTGTTGCCCTAAGTGGGAAGGGTATGCCCAGGCGTTGGTCCCGTGCTCAGTATGCCACCAGATTCAAGCTAGCTTGGCTGAAGGGGGGTGATACCCTGAAACCGGTCCCAGGATGCTTGTTTCTGGTCCAGGGAGGACATGGCCTGGCAGTTTGGGCTGGACTGTCCCCATGGGGAACAGGGTCAAGACTGATTTGCATATGGCTGGGCCCACACTGGAAAGGCATGGTGAGCAAAAAAACTGATGGATTAAACCCAGATCTGTGACTGGGGGTGAATGTTTGGTTTGGTCTACATTCCGTCCATCAACTGTTCTTTGTGAATCACATATATGGCATTAGACATTTACAATCATATCTACAGATATGTCATTGTATGGCTGTAAAGTCTCCTTTCCTAGATATATGAATGCAACACAAGTAAGATCTACGACTTATCACACATCGCACAATACAATGTTAATCTGAAAAACGTAGAGTACTTTTCTCCACTACCTGCACAATGCACATCCCACGTATGGTACACAAAATGTGGCAACAATCACCCAGAAAGTCTAACTGGCACACACAGACATATTGTAGCCTATGAGGAAGGAAAGGATGGTGTTGAACAGAATCAAATATGCCTACCTGCTCCTCTGGTGAGCCATAGAGCTGACCATACAAGAGAAGGACCTCCTTAACTGGCCTCTCCAGCTCCTCAGGAGAGAAGGAAGGGACCTTTTCACCTGCTTGGCCTGGCATTACTGCTCCCAGAGGCGGCGACACACAGCAGCTGAAGTGGTGGAGGTGTTGATGGCAGCAGTGTCAGGAATCAAGTGAGTGAATTTGCAAAACGTGGCATACATGTATGCCACGTATGCGATCATCACTGCCGACGGCCACAGCCATTGGCCCTCGTCTGTCACAGGCAAGAATGTTAGCCTATTGCTGTGTCCACCACAGTTGGATCCATTCACTGCTCAGTCAACTTCCACCAGCTGCCATTCCTAATGTCCATTGAAGTAGGTCAGACATTTGCCATTTTGCTGGTTCAAAATACAGGATGGGCCCCTGATAAATGTTTCACAACACCAGTATGTGTGTTTTTGGCATACTCTGAACAGAGTGTTACGTTTTTAGGGCAATTGAGGAGCAGATAGTTGGGTGTTGCCCAAATCCATGTTGTGGACACATGTGTTGACAACCATGGAGGTCACATTTGACCATTGTGTAGTTAACAGCTGTGATGTGTACTGGGTGTAATGTATTTCTAGTCAGTAAAGCTTGGCCTCTTGATTTTGTTGCTATACATCAGGTATGTTGGTGTGGACACAATGAATAATGCTCCAAATCATGTTTTTTCAGAAATAGATACCCTGGGAGTGGGAGGAGGCAAGAACATCCATTGTACCGTCCAGTGCCAGACCCTCAAACCATGGAAGAAAGTTACATCATCAAACAGTACGATCTGAATAGGAATACAATTGTGGATTTATTTTGTTAGTTGGAGCCAGATCTGATGCCTGCAAATACTAATCCGACATGCATACCACACATCGTTCAACTCATGGCAGTATTACACTTCCTGGCCACAGGGCCCTTCCATTATGCAGTGGCCATATGTGGTGGTATGTCCCAACCTAACTTCAGTGTTGTGTTAAGAGATGTGCTATCAGCAATGATGAAACACATTGAAAGCTATATCAGGTTCCCCAGGCGTGAGGGTTTAGCCAATGTGAAGGCTTACTTCTATGGTTTTGCTCGCCTCCCACATGTGGTGGGACCCATTGATGGCACACGTTGCCTTGGTGCCACCGCAGGCCATTAAACAAGTCTATATCAGCAGGAAACACTTCCATTCTATCAACGTGCAAGTTGTCTGCTTGTTGGACCTGTACATCCCAAACATCTGTGCATGGTTCCCAGGTTCAGGCCATGATTCCTTTGTAATGAAGATCAGCACCATACCCCAGCTGAAATCACAGCTAGGAACCAGAGAACTGCAACCAGAGAGGGCCTGGCTGGTTGGTAAATCACACCTGTCCTGATTTTGTGTGTGCAATGACAGGTGCTGCAATCATGAAGTGTGGGACTCATTGTTGCACTTATGTCTCCTTCCTTAACAGGAGAATCAGCATATCCAAACTGATTTTGGCTATTGATGCCTCTGAAGATTCCAACTATGACAGGGAAAGTCCGCTTCATTGAAGCCCATGGAAGAACACAGCAGGCAGTGGAGTGGTATTTTAGGCTCCCGAATGCCAGATTTTGCTGCCTGAACAAAACTAGGGGAGCCCTCCTCTATTCACCCGGGAAAGTGTGTAAAAAAACTGTGGCATGCTGTCTGCTCCATAAAATAGCCCTGCAGAAGAATATCCCTTACATCCCAGAGGAGGGGAGCCTGAGGTGCCACTGGGTGAGAATCCTGAAATGCCAACTGAAGATGATAGTGGTGAAGAAGAAGGAGCTGAGTTGCAACAAGATCTTATCAACAGCTTCTTCTCATGAATTTAAGTATGTTATGAGATGTCATGACTTTGACTGTACAGTGAACTGAATTTGTGCTAATGTAAGGAGTTCATTCTTGGAAATAGTTAAGGAGCTTATGCTCTGGAAAAATTACCCAAAGGGTGTTTGATTAGGTAGCTTTTGACACATCCACATCTTGATTAAGCTGCTTTGTGTGTCAGATTTATTGTAATGTACTGTTCTCCAGATGCTTGCTATGTGACTTGTATCAGATGTATGGTTTAATGCCTATACTCCTCGTTTTGTTCTTTGTTCAGGTACCTTTACCATGGCATCTTCATGTGGGCATTTCAGTGTTGTCTTATTGGCAGGTATGTGACATACCAAGTGGACATGGATTGTTCCTGGGAATGCAGGGCACAGACTTTGGGTGTAGAAGACCTGTGACAAGACCCCTTGCACAGTGATAGGATGGAAGTGCCAAAGACTCCATTGGACTTGTTCCTTGGTGTGTGGTGACCCCGATGCATCATGTGCGTTATCATGCAGTCAGAAAATATGTAGGCCTACTCCAATTTCATCTTATTTTCACTTCACATTGGCTAAACACTCTTTGTGTGAACTGTATGTAGCTTTTGATGTGTTTCACCACTGTAGGCCAACGTGCCTGTGCCACATCACTGACATTTCTTTGTGTCATACCACCAGATGCAGAAGCACTGGATTGTAATGACCCTGTGATCAGAAACAGGTTGTACTGCCATCTTCCTGAGTTATGCATTATAGGGTGTTGGATTACTTTTGTGTGGTAGGCTATATGGCTCCTGCTGTTGACATCAACCACTTTAATGTTTGCATACTCTATAGGACAATGTCTGGTAAATCCCTTCCTTCTATGGTCTGGAAGTCTGTACCCGTAGATTTGAACATTTACCCAGTATGATTCAATAATGTATGATTTGCTATATTTAAGACATAATGTAATACAATGTCTTCTTTGACAAGACACTTGTATGTTTGTGTGGAATGGTTGTACTGCTGAGCTGGACACTTCATGTGTGCAACACATCCCTGCTTGCACAAGTACCTTGGATCATCATTGTATGCTTCATATGGTCTGACATATCTATGTGGCTAAATGTAAAATTTAAGACAGCGGACAATGAGTTTGTGATAGGTGAATTTATTTCAATGCTACTACATACAAAAATATTTGTGACAGAAAGAAACAAAAATATAGAGTGAAGGGATCAGTCATGGTGAATGCAATTATTGGAGTAGATGTCACACCCCTTGAAGCCCAAAGTCCAGAGTATTGTTCCCATTGGAAATGGAACATAGTACAGGATTAGTCCACAGAGTGTATGTATGACACACAAAGAAGGACATTAAGGAAGAGGTTTATTGCTGGCAGTGGTGGATGTCTTCCTATCCACATCTTCTGGGTTCTTTGCTGACACCCCCGCTTGGGGGGAAGAGTGGGGGGGTTGGATCAGCCACTGCAGAGGCAGGGGTGTCTGGGTGGTTGCACCTCCGGCAGAGCCTGTGCCTGCAGCAGATGTACTTGGGTGTGATATCGTTGCCACACAGGAAGGGGTAGACAGTGGGGTGAAAGCCCTGCTCAGGGTAGTGTTGATTTCCCTCAACACCTCTGTTAGGGTGCCCATGTTGTTGTTATTGGCATCCATTATTTCTATCATGACCCTGTGAAGCTGCTTCATTACCCGGAGTTCAGTCAACACATGGCCTATCATGCCTTGGGACTCCTGATAGATCCCCAAGACGTGACTTATGGTGTCCTGGCCGACAGCAGCCCCAGTGGCCTCACTCCGCTGGCCCACAGCAACCCTCCCACGCACCGTAACCCCATGAGTCTGTGCCCTTGGCACAGGGTGCCCTCTCTAACTAGGTCCTGAACCCTCAGTGCCAGTAGTGTTGAGTTGCACCTCAGGATGTAGGACAAGGGGGAACAAGATGGTGGAAACTGCTAGGTACACAGGGTGGGGGTGCGTATCATTGTTTGAGATGTTGATGCAGCGGCGCTGGAAGGTGACATTGTGGCCACAGTGAGACTCACTGTTGCCATCAGACCATGTTGCCCAGATGGGCCAGTACCACAAGTACATTTCCAGTTAGCGTTGTTTTTCATTCAAGCTCTATGCAACTCCCAGCCTCTACTCTTTCACAAGCAACTATTGCATCTGTTTAAATTGGTACAGATTACAACAATATTTAGAAGTTGCAGGTACTTAGCTGATTATGAGTCTCAGCGTGTTGGAATCACGTACTATGGAGGCTACACTTCGAGGGAAAGTTATCATGATATTGTGTCCAGGATAGCACATCGGCGTAATTGGACTACACTACAACTCGCAGAGTGCTCCTTGATGAATTATAAATAGCACAGCATGACTGACAGACTTATTTATGCTTTTTAAAATTCCATTTGAGAATATATAAGGTTGAAACGCGTTGTGGATAAAGAGATGATATAGATGGATGAAAAATGCAATGCATGGAGACTATTGCTAATAAATAAGGATTAACTATTCCCGGGAGTGCAGCTGTATTTTTGTGTGGAAGTATTATTGGGGTTGGTCAATCCCCGCCGTTTGCACCAGCAGTTAGGCGCACTGCCATGTGGCCACCATTGTTGTTATATATATATATATATATATAACAACATGTATGCATGTTATAATATGTATGCATTGAAAATATATATATATATATATATATATATAGATATATATATATATATTTTTTTTCAATGCATACATATTCATTGTTGATGCATTGTACGTTTTATGCCTGACATTGTTTAACTGCTGTGAAAATTTTAGCCTTTACACGTGTTTTGCTGCATTCAAGTTAAATGTTCATGTTCATATCTTTGTGTGCATTTATTTGCTATCTGGGAAGTGCCTTAATAAATTCATTACTCAAAATAGGAGTGCTGCATTCCTTGGCGTCATTTTCTTCTTGGTTTGAAACAAAGCAGAACACACACACTAAACAATTATTGGGTGATACATACCTGTAGACAGACTGCATTTAGGTTTGAGCATACATTTACATGTTAAGACATACCATGAGTCCCAGGATGCTTTTTGATATTGAAAGACTTACAGGCACCATTTCGACTTATGGCATGTCATGGGCCGTGGTAGCTGTGTTGTTGGGTCCAACAATACACATGACAGTGTTACATCTCAGATACTCTGGGTATTGAATGTTCGTGAAGTACATGAACAACACAGTGGCAAAAGCTGAGCTGTGAGCACGCAGGACATTGCAATTTTGTGACAGTTTTTTAAATAACTTTTATTTAACTGGCTTTTCAATTAAAGTTCAGTCAGGTACATCACTCACTTGATATTCTGTACATCACACTACATAATATATGTATATACGTTGCATTTATGTTACACAGGTCAAGTGTAGTTACACCGTCATATGCTAGTACCTTTGAATTGCTGAAATGGTCACCCCTTTACATGTATATCTAATGTATGGAAATGTTCAGTGGTTTTCTATAACTTTCTTAAGTAGTGTGGGGGCGGTGGGCAGGGACGATCGAGTTCTTGCAATCCTTTAGCCAATGTCTATCATAGTGTGCCCAACTGCAGGGTTTCCCCACCTGCTCATGTTTTGCATCGCGCTTCCAGTGGGGATAATCAGGATCTAAGCCAACAACATAACAGAACCAAGAATAATAAAAAAAAATAAAAAAAACAACAATCTGCCCATGGTCCCTAGGTATATATGGTCAGTACGTGTAGTATCATTGAACGTGAACAACTGCACTCAGGGACTGTGTCCGGGGCTGCGTACCGACTGGGTGTGCAAGGGGGAGGGACTACTTACTCCTGTATCATGACTCTTAGGTACCAAGGGCACCACTGAGGTATCTTTCCTACCATCCCTTCTAGAAGCTCATCTCAGAGCTATCCGTATTATTCTCGGAATCGGATTAAACTCCAGTGGCTCTATTCACCCAGCTGTCCATCACTTCAGACCATAGGGGGGGGCCATTGGTCTGCGCCTCATCCCTCAACTTTCCTCTCTCTTCAGGGCACTAACCTCCGCTCTCCCCCATCTCGTGACATCCTGTGTCCATTCCTGGAGGCTAGGACCTTCAGCGCTCTTCCAAGGTATGGGTATTCTGCGTTTGGCCAGTGCCAGTGCTAGATCTACAAATCTATTGCCTACTTTCTTGGTGCGTGGCCGATTAAAGAGTCCCAGGAGGCATATTTCCATTGTGGATTCTAGGTGTCTATGTAGTGTACTGTTAATTTTATGTATAGCCCCCCTCCAAAACTGTTGCAGCTGAGAGCATTCCCATGTCATGTGTCCAAACCCAGCGTCTGATAGACAGCACCGTGGGCAGCCCATTCCAGGCCTTCCATAAATGAGTAAGAGTCGCCATGGGGTGAGGTAGGTCCTATGTGAGTAATTGTATTGTATATATTTCAGTCGGGTGTTTCGGGAGACCAGTGGAGCATATGCAAGGATTCTACCCCACTCCTCGTCTGTGAGGTGCCTACCCAGGTCAGTCTCCCACCGGGCCCGCAGGCCATCCAGTGGGTGCTGTATCGTATTAAATAGTGATTTGTACAACCAGTAGACCAGGTGTGAGCCTCCCCCAATGGAGAACATAGTATGTAACACCTTGTGTGTGGGGGGCTCGCCCATCATCTTTTTCCAGAGGGTTCAGATAGCTCCTGATAGTTCCACATAAGTCAAGAACTGTCCTTGGGGCAAGCCAGTCTGACCGCGAGGTCCTCAAACGGTATCAGCGATCCCTGGTCGTACAGTGCCCCCAGTGTGGTCATTCCCGCAGCCGTCCAACAGCGCAGTCTTCCCTGTGCAAAGCTAACAAGAGGGTCCCTGCAAGGCATTCCCACCAGCAAAATAGCCATGGCATAGGGTACTTCTGTTTGTGTTCTTATAAGGGCTCTCACCCAGTTGGCAAGGGCCGTCTTCAGCAATACTTGTCTCTTAATGCCTTGTACGGCAGGTCAGAGCAATCCTGTCACTAGTCCAGGATCGTTGGGCACCCCTCCATCTATCCCCAGCTCCTCCAGCCCCACTCCATGGAGCCATCTCGCCAGCCACTGTAGCTGGGCAGCCAGGAAGTAGAGCTCAAAGTCAGGGACCCCGAGTCTCCCGGCATCTCTGGGCAGTCTCAGAGTGGTTAATGCCACTCGTTGTCTTCCACCGTCCCATATCAGTTCCCTGAGCAGCGTGTCCAGCGGTCGAAACCATGAGGGGGAGAGGGTGACAGGCAAGTTAACAAAATAGTATAGCAATCTAGGCAGTGCCACCATCTTTATAAGAGACACTCGCGCCATGGTCGGGAGACGCAGGGAGCGCCAGAAGGCAACACTGGACCGCAAGGCTCTAACCGCTGGGGCCAAGTTTCCCTTTCTGAGGTCCCACGTCTCATGGTATATCTGTATCCCCAGGTAGCGGAAAGTATGCGTTGCCCAGGTCACCTCTTCAGGGCATGAGTGCCGTCAGCCCGGCCCCCAAACTAGCAGAAAAACATACGTTATACGCCTGTTGATGCGAAGGCCTGAGCAGGCCCCAAATTCCTCTAACAGCTGAAACACCTGGGGCAGTGTCTCCGGGCCGTCACGGAGGTAAATAAGCAGATCATCTGTATGTAGAGATACTACACGAAAAGCTCCTTACCGATAAATACCCCATTCCTGGGCCTTGCCCCTGAGCCTTGCCGCAAGAGGATTAATGGCAATGGCAAACAACAAGGGGGACAGAGGGCACCCCTGACGGGGTCCTCTGTATATCTCGAGGATATCTACAGGAGATCGTTCTTCCCGTTTTAACCCAGGCTGCTGGCTGCGTGTACAGTAATATGACCCAGGCACCCCAGTTCTCCCCCAGTCCAAATCTCGTCATAGCTGCATCTAGGAATTCCCAACTTATTGTGTCGAAGGCCTTTTCAAAGTCCAGTGACACGATCATTTCTGTAGGGTGTTGGGGGGGTGGGGGTCATCGTGTAATAAGGAGTATAACCGACGTAGATTGTTAGAGGTGCTACGGACAGGGATGAACACATGCTGATCCGGGTGTATGAGGGTATTCATATTCGGTAATAGTCTTGCAGCCAATGTTTTGCTGAGGATCTTAAAGTCTGTATTAAGCATGGACAAGGGTCTAAAGTCCGTGACACGTCAGTCAATCTGTGTGGTCTTGGGCAAAGGGATCACTATGGCCTCCCTAGTAGTGGCCGGCAAGAGCCTAATTTCGAGGGCCTCAGCGTACATCTCTGCCAACCTAGGGGCCAGAACCTCACACCCCAGCCTAAAAAAAGTCCGGAGGTAAGCCATCTGCACCTGGAGTCCTGCCCGTCGCTAGTGTCTTAATGGCCTCCTTAATCTCTCCTACAGAGATTCAGTCCGCTAGCCCCTCCCTAGTTGTGTCAGTCAGTGCTATGCCATATAGAGCGTCCAGAAACCTCTCTCTTGCGGCGTCGGGGTCCACAGGAGTATAGCTATACAGTGATTGATAGTATTCCCTAAATTTGGAGTTGATTTGGGAAGGTGTATAAATTACGATTCCCTCCTCATTCAACAGGCGGGTGATCTGTCCCGCTCCAGCGTCCGGGTGAGTGAGCCACGCCAATAGCCTCCCGGCTTTACCTTCGTCATATTGTATTTTGGTCAGGTAGGTCCTATAGTCATGGCACCTAAGACGTTTCAGCGCTGTGGCATATTTCCCTCGAAGTTCAAGTATCCTGTCCCGTGTGTCTGGCAAACCATCTAAGTCGTTGTTGGCTTTGTGTAAGTAATCTTCTAATTGTGAGATGTCACGCTCAAGGTCACGACGAATACGTATGGACTTCCCCAAGCAATGGCCTCTCACCACCACCTTTAGGGCCTCCCACTCAATGCCCCTACTGGTTGCCGAGCCAGAGTTCAGCGTCAGATAGTCTGATATCTTATTGAGTAATTTTGTGCGGAATACTTCATCTTCTAGTACTGTTAGATTCAGGCGCCACGTCGGGATAGGCTGTCGCTTCTCGGTCATGGCCAAGTGGATCAGCACTGGACTATGGTCTGAGACAGTCCGGCCCAGGAATTCCGAGTATAGCGTCAAGCCCCTAAGGGAAGCCGAGCAGAGCATTCTGTCTATTCTGGTATGCACCCGGTAGAGGTGGGACTAGTAGGAGTAGTCTCTTTCAAGAGGATGCTGGATACGCCAGACATCCACCAGGTTCCAGTGTGCGATCCAGTCCCTCATGCCCTTAGCAACCCTGACCGTAGTTGCCCCCGACAGCGGAGCGGTAGAGCGGTCTAGGTCCGGGTCTAGCACCCCGTTGAAGTCTCCCCCAAGCAATAACAGGGTGTCTGCAAAACGTGCCAGCTGGGCAGATAATTTGTGTAGGAATTGAAGCTGATCCTGGTTTGGGGCATAAATACTCCCCATAACCAGTGGTCTGCCATATAATAGCCCTTCTACTAATACATAGCTACCCTCTTTGTCAATGTCGGTGTGTATGGGCTCAAATGGGACTCCGACTCTCACCAACACCGCTGCCCCCCTTGCATAGGCTGAGTATGTTGTTGCAAACAGTTGCCCCCTCTAACGTCTACGCAATCAGTCCGATTCCATCTGTGTGGGCTGGGATTCCTGCAGCATGGCAATCTGCACCCTCCGCCGCTTCATATAATCCAGTATTTTGTGCCGTTTCGCCATCGAGCCCATACCTCGGACATTCCAGGACAATACTTTAGATAAAGGACGTGATATAGCAGTATCTTTTTAGTGGTCCGTCAGGAGGCTCGTACCCTCCCCTCCCGGGTCTCCGCACTGGCAGTTGCAATAGCATGTCACATTTGTCAGAGGCACCATAGGCAAAAACAAACAGTTTTAACATTTCCCAACTCCCCATCCCAAGAGCAGGTGAGCAACTGACTCCCGCCCCAACTATAGTAACCAATGTACAAACAGTGACTGTCGTCGTCCGGCCGGGGCTTCCGGTGGGCGATGTGGTGGCAAGCATAACACGCAAAACTGAACCATCAGTGCTCCTGCCGGCCCACCATTAATCTGTTGAGGAGCGACAGGGCCGGGAGCTCGCCGACCCCTCAAGCTCAGATGATGTCCCCAGACGTCTGAGGGGTCACATGGGGAGGCCCTCCGCCACGCTGATCCTGGATTCTGTATCTGTAGAGTCTTCTCCGTTCAAGGACTCAGGTTCAGATCTCAGGCCATCTTTGGAGCTTCTCGTCTCCTTCAGGGAGGCCGTTGCCTGCAGTGCGGCCCTCTTTCCCTGGTGTGCCTGTTGGCTCGTAGGTTTCATCACTGGGCGATCTTTCTGAGAGTCACGGGCATGCTGCTTCTTACCTCGGCGGCGAGGCTGCTTGTGTTCCGTCTGAGTGACATCTGTATACCCCTAATGGTAGGCCTCTAACCAGGTCCACACCTCATCAGACTCTTGGAAGAAGTGTGTGTTACCATCCAGTATAACCTTCAACTTAGATGGGAACAGTAACGAATAGCGGAGACCTTCCTCTCGTAAGGCACGTTTCACCTCTAGAAAAGTGGCCCGCCGTGTTTGTACTGCCAATGTGAAGTCCGGGAAGAAGGTGGCACTGCCCCCGTCCACCTGAAAGGGACCTTTCTCGTGAGCCAACTGTAGCAGTAGGTCTCGGTCACAATAGTGTAGAAGTCTCGCTACTATTGGTCTGGGTGATCTTCCCGTCTCCAGTCTACGGCTAGGGACTCGGTGTGCTCTCTCCAGTGCGAAGAAGGGCGTGAGGGGTCGTCCAGCCGTGATAGTACGCAGCCATGTCTCTAGGTAGGCCACTGCATCTGCGCCTTCCACGCCCTCCGGCAGTCCAACGATCCGTATGTTGTTTGCTTCGACTACGCCCTTCGGCATCCTTCTCCCGTCGTTCTAGGACCTGAACTCGTTCGGATGGGCCTGTAACCTGTGCCTGGAGGGCCCTGTGTGCGGGCTGCAGCTCCTCCAGCGAGGTTTCAATAGTTGTTACCCTGTCCACTAACTTGTGGTGATCTGATCGTAAGTGACTCAGTTCAGAGGAGACTTTCCCGATTTCCTGACTGAGGGTTAACTTAGTGTCTTCGATCGCTCCAAGGATTTTATTCAGTGCATCCTGCATCTTACTGGGCACTGCCCCCTACCCCCCGACCGGTTCACTGCTGATCGACGGACGCTCAAATCCCCGCTCCGCTGAGGGTGAACCCTGTATCCTATGCCTAAGTTTCCCCATTGTTCAGTGGGCGCGCGGGGCGACCAAGTGTTATCGCCCGTCAATGACAGAGGAGATGATTGAGCCTCACCGCCTAGGGCCCTGGTGGCCCCTCGTCACAAAGTCTCTTTTTCTAACAGGGGGACTCCCTCTGGCAGCTCTTCACATGAGAATTAGGCCTTCACCCCTATGACAGCCTCCTCAGGCCCCTCCAGTCCACACTGAGTCAGATCTGCCGGCCACCTGAGGCTACCACGAGGCCCACTGCAACTTCAGGCGCCTCCGCCAGCACCTCCCGCTAAAGCTCTCCGACGTCTGCAGGAGGAGGCAGGGCAAAGGGCACCCCCCCAACGATCCTCAGAGGTGGCCTCCTCTCCACCAATTCCCCTCCACTTCCGGGCAACACTGTCCAGGGGATACCCTCTGCCGCCACTCAGCCTCCTCACTTGGCAGCAGGGATCACTCGCTCCCCACCTCTGTGTCCGCGGAGGGCCACCTATCTCCACCCCTCCGTCAGCCCTTGATGCGGGTCAGTCCTGTGCACAGTCTCAAAGTCTCACTAGCTGAGAACAAGGCTTTGTCGCACTCTGCAATGGGGCCGTGTCCGTCTCTCAAAGCAATCCAGGGTTGAGTGGCCACAGCAGCTGCCTCCGGGTGCCACCAGGACCCAGACAGGTCCCACCATTAATACTTCACTGCACAGGGCTATAGGCAGTACAACACTTTCCACCGCACTACCGCGGTTCTTCAGGGGCCGCTGTGCACTTCCGCGACCTACTCGGGTCTCTTCAGCTCGCTTCTAGGTAGGGCTGCCCATCAACTTAGAGTCGCCACGGGGTCCACCGCCGCCCCAGGCGCCTCTTCCGATTCCCCCCGTTCAGGCCCCCGACATCTGCAGGGGGGGCATGGTAGAGGACACTCCTCAGCAGACTCCAGAGGGGGCCCCCCCACAAAGCCTCCCCTGCTTCGGGCCACACAGTCCAGGGGTCCCCCACCAACACAATTCAGCCTCCTCACCGACTGGTATGGGTCACTGGTACTCCGCTTTGGTCCTGCGGGGGGCTTCCCATCCCCCTTCCGCCGTTCGCTCGCGATGTGAGGGGTTGGTCTTGTGGTCATTCACGGTGCCTCCTCTTCTGGGCCCAAGGCATCAGCGCGCACCTCGATGGAGCAGTACTCGACTCCCAAGGCCGTCATGGGCCCAACAGTCGCATCGGTCGCTCCCGGGGGCCCCCGGGATTCAGTCGGGCCCCCTGTCTGTATATTGTTGGCCTGGGCCGCAGGCAGCGCAATACTTTCTACCTCGCCACTGTGGCCCCTCAGGTGTCGCCCTGCACATATGGCCTGTGTTCGCCTCAGCGTCCGCAGTCTGCAGCCGCTCCCCGGGTCCACGTACCACTTGGCCGACCAGCCGGCGCGCCCTTCAGACCCCCGCCGTCCTCCGCAGGGGGTCTGCAGCTCCCGGGGTTGCACCATCCAAGTCTGTTCCTGTTGGGGGGCCTCTCCCCGTGTAGTGGAGCTCAGGGGGTCCTCCAGCTGCCGATATTACAGGAGCTCCAGTTTTAGGTGGCCGCCATCTTAGGCCGTCAAGCCACCGCAGTTTTGTGACAGTTGTGTGTAGTAACTTACTAGACTCCACTCCCCAAGGTATTGCTGTCAAGCCCTCAGGATGCAGGATGGCCAAGACCTTCTCCTCCCAGGGAAAGAGTATTAATGAGACAGTGGGAGGGCTACCGCCAGTCTTGTTGGCCTCCAATCTGTTGCCTGGAGGCCAGGGAACGCACCTTGCCCCACAGGTCGTTTCATCTCTTCCTAATGTCCTCCTTTGTGTGCAGGGTGATACATACAGCATTCACTCTATTGATGATCCTTTGCCACAGTTACATTTTCCTACTGAGAGGAGTATGCTGGACTTAGGTGCCAAACAAATGTGGGTATACTCTTATAATTAGATCCACTAGGACTCTCAACTCATCTTCAGAAAAACATGGATTTTTGGGACGTGACATGGTGGACAACTAAAGTGAGTGACAGCCTCTTAATTAACAGGGGAAGTGCAATAGGGAGTGCATGGGCAAAAGTGTGTGCAAGGTGTTAAATGTAATGTTGAAAAAAAGATAAGCAATATACACTTAACCCTTTCTCCAGCCCTTGAAAAGCTGTAAAAACAGTTCCTTAGCCCCTTGTACAAAAACAGCCTTTATCCTTGCGGTGGATGAATTACATACCATTCTAGATCTGGAGAATTCTGCTGCTTTTATTGCACTCAATCTCTTGGCAGCATTTGATGTGGTGTCTCCTGAAATACCACACATCTGACCAACATTGGCATGAGAGGGTCACTCAGCCTGTTTTTTTTGTCTTTTCATGAAGGACAAACCCAAGCAGTGACCTTTTGATCACTCCCATTACCCACTGTTTCGATCATCCTAATTTCTTGTCACATGGTATCATAGAGGGCACCTCTATTTCCCCAAATACATTTTTTATCTATGTGCGCATTTTGAGTGATTTAATTGGATCTTTTTTCTGCCTTGCGATCTCTTAATCAGATAATACTTAGATGGTTGTGCGTCTCAGCCACCAGGTACTGTATTTCACCAATGAGTTTACTTCCCTTTTCCTAGAAGTTAAACTGTGGATATCATAAAAATTGCTTAAGCTCAGTGCCAGTCAAATTGAGGTCCTGTGGGTGAAACATACCAGCAAATGATGGCTCAGTACCGTCCATTGCAATAAAGGTGAAGGCCTTAGGAGTTATTTTGTTTGAAGATCCCTCTCTGAAAGCCCAGATCATTTCTGCCATACCTTCCACACCACTTGCACACACAGGTAGTCTCTGTAATCCCAGAATTGATTATTGCATTCTTTTGTACTAGGGCCTTCCAGAATCCTGATCAAACACAGGAGGGTCCACAACTACACGGTCCGGCTGGCAAGCATCCTGTGTAAATCTGATCACTTAACCCAGACATAGACCCATTTACATTGACTTTCGATAATGTTCTCCCTTTTGCTCATGGTCTTTCACCAAGTTGAAGCATATCCCTTGTCTCAATATTTTACTTGTTAGATCCCAGAGGGAAGCCTAATGTCCACTGAGCAGCTTCAGTTCTCGGTTTCTGATTTTAAACAGTTAAGCCTTGGCAGTTATGACATTCACCTGCTGGGGTTTTCTTTGTTTTGTTTTTCCGTGTATTTTACTTTAGTCCCAAGATTGCCTATGTTGGTGAACAAGGGTTCTACAAATAATAAATCAAACCAAATCTTTCTCTATAAGATAAAGACATCAAGGTAACAAGAGGGGTTATGTTTGATAGTACTTTTTAAATGTAAAGTAGTCCCTCATGCATTACAATATGAGCACTTAACCCAAGGGGCTGCCCCCTTAAAGAAAACACACACACACACCAATCCCTGGTGCCTAAGTGGTTTCTGCCCCCCCGGGGGCAGATCGGCCTAATAGAAATACGCTGATATGCCCCCAAGGGGAGCAGAAATGGCCTAAAATAACCCCCCCCCCCCCCAGGAGAGCGATCCTTGCCTAAAGGGTCTCTCCCCTTGTGTGAAATTGGCGCAAAAAATAAAATCATCGGTGTCTAGTGGTAACTGCTCGCCAGGGGGGCAGATTGGCCTAACAAAAATCAGCCAGTCTGCCACTAAGGGGGGAAGAAATGGTCTAAATACAATTTGCCCCCCCCCAGGGTAGCAACCATTGCCTAAGGGGTTGCTCCCCACCTCTAAAAAGCTTCCCCTTCCTTCCCTGCCTTGGGGGGTGGGAGGAAAGCCCAGAGAGGCCAGTGCCGAGGACGTAAACATTACGTCCCCGGCAAAGAAGGGGTTAATAGGCAACAGAGTTGTATACAAAACAGTCAACAACATTATGGTGAGAGAGAAGTACTCGTGTGCTGATCTGTGATGTGATTAACAATGCCAGGAGCCAGTGGGTGAGTGTGGCTGGTCCAAAGGCAAAGTAGGTTTTGCAGAGAACTGCGCTCTCAAATCACAACTGCACCATCAACTAGAACGAAAAGAGGGTGGTATAGTATGTGAAATGGCATGCTTTAAGATTGGTGAGTCTGATAGAAACATCTAGTTGCAGATTCTTTACTTTAGAATTTCCCACAGTCGTCATTCTAGATCCAGAGATTTTTCTTGAGCAGTACCCCTGCTTGCCATTAGGTGGCATCAATTGGTTCTGCGTGTGTTGCCGATGTCATCCATGCCAGATATGATGTTGCAGGCTCTATATAGGCAACACGCTAGGTAAGCGCCACAGAATGCTTCCTTATCAGCCAGGACCCTGTTAACCAAACTTTGGAAGGTAGCAGGGGCATTCTTCAAGCTAAAGGGCATTAGCCGGAACTGGTAATGTCTCTCAGGGGTTGAGAATGCGGGCCTTTCTTTTGCCCCCTCAGTCAAGGCGATCTGCCAGTACCCTGATGTTAAATAAAAGGTACTGAGGAATTTGGCAGCACTTAACCTGTCAATGAGCTCATCAGCTCGGGCGATGAGGTGTGTGTCAGTTTTAGTGATGGAGTTGAAACCTCAGTAGGCTACACAAAACTGAAGTTCTGGTTTGGCGCTCCGTGGGGCAGCCTTAGGTACCAGCACCACAGGGTTGGACCAACGACTGTTGGAGGTTTCAATCACCTCTAAATCTAGAATTTTGGCAACTTCTTCCTTGATGCTGTCCTTCACCCTGTCTGACAACCTGTACCCTTGTTCCTTACAGGGGGACTGTTTGCCCTGTCAATATCATGGACACACAGATGCGTGAGTCCAGGGATGAGAGAAAACAGAGAGGAGGACTGTTCCAGTAACTGGTAACAGTCACCTCGCTCGTCTAGGGCAAGGGAGTCAGCGAGGTTGACACTCTCCACTGACCCATCACTATGTTGTGCAGAGAGGAGGTCTGGGAGAAGTTCAGTCTCCTCTTCCAATCTCCCGTTGGTCACAAGGAGCATGCTGACTTCATATCTCTCAAAGTGAGTCTTTAACCTGTTTACATGAAGCACCCTTAGGGGGTTTCTAGGGATCTGGATGTCCACTAAGTGGCCTCCCCCTTTCGCTCCTTTACTTCATATGGGCTGGTACAACGATTCTGGATAGCCCTGGGCTCTGCTGATTCCATGACCCATACTTTGAAGCCAGGCTGAAACTATACCAGAGTGGCCTTCTGGTCATACCAGCATTTGATTACCTCTTGACTGGCCTCAATGTTGCTTTTGGCCTTTTTCCAGAATCAGTGCATCTGATTGCAGGAGGGCCAACATGTGGCAGATCATATCCTGGAGGGGTTTCCCAGGAACTTTCTCCCACCCCTCCCCGACAGTGCATAGGGGGACCCTAACAGGGTAGCCATAGAGAAGCTCAAAGTTACTGAACTGTACCCCTTCTGGGACACCTCTCTGTAAGCAAAGAGAGGGCATGGCAACAGGGCATCCTACATACACCTCATGGCCTCAGGTAGGCCTGTGATCATGCCCTTTAAGGTCTTGTTGAATCTCTCAACTATACCATTGGATTGAGGGTGATATGGTATGATGAACCTGTATGTTAAACCACACGCATCCCACATGGACTTCATGTATGCAGACATGAAGTTCGTGCCTCTGTCAGACATTATGGGCCTCATTACGACCCTGGTGGCCGGCGGAACACTGGCGGTAACACCGCCAACAGGCTGGCAGTGTTCCGCCAGCATAATATGACCGTGGCGCATTTGCCACGTTCATACCGCCGGGCCCTCCACTATACCTCCAGGCTTCCGCAGGGGGGTCATAATCCCCACGGCAGCATTGCCTTGGGGATTATGAGTCCCAAACCGCCAGCCTGTCCGTGGTGGTAAACACCGCCATGGAAAGGCTGGCGGTAAGGGGGACTCGGGGTGCCCCTGGGGGCCCCTGCACTGCCCATGCACTTGGCATGGGCAATGAAGGGACCCCCAGGCACAGCCCCATCGCGCATTTCACTGCCCGAATTTTGGGCAGTGAAATGCAAGATGGGTGCTGCTGCACCCGCTGCACATCAACATTGCCTCCAGCTCTATTATGAGCCGGCTTCAATGTTAATATGACTTTTCCGCTGGCCCAGCGGAAAAGTCATAATAGGGGACCAGCCATACTGCCAGCACTGGCGGTATGTTGGCTCCTGCGGCTTCGGCGTTCTTTTTGAAAGACCGCCAAATTTGTAATGAGGGCCTATCTCTTTGGGGAATCCCACACGGGCAAAAATCAACACCAAAGCTCTGATCACCATAGGTGCAGTCACCGTCCTTAGAGTAATTGCCTGTGGGTAGCATGTGGCATGGTCCACCAAGACCAGGATGAACCTGTTGGCTGGGGCTGTCTTGGGGTCCAATGGGCCAATGACGTCCATGCCCTCCCTTTCAATGGAGCTGCCAATGATGGGAAGTGGAAGTAGGGGAGCCTTCAGCTTTTTTCCTGACTTCCCACTGGCCTGGCAGGTGGGACAGGACTACAGAATGTATCTGAGGCTGCCTTCATTCTGAGCCAATAAAAGTGGGTGACAAGCCTGGCAAAGGTCTCGTCTTGCTCTAAATGTCCTGAAAGGGGTATGTCATGAGCCAAACCCAGTAAGAAGGCCCAGCAACACTGGGGGACCACCAGCACACTGCTGCCTAGTACCCAGAGAATTAGGCTCACTTTATAGGAGATATTTCTCCCAGTAGATCAGGTGATCCCCCCCAGAGTCTTCGCCTGCTGCATGTGCTGAGGTCTGTTGCCTCAAGCCCTCAAGAGTGAGACACTCTTTCTGTGCTTTGCAGAATTCCTCCCTGGTGGGCCCACCCTCAGCTTGCCAACCAGCAAGCTCAGGCAGGCCACCTAGGGTGGACATATCTTCCCCGGTTGGCTCAGGAGCCTCCTCCTCCGAGACCCCATCAACCTCCACCACACAAACTCCAGGGGCTGGTTTCCCAAGCACCTGCCCCTGTCCTTGGCAGCTGTCGGGCCATTCTTCCAGGCTCCAGACGCCCTTAACTCCCTTCCTGGGAAGCCATGGGCCGTGTGGTCATGCAGACCCACTCAGGAAATCACATCATCTCCAAGTGAGACCTGAGCTCTACCCCTCTCCAGTTACTGAGCTTTAGGTCATTGCCTAACAGACAATCTTCAGGCATGGCAGGACTCACAACTACTTTCCGACTGCCAGAGACCCCCCCCCACACTCAAAGGGAACCAGGGCCACTGGTAGATGGCTCTCGTGATTGTTTGTGACTATGACTTGGTGGAATGTGTTTGGTAGGACCTGCTGTGCTGACACCAGCTGACCTTTGACAGTAGTCATGCTGGCTCCTGTGTCACGCAGAGTCTTCACCTGCTGCCCATTAATGGTGACCCACTGCCTATACTTAGAAGTAATGGCAGGCATGTGGACTTTTGGCTCTATTTTCGCATCCCCCAGTGACACTAGGGTTACCTCTGCCTGTTCCCCAAAACTAACTGGGTCTACCTCCTCCCCAAGCGCTACACTAACCAACCCAGGTATTTGCCCACCAGTGGGGGGCTGTGCCCTCTTTGGATTTTTTGAGTCGCCCTTAGAGTGACCATACTTGGAGCACTCTGCACATTGATGTACAAACCTTCCTGTCTTATGATCAAAGGACCCCTTCCTCTTAGGATCAGACTGGGACTGGTTACCACTATTCCCTTTAGCATTATTTTGGGCACCTTTAGAGGACTCCTTATTTTTAAGATTTTCTCCCCTCTCTTTCTTCTGTTGGGAACCCTGACCACCTTTGTGGAACCCCCCACCCCAGATATCTTTTTAGATACTCTGGTGCTAGCCCAGATGTCCGCCTCCTCAGCAAGCTTCCGAGGATCAGTCAGCTTACTGACAACTAGGTGGTGGTGCAACTCTGTAAAGCAAATACTTAGCATATGCTCTCTCAGAATTAAATTGTACAACCCAACTTAATCACTGACTTTGCGTCCCATACCCAGCCATTCACTACCTTACTGGAAAAATCAATGACGTTTACCCAGGTTTGGTTGCTACTGTCCCTGAATCTTTGGTGATATTTTCCAGGGGTCTGTCCAAATTTGGCTATTAAAATGGTTTTCATGGGAGTATACTTGTTCTGGTCCCCAACCTTTAATGTTAGAAGTGTGTCCCTCCCAAGTGTAGGCACGTGTTTCCACAAACCAGTGCTCTTCAGGAACTCCGTGTGCCCTCAGTGCAACTTCATAAGCAATAAAACACTTGTCAATGTCATCTCCCACCACATAACTGGGCACCAAATCCTTGAGTAAATAAACCTTCTTGTCTCCATCAGGTACTGTACATAGGCTGCCACCATCACTCCCGGGTTCAGGCTGCCTAGCTTTGAGCTCCAGCTCTTTCAGATTCAGTTCATGAGCCAAGATAAGTTTCTTCTCAGCTAAGGCTCTCTCCTTTCCTCTGCGGTCGGGCCGTGACTTGAGGCGCGGCTCCCTGGTATTGCAGGGGGAACATATCAGGGTGTCATCCCCCACTGCTGTTGGCAGTTCCTCTGGAAAGCCATCCACTTGCTTCCCCAACTCATCATGCTCTTGTGAGCAGGCTTCTGCCCAGGCCCTCAGCGTCTTTTGGTACTCCTCCTTCTTGGAGGCTCCAAGGGTAGGTACCTTCACCCCCTTACAAAAGCCCTTCAGCTGGCTAAGAGTGTATCCCTCCAGTTTGGCCAGGTCAAACTCCTCAGCTCCACTTGCTGACCCAGCCAGAGACATGTTTATAGGATTGATTAGAAAATGTCAAGCAGGGAAAGGGTAGCAAAAAGAAAACAAATCAAATTGATCTTTAACTGTGGGTAGGTAGTGTACACGTAGCTATTGTATGGCACTGCACAAACACAAGTCCTATCCTCACCACTGATCACCAGTGTTAGAAATTGGGTTTCTAGTTGGCAGAAGTATGCACCCTTGTCCAAGTAGGGACCACAATCCCAGTTAGGATAAGTCACAGCACAACCTAAATTATTCAGTGCTCACTGTCCTGTAGCCTGGCACAGAGCAGGCAGACTTACCTTAGAAGGCAATATGTAAAGTATTTGTGCAATACATCATACAGTAACACAGTGAAAACACCACAACACTACATCACACAAGTTTAGAAAAATAGATAATACTTAACTGAATAAAATAAGGTAAAAACAACAAAAATCCAATAAGCCCAATCTGTAATATCACTTTTAAAAGGTTTAAAAGTGTCTCAATCCTTGGAAATCAATAGTTGTTTCTTTTTAACAAACAGTACCTGGGATGCATCAAAAATAACAATGCATAGAGGCCGCAGAGGAGGCGATGCGTGGCAAAATAAGGTGTTGCTTCAGATTTTCCAGCGCGGTACAGACGATGTGTCGTGTCATTTTTCAGGAGCACAGTCTTGGTTCCTCACTGCAATGCGGGGATATTTTGATGCCCAGGGACAATACGTTGAAAATCCTTGACATGCTGGTAGGAGGAGCAGGTGCTGCATCAATCCGGTAGGCGATACGTCTATTTTTCCGTCGCAAGGCAGGCTGCGTCGAATTTCCCGTTGCGAAGTTGGTGCTGTGTTGTTCCAGTCGGCGATGCAGACTTTGCATTGATGTTTCGACGCATGAGGATTTTCTTGAAGAGGTGAAGTATTTGTTGGTCCTATGCCTTTAGAAACAGGAGGGAGGCTCAATCCAACTCCTTGGAGAGCACTTTAGAAAGAAGGCAAAGTCCTTTCAGCAGAATCAGGAGCACCAGGCAGCAGGGCAACATACAGGAAAGCTGTCCTTCAGCAAAACAGTCCATATGAGTCGTTTGGACAGGCAGGCAGTCTCTCTGACAGAGTCCAGGTGTAGGTCCAGAAGTGTCCGCTTTGATGGGGTCAGAGACCCAGTTTATATACCCAAAAATGCCTTTGAAGTGAGGGAAACTTCAAAGAGTGGTTTTGAAGTGCAAAGGTTCCCCTTTCAGCTCCATCCTGTCTGCCAGGATCCCTATGGGGATTATCCTTTGTGTGAGGGCAGGCCATTGGACTTTGAAATGTAAGAGACAGCCTATCCACCCTTCTTGTCCAAAGATACCCATTCAGCATGGAGATGAATGCAGATGTGACTGAGTGTTCTGTGTTTATGGCTGTCTGGGTGGAATGCACAGGGGAGCTGTCAAACAGCACAGATCAGGCATGGTTTGGAGACAGGCTGTAGATGGCAGTAAATGCAGAGAAATGGCTACTTTCTAAAAGTGGCATTTCTAACAATATTAAGTCCAACTTTACCAGTAAGCAGGATTTTCTGTCACCATTCTGGCAATACTCAACACTTCCAGATCAGAATCTACCACTCAAAAGTATATGAGGGCAGTTCTAATGCTAGTCTATGAGAAGAGCAGGCCTCACAGTAGTGGAAAACAAATGTATGAGTTTTTCACTACCAGAACATGTAAAACACATAAGTACATGTCCTGCCTTTAACCTACATAGCACCCTTCTCTGTGGGTCGCCTAGGGCCTACCTTAGAAGTGACGTATACGTAGAAAAGGGGAGTTTAAGGCTTGGCAAGTAATTTTAAATGCCAAGTCGAAGTTGCAATGAAACTACACACACCGGCCTTGCAATGGCAGACCTAAGACATGGTTAAAGGGCTACTAATGTAGGTGGCACAATCAATGCTGCAACCCACTGGTAGCATTTAATTTACAGACCCTGGGCACATGCAGTGCACTTTACTAGGGACTTCCAGGTAAAAATAAATAACGCCAATTTGATAGAAACCAATGTTACAATGTTTAGATGAGAGAGCATATGCACTTTAGCACTGGACAGCAGTGGTAAAGTACAGAAAGTCCTAAAACTATCAAAAACAGGGTCAGAAAAATGGAGGGCGGCAGGCAAGAAGTTGGGGGATGACCACCCTAAGGCTGTCAGGTCTAACATGCACCTTATGTGCCAGTGGTGTCTGGAGTGTGACCATGACCCAAAGTGCTCTGAGTGCTGGACCATTAAACCGAAGGCTTTGAGTAAGTGGACCACAGGAGGGAGGCTCAATCCAACTCCTTGGAGAGCACTTTAGAAAGAAGGCAGAGTCCTTTCAGCAGAATCAGGAGCACCAGGCAGCAGGGCAACATACAGGAAAGCTGTCCTTCAGCAAAACAGTCCATATGAGTCGTTTGGACAGGCAGGCAGTCTCTCTGACAGAGTCCAGGTGTAGGTCCAGAAGTGTCCGCTTTGATGGGGTCAGAGACCCAGTTTATATACCCAAAAATGCCTTTGAAGTGAGGGAAACTTCAAAGAGTGGTTTTGAAGTGCAAAGGTTCCCCTTTCAGCTCCATCCTGTCTGCCAGGATCCCTATGGGGATTATCCTTTGTGTGAGGGCAGGCCATTGGACTTTGAAATGTAAGAGACAGCCTATCCACCCTTCTTGTCCAAAGATACCCATTCAGCATGGAGATGAATGCAGATGTGACTGAGTGTTCTGTGTTTATGGCTGTCTGGGTGGAATGCACAGGGGAGCTGTCAAACAGCACAGATCAGGCATGGTTTGGAGACAGGCTGTAGATGGCAGTAAATGCAGAGAAATGGCTACTTTCTAAAAGTGGCATTTCTAACAATATTAAGTCCAACTTTACCAGTAAGCAGGATTTTCTGTCACCATTCTGGCAATACTCAACACTTCCAGATCAGAATCTACCACTCAAAAGTATATGAGGGCAGTTCTAATGCTAGTCTATGAGAAGAGCAGGCCTCACAGTAGTGGAAAACAAATGTATGAGTTTTTCACTACCAGAACATGTAAAACACACAAGTACATGTCCTGCCTTTAACCTACATAGCACCCTTCTCTGTGGGTCGCCTAGGGCCTACCTTAGAAGTGACGTATATGTAGAAAAGGGGAGTTTAAGGCTTGGCAAGTAATTTTAAATGCCAAGTCGAAGTTGCAATGAAACTACACACACCGGCCTTGCAATGGCAGACCTAAGACATGGTTAAAGGGCTACTAATGTAGGTGGCACAATCAATGCTGCAACCCACTGGTAGCATTTAATTTACAGACCCTGGGCACATGCAGTGCACTTTACTAGGGACTTCCAGGTAAAAATAAATAACGCCAATTTGATAGAAACCAATGTTACAATGTTTAGATGAGAGAGCATATGCACTTTAGCACTGGACAGCAGTGGTAAAGTACAGAAAGTCCTAAAACTATCAAAAACAGGGTCAGAAAAATGGAGGGCGGCAGGCAAGAAGTTGGGGGATGACCACCCTAAGGCTGTCAGGTCTAACATGCACCTTATGTGCCAGTGGTGTCTGGAGTGTGACCATGACCCAAAGTGCTCTGAGTGCTGGACCATTAAACCGAAGGCTTTGAGTAAGTGGACCAATCCCTCAAAGCCTTTGGACTAAAGCCGAAGGCAGCTCTGCACTCGGCTGCAGGTAAGTCCCGATCTTGTCCGAGAAAAAAGTCTCGGAGCCTCTCATCTTCTTCATCCCACTCCAAGCCCTGGGGACATTCTGGTAAGTTGAGGCATAAGAAGAAGTCACAGAAGCCGAAACGTTCTTCGACCTCACCTTGTCTGTCGACCGACGAGACATGGGAGCAGCAGTATTGTGGATCGAGGCCTGCATCTGCAGAGCCTGCTTCTGGGCTGACTTTGCACTTCCCTGGGTTTCTGGAAGCCAGAGAGACCCCCTGGCCAACTTAGTGAATTTTATGAGGCCATGCACCTTGTTTTTGGGCATTCCGACTCCACTGACGTGCCTTCTGGCCCCGCGGAGTCAAAAGGGGCCCCTCCGTGTTCCGCAGCAGCAGCTTTGGCTTCAAGGGGCACCCAAGGATTCATTCAATATGACCTTCCCCAGCACCGGTTCTGACATCGACACTCCAGGCCCTGCCCCCCTTCCTCATTGCCAACGCCGACATGGAGCAAGATGGGCATCGTATGACGCAGACTCCAGCGCCGGTAGGGGCCTTGCCACCTATATCGGACCTTGAACTGTATTACTATGGGCTAGGCTACAGTGAGTAAGGGGAGGGATAGCTGGGCCCCTTAGGATACCAGTTGCAAGATCCCAGTGTATGGACCTGGGTGAAGCCAATGCACTGGATACATCCCCAGATACTGGCATGCTCTCTCTCCCTACTATGGCTACGGAGGAGGGAACTTCATATTCAGTGGTGGTGAGGAGAGCAGCTTGTGGTCCTGGACCTTGAGCTGCCTTTATTGACAGTCAGGACTAACCTCCTGACAGAGGTCTTTCAGCCTGGGGCTTCATCCACTGAACCCCTGCTTCCCTTAAATGAAGCCCACATGGATGTCCTTCTGGGTACCGGATCTAAACTCAACACATGGGCTCCTGTGAACAGGACAATTGCTCACCGCCATCTCTCTGCACTGGATGACCCAGGGTTCCTCACGCAACACCCTACCCCTGACAGCTTGGTTATCCAAGCCTCTACTTCAAGGGGGGGGGGGCTCTTTCACACCCCCGATAGGGAATCCTAGATGCTGGGCACACTTGGGAAGAAGATGTTTTCTTCTGCTAGCTTGCCATTGCAGTTGATGAGCACCTCATGCCTTTTAGGCCATTATTCCCACATGCTGTAGGATGCAATTGCACAAGTGTTGTCACAGGTACTGGAGGAGGCCTGTGCTATATTTTCCCAAGCAGTTGCTGATGGGAGAGACACAGCAACGTTCTCGACCTGATGTGGGCTTGACATGATCGACTTACTGGGCAGAGCAGTTGCTTTGACAGTGGCCTTGAGGCGCTACGCCTAGGTGAGGGCACCTGGCTTTTCGGGGGATGTCCAAGCTAACACTATGGACATGCCCTTTTATGGCACCCATCTCTTCAGAGAGAAAGCAGACTTGGCTCATGAACGCTTCAAAGATTCTCGTGCTAAGGCCAGGTCCTTGGGCCCCAGCAGTGGCCCCTCGTCCTCCTCAGTCTGCTTTTCGCCCCTTTCGCTGCTAGTGGCACGGTTGCTGCCCAGCATCTGCGTGTCCGGGCACGTGCGATCCATTAGCATGGATCAGGGAGCCAGCGGGCTGGCCAGTCATGCAGCTTCTTCCAAACATTACCAGTCTGTCACTTCACCACCAGGGACCAGTCGGAAACAGGATCTGTCGTCACCTGCTCTGAAGGCAGTCCATCACATCGGACAGGTGGGTTTTGCAGATAGTCTGAATGGGCTACTTCCTCCCCTTTAAGTCTGCCCTTCCATCCATGCCACCATCCTACGATCGAATGATGGAGGATCACTTGGTACTTTTCCAAGAGAACGTTATGGCTCTCTTGGCCAAGGGAGCCATAGAGAGGGTCCCTGTGCCAGAAGTAGGTTGTGATAGCTCTTCCTGCTTCCTTCTGGTGCCTAATTCTCTTTCTCAAGAAGGAGAAGTTCAAAATGCTCATTCTGGCTCAGGTTTTATCTGCTCTCAACCCAGGAGACTGGATGGTAGTGTTGGACTTGCAGTATGCTTATTTCCATATTCTCGTCCTGCCTGCCCACAGCCGTTACTTGTGGTTCATGGTGGGCCACGAGCACTTTCAGTTTATCGTGATCCCCTTTGGCCTTACCAGCACCCTTCAGGTGTTCACCAAGATGATGGTGGTGGTCACAGCTCATCTGTGCAGGTCAGGAATGTCAGTCTTCCCCTACCTCAATGACTGGCTGTTGAAGGCGGGCTTGCCCCAGACTGTCATCTCCCACCTCCAGACTATGGCAGACCTGCTGCATTATCTGGGGTTCACAATAAATGTGCCAAAGTCACACCTGACTCCCTCTCAGACGCTTCCTTTCATTGGAGCTGCTATGGACACAGTGCAGGTTCTGGCTTATCTTCCTGAGAAGCGAATCCAGCATTTTCAGGCTATGATACCGATGTTTCAACCTCTACCCTGGATTGCAATGAGAATAACTCTGAGACTGCTCGGCCTCATGGCCTCTTGCATCCTGTTGGTGACACGTGGCAGATTGCATATGCAGGCTCTGCAGTGGGCATAGCATCAGGAAAATCTCTCCGACATGGTCCAGATCTCAGAGGGAACTGCACAAGATTTGCACTGGTGGTTAACGAACTGAGATTCGGTCAGAGGCAGATCTTTCTCTCTTCCCCCACCAAATCTAACAGTAGTGAGAGATGCGTCACTCCTGGGTTCTCCGGCCGAGTACGAACTCCATATCATATCTAGGCCATCAGGCTGGCATTGAAAGCAATTCTACACTCTCTCAAGGGGAAGGTGGTACAGGTGTTCACGACAACACCACCACCATGTGGTACTGCAGTAAGCAGGACGGAGTGGGGACAATGGACTCTTTGTCAAGAGGCTCTTCAACTCTGGAGATGGCTGCATCATCAAGGCATTTCCCTGATGGTTCAACATCTGTTGGCTCTTGTCAGAGCAGGTGAACTCAACAATTCTTAGTCGATCACGAATGCCTTCTCCATCTGGACGTGGGGCAAGGTATCATTCAGAAGTGGGAAGAGCATTGGTTAGATCTGTTTGCCTCCGCAGAGAACGTGCAGTGTTAGCAGTATTGTGCATGTGAGTTTCTGAACCAGCACTCGCTCTGCAACACTTTTTGTCTCGAGTGGAATTCAGCCCTCCTGTACACCTTTCTGCCCAGACCACTTCTGCCCAGAGTTCTTAGGAAGATCAAGAACAACCGGGCCTAAGTGATCCTTGTGGCTTTGGACTGGGCATGAAGAGTCTGCTATCCTTAGCTATTGAGCATGGCGATCAATCCTCCAAACATACTGCCCATTTGGGAGGATCTTCTGTCACATCAGCAGGGTAGGATTCTTTACCCAAATATATCCAGTCTCTGCCTTCTTGCATAGAGATTAAGCAGCAGCAGTTGACAGCTTTAGACATTTTCCCAGAGTCTGTAATGTTCCCTTGGCAGCCAGGCATGCCTCCACCAAAATGGTATATGCCTTCCGTTGAAAAAAAGTTATGGCATGGTGCACAGTCAAGTCTGACCCTCTTTATGCCCCTTTTTCTGAGGTCCTATGTTTATCCTTTCTGTGGCCCAGTGGGGCTCTGCTTTGGGCACTCTCAAATGTTATTTATCTGCTATTTCTTCATTTTTTGAGGTTGCCTGAATAACCTTCTTTGTTTAAGTTTCCTATTGTTTCTAGGTTCCTAAAAGACCTTACTCCATCCCCATTCATTATGCCCCAATGGGATTTTAATTTGGTTCTGACATTCCTAATGTGCACTCCTTTTGGGCCTCCTCACAAGTATCCTTTCAGGCTTCTGACATTAAAAACAGCCTTCCATGTAGCCGTTACCTCTGCCTGCAGGCATTGTCATCCAAGCCACCCTACCTTTCCATCTATCCTGATAAAGTGTGGCTTCATTTTTGCCAAAAGTGGTCACGCCCTTTAATGTAGGTGAATCCATCACTTTATCTACTTTTTATGCACCCCGACATCCTTCTAAGGAAGAGGAGAGACTATGTTGCCTGGACCCCAAAATAATGTTGGCGTTTGTTGGACTTTTTTGCTTATGCAGGGTCATCACCAATCTTTTTGCCTCCTGCCTCCTATTGTTTCTGACCTGTTGCTGTTGGCTTTTGAACTCTGAGCACTTTACCACTGCTGACCAGGGCTAAAGTGCTTATGCTCTCTGTGTAAATTATATTGTTGATTGGTTTAGCCATGAGTGGCATATTTGATTTACTGGTAAGTCCCTAGTAAAGTGCACTAGAGGTGCCATGGCCTGTAAATCAAATGCTACTAGTGGGCCTGCAGCACTGGTTGTGCCACCCACATAAGTAGCTCTGTAATCATATCTCAGACCTGCCACTGCAGTGTCTGTGTGTGCAGTTTTAACTGTAAATTCGACTTGTCAAGTGTACCCACTTGCCAGGCCTAAACCTTCCCCTTTCTTACATGTAAGACACCCCCAAGGTAGGCCCTAGGCAGCCCCCAGGGTAGGGTGCAGTGTATGGTTAAGGTAGGACATATAGGCCCTCATTATGACCCTGGCGGTGTTGCACCGCCAGGGCCAACGGGGGCGGGAGCACCGCCGACAGGCCGGCGGTGCTCCCTTGGGCATTCTGACCGCGGCGCTTTGGCCGCGGTCAGAACTGGAAAACCGGCGGTCTCCCGCCGGTTTTCCGTTGCCCATTTGAATCCCCCATGGCGGCGCAGCTCGCTGCGCCGCCATGGGGGATTCTGACACCCCCTACCGCCATCCTGTTCCTGGCGGTTCGCCCGCCAGGAACAGGATGGCGGTAGGGGGTGTCGCGGGGCCCCTGGGGGCCCCTGCATTGCCCATGCCAATGGCATGGGCACTGCAGGGGCCCCCGTAAGAGGGCCCGCTAGTATTTCACTGTCTGCATAGCAGACAGTGAAATACGCGACGGGTGCAGTAGCACCCGTCGCACCTTCCCACTCCGCCGGCTCGATTACGAGCCGGCTTCATGGTGGGAAGGTCGTTTTCCCCTGGGCTGGCGGGCGGCCTTTCGGCGGCCGCCCGTCAGCCCAGGGGAAAAGTCAAAATACCCGCCGCGGTCTTGCGACCGCGGTACGGTATTTTGACGGCGGGACTTTGGCGGGCGGCCTCCGCCGCCCGCCAAGGTCCGAATGAGGGCCAAAGTAATGTGTTTTATCTGTCCTGACAGTGAAATATTGCTAAATTCGTTTTTCACTGTTGCAAGGCCTGTCCCTCTCATAGGTTAACACGGGGCTACCTTAAATCTGATTGAAATGTAGATTCCCTATGGGAGTGGATGGACATGTGGAGTTTGGGGTCTCTGAGCTCACAACTTAAAAATATTTTTTTTAGTAAAGTTGATTTTAAGATTGTGTGTTTGAAAATGCCACTTTTAGAAAGTGAGCATTTTCTTGCTTATACCATTTCTGGGACTCTGCCTGTTTGTGGATTCCCTGTCTGGGTCAGTTTGACAGTTGAGCTGGTTGCACCTCACACTAGACAGTGACACAAAGGGAGCTGGGGTGTAGTCTGCATTTCCTGACGAGCCATCTGTGCAAGGAGGGAGGGGAGCAGTGGTCACTCACACCTGAAAGGGCTGTGCCTGCCCTCACACAATGCAGTCTCCAACCCCCCAGTGAGTGTCTGTGGCCTGGCCTGGGCAAGGCAGGATTTCACATTTAAAAGAGACTTTACTTTGAAGTAGGCCTACTTCGAAGGAGAAAATGGGTATAAGAAGGGCACTCAAAACCACAGACTTTAGAACACTTCTGGAAACCAAGAGGAACCTCTGCCTGGAGAAGAGCTGAGGAAGAAGAGCTGCCCTGCCTGTGACTGTGCTTTGTGGAGCTATCCTGCAGTTGCTGCTTCTGCCAGAGTAAGAGGGCAAAGACTGGACTTTGTGTGCCTTCCATCTTGAGAAGAACTCTCCAAGGGCTTGACTTAGAGCTTGCCTCCTGTTGTTTGAAGTCTCAGGGACATCAAAGACTTCTCTCTGCCAGCACCTGGAGTCTCTGGAGAGACTCCTACTCTGCCCTGTGGTGCCCATCCAGTTCCTGGGACCCTGAAAGGAGAAGCTGGCAGCCTAAAAGGAGGAAATCCACGCACAGAGCGCCATGCGGGGAAAAGATCGCCGCAACTCCAATCTACGGCTGAAGAAACGAGGCGCCGCCGGCTCCGCGGCTAAAAATCAACGAATTGAAGAATCGACGCACGGAGCTGGAGAAATGACACGCAGCATTGCTGACGGAGGCTGGGAGAGCACAACCCGCGCTGCGTGGATTTCGGATCATCGTGCATCTGGATTTCCAATGCAAGCACCGCTGGGCGTGTAAAATACAACGCAAGGCCTGCCCGGACCCGAGAGCGCTGACCGGATCGACGCATCGCTCTCCTGCGGAGAGCAGAAACGATGCGCCCCGACCTGACGAAAGGAGAAACGACGCAAGGTCTCACTCGTGAGTGAAATCGACGCATCGCAAGCCCTTTTTGACACACACTCGTCTGTGCGGAGTTATTTTTTACGCACCTAAGTTAAATTTTCACGCTAACAGTGTTAGTGTGTGTTTTAAACTACATAAAGACTCTTTTTGCTTTTTAATTGATAACTTGACTTGTGTATTGTGGATTTTTGTCGTTTTGGTTTTGTTTTGTTTAGATAAATATTTTCTATTTTTCTAAACCTGTGTTGTGTCATTTTTGTAGTTTTTTCATAAATTTTCTGTGTGTGTTGGTACAAATTCTTTACACCTAGCACTCTGAAGTTAAGCCTACTGCTCGTGCCAAGCTACCAATGGGGTAAGCAGGGGTTAGCTGAGGGTGATTCTCTTTTACCCTGACTACAGTGAGGGTCCTTGCTTGGACAGGGGGTAACCCGACTGCCAACCAAAGACCCCCCTTTCTAACAGAGTTCTACCTTGATCGTACAAAAGAGTTCCGGGTGGATGATCAGCTCATTGTCAGTTATCTGGGTGCAAATAAAGGTTGGGCAGTGCAGAAGAGAACCATCTCCCAATGGGTCATACTCTTCATTAAAATGTGCTACACACTGGCTAGGAAGCAACCCTCTGAGGGTTTGCATGCTCATTCTACCAGAGCTAAAGCTGCAACCTCTGCATTAGCACGCGGGGCTCTAGTCCTTGACCTCTGTCAGGTGGCAACATGGGCGTCTCTGCACATGTTTACTAAACACTACTGCCTAGACAGTCAGGTCTGTAGGGACGGGCACTTTGGGCAGTTTCGGTCCTGCAGGACTTTCTTGTATGATCTTAGTTGGCATCCCACCTCTGGGGATGATATTGCCTGGGTATCTATTTTAAGGTAAGGAATCTGCAACTAGATGTCTCTATCAGATGGACAAGTTATCTTCAGTAAACCCTCATCTGGTAGAGACAATAACTAGTTGCAGATTCCTTACTTTAGAATATCTCCCAGATGTCAGTCTGGACCTGGAGATTTTTCTTGAGTAGTACCCCTGTGCACGGTTAAGTAGTGCAGACCTTTAAGAGTTGCATATGCATCATGTGCATAGAAAGTTTTACTATATTAGCAAGATATCTGCTAATTGTATTGGTGCATGCTCTTGAAGGACTCTCTTTATTGTGTGTGCTATGGGATCATCTTTTTTTGTAATTTGGTTATCAATGCATGGTAACAGCTGATTTAGCTGCACAATATAGTACAACTTGTTTATATATACTTTTTTGTACTTTATGCACATGAAAATAAAGGATATTCAACAAAACAAATATTGTCACATGTACTTTGCACCATATAAGTTCTGTTTTTCACATGAACGATTATTACATTAGAACATGCTGCTTAAATATTCTCTTCATGTTTTCATTTTTCGTAGACTATGACAGGGGAGTGGATCCCTTTTGAAGATGTGAGTGTGAAAAGCCATGCAACCAACAACAATATTTTGGGCTATGTGATTCGTAGGATAATGGAAATTATTAACCCACCTGAACCTATTGCTCCACCACCCGTGTTCCCTCCGGTCCCTTTCAAGGGATGTATCTTGGGGAAAGTGTTGTCTGGGAAAAGCTCCTGCCTGAAATACTTGGAAAAAGGTATTGTTTGATTCCTTATTTATTTTTTGCAGCCATAAAATCTATTAGCTTCTATCCTTACAAAGCTCTGTATATACTAGATCAAAATGAGTGCACAGAGTCCAGCGGTTCCCCAGAGGCTTCACAGAGGCTAAAGTAGATAATACTAAAGCTCTTTTTTGTGGTAGTGTGGTCGAGCAGTTAGGCTTATCAGAGGGTAGTTCAAAGCATTTGTTGTAAACACATAGTCAATAAATTAGGCACACACTCAATGACTAACTCCAGGCCAATTATTTTTTTATAGCAAAAATAGATTTTGTTACTTTATTACTAGAACCAGAAGAATTTTGTTGCAGGTAAGTTCAGTTGCAAGTAGGTATCAAGCACATGTATGAAATGTACTTTGTTTGGTATTATCAGATAAAGCAGTTTACAAGTAAGTAGAAAATTTATATTTCAGAAGGTGACACAGTGCAATTTTCCATAGGAGTCCATAGAGTTCTAGGGTGAGAAAAGTATTAGAATAGACAACAAGTAAGTACACAACTTACAATTCCAGTTTTGGGGTTTTAGGATGTCCACTGGTCAAGGTTTAGGCTGACCCTAAAAGTGCAGCCCCAGCAACACAGGCCGGCTGGGTGTAGAGATCAAAGTTAGCATCGGGTTTACAATGGAATTTTATGTGGACAGGGGGTTGCTTAGAAGAGATCTGCCTGCAGGTAAGTACCCGCGTCTTCGGAGGGCAGACCTGGGGGATTTAGGCAACCACTGGAAGGGTCACAGGTTAGCACTAAACACACACCCTCAGTGGCACAGGGGCAGCCGGGTGCAAACAAAGCGTTGGTCTCCCAATGCTTTTCAATAGGGGGACACCAGGGGTCACCAAGATACTGCAGACTGGGTCCGGGTGGTAGGTCCCGGGACACGACAGGCTGGACAAGGAGGAGGCCTGCCTACTGAACATTGCTGGACCAGTGGTCAGATTCACCAAAGCCAGGGGGCTGCGAGTGCAGGGGTACCTTTGGGCATCGGGTATCTTCATCCAGTTTGCTTGTGTTCTTGGGGGTACTTTGGATTTAGGCTGCAGGTGTCATAGTGTTGGCCAGGAGGGGTCAGCCCAGGGTGGACACAAAGTCAGAATCGCCTGGGGACCTACTCTGGACACAGGACATGGGAGTCTGGTGCAGAGTGGGCAGGACTCGCGGATCCGAGGCGGTTATGGAGTCCTTTCATGGAGTTTCTTGTGGACAGGGCCACTGTACTTGGGCGTTCTTGGTCCCCTGGTGAGCAGGCAGTCCTCTGGGGGTTTTGGGAGGTTGCTGGTCCTACAGAATGCATCGCCTTTCGCTTCTGAAGCTGCAGACAGACAGGTAGGGCTGGGGCCCAGTCAGTTGGTGTCTGGAGTCTTCTGTGCTGGGGTCAGCTTTTAGCAGTCCTTATTCTAGCTTCTTTCTTCGTTTCTTCCTACGATCGCCAGGAATCTGGTGAGCTAGGTTCAGGTGAGCCCTTAAATCCTAGATTTAGGAGTGTTACAGGAGTCAGAGGGCAGTAGCCAATGGCTCCTGTCCCTGAGGGTGGCTACACCCTTCCTGTGCCCACTCCCTTTGGAGGCACACTCCTAACCCTACTGGTCCCTGTCCTCGAAACCAAGATGAAAGATTCTGCAGGGGGGTTACTTCAGCTCTGGACCCCTTACCTGTGGTCCTAGCTGGAGTGGTCTCTCTTTCCTTTTTACCTAATTTTTGTGCTGGACTTGCCGCCAAAAGTAGGGCTTCATCCGGGGAGCAGGCATCTCCTCTAGCTAGAGTGCCCTGGGGTACTGTAAATGGAGGCCTGAGCCTTTGATGCTTATTGCCAAGTGTTACAGTTCTTGCGGGGGGAGAGGTGTGAAGCACCTCCACCCAGAACAGGCTTTGTTTCTGGCCTAAGAGAGCACAAAGGCTTTTAACCCATGAGGTCAGAAACCTGTCTTTTAGTGGCAGGCTTACACAGACTGATTAGCCTCACACTAAAGGGTTGGTTAAAATACTGGGGACATCTTTACAATGCCCTCTTGATGCATTGCACAATAAATCCAACACTGGCAGCAGTGTGGGTTTATTGTGCTGTGAAGTTTGATACCAAACTTCCCAGCCTTCAGTGAAGCCATCATGGAGCTGTGGCGTTCATGATGACAAACTCCCAGCCCATGTACGTAATATGGCCACACTGCACTTACAATGTCTAAGAATGGAGTTAGACACTGTAGGGGCATATTGCTCATGCAGCTATGCCCTCACTCGTTGTATAGTACACCCTTCCTTAGGGCTGTAAGGCCTGCTGGAGGCGTGACTTAACTATGCCACAGGAAGTGGTTTGTGGGCATGGCACCCTGTGAGGGATGCCATGTCAACTTTACCCTTTTCTCTCCACCAGTACACACAATCTGTAATGGCAGTGTGCATGGGTTTGGTGAGGGGTCTCTTAGGGTGGCACGGTATGTGCTGCAGCCCTTGGGGACCCTCCCTGGTCACAGGACCCTTGGTACCACTGGTACCTTTTACAAGGGACTTATCTGTGTGCCAGGAGCGTGCCAATTGTAGAAACAATGATACCGTTTTAGGGAAAGAACACTTGTGCTGGGGCCTGGTAGCAGGATCCCAGCACACTCTCAGTCAAGTTAACATCAATATCAGGCAAAAAGTGGGGAGGTGACCATGCCAAAAGGGCACTTTCCTACACCTTTATAATCATCATGAAGGAGATGCTGCTTGTTATCCTTAATATGCTTTAAATTTAAAATAAGAGTTGATTGTAATAGTAATGTGTAAAAAAAGAATTTCTAGTAAATGGACTCTCACTTCTCAACAGAAGGCACTGGAGAAGTATAAACACTAGTGTTCATGCACCTGATACCAGCCACCCAACTATGAAGTCTCCATTTAGTAAGTGGAGATATCATGATTAAGCCAGCTGGTGGCAGCTTTACACTCATACACATTCAGTGTGATGACACACTTGATGGAATGTGTTTGGCATGGAGTGGTGCAACAGTTCTTGTAGTATGTGATGTCATCTGGAATTACAAAAGAACAAAAGGTAATTATGGTAATGTGACAATGAAGCAGTTGAAATAAAAAAAGGCTAGATCGGACTGAAGAATTAGAGGGGGTGGATGAAAGAGAGAAGCAAGGCAGTAGTGAATTGCTGGAGGAAAATAATGGTGGGCAGGATATGGGTTGATGTAATAGAGTTGCATATAGAACCATGAAAGAAGGATTAGTTAAGGACACCAAAATGAATAAGAGGTACAGAAGAGTATAATGCTGCTATAGAAGAGGTGGTTTGGAGTATGGTACTTTCGTCCCTATAAGATTTTGAAATAGTTTGTGCCAAACCTAAGGTTCCATAGAAAAGGATCTAATTAATGTGTTGCCAGTGCTGTGAATGCGGGGAGAGACAGGGAAAGGGAGGGAGAAGAATTAGGTTCCCAAATAGAATTGTCTCAGGGATAACAGTGTGCAACCTCTGTGTTATGGAGTTCTCTCCAGTTTAAAAACAGAGGACAAGTGAATATATTGAATCCACAGGCGAGAATAGGTGATCAAAGATAAAGATAAAAGCTTACTGATTTTGACAGTGGAGGTTATCGTATTTAGCCTAGGGCCAACAAGGATCCCAGCTGTAAACACCAGGACACTGCTGTAAACACACTGGTAATCTAGAACTATAAGAGGCAAACACAGCAACAAAATGTAATGAGGAAAAGGGAACTAGGGAAAGACAGCAAGGATCAAGGTGGGCCTGCAGCACTGATTGTGCCAACCACATATGTAGCCCTGTAAACATGGCTCAGACCTGTCACTGCAGTGTCTGTGTGTGCAGTTTCAAACTGCCAATTCGACCTGGCAAGTGACTAAAACCTTCCCTTTTGGTACATATATGGCACCCCTAAGGTAGGCCCTAGGTAGCCACATCGGCAGGGTGCAGTGTATGTTAAAGGTAGGACATGTACTTGTGTCGTACTTGTGTCTTTTTACATGTCCTAACAGTGAAATACTGCCAAAGTCAGTTTTCTGTGTTGCAAGACCTATCTCTATCATAGGTTAACACGGTAGCTGCCTTTAAATATCCTTAGAGTGTAGTTTCCCTTTGAGAGCAGATAGAAATGCGGAGTTTGGGGTCTCTGAACTCACAATTTAAAAATGCATCTGTTAGTGAAGTTGGTTTTTGGATTGTGTTAGAGATAGGGTTTTTGGTTGGCAGTCAGGTTACACTCTGTCCAAGCAAGAACCCTCACTCTAGTCAGGATAAGTCACACACAATCCAAAATTAGCCTGTGCCCACCCTCTGGTAGCTTGGCACGAGCAGTCAGGCTTAACTTAGAAGGCAATGTGTAAAGTATTTGTGCAATAAATCATACAATACCACCATATAGCACCACAAAAATACACCACACAGTGTTTAGAAAAATATATAATATTTATCAGGATAATTGTAGGTCAAAACTAATAAAGTTGCAATGTGAATTTGTAGAGATATCACTGAAAAGTGATATGAAGTGTCTTAAGTCTTTAAAAAGCAAACAAAGTCTCTTTCAAGCACAAAGTACCTGGTTTAGAGTGGAAAATCTCCTCAGAGGGCCACAGAAGAAGAGATACATGGAAAAAGGGTGTGTGCGTCGATTTCTCCCCAGCACACACGGACTTGCGTCGTTATTTTCCACGCGGGGAAGTCGTGCGTCGTTTTCCGGCGCGCGGGCAGTCTCTTTCTGTGGATCGCGAGGATTACCAGATGTCCCGGGTCTGTGCGTGGATTTTCCTGCTTGTTTTCCGGCTGCGCGTCGTTCTGCGGGGCTGAGCATCAAAATTTCGATCTCACAGCAGGTGTTGCGTCGATTTCTCCTCTGGAGGTCGGGCGCATTGTCCTTGCGAAGCCATGCGTCGAAGTTCCGGTCGTCCCGAAGGTGTCGCGTCAATCAGCGTCAGTGTGCAGCGTTTTTCTCGCCGCGGAACAAGCTGTGCATCGAAAATTTCGGCGCACGGAGCGTCCAAGTGAAAAAGAGAAGTCTTTTTGGTCCTGAGACTTCAGGGAACAGGAGGCAAGCTCTATCCAAGCCCTTGGAGAGCACTTTCACAGCCAGACAAGAGTTTAGCAAGGCAGCAGTCCTTTGTAGAAAGCAGACAGGTGAGTCCTTTGAGCAGCCAGGCAGTTCTTCTTGGCAGGATGTAGTTTCTGGTTCAGGTTTCTTCTCCAGCAAGTGTCTGATGAGGTAGGGCAGAGGCCCTGTTTTATACCCAAATGTGCCTTTGAAGTGGGGGAGACTTCAAAGAGTGGCTAAGAAGTGGACCAGGTCCCCTTTCAGATCAATCCTGTCTGCCAGGGTCCCAGTAGGGGGTGTGGCATTCCTTTGTGTGAGAGCAGGCCCTCCACCCTCCCAGCCCAGGAAGACCCATTCAAAATGCATATGTATGCAAGTGAGGCTGAGTACCCTGTGTTTGGGGTGTGTCTGAGTGAATGCACAAGGAGCTGTCAACCAAACCCAGCCAGACGTGGATTGTAAGGCACAGAAAGATTTAAGTGCAAAGAAATGCTCACTTTCTAAAAGTGCCATTTCTAGAATAGTAATATTAAATCCGACTTCAACAGGCAGCAGGATTTTGTATTACCATTCTGGCCATACTAAATATGACCCTCCTGCTCCTTTCAGATCAGCAGCTGCCACTTCAACAATGTATGAGGGCATCCCCAATGTTAGCCTATGAAGGGAGCAGGCCTCACAGTAGTGTAAAAACGAATTTAGGAGTTTTACACTACCAGGACATATAACTACACAGGTACATGTCCTGCCTTTTACCTACACAGCACCCTGCTCTAGGTGTTACCTAGGGCACACATTAGGGGTGACTTATATGTAGAAAAAGGGGAGTTCTAGGCTTGGCAAGTACTTTTAAATGCCAAGTCGAAGTGGCAGTGAAACTGCACACACAGGCCTTGCAATGGGAAGCCTGAGACAAGGTTAAGGGGGCTACTTAAGTGGGTGGCACAACCAGTGCTGCAGGTCCACTATTAGCATTTAATCTACAGGCCCTAGGCACATATAGTGCACATTATCAGGGACTTATAAGTAAATTAAATAGTCCAATCAGGTATGATCCAAAGTTACCATGTTTAAAAAGGGTGAGAGCATATGCACTTTAGCACTGGTTAGCAGTGGTAAAGTGCGCAGAGTCTAAAAGCCAGCAAAACAGGGTCCAAAAAGTGGAGGGAGGCAGGCAAAAAGTTAGGGGTGACCACCCTAAGGCATGTCAGGTCTAACAGATTGTTAGATTGAAAATGCCACTTTTAGAAAATAGACATTTTCTTGCTTAAACCATTCTGTGACTCTGCCTGTTTATTTATTTCCTGTCTGGGTCCGACTGACAGTTGGGCTGTTTGTGAACCTCCTCTAGACAGTGACACAAAGGGAGCTAGGGTGTAGCCTGCACATCCTGACTAGCCTATCTGGGCTAGAGTGGAGGGAGGAATGGTCACTTACACCTGAATGGGCTGTGTCTGCCCTTACACAGTGCAGTCTCCAACCCACTGGTATGTGTCTGGGACCTGGCCTGGGCAAGGCAGGATCCTGTAAACAACAGAGACTTCTCTTTGAAGTTGGGCAACTCCAAAGGCAGAAAGGGGTATAAGTATTGGACCCAAAACCCCAGACTTTAGACCACTTCTGGATTCCAAAAGGAACCTCTGCCAAGAAGAAGAGCTGAAGAGCTCAGGAGAAGGGCTGCCCTGCCTGTGAAAGGAGACAAAAACTGCACTTTGTTGTGCATTCCTGCTTGCGAGCTATCTCCAAGTGCTCGGACTGAGCTCCTGTTTTTCAAGCCTCCGGGACAGCAAAGTCTTCACGAACCAGTCTCTGAGTGTGCATTCTGTAGACTCTAGCTTGCCACATGGTGCCATTCCAGTTCCTGGGCCCCTGAGAGTGAATTTCTGGTGAAATCTAGTGAAACGAGGGCAGATGACACAGTGCGACTTCCTAAGGACGCCGCTGCGCGGAACCCGTAACACCACCTGCACCTGAAGACGTGGACCTTGCAGAAGTGCGATGACCCCACTGACCTCGCAGGCCCTGCATCACCTACGCAGCTGACTTCTCAAGAACTCACAAGATCGGAGTGTCGTAGCACCGATGTTCGTGACACCCGACTCTGTCGCAGCTCCTGTGACGTGAACGCAACCCCATAGGGTCACCCCGCCGCATTGCGACTTCGCCGGATTTCGACTTTGCTGGAAGTACCGCAGGACCGACTCCTCACCTCCACCGCTCCGCATCAAGGACCTGACGCTTCCGCTCCTTTGCGTTGCAGCACCGGAACTGACGCTGCCACAGATCCGGCAACACCTCCCACTACGACTCCATGCCCTGGCCTGTTTTCCACACTTTTGCTAAGGTTCTGTACCTGGGGTCCGTGTGACTCTGTAAACGGCTCCAGTGGCATTGCATTGTGGGAAACAACTCCGTCACAACGCCACTTAACATCAAATTGCAACATTGCTGCTTCTAGGCACTATTTTTGTGTTTTAATTGCTAAAATCATTTTTAATTGTGTACTGTGGATATTTTTTATATTTGGTCTTGTTTATTTAGATGAATGTTTATTATTTTTCTAATCCTGTGTGGTGTCCATTTTGTAATGTTTCACAGTATTACTGTATATGTTGTTACAAATACTTTACACATTGATTTTGGGTTAAGCCTTTCTGCTTGTGCAGAGCTACCAAGGGGCTGGGTGGGGGTTAACCAGGTGTGTTTCTCCTTAAACCTCACTAGAGTGAGAGTCCTTGCTTGGACAGGGGGGAACTTGACTGCCAACCAAAGACCCCATTTCTAACACTGACAGATCATGTTACAGTCCACAGATTATCTGGATGGTCAGTTCTCATGGTCTCTGTTCACATCATATCCACTTGGTCATGGCCCCAAAGCTCCCAAATGCACCCTAGAGTCTGGAGCAAAGGGGTATGTAAGAGGGGCAGTCAGAAGGGCTAGCAGCCCAAGTAATATAACATTTAAATGATATCCTTTTAGTAGAACACTTAGGAGCTATTCAGTGGAGTTATCAGGGAATCTGACCTGTGGGCCGAAAATGAGACAATTGTGAATAACTAACAAGGACCATATCACCTCATGAAGATAGACCCATGGCCATCGTGGGTGCAGGTTGGGCAGGAGTGAGGCAGGCTACAGTATAAGTGAAATGTAAGTTAACCAGGGAATCAGTGCCTCATGCTATGTGACTTTCACAAAATGTTCCTGTGAGAAAATACCCATTTTTGGGGTGGTCGCTTGACCTTATACCATGGCCAATAGGGGTGCTCTGACCCCTGCAACATGTACAAAGTTGCTGATTACTAATTGCTATATTTAACTCTCATATAAGACCATAGTGTGCAGTGCAGAAATACACCCATGAGATGGAAAGCTAAATTTCACTTGTGATTTCAGTGCCTGTTGTGCCACCCACTAGCTTCAGGCCTCTTTTTGACAGGGAAAACCTCCCTTTTAAATATTAGTAAGTCACCCATCTGGGCTTTGTAGCCCACAAGGTAGGGTGCATGGTGCATTGTGTATTTAGAAGTGGGGCATGTAGAAATGTGATGTTACCGTATCACTACAGGGACAAGGCCCCAAAAACTATTTTCGCTGTGGGAAGGCACTGAGTTGTCATGAAATATTAGGATTTAGTTTCACACGCCCTCTTCAAATTGCAGTGCAAGCAGTTCCTGCCATCTAGTCCAGAGACATGTCGGGGTTGGACTTGAGAATTTAAATTAATAAAAGTACCATGTAGACAAGATACCACTCCTCTATATTGTCCTTAGATTTTGAACTATTTTCTGACGCAGGACCATGGAGGTGAGTAGGAAGTATCACCCAGTCTAGTTCCCACACAGTTACATTTCCAGATGTGATACGTGTGTAAACCAAATTCTACACAATGGTGACCAACCAGCAGCAGATCCCCTGAAGAATGGATCCCTGCCTCTCCCCACATTGGCCACTGCCGTTCTCAGGTCATCAAGTCTCAGCCAGGCCTTGCCCCATAGAGGCGCAGTTAAGTGACTCTGGAATCACCCAGGAGTTTGTATCACTGCGCAATACAAGAGCTGTCACGCGAAGGAAGGGGTTATTGCTCACAGAAGGCTTGCGGTTTTGCCATACATCAAATCTAGATCATATTTTTGTGGAAAGAAGCTGCAAACTGAGGTTTGCTCGTACATGTCGGCAGCAAATGCGAAGTGAAGGCCCGTTGTGCACCGTTAATTGTATCCGCATTCTAGGGAATTGTGAAGTTTACAAGGTGATATGTGTGCTGTATGTAGAAACTGTTTCTCAATGTATGAATTAAATATTCGTCCAACGGGAAATCTAAGGTCATATGAGTGTTTAATATGAAGGCTCGTCCTTCTGCCTGATAATGCCAATAACCTCTGAATTTTGAGTAACTTGCATTAAAAGCTGACACACTGATGAGAAGCCTCGGGCCTTAACTGACATCTGTCACAGTCTCTGTGACCTGTTGAGCAGCACTGGCATTTCTAGACTTTGCCCTCGGCAGGTGGACATATTGAGTATCTTATTTAAAAAGATTTTGGGCAGCACTTTAACCATTAACTGTCAGGTCACATTTTCGGGCCCATCAGTCGTGACGCGCCGTTAACTGGAACTTGAACAGCGGTGATCATTATTTCTGGCCCAGTATTTCAAAATAGCATTTATTTTTCTCTACAGGATTCCCCATTCCCATTGTTTTTCCTCTGGGCACGCTGAATCAGAAAGATAATCAAAGTTGGCACTGTAATGCACTTTCATCATTAACACATCCGTGAATTACAGTGATCGAGAAATATTGCTGTTGGGTACTGTTGGTTAAGTTTTGGAATTTGCTACTAGTTCTGCTTCACAACAACCTGTAAAACTCATAGCTGTGCAGCCAACGCAGTTGGAAATTGTGCTGCAGAATGCACGGTTTGGCGTTCATTTTTCCATTTTTTTAAAAACGATAAACGTGCCTGAGCGCAATCAGAAAATTCATGCTCTTGGTATAATGTGGGTCTGGAATGAACATTTTTGAAAGTTTGAAAGTAAGTGCCAGTTCCTGCCCTGATAAGGCATTGCACATCTGCATTCAACTTGTTCTCCGCGACAAACTTGTTGAAGATATATATCACACACATATATATAACGTATATATACCGTATTGCGAAAGTTAAACTTTTAGAGAAAGGTTTTGCATTTGCCATCGTTTGACTAGAGTGGAAATTATTTTGGAATCCACTGGAAGACTTCCACTGATGAAAGCGAACGTCAGCCAAGAGGTTTAGCAAACTTTGCACATTTGAAAATCAAGACTTTCTCTAGTTTAAAAAACGTTGCACTTTCCCAGTTTAAACCCCTTTTCTAGTGTACTGTGATATGTTTATGGTCAATGTGTCCTGTAAAAATGAAGCCTGCATTAACCCTATTCCCTGTTTGTGTTAGCGCTCTCCGTTCACGTGGTCGACATCGATCGTTTGGTTGAAGAAGCTATCGGGGCATTCAGCGACAAAGAGGCAGAAAGTGAAAAGCCTGAAACGGAACAAGAACAGAATGGCAGTGGGAATAATCAGAATGTAAGGCTCTTTTAAGCTTACATATGGAGCTAAAAATATGTTACCCCACGTTTTAGAAGAATGATCACTATGTCAACCATTTCCTTAGGCACCGAACAAGCGATTTGTCAGATGGGTTTTCTTTGCTCTCATTCCCTACCCCTCTAGTAAAGTGTGACTTTTTATCACTGCCTCCCCCCGCAACTTGACATTGGAAGGCATTATATGCGCCTGAATGCTTAAGTATTTACATTTGACATTTTCTTTCTGATTCAGACGTCTAGCTGCAGATTCCTCACCTTTTCAATATTCCCAAAGGCATCAGAATGGATGGGGAACTTTTCAGCAATATCTGCATGTCATTTCTGGAGCGGAATGGCATCTGTTCAGAGCCACACAGCGCCACCTTCTGGCACACAGAGGTACTGCTGAAAAGTTTCATGATCCAGTCTGGCACCTTGGCAATACTCAAAAGGTGAGAAATCTGCGGCTAGACCGAGTCTCAACCAAAAAAAAATCAGCAAATGTAATTAAGTGTTAACTTTAGCAACAGCACTTCCTGGTTTCATTAGAAATATTAGTGCAGCATCTCGTCATTCAGCTCTCAATCCTTGAAACAAAAATTAGAGTTTATATTATTTTTCACGAAATCTGTTTTTTTAAACAAACGCTTATGAGCTTATGTAAAATTTCTAGCAAGTATCAAAATGATTCAGTACAACTAAAAATCATAGTATGTGTTCTTTACTTGAGGAACCAGTTCTCTCCTTTTCTCTTAAATGTATCTGCCAAAAGATCAAACCAGTATTGGTGTTCCATTACAGACTTTAAGCCCTTCCCTTACCCTGGTCATGCATTTGCATCTACCAGTGCAGCTGACAGTAGCTTGATATTGGTTCCATACATGACAGTGAAAAATACTGCAAGGCTGCAACTCGGAGTTTATTTTTGGGTGTAAATGCGTGTATTCTCAAGGATCAAACTTAGGGTTCCATCTATAAGTTGAGCTGGGCAGGTGCTAAGACAAGGCATGGCGGTTACCCCTCTTAGAGAGAAAAGAAAAAACAACTCTGGAACTCTAAAGTCTGCGCACAGCTCCAAAATATAGATGATCTTGTCATGGTCAATTGTATCGGAAGCCATTAATTTACCTTAATGGGACGACAACATGTTAGTCCCCTTGGTCCAAGGTGCAATGCACACTATTCAGAATCTTCATTGTTGCTGTTTCAAACCTAAAACCAGAGGGAAGCACAAATGGCAGTCTGCCACCTGATGTCCCACACTAAACAAACACAGACAACCAGGGCAGATTTTTCTAAATGTCGTAATTCCCATGAGCAGAATAAAAAAAAAGTTTGAAATAGACGCCTTACCCACAATTTATTGTAGCATGCTTCATCATAGGCGTCAATCCACACCATGGCAGATGCATACCACCATGGTGGACTCAACCACCTGTGGGAGTTCTTTGATAAAATACTACTGGATTTGGCGCAGGGATCCAGAAAAGTAAAAATGTTTTATGGTAACACAGCAAAACCACTGCAAAAATACACAGCACTCGTGAGCATGCGTTCTTTTGCTTATTCATGCTGAATGCAAAATGTCCATTCCTACTCCGTACCTTTATTTTGGGGTGATTCCGGAATCATGCGGGTAAATCAGGGAGGCACTCCCCTGGAGTCACACACTTGCACAAGATAAACTATCTCAGTTATCTTTAAGGGTTGGTATATGCTGCTGTTTATAAGGAGGGGGCGATTTCCCTCATTGCGGCTACTATTAAGCTTACATATTCATAAGCAAACTGCTCCCTTTGAGTAATAGTATAACGCATTTAACATGCCCTCATTGTTGAACACATGGTGCGCAAATCATTATGTCGAATGGGTGTACATGTTATTATTTGTTAATCTGGTGCCTTCTTGGGGTTCCTTAGAAGGAACCCTTTGTACACTGTTTGTCAAGGTAATGTGACTCACACAGTTCCTACTTACTTTGTCAAAGTGGCAGTGCCTGCTTCTGAACCTAACTCGTCCCCGTATATACCAACCGCCGATGGAATAGTCAGGTCAGGTATTTTAAAGGGGAAGAGGCCGGCTTGCTCCTGAATAGAGTGACGTCATGACGCGATCACTTGTGATAACATCATATAGTGTGCATTTTCTCACACATTGTAGAGATGATGCTTAATTAAGTCTTGATTACGGGAAGCGCAATGTGCGTGTACTTTTAGTCCGCAGTATTACTACCACTCGTGTGTTAGTGAGACCGTTTCCCTGTTTTGAATGCCCAGAAATGCCTAATCTTGCCTAATCTTGCTTTTTCACAGATGACCCATTTCAATAAAGTGGCACATTAATTTTGTGATCCTTTTTTGCACCTAAAGGTGCTTCTGTGTTCATTAAATCGCGTACAGCTCTTCCTTGTTGTCATGCCAACATACTTTAAACTACATGGGCAGACTAGGATATAGATTACATTTGTAGAATAACAGTTTGTTTGGTGTTTCAGTGACCAAGGTGTTTTACATTTTGGTCCAGTACTTTTACTTGCTTTTTGAAAAGGCAGATATTACAACAGCCACATGGGTAATGTCCTAATACTGGGGCAGATTCCAAAGTGACTGTATGGTAGTTTTTTGTGTTTAGGATGGTTTCAATCTTGTATGCACTAGTGAATCCCTTAGCGACCTAACACGCATATGTTCCTGACAGTCAAGGATACCTGACGTGATGACCCTCCAGTGTCTATTGCTTATTTTCTTCATTTCGTTTGAGTATGTACCATAGGTGGTGACACAGATAAGGCGTTCATTCTTAGGTTTGTAGTAGTGATTGCCTAGGGTTGTTGTGGGCTCTTTTTCTGAACTTCTTTATAAAATTGATAGGGTATTTTTTTACCTGTATTTTGTTAGTCAGTAGCCTCGCATGCTGGTCGTAGTCATTTTTTATTGTACAATTCCGCCCCACTCAAAAAAAATTGGCCTATTTGTAAATTATCTCTTAGGGCCGCATGTACAAATGTTTGGAATTGCTATTTCCTAATTGTGATTCCATGAGAATAAGCGAAGGCCATGCCGCAAACCACAGTTCAACGATCATCAGTGTCAAGGCAAAAATCTATTTCTCAGTCGACTGCAACCAGGTGCCGTTCAAGGTCGAGACACACTTCACTTCTGCCATCACACTCAACTTCAAGGCATCACTCGATGTCGAGACATGAACATTTACGTTCTCCGCCGACGACCATACAACGTCGTTCAATGTCGAGTCACTGCTCACCGGCAAGGATTTCTTCACCTACTATTTCTCTATTTATTTCAGTAATCCAAACTGCGACCAGACATGATTCACCTTCAGCCAAAACTATAGGAAGTAGATTTTCTCTGGCATCCTCAAGAGCTTCCTCCCATTCAGATACAGGAGAACAGTTATCTCCAATTAATATGTCACCAAGATGGCTAGAAAGCCTTCCTAAGGGCCCGGACCCACGCATTCTGGACTCGCAATATTCAAAATGTTTTCATCAACACGGTCGCCCCCAAGGACACCTTCACCAACGCCTCAGACACAAAAAACTGGTCGTACAACAACACCTGGTTCCACAGTTCATTCCGGACTACAAAGAACAGACAGGACTCCTCCTCACACACAAGGAGCAGAACACCACAAAGATTTAGAGCAAGGTCACCCTCTCCTACCAGGAGATCTCAAAGTTCTCTATCATGTCATCGAAGACACAGATGGTAGGAACCTGGCTTGTTGTGTGGTGAGCATCTATGGTGTCATCACCTTATACCAGGTCCAGGTATCCCCTATTAGTGAGGTGTAGACAGTGTCTATGAAGCACAGGCTCTCTAGAGATAGCTGTGGATGAGCAGCCAAGACTTATCTAGGAGACATGCAAAGCTTATGCAGTACCACTATAGTCACACAGCACTTAGACACATGAAAGAACTACACAGTGTAACAAAAATAAAGGTACTTTATTATGGTAATACAAATACTAAAATAAAATACTGTATAGGCAATACTCCACTAAGAGGTGAGTAAACACTCTATTATATTCACATTATAAGTCAGTGATTAGCATAGAAAGCAATAGTAAACAGTAAAATAATAAAAAATAGTGGAGGCCCTGGGGAAGACCGAGCCATATACTAAGTAGGTGGAATGTGAAAGGCAGCCCCCCACCCAAGGTATTCGAATCAGTAGAGGAGAGTTAGAGGAACTAGGAACCCCAAAAGGTAAGTACCAGAGTGCCCCCCAGCGACCAGGAGAGAAGAGGTAAGTACCTGTTTTTTCCCCAAACCCACAGGAGAACTTTGGAAAAGGTCTGTGCAAGACCCAGACAAGACTGGAAGAAACCTTGCTTTCTTGATTTTTCAGCGGTGGGTGGTGGTTGTGGCTCTGAAAGAGGCTAGGTCTTTGCTGGTTTGGCTGTTCCTCCATTTTGTCTCTAAACATCTGCGGGTACGCTTTGATTCTTGGAGTTCGGTGGTGAACCAGCTGGCTTTCTTAGGTATGCATTTGGCCGATGTCAGCCGGAGGGGGGCTAGAGTGTTGGCACATTCGGTGATCCATGCGTTGAGATTGACGACGCTTAGACAGCAGCATGCAGAGAGAAGGATTTGGTGAGAGATGGGGTGAGTTGCTCGTTGGTGATTTCGTTCCATTTCCTGTGGGGGTTCTGGGGGTACGGGTGCAGCTGCTGAGTGCAGTGATTGTGAAGGGTATGCAGCGGTGGTGGGTCCAGTCTGGGGTGGAGATGGTCTCAATGGTGATCAGGTTACTTGAGGTGAAGATGGGGTCCAATGTGTGTCCTGTGATGTGTGTGGGTGCAGAGACCAGCTGTCTGAGGCCGAGGGTGGCAAGGTTGTCGAGTAGAGGAGTATTTTTTTGATCCGTGCGGTCCTCATGGTGGAAATTCAGGTCGCCGAGGAAGAGGTAGTCATCTGATGCCAGGGCCTGGGCGGTAGCAAGGTCTACAACGTCATCTATGAAAGCTGGGCAGGGGCTGGGTGGCCTGTACACCAGGGTGCCATGGATGGAGGAGTTGTGGTTGGAGTGGACCAGGAAGTGAAGGTGTTCCATGGTGGTGCATTGTTCTTCTGGGACAGTCTTGACATGTAGTGAGGACTTGTGTACGATGGTGAGTCCTCCGACCCGGGCAGGAGGGCCGGTATTTCCTTAGGATGCTGTATCCATCAGGAATGGCGATGGCGATGTCTGGTCCAGAGGTGGGGTTGGTCCAGGTCTCGGTAAGGAAGGTGATGTCCGGTCGGGCAGTGTCAATCAAATCCCAGAGTTCGGTGGCGTGTTTGTGGAGGGAGCAGATGTTCAGGAGCAGACAGTTGATGGGGTTGTGGAGGTTGTTGGTGTCTCTGTGTGTGGAGAGTACCTTCAGCTTGTTGAGGCTGGCGCTGAAGTTGCAGTTCCTGCAGGTGAAAGGTCCGTGGGTGTCTTTTGGGGGAGATGATGCAGCAGTTGCTGAGACTTCTAGTGTTGAGGCGGAGGAGGGTCTTGGCGTTGTACTGGTGGCAGGCCATGGGCTGGTTTGACGGAGATTCAGGGTTCCTGGTGCTGGAAGTGGTCCGTGCATGGACCGGCGCAGATGAGCTTGCCTTTGGTGCGCCAACGGCGCTCCTGCTGCGCGCGGCCCACTGCGGCTGCCATTAAGAAGGGGAGAGGGGTGGGTGGAGTGGTCAGCTGGGAAGCAGGGGGTGGGAAAGGTGCTTCACGGGAGGGCACCGGGGCTGGAGCGACGCAGGAGGGGGGCAGAGGAAAGGAGGGGAGATGGAAAAGAAAGGATAAACAAGTGGAAAAAGGCAGAAAGAGCAGGGGTGATTGAGGGCAGAGGAAAGGAGGAGAGATGAAAAAGAAAGGAAAAACGAATGGACAAAGGCAGAAAGAGCAAGAGTGAAATAGGGCAGAGGAAAGGAGGAGAGATGGAAAAGAAAAGGAAAAACAACTGAGAAAAGGCAGAAAAAGCAAGAGAGCAAGAGCGACAGAGAGAAAATCCTTACTAGACCAACAGGGATGAAGCACAGGGACGAGCCTGCGGGTGGAGGAGGGCCTCGAACTGAGAGTCAGGAGGCTCTCAGTTCATCCCAGGCAAAAGGCAGAGGCAGCATCAGCCAGAGGAGCTGGTGAGGACAGCAGACGCTGACTAGGAGGTCAGTAAGGTTGCCCTCTCACAGGGCTCTGGCCGCCATTAAGAAGGGGAGGTGGGTGGGGGAGCGGTCAGCTGGAAGGCAGGAGGGCAGGAAAGGTGGGGCCATAGGGGCCGGAACGGTGTGGGAGAAGGGCAGAGGAAAGGAGGGGAGATGGAAAAGTAAGGAATAAAAACGAGTGAAAAAAAGGCAGAAAAGCAAGAATGAAAGAGGGCAGAGGAAAGAGGAAAGAGGGAGGGATGGAAAAGAAAGGAAAATGAGTGGAAAAAGGCAGAAAGAGCAAGAGTGAAGAGGGCATAGGAAAGGAGGAGGGATGGAAAAGAAAAGGAAAAACAACTGAGAAAAGGCAAAAAAAAGCAAGATTGAAAGAGCGACAGAGAGAAAATACCTACTTGTGATGGCCACTAGACCATCAGGGATGAGGCACAGGGACAAGCCTACAGGTGGAGGAGGGCCTTGAAATGAGAGTCAAGAGGCTCTCAGTTCGTCCCAGGCAAAAGGCAGAGGTAGCAGCAGCCAGAGGAGCTGGAAAGGGCAGCATACGCTGACCAGGAGGTCAGTCCAGTTGCCCTCTCACAGCGCTGCCATTAATAAGGGGTGGGGGGAGCGGTCAGCTGGGAGGTGGAAGGGCAGGACAGAGTTGCTTCGCGTGGGGGGGTGGTCCACAGGGGCTGGAGCCATGAGGGAGGGGGCAGAGGAAAGGAGGGTAGCTACTCACCCATGAGGGTCTGAAGGCGCTGGGGCGGGGCCTCATCTGAAGAGCCACGTCTTGAGGTTCTTCCTGAAGATGGTGATCGATGGGCTTTGTCTGAGGAGCAGGGAGAGGTTGTTCCAGCTCTTTGCTGCGATGTAGGTGAAGGATCATCCTCCGGCGGTGATTTTACGAATTTGAGGGATGGTGGCCAGGGCCAGCTGGGCGGAGCGGAGGGATCTGGTGGGGGTGTGGAAGTTTTACAATTGTGCTGTTCTGTGTATTTTGGTGCAAGCATTCATGTGTTAATGAATACTTACATCAAAATAATATTTGTGTAATGCAGCAGATGTTTGTAATGCAGGGGCGTCTTCAATAATGTTTTGCAGTCATATACGTCATGAGTTAGGAAAAAATAATACTATGTCGTATATGACTGCACTGGTTCTGAGATGATGTTAGGTGCTAACACAATGTTCACAAGCCATACAAAATGTTTAACTTTGAGTCCAGTGATGGTGGGGTCGTGCGTCCTACGTAGTCCAGTGGCAGAAGAGATGCAGGTCGTGTCCAGTCGAAAACAGTAGTGGAAAAAAGTAGGTTTTTACCTCATTTACTTTCTGATTGGCCAAATTAAATATGGAGGTATTCCCATCACAGTTTGCTTGGCGGGCAGGCACATCCAATTGTGCTTGGCGGGAAGACTGGCTGGAGTCCCACTGTCAGTCGCTTTCTCCTATGGCGCCGTCAACATGGTTGGGAATTTCTGGCAAAGTAGCGGGACTCGGGCGGGTTATCGGCTATGGTCCTGCCAACATCTCAATTGGGTGGGCAGACTGCCTATTAGGTGGATGGGTTTTCCATTGAAAAAATCAATGGCTGAACCGCTACCATCAGGTTCTAAATCAGGCCCCTAGCTCTCTGCAGTGGTGGAACACACAAAACTTGTTACAAGGGTGGCCATTTCTCGACCCTGTTTCGAAAATTGTTCTCCCAATGGACACCTCTCGCACAGGATGGGGTGCTCACCTACAGGATCTCACAGTTCAGGGTCCCTGGGACACCTTACACCAGGGTCCCCACATCAACTACCTTGAGCTTCAAGTTGTTCACCTGGCACTGAAAGTGTTCTACCTCATCTGATAGGTCATGTTGTCTTATTCCGGACAAACAATATAGCAGCCATGTATCACACCTATCTCAGATCATTTGGCATTGGGCAATATTTCACAACATCCACGTGTTAGTGGAACCCCTCCCAGGGACGGACAACAACTTTGCTAACCTCTTCAGCAGGATGTGGGAACAAGTCCACGAGTGGGAACCCCACCCTGAGTCCTGCTCCTAAACTTCCTCAAGTGAGAGTTTCCACATATAGACCTGTTTGCAACCGCAGACAACACAAAATGCCAAAACTTCACCTCCAAGTTCCCGCACCCACTATACAAGTGCAGTGCTCTAGGGATGAACTAGTCAGGGATATTTCACCCACACTTTTCCGCCTCTCCCTCTTCTTCCATTTGTGATTCGAAGGCTCAGGCAAACATCTCTCACCCTCATTCTAGTAGCTCCCACTTGGGCTCGCCAACCATGGTTCACCACACTACTTGAACTCTCTGTAGTTCCCCATGAGAAGCTTAATCTCAACCCGGAGCTTCTCACTCAGAACCACAGAGAAATCAGGCATCCAAATCCAAGGGAACTAAACATTGCGACTTGGCTCCTGAGGTCATAGAATTTGGTTATCTGAATCTCCCACCTGAATGCATGACCATTCTTAAAGAGGCGTGTAGGCCTACAACTAGAGCATGTTATGCAGCTAATTGGAAAAGATTTGTCTTTAACTGCTGCAATAAGCACATTGATCCATTGATTGCAACTGCAAAGCATTGTTTCCTACCTTCTTCATTTACAGCTCTCTGGCTTTTCCTACACTTCCATATGTTTACATCTTGCTGCACTGGCTGCCCGTCTTCAAAACAGGCAATACTTATCTTTGTTCAAAGTGCCAATTATTAAGGCCTTTATGGAGGGCCTTAAAAGAGTAATCCCACCCAGAATTCCACCTGCACCCACATGGAATCTCAGTATTGTCCCCACCAGACGTATGGGTCTACCTTTTGAACCATTATATAATTGTCCCCTCCAATTCATATCTTGGAAGGTCATTTTTTGGTTGCCATTACTTCACATAGGCATGTCAGTGAGCTCCAGACACTAAATGTAGGAGTAATTTTCTTCCAACTGCACAGGGATAGGGTAGTCCTTTGCAGCAACCCACAATTTCTTCCAAAGGTGGTTTTCCCTTTCCACCTTAGCCAATTAGTTGGGTCACCTGTTTTTTTCCTCAACCAGACACAATTGCAGGAAAGGACCCTTCATACACTAGTTTTTAAAAGAGCTCTAATGTATTACCTTGACAGAACCAAAGATTTCCGTAAAACCAAACAACTCTTTATTGCTTTTTCGCCCACTCACAAAAGAAAGCCCATATCTAAATTAGGTATTTCTAGATGGATACTTAAATGTATCCAGTCATATAATGCCAAAGCTTAAAGGACTCTACCTACACCCCCCAGAGCACACTCTACTTGTAAAATATGGGCTTCAATGGCTTTCCTGGACAATATCCCAATAGCTGGCATATGTAAGGCAGCTACAAGGTCTACACCACACACTTTCTCTAAACATTATTGTGTGGATGGTCTAGCATGCCAACAAGCTAATGTAGGTCAGGCAGTGCTACGTACACTTTTCCAAACAACTGCAACACAGACTGGTTAGCCACCGCTTTTGGAGGTTACTGCTTTATAGTCTGTGCAAAGCATGTGTATCTACAACCACAGATGCCTCAAACGGATTATGTTACTTACCCTGTAAGCATCTGTCGTGGCAAGTAGTGCTGTAGATTCACATGCACTCACCACCCTTCCCAGACACCTGTGGCTGTTGCAGTTCGTTATTACTATATCATTTGGATGGACATCTCCTTACTAATACTTACTCACACTCCATTCTCCCCCGCCTCCGGGAAAACAATCTAATAATGGAGTTGATGCTCATGCGCATTATCACCAGGAGGAGGAGTCACTTTAGCTGGTTACTCGAAAGACTTCTTCCAAGAAAAATAACATGCACACATCTGGACCCAACAATAGATAGCAGGAATATGCAAAGCATGTGAAGCTACAGCACTACATGCTTCAAACAGATGCTTACAGGATTAGTAACATAATCCTTCTTTCTGAGGCCAGTGTTTTGTTTTCGTTTATCTCCACCTATCATAGGCTGATTGGCGAAAAAAAAAAAAACAGAGAGTCAGATGCAGCAAAAAAAATCAGCCAGTTCCGTCCTCAGGTGGAAAATTTCAGGTTTGGGTGTAAAGTGTAGGGTCGAAGCCTAGGCCTTTGCTTAATACGTGGATTTGCTGTTCTGCAAAGATATGATCTCTCAGGTTAACGATTCCGTTTGTGCTTTGCTCATCTCTGGTGGGAATCAGTGTTCTTTTGTTTTCGGTGTTGTTTTTCCCATTGCATTCTCTGCTTTCTTTTTTTCCACGGCCTCTGCTTAAAAAATGGTTATCCGGTTGTTGCCAGCAAAAAACAGGTTGTACCCTGGGATAAGGCGGTTGTCTATAGGTATTCCACCCAAAGAAAGGTTAGAGGTACTATGTTTGGATGTAGGGTCTTGGATTCCCTGATGTTCCTTGGCAATGAAGATGTTGAGTTGATTAGCAGAGTTTCCTTCCATGACTTTACCTGGCCAGGGTAGATAAGAAATAGGACAAACTGTCACAGATCAAAATTAATTTTCTTTTTGATTATGGGGGTAAATTGTTTTATCTTTTAAATGTCTTGTATGGCTCAGTGGAAGAATGAATCTTTAATGAGGCCATACCAATTGCATCTGAAGATATCTGTTGACATTTGCTGAAGATGCATAAGGCATCATTTGTTCAGCTTGAGGTTATGACTATGGAAGGCATGTCTGGAAGGTGTCCCATTTCTATGATTTTAGGTAAGCAAACACAATTCAGTAATAACTCAGAACTGATTTTGTTTCTGATGGCATATATTTTATCAATGAACAAATAGAGGAATTCCTCTTATTGAGAGTAAGATAGTAGAATAGTGGCGTTAGGCTGGGGAGTGAAGTTGGATCTTATGCACCAGAAAAGGAATCAGATAATGTTGGGATAGGTTGGAAAAGGTGGAAGATATGCTTTGTTCCTCAATGAAGCATGATTTGACTGATAAAAATAACTCCTTGTAGTCTTACTCCATTTAAGGTCTGACCTTTAAGACCGTTTTAACTGTCTTACCATCCCAATGTTATTTTTAAATATATCTTTATAATATGGGATGCATACATACAGTGGTTTTTGGTTGCCCTCTTCCTCCAGTATTATGCAAGAGCTCTTGTTGCGATTCACAGAAATATACGTTGAATCAAAGTCTAAGGAATAGGTCTGTGACTCCTTGATTAAACATATTACTGTATCCCTCTTATGCTTTCCCAGTCTTAAACATATGACTTGTGTTATTTTAATGCCATGCTAGATTTTACTGCCAAAATGCAAGAGTTTACGTTCTTTTTGTCTATTGTTTCCCACAGCTATCTCTCCGTGCTAGGTTGGGTGAATCAGCGTTGAAATCATTGAATATGGGCCTAAGTGTCTCCGATGAATTACTGATGGACATTATCGTGCTAGGCATTAAGTAAGAATGGATTATTATTTGTTTATTAACATGTTGGTAAAATGAATGCTTTATTTGCAGATTGCATAAAGCACTGATTAAAAGTGTCATATTGCAAGCATACCCATAAATCCTTTGAAACAGTTGCACATTTTGCATGTTATTACACGTGTATTGCATCAACAAGCTGTTACTTGTTTTAGTGTACACACTTCCACAGAGAGGCAGCAAGGCCAATAAAGAGCACTGTAGATTTCCTCAACATTATGGGGGTTATTACAACTTTGGAGGAGGTGTTAATCTGTCCCAAATGTGACGGATATACCACCAGCCGTATTACGAGTTCCATAGAATATAATGGACTCGTAATACGGCTGGTGGTATATCCGTCACTTTACCGTCACTTTTGGGACGGATTAACACCTCCTCCAAAGTTGTAATAACCCCCTATGTGCAATGGGAGTGCTTGGGAAGACTCTAGCAGCTTAGAGCAAGTCCTCATCAGAGGTCATAATCTCCAGGGTATCTGGCTGCTATGTTGTAACACACCATACAGGACCAATTGAGCACGTTTGATTTATCTGATTTGAATTTCTTCACCTAGCACAACTCAGCAAGCCCAAGTTGCCCGACAGTATTCTCAACTGTGCGGTCATTAGTGTCTGTATAGACACTGACTTCTTGATAGATTAGCAGTGTTGCTTGCAATAATCTTTAAATTAATCATTATCATTATTTCTGCAGTGCATATCATAAACTGAAGCGTCTCTTAGTGATGCAATCATAGGTTCAGTAATACCGTACCCAAAAGTATTCGTTTAATTTACATTAGTTTGAGGAAAACACACACTTGACACAACTGATGCAACTCTCTCACATACACACACAAACACACAACCAATACTCAAACACACACCTAAGACCAGAAGACCTCTGGTGGAGTGTATTTAAAAAACAAATACATTGATCAGTGCTTTGCAGAAAATTATCTTATTAAGGGCACATCCCTGTCAAAAGTTTAGTCTTGGACATACACAATCAGCAGACACAGAAATGTAATCAACAGACACAGAAATTAAACGAAGTTCATTTTTCACAGTGCAAGGCACTGTTCTGGTCCATTATTCTGTTTAGGTTCTCCATCAAAAGTGAAGGTTTGAAAAACATTTTCGTTTCAATACTTGACCTCACCCTAGTTTTCTGCCAGGACACAAAATGTAGGGCTGGCAGTGTCAGTAGATGTAGTTCCTTCCTCTGCCATACGGCTGGTACAATGTACTGGCATGTCAGTACAAGAGGCCACTGATAATCGAACAAGTATTCCAAGCCTAAATAAAGTAGCTTAGATGGGCTCAAAATACCCAACAAGAGATTCAGAAATGTTTGAGAATAGTGCAAGTTAATGATGATGCTATCACCATCACTTGCCAGTTACAGACAAATTAACTCCTTGGCTGCCAGGCCTTTTCCCCCTCAGGTGCCAGGCCTTTTTTTGGCTATTTGGGGCAGTTCGCGCTTAGACCCTCATAACTTTTTGTCCACATAAGCTACCCACGCCAAATTTGCATCCTATTTTTTCCAACATCCTAGGGATTCTAGAGGTACACTCGAGTTTGTGGGTTCCCCTGGAGGACACCAATAAATTAGCCAAAATACAGCGAAAATTTCGTTTAAAAAAAAAAGAAAATAGGGAAAAAAGGGCTGCAGAAGAAGGCTTGTGTTTTTTTCCATGAAAATGGCATCAACAAAGGCTTTGCGGTGCTAACATCACAATTTTCCCAGCTTTCATGAACAGGTTGACTTGAATCAGAAAAACATATTTTCAACACAATTTTGGCATTTTACTGGGACATGCCCCATTTTTACTATATTTTGTGCTTTCAGCCTCCTTCCTGTTATTGACAGAAATGGGTGTGAAACCAATGCTGGATTCCGGAAAGCTAAACATTTCTGAAAAGTTGACAAAATTCTGAATTGAGCATGGGGTAATTTGTGTAGATCCTACAAGGTTTTCCTACAGAAAATAACAGCTGAAAATATTGAAATTGAGGTAAAAAAACAACAATTTTTCTCTACGTTTTACTCTGTAACTTTTTCCTGCGATGTCAGGTTTTGGAAAGCAATATACCATTACGTTTGCTGGACTCTTCTGGTTGCGAGGATATACAAGGCTTGTAGGTTCATCAAGAACCCTAGGTACCCAGAGCCAATAAATGAGCTGCACCTTGCAATGGGTTTTCATTGTATACCGGCTATACTGCAATTCATTTGCCGAAATATAAAGACGGAAAAATAGGAATCAAGGAAACCTTTGTATTTCCAAAATGGGCACAAGATAAGGTGTTGAGAAGCAGTGGTTATTTGCACATCTGTGAATTCAGGGGTCCCTATATTAGCATGTGAACTACAGGGAATTTCTCAAATAGACCTCTTTTTTACACAGTGACTTGCATTTGGAAGGAAAAAATGTAGAGAAAGACAAGGGGCAATTACACTTGTTCTTCTATTCTGTGTTCTCCCAAGTCTCCCAATAAAAATGGAACCTCACTTGGGTGGCCTAGTGCCTGCAACCGGAAACGCAACATGGACACATCACATTTTTACATTGAAATCTGACGTATTTGCCTAGCTGTGGATTTTGGCCTGTGCATTTTTTTTAACTAGATACCTAGGGGAATCCAGGATGGGTTGACTTGCGGGGGCTTTCACCAGGTTCTGTTACGCAGAATCCTTTGCATACCTCAATGTGGCCAAAAAAACACTTTTTCCTTACATTTCGGTGACCGAAAGTTCTGGAATCTGAGAGGAGCCACAAATTTCCTTACACACAGTTCCCTCAAGTCTCCTGATAAATGGTACCTCACTTTCGTGGGTAGGAAATGCCCCAAAACACTGTGTGGACACTTCAAAATTATCAAATACAAAACTACCTGTTTTTGAAGGGGCGGGGGAACTCCTGTGTTTTTCGTCCTGGGCTCAGCAGCCATATAGGGAATCCTGCCAAACTTGAACATTTCTGAAAAGTAGACACCCAAGGGAGTCCAGGGAGGTGTGACTTGTGTGGATCCCCCATTGTTTTCTTACCCAGAATCCTCAGCACACCTCAAATGTAGCAAAAAAATATATTTTTTCTCACATTTCTGTGTGGGATCAGCGCACCGGGACAAATTTCCTACCATCCAACGTTCCCCCTTAGTCTCCCAGTAAAAATGATACCTCAATTGTGTAGGTGGTCCAAGTGCCTGTGACAGGGAAGAGCCAAAAACATGTCGAAATTGAGGGGGACCCAAAGTGTGTCCAAAAGGGCAGTTTGAAATAAAACATTTTTAGGCTGACAAGTGGGTCAGAATTTTTATCGGCATACATGCAACAATGTTAAGTGGTAGGAATTTTGTGGATTCCTGCAGATTCCGGAAGGTTCCATCACAAAAATGTGGGGAAAATGTGTGATTTCCAGCAAAGTTGGAGGTTTGCAGGGCGTTGTGGGTAAGAAAATGGTGTGGGGTGCATGTGAAGCACACCATTCTGGACTCACCCAGATGTTTAGTTTTCAGCTGTGTCTAGGTCTTGTGGATTTTTCTACATGGCAGCGTCCCATAGTCCAAAAAGTGCAGCCCTCATCATTCCAAGTAGACACTTTTGAGAGTTAGACAAGCTCTCATGGCACAAATGTAAAACCAAAACCCCAAATAATCAAATGTCCTCTTGCCGTGGTATAACATGTTTATGTGTGCAGGGGAGAGCTGAAAGACTGTTACCCCCTTCAGTTGGGATGGGGGCATAACCATGCCCATCCTGGTTGGTAGCACCACCCCACTATTTTTTTTTTTAATTCCCTGGCATCTAGTAGGCTTTATGCTCCTCTGGGGAGTGGATTTGGGGTAATTGTCAACTTTGGCCCCATTTATTTGGGGTGGGAGTATGGCCAAACCCCCACCCTCTTTTTTTTTTAAAAGAAAAAATCTTCCCTGTTCTCTGGTGGGCTTTCTACCCATCTTTGGGGCAGGTGGGCCTTCCAAAAATAGACCGATCTGCCCCCAAGGGAGGCAGATAAGGCCAACAGAAATGTGTCCCCATGGGGAGTGACCCTTGTCCGAGGGGCTGCCCCCCCAAACAAAACACACACATACACACACACTAATCCCTGGTGCCTACGTGGTTTCTGACCCCCAGAGGCAGATCGGCCTAATAAAAATAGGCCGATCTGGTCCCAGGGTGGTAGTAATGGCCTAAAATAAAATTGTCAACCAGGGGAACGACCCTTGCCTAATGGGTCGCTCCCCACGTCTAAAAAAAATAAAACAGCAAAAAAATGATCCCTAGTGCCTAGATGTTTGTACCCCCAGGTGAGGAAGAAATGGCCTAAAACAAATTTGCCCCCCCCCCCCATGGGAGCGACCCTTCCTAAGGGGTCGCTCCCCTAGCGAAAAAAATCCCTGGTGTCTAATGGTTTCGGCAGAAGATTGGCCTAATAAAAATAGGACGATATGCCCCCAAGGGGGGCAGAAATGGCCTAAAAAGATTTTTTCCCCCAGGGGAGCAAAAGTTGCCTAAGGTGTCACTCCCCACTTCTAAAAAAAAAAAAAAAACATTTTTTAAAAAGGTGCCTAGAGGTTTCTGCCCCCCTGGGGGCAGATCTGGCTAATTCCAATAGGCCTGTCAGCCCCCAAGGGGGGCATAAATGGCCTAAAACAAATTTCCCCCCTAAGGGGAGCTACCCTTGCCTAAGGGGTCGCTCCCCTCATGTGAAACTGACCTAAAAAAAAACTGTGGTGTCTAGTGGTTTCTTCCCCCCATGGGGGCAGATTGGGCTAATAAAAATAAGCCGATCTGCCCCCAAGGGGGACAAAAATGTCCTAAAGTTAATATTGCCCCCAGGGGAGCGACCCTTTCCTAAGGGGTCGCTCTCCACATCTAAAAAAACATAAAAGAAAAAAATAATAATAATCCCTGGTTTCTAGCGGTTTCTGCTCCCTCTGGTGGCAGATCAGCCTAATTACAATAGGCTGATCTGCCCCAAAGAGTGGCAGAAATGACCTAAAATAAATTTGCCCCCCCTCCAGGGGAGCGACCCTTGACTGAAATTGACAAAAAAAAAATCCCTGGTGTCTAATGTTTTCTGCCTCCCTTGGGGGCAGATTGGCCTAATAAAAATAGGCTGATATGCCCCCAAGGGGGGCAGAAATGTCCTAAAAAGGTTTTCCCCCCAGGGGAGCGACCCTTGCCTACGGGTTGCTCCGCACGTCTAAAAAAACCCCCAAAAAAAAGATCCCTGGTGCCTAGAGATTTCTGCCCCCCCACCCGGGGCAGATTGGCCTAATTAAAATAGGCTGATCAGCCCCCAAGGGTGGCAGAAAAGGCCTAAAACAAATTTGCCCCCCCACCCCCAGGGGAGCGACCCTTTCCTAAGAGGCCGTCCCCTCACATGAAACTGACCTAAAAAAAAAATCTCTGTTTTCGGTGGTTTCTACCCCTCTTGGGGGAAGATTGGGCTGATAAAAATAGGCCGATTTGCCCCCAAGGGGGGCAGAAATGGCCTAAAGTTAATTTTGCCGCCAGGGCAGCGACCCTTGCCTAAAGTCCCCCATCTAAAAAACATAAAAGAAAAAAATATATATCCCTAGTGACTAGCGGTTTTTGCTCCCCCTAGGGGCAGATTAGCATAATTAGAAAAGGCTGATCTGCCCCCAGGGGGGCAGAAATGGCCCTAAAATAATTTATCCCCCTGAGGAGCGACCTTTGCCCAAGGTGCCACTCCTCTTATTACATACATAAAAAAATAAAAACTCCCTTGTGTCTAGTGGGCATTTCTGATGCCCAATCTCGATCAGGCAGCAGAAATGCTGAGAGTCATCAAAAGAAAGGAAAGGCCTTTCTTTTCCTTTGATGCCTCTCTCGCCCCACGTGATCAGAGGAGAAATGCTTTTGCGTTTACTTTAATAGTACAGAGTTTTTTGATAACTCTGCAGAATTCTGCGGAGTAGAACTCCGTTCGCTCTGCCCACCCCTAGTATAAATGCTATAGCTTAACAAAAATGTACTCATGACAAAAGCAGCCCCTAATATCTTGATAAAAGTCACAATTGTTTGAAAGTGGAAATGAAAATGTGTGCCCATAAGAAAAAGAATAAAATAACAGTTGTGATGGTAAACACCCGATCACTCAGTGAATCCATATAACCTGAGAAGAAGTGCTCCCAACATGCAGTTCCAATGGTTATATGTGTGTTTTAGTATACACAAAGTGTTGCATTTAGATGTATAAGCAATGGAATGTGGAATGGTGGGATGGAATGGAAGAGTGTTGTGGATTCTTGGGATGGCAGTTGAAAGGATTGCTGGAGGAAATGCTTACGATCTTCAAGAATAAATATTTTATTACCTTATTTGAGAATATATAGATTTATCAGTGGCAATGAGTTGGTGCCCTCTGGCATACTTTCACAGACTTCCAAGATGGATGCAGCTCATAAGACATACTGCTGTTTCAACGTCGGCTCTGGAGCAGAGTGATCCAGTGGCTGTGTGGCAGCGTAATTCTGGAGTTATCTTGCAGGTGGTCTGATGTTCTGATATGTTGTGAGGTGGTTAAAGGGTGACTTTATATTAAACTGATGAGGGGAGACAGCATTTTCAGTGTTACCAAGCACCATTGAATACATGCTGTATTGATATGCACATTCATGCCATTTGTGTTAATTAAGTGGCCTTCTTTTATGCCAGACTTGTTTGAACACATTTATATGATCTGCGTCTGCTGTGATTTCTTGAACGGATGGGAAATTGATACAACATTTCTGCGTTGCTGCGCGCTCACTAATTAACGTGCTGTGTTGGAGCGTTTGGGAGCAGTTGCATGCTGATTTATTCAGCGGGTGTCAATGTTGCTGGCAGCTCCTTTGTGATGCAGCAAAACAGTGGCAAAGCATTGTTTCCTGACTTCCCTCACAGAGTGAGATTGAGGCCTTTGTTAATGCAGCAGGCAGTGGTCAAAGTACTGTTGCCTGACTTCTGTCACAGAATGAAGTGAGACCTGAGCATTCATTTGTATTCTGTGCAGCCGGCCCATTGTAAGTCATGCAGCAGGGAATATGTCAGGACATCTTACCTGATTATCATGGATGAAGGCCTCAGGCAACATTAAAACTTGATCGATCTTATTGACCCCATTGCTATTTCCACTCGGTTTGGTTGGATGCCTCCTGAATCGCACAGGTCGTTTTCCATTGACCCCAGGACACGTGGGCCTTTGCTCTTCGGGGCCTTCAGTGAACCTTAGACGTTTCTCCCCCATCTTGTTCACATGGTGATAATACAGAATCCTTTCAGCTACTGTCCTCTGTGTCATGCTAAATACCCTCTGATGGATCTCCATCAGGTCTGTAATATGTGTGTCTCCACCAAGCTGAACAAGGCTGACTGCAACACTTGCTACTCCTTCCATTTGAAGAAAACTCTTCATGACCATTGGGCCCAATGACTCAAAATGTCATGGAGAAGCAGAGACAACACACCAGACCTTTTTTGGTACTGAGGACATATAGGGGGAACATCATGTTCAAGCATCGGCCATGGATGAAGGGTCCTTGTTCTCAGATGACAACTCCGGCTCTGACCTGGAAGTCCAGGCTATTCCGCTAGCACAGCCATACATGAGTACTATACCCCACCTCCTGAACACCAACCCCACTCAGAGCAACCCTTCTCAAAGGTGCAAAAAGTTACACTGGAGCACCAAAGACAGAACGCTGGGCCAACACTGCCTTCGGGCTGTGGTCGGCACTGACCAACAACTTCGGACATAACACCCACCCCCAGCTCAGTGCTGAAAAAATCATCGAGGTAGCATCAGCCACTCCAGCCTCAGAGTCAACAATTTTGGCGTTGAAGCAGGAACCGGTGTCAGAGTTGAGACCATTAGTGTCAGAGCTCAGACCATCAGAGTCTGAGCCAAACCTTTGGTGCCCATCAGCAAGACCAGCCACGGATCAGGGACTGTCCAACCGATTCTTCATAAATTACAAAAAGAAATCGACAACTGCCAAAAACACCTGATGATCTATCCACATACAGGCCGAATTATCACCCGCCTTTCTTGATCTTCTGCTAACCATCGAAATGGCAACTGTTCTCTGAAGAGGCCTTGGTCATGTCGACTCCACCAAAGCAGCTCAAGAGAATGGAGAAGATTACAAGTCCTTTACTATTCCACCACCCCTACCCTCTCCACAGCACTCACCCTCACCTCCTGCTTTTCCAGGTGTCCCTATATCATACACACGTCAAGGGTCACCTCATTTAGATATAGGGGGACAGGGCCATGGGGACACTTTTACATCTCACCACAGGTTGACCCCTGGCATAGCTCTGACACAGATCCACCAGCGGATACAAATCCTGTCCTATATCCTGCAAAACCCTCCCCTACCGATGATACCACTTCCTACCACAGCCTCATTGGTATGGCTGCCACCTTCCATAAAGTGGACCTGCATACTGAGCCCTTAGAGGATGATTTCCTTTTTAAAACCCTTTTCGTCACATACAGGGAGTGCAGAATTATTAGGCAAATGAGTATTTTGACCACATCATCCTCTTTATGCATGTTGTCTTACTCCAAGCTGTATAGGCTCGAAAGCCTACTACCAATTAAGCATATTAGGTGATGTGCATCTCTGTAATGAGAAGGGGTGTGGTCTAATGACATCAACACCCTATATCAGGTGTGCATAATTATTAGCAACTTCCTTTCCTTTGGCAAAATGGGTCAAAAGAAGGACTTGACAGGCTCCGAAAAGTCAAAAATAGTGAGATATCTTGCAGAGGGATGCAGCACTCTTAAAATTGCAAAGCTTCTGAAGCGTGATCATCGAACAATCAAGCGTTTCATTCAAAATAGTCAACAGGGTCGCAAGAAGCGTGTGGAAAAACCAAGGCGCAAAATAACTGCCCATGAACTGAGAAAAGTCAAGCGTGCAGCTGCCACGATGCCACTTGCCACCAGTTTGGCCATATTTCAGAGCTGCAACATCACTGGAGTGCCCAAAAGCACAAGGTGTGCAATACTTAGAGACATGGCCAAGGTAAGAAAGGCTGAAAGACGACCACCAATGAACAAGACACACAAGCTGAAACGTCAAGACTGGGCCAATAAATATCTCAAGACTGATTTTTCTAAGGTTTTATGGACTGATGAAATGAGAGTGAGTCTTGATGGGCCAGATGGATGGGCCCGTGGCTGGATTGGTAAAGGGCAGAGAGCTCCAGTCCGACTCAGACGCCAGCAAGGTGGAGGTGGAGTACTGGTTTGGGCTGGTATCATCAAAGATGAGCTTGTGGGGCCTTTTCGGGTTGAGGATGGAGTCAAGCTCAACTCCCAGTCCTACTGCCAGTTCCTGGAAGACACCTTCTTCAAGCAGTGGTACAGGAAGAAGTCTGCATCCTTCAAGAAAAACATGATTTTCATGCAGGACAATGCTCCATCACACGCGTCCAAGTACTCCACAGCGTGGCTGGCAAGAAAGGGTATAAAAGAAGGAAATCTAATGACATGGCCTCCTTGTTCACCTGATCTGAACCCCATTGAGAACCTGTGGTCCATCATCAAATGTGAGATTTACAAGGAGGGAAAACAGTACACCTCTCTGAACAGTGTCTGGGAGGCTGTGGTTGCTGCTGCACGCAATGTTGATGGTGAACAGATCAAAACACTGACAGAATCCATGGATGGCAGGCTTTTGAGTGTCCTTGCAAAGAAAGGTGGCTATATTGGTCACTGTTTTGTTTTTGTTTTGTTTTTGAATGTCAGAAATTTATATTTGTGAATGTTGAGATGTTATATTGGTTTCACTGGTAATAATAAATAATTGAAATGGGTATTTATTTATTTTTTGTTAAGTTGCCTAATAATTATGCACAGTAATAGTCACCTGCACACACAGATATCCCCCTAACATAGCTAAAACTAAAAACAAACTAAAAACTACTTCCAAAAATATTCAGCTTTGATATTAATGAGTTTTTTGGGTTCATTGAGAACATGGTTGTTGTTCAATAATAAAATTAATCCTCAAAAATACAACTTGCCTAATAATTCTGCACTCCCTGTAATGTTCTGCTCAGTACCTCTCCATGCTCAAAGCCATGCTCCATCACAAACTCGATATCTTCCACAACCCAGTTTTAGCTAGGGTCATTAAATCAAGGGTGGATAAGAAATACAAGGCCTCCCCAAGTGACCCATTCTACATCCGGGCCAGATTACACCTGATTCACTAGTGGTAGCTACTGCACGAAAAAGAGGCAAACCTCAAGGCACTGGTGATGCCCCTCCACCAGATGAGAGTAAAAGGATAGATGCTGCAGGCAAAAGGGTAGCTGCATAATCAGCCAATCATTGGATTGCCGATTCCATTGGGCTGCTTTGTCAATATGACTGAGTCTCGATGTAAGCATATGGAAATGAAGGAACTTCTCCAGTACTTCCCAGATAAACACAAGAGAGGATATGAGATTGTCTCTGAAGGGAAGCATATCTCAAACACCACCATATGCTGTACCCTCAATGCCGTGGATACTGCTGCTATGAAGTTTAATTCTACCGTCCTTTTGCGTAGGCATGCACGGCTCCATGTCTCCTGGTTCAAACCAGAAGTCCAGCAAAATCTACCTAATCTGCCTTTGGATGGAGAACATCTTTTTGTCCCACAGGTAGATACCTTAGTAGAGAAAATTAAGAAAGACAATGTAACAGCGAAACCAATGAGTGCCCTCCAAATGCCCTCCTATTGCGGCTCCTTTTACCGCTCATTATACCATGGAGGTTCCAAGACCACTTCTCACTAAATCTCCACATCATACCACAAACTTTAAACACTTCTCCCACAGGTTATTCTCGGGGCTCCTACAGAGGGGACAATTTAAAAGGCATAGGTAAAGGTGGATCTCCCAAAGGATCTGCCACCACCACTAAGCCCGACTTACCTCTCAACCACTCCCCGATCACATAACACCAGTCGCAGGCCATCTTCAAGTGGTATTTCTGATGGCTACAACTACCTGTGGATTTCTCACCTTATGAATTCTCCCAATGCGCCAGCATTCGACTGAAACTTTCTTCCCAGCTCTTCACGTTGACGAGGACTTCACAATTGCACGCCTCCGCACGCGACTCTGTCTGATGTCATTGTGGCAATAAGAAGTCCTCGTCAGCGTGCTGACGTCAGTTCCCTTTTTTCTGTGCCTTCAATGCTAATGGTTTTTCCTGGCTCTTGAACAGCTACTGTTTTGAAGGTGTCTTGCTGTACTTGTTACAATGTCTCCACCAAAGAAATCAGGTTTTAAGCCTTGTCGTGAGTGCGGGGGTCGAATGTCAGTCACAGATCCTCATGAAGACTGCTTGAGGTGCCTATGTTTGGACCACGACATGGAGGGTTACGTGTCCTGCCAGAGGATGAACCCAAAGGCCTTAAAAGAAAGAGAGGCTAAGCTCTTCTTAGCAAAAGCTAAGAGGGGACACAAGGGTCATCGAAGATCTAAGGCGAGGGACTCTTCTTCTCACAATTCCTCAAGATCTCATAAGAAGTGGCGCAGGCACGATTCTCAACGCCTTTCTTCCAGAGATCGGTCTCGGTCCCCTCCAAGACGATGTCGTACAACGTGGGAGGTCAGTTCAACGATCACTCCCCAGCCTCAGAGTCCACAGGCTTCTCTGGCGCCGTCACTGATTGAGGTTGTCAAGTCCCCGGCAAGTCCTCCGACTCCCTTTTCACCCGTGTTGGCTCAGGAGCCGGTGGCGCAAGTTTCGGATCCAACCAAAGCACCTCAAGATGAGCAGAGGTTTCCTCCCTTCCCTACCCTGGGAGTGGATCTAGCGGCTTTCCTTAATACTCTGTTTAGCATTTTCAACAAGGCTGTGGCCCCTGCTGGTGCACCGGCTGGTCCCACGGGTCCATTAGCGTTCTCTTTGGGTTCGCCGGCGCCGTACAAACAGGCTCTGTTTGTACCCTTCTGTCCTGCTGAGAGTGCTGGTTCGGCACCGATGATGTCGTCGCCTCAGACGATGGTGATGCCGGTGCCGGATGGATCCCGGTCGGGATGCAGTGTATCTCCACCATCTCCTCCACCACTTCCATCTGCCTTGAAGCCGGCGTTGTCGACGTCGGCTAACTCTGTCAACGCTGAGATTGGAGGCCAGATTGAGATCAAGGAGGGAGAGCCTTGAGGCTCTTGGTGGAGCAGGAATATCAGCAACACCTGTTGGTGGAAGGAGAGATTCCTGAGCCTATGGGGGAGTTTCAGAGTCTAGACTCTGCAAGTGGACTGGATACATCCCCTGAGTGGGATCTTTCATCCCCGGTTGAATTTATAGAGGAGGCAGCATCCTATCACACTGTAATAAGGAAGACTGCTGAATTTTTAGAACTTCCGTTACCAGCATCGGAAGTGAAGACAAACATCTTGACGGAGGTGTTGCATGCTTACTCTACTTCTGCAGAGCCCATACTCCCTTTTAATGATGTCCTTACTGAGCCAATTTTAGACATTTGGACAAAACCTGTCGTGACTCCAGCAGTTTCCAGGACTGTGGCTAGGAGGTACAGGGTTGCTCCTGGGGATCCTCAATTTTTATCTCAACATCCGACTCCTGAGAGCTTGGTGGTTCAAGCTTCTTGTTCTGCCTGATCTGCACCTGGCTCGTTTCCTGCTACTACATCGGGCAGGGAGTTCAAGAGAATGGAGCAAGCAGCCAAGAAACTCTTCTCCTCATGTAGTATGGCCCTGAAATCGGTCAATGCTACCTGTGTGCTGGGGAGGTATGTTCATACCCTGATGGACACGGCAAGAGCTGTGGTGCCAAGCTTGCCTCAGGATGTGTAAGGGCAGTTTGATGAGCTGCTTTGGACACTCAATCGGTGGCCAAACAGATTATCCAGTCAGGTCTGGATACTGCGGATTCAGTGGCTAGGGCAATGGGCCCTTCGGTGGCGATCAGGAGGCATCAGTGGCTTAGGTCTTCTGGCCTTTCCACGGATGTTCAAACAACTCTGTTGGACCTTCCGTTTGATGGCGAAAAGTTGTTTGGTCCAAGGCCGACTCTGCTTTGGAACGTTTTAAAGACAGCAGGGCTACTGCAGGATCCTTGGGGCTACAGGCTTCAGCATCCACACCCTTTAGATCCTATCGGAGGTTTAGGGGGTTTGGTCGTGGATCCTCCTTTCGTGGAAGGCCACAGTCCAATACTCAACAGGCTGCCAACCCTCTCAATAGGTCTTTTAGAGGGCAGGGGATGGTTAGAACACGAGGAGCCTCCCAACAACATCCTGCCTCACCCTCTTCCTCTGGGGGAACCCAACAAGGAAAGCAGCCCTAGTTTTCTATCCATCTTGGATCATGCTTCTCCCGTAGGGGACAGGATATTTCATTTTCTCCACGATTGGGAGCTAGTCACATCGGACTCTTGGGTACTAAATATTGTGGGGAAAGTTTATGCCCTTCCTTTTCGGGAGTTTCCTCCTCCCATCCCTTCCCTTCATTCCTTTTGTTCGAAAGATCATCTCCTGTTGCTTCAGCAGGAGGTACAAGTCCTTTTGTTAAAGGGTTCAATGGAGTTGGTTCCAGAGCAGGGGTCAGGGATGCTATTCGTGATATTTCCTGATTCCCAAGAAGGATGTTTGATTGAGGCCTATCCTGGACCTGAAGATTTTGAATTGGTTCCTCAAATAGGAGAAATTCAAAATGCTGACTCTAGCACAGGTATTTCTGGCGTTGAACAAGGAAGACTGGATGGTGTCTGTCGCCTTGCAGGATGCTTATTTTCATATCCCCATTCTGAAGTCGCACAGGAAGTGTCTCCGGTCTACCAGTTTGCAGTCCTTCCTTTTGGTCTTACTTCCACACCTCGTGTCTTCACGAAGGTGATGGCAGTGGTTGCAGCGGACATCAAAAGGAAGGGAATATCTGTATTCCCTTACCTGGACAATTGGCTAATAAAAGCCAAGTTCCCAGAGCTTGCAAATGACAACACGGTTGTTGTTCAACCTGGGCTTTACGGTAAACGTGCCCAAGTCCCACTTGGAATCCTCTCAGTGCCTCCTGTTCATAGGGGCAGTACTGGATACCACATTGAATCGGGCCTATCCTCCGCCTCAGCGGATTCAGGACATTCAGGCGTTGATTCCAGTGTTTCAGAATGGAGCGGTTGTTCCAGTCCTCAGGGTCCTACGTCTGCTCAGTCTGTTCGCATCTTGCATTCTGTTGGTCACTCATGCACGTTGGCACTTGAAGGCTCTCCAATGGTGCCTCCGCAAGCAGTGGTTTCAACACAAAGGGTATCTTGAAGAGTCGATAATGATCTCCAGAGATGCTGCAACGGTTCTACGATGGTGGGCTGTGGATGGAAACCTTTCACAAGGAAGGCCGTTTTGTCTACCACCTCCGCTGGCCACGGTCATAACGGATGCTTCCACTCTAGGGTGGGGAGCTCATCTGGGGGACCTGGAAGATCAAAGGTCGTTGGTCTCCAGTGGAACAGATGTTTCACATCAATCTGTTAAAATTACGGGCGATACAAGGCCTTCCTCCCGTCCCTTCGCGGTCAGTGAGCTCAAGTCTTGACGGACAACATTACCGCCATGTGGTACATCAACGAGCAGGGAGGAGTGGGGTTGTGCCTTCTCTGCAGAGAGACTCTGCAGCTCTGGTCCTGGGCACAGGACAATCAGATTTGCATAGTAACAAACCATCTGGCCGGGGTTCTCAACGTACGTACGTGTGGACAGTCTCAGTTGACATTTCTCTGTTGATCACAAGTGGCGTCTCCCATCCAGACCTGGTTTTTCACACCTTTCCACAGATAGACCTGTTTGCCACTCGGGAGAACACACACTGCCCGTCGTTCTGCAACCTCCAGTATCTGGCATTGGGGGACGCATTTCAGATGTCTTGGTGCGACCAGTTACTTTACACATTTTCCCCCCATACCCTTGATTCCTCGGGCTCTGAGGAAGATTCGTCAAGATCGGGCCCAAGTCATTTTAATAGCTCCGGATTGGCCAAGAAGGGTGCGGTACTCAGACCTTCTCCAACTCTCACAGGGCAGACCTCCTCTCGCAGTTGTAGGGGTAGATGCTACACCCCCATCTCCAGAGCATGCACCTACATTCCTGGAGACTGAACGGGCAATCTGAGTTCTTTTTCTCTCCCTCCAGAAGTGGTGGATGTTATCTTATCGGCCACACTTCACCAAATCTGTCTATGCAAACACATGGGAAAAATTGTTACTTGGTGTGGAGAGAGGCAAATTGATCCCTTAAAGGCCCATTTGTCTGATGTTTTGCTTTTTGCCCTTTCCTTGTCACAGAGAGGTTGTGCAGTTGCGACTCTGAAAGGTTATTTATCGGCGCTGTCGGCCTTTCTGTGCCTTCCTGATCAGCCTTCCTTATTTAAGTCTCCTGTTTTTGAGAGGCCTGCATAACAAGTTTCCTCCCACTCCGTTTCTCATACCTCAGTAGAATTTGAATTTGGGGCCAGATGTAGGTAAGAGACAAATTGCGACTTGCAATTTGTGAGTCAAAGCGACTCGCAAATTGCAACTCGCAATTCACGGTGCAGAAAGGTGTCTCAGACACCTTCTGCGACTCGCAATGGGGTCGCAAAGACCCACCTCATAAATATTTATGAGGTGGGTCGCAGTTTGCGACCCCATAGCGAGTCTAGGCACTCACGGGGATGGTGGCCTGCTGGAGACAGCAGACCACAATGTCCGTGACTGCTTTTAAATAAACCATTTTTTTTTTCTATTTGCAGCTCGTTTTCCTTAAAGGAAAACGAGCTGCAAATAGAAAAAATACCGAAACCTTTTTGTTTCGTTTTTTATTTCAGAGTAGGCAGTGGACCCCTCCCTGTTTGCGAATGAGTTACCATCCAAGCATCCCGGGACCGGTTTCAGGGTTTCACCCCTCATCAGCCAGGCTAGCTTGAATCCAGTGGCACAGTGAGCCCGGGTCCCACGTCTGGGCATACCTGGCGCACTTAGGGCGGCAAAAGCAAAGCAAAACACAAACGCTGTGGGATAGCGTAACTATAAAAAAACTGATGGATTAAACCCAGATCTGTGACTGGGGGGTGAATGTTTGATTTGTTCTGCATTCCGTCCATCAACTATTCTTTTTGCATTTGTCGCCCCAAGTGGGAAGGGTATGCCCAGATGTGGGTCCCGTGCTCACTATGCCACCAGATTCAAGCTAGCCTGGCTGAAGAGGGGTGATACCCCGAAACTGGTCCCAGGATGCTTGTTTCTGGTCCAGGAAGGACCTGGTATGGCAGTTCGGCTGGACTGTTCCCATGGGGAACAGGGTCAAGACTAATTTGCATATGGCTGGGTCCAAACTGGAATGGCATGGTGAGCAAAAAAACTGATGGATTAAACCCAGATCTGTGACTGGGGGTGAATGTTTGATTTGTTCTGCATTCCGTCCATAACTATTCTTTTTGCATTTGTCGCAAATAGGAAGGACACACCCCTTCCTATTTGCGAGTCGGAAACACATTTTGCGAGTCGGTACCGACTCACAATATGTGTTTCTGCATCGCGTGAGGGCATTTACGCCTCGCAAATGGCATTTTTCCCTGTTTGCGAGGCGCAAATGCCTTCCTACATCTGGCCCTTGGTTCTTTCTTTTTTAATGGGTTCACCGTTTGAGCCTATGCATTCTTGCTCGTTGAGATTTTTAGTTCTGAAAACATTTTTTCTTACTGCCATCACGTCTGCTAGGCATGTGAGTTTGCTCCAGGCTCTTAGTGTGAAACCTCCTTTGACCTCATTTCATGCTGACAAAGTGGTTCTGAGAACCAGGGCGGCTTTACTTCCCAAGGTTATTACTACCTTTCATATGGGGCAATCTATAACGCTGCCTTCCTTTTACCCTCTTCCTCATCCTTCAAAGGAGGAGGATAGACTTCATCGCCAAATCCAGGAAGGGCTTTGAGTTTTTACATTGAAAGGACAAAAGACTTTCGTATTGAGGATCAAATCTTCATTGGATATGTGGGCAAGAGGAAGGGCAAAGCCGTCCACAAGAGAACCCTTTCCAGGTGGGTCATTCTTTGCATAAAGGTTTGTTATTCACTGGCAAAGAAGGTTCTTCCTGAGGGTATTAGGGCCCATTCCACCAGGGCTAAGTCTGCCACTTCAGCCTTGGCTAGAGGTGTGCTAGTTGTGGATATTTGTAAGGCAGCAACTTGGGCTTCCCTTCATACTTTCGCAAAACATTATTGTTTGGATTCGGAAGTTAGGAGGGACGGCCATTTTGCACGTTCTGTGTTGCAGGATTTCTCGGTGTGACCGGCCAGGCACCCACCTCCGAGTGCGGAACTGCTTTGGGATTCAATTCATAAGGTGAGGAATCCACAGGTAGTTGTATCCATCAGAAGAACAAGTTACTTACCTTCGACAACACTTTTTCTGGTGAATACAGTAGCTACCTGTGGATCCCTCAAAGTCCCATCCACCTCCCAGTTGCCTGTCTGGTCATACCAAGACCTTTTATTATATATATATACGTTTATACGTTTTAGGTGTTTCTATATAAACAAATATTGTGGTTTATATTTGTATTTGGATTGGTATATATAGTGTACTTGTGAAATCGGTTTTCACCTGTTCGCCTCAAAGGCTTGTAAGAAATGGTGAAACTGACATCAGCACGCCGGCGAAGACTTCTTATTGCCACAATGACGTCAGATGGAGGCGTGTGCGGAACCGTGCAATTGTGACGTCCTCGTTGACATGAAGAGCTGGGAAGGACGTTTCCGTCGAATGCTGGCGCATTGGAAGAATTCATAAGGTGAGGAATTCACAGGTAGCTATTGTATCCACCAGGAAAAGCGTTACCGCAGGTAAGTAACTTGTTCTTCACACTTGGTGGAATGTCACCTCTAAGTAGTTGGTTTTGGATACTATCCAACATGGTTATTGTCTGAAGCTCACTTCCAAGCCTCCCAACATTCCTCCTTGTAAACATAAACTCTTCCCACAAAAAACTACTCAGGGAAGAAGTCCAAGCGCTCCTCCACAAAGAAAACATAGAGCCTGTCCCTCACATAAACAGGGTACAGGGGATTACTCTCTATACTTCGTCATTCCCAGAATGGATGGGTCCCTGTGGCTAATTTCGAAACTCAGGTCCTTAAAAAAATACATCCTCTTAGAGCATTTTCACATGGTCACTCTTCAGGATGTCATCCCGCTACTACAACAAGGCAACTTCATGCCACACTTGACCTCAAGGATGCGTATTTCCACATTCCAATCCGTCCAGCAAATCGCTGGTACCTCAGATTTGAAGTAGGAGAACAGCATTATCAGTTCAAATTGCTTCCCTTCAGAGTCAAAACCGCACACATGCTCTTCCCCAAATGCCTTATGGTGGTGGCTGCTCTACTACGCAGACAAGTCATCCACATCTTTCCCTATATGGATGACTGGGTCATCAAAACTGCCACCCCTCTAAAACGTCACCAATTAACTTTGGTCACCATCAGTCTACTTCACAAAGTAGGCTTTACGTTTAACGCTTCAAAATCTCATCTCCAACCCCTTCAGAACTAACCTTATCTAGGGGCAGTTCTCAATTCAGAGATGGGCATAGCCTACACAAATGCCGCCAAGATAAAGTTCTTTCAGGCACTCATTCCTCTATTTCAGCTAAATCAACAGATTACAGTCAGGACAGTTATGCGCCTCCTCAGCATGATGGCCTCATGCATCGCTACAGTTCTCCATACCAGATTACACATGCGTCCATTACAGTAGTGCTTAGTGCACCAACGATCTCAAGCAAAGTGTCAATAGAAAGATCTGGTGTTGGTCGGCTATCAAACTTGCCACTGTCTGCAATAGTGGAACACCAACAACTTGTTAAATGGGCGTCCATTCCTAGACCCAGTTCCACAGAGGACCATAACAACGAAAGCTTAATTTATGGGATGGGGAGCCCTCTCACAGAATTTGACTGTCCAAGTTAGAGGAATCCCAGTCAATGAACTCTCCATATTAATCACCTAGAGCTACTAGCTGTTCACCTTGCGTTGAAAGCTTTCACGAAAGTAGTTAAAAGAGTTATTCCTCCTTATGCCCACCAGCCCCAACATGGAATCTTTACATTGTATTCACAAGACTAATGCATTTTCCATTTAAATGTCTTCACTCCAGCCTCCTCCAGGTTCTGTCCTGGAAGGTAACATTTTTGAATGCCATCACTCCCCTTAGATGTGTCAGTGAGCTTCAGTCATTACCCTTGGAAGAACCCTTCTTCCAAATACACACAGATAGAGTTGTACTCTGCACCACCCCTAAGTTCCTCCCAAACTTCACCTTATTCACTCTATTGAACGTCCTGTAATTTTCCCTCAACCTCACTCGGTTGTGGATCGGACTCTCCATACATTAGATGTTAAAAGAGCCCTTGTGTATTATATTGGCAGAACTAAATATTTTAGAAAACCCCACCAGCTTTTTGTTGCTTTTTCTAAATCAGGGATTGGTAGATGGATTATTAAATGCATCCAGACATGCTATTCTAAAGCTAAAAGGACCATAACTATCCCTCTATCCTTCCTATAGCCCGTTTCACTAGGAAAAAAGGAGCCTCTATGGGTTTCCATGGGAATATTCCTATTGCTGATGATTGTAAAGCAGCTTCATGTCTACATCACATCACATACTTTTACAAAACATTATTGTGTGGATGTACTGGCTTGCCAACAAGTCAGACAGGGTTGGTAAGGCAGATCTACGTACACTTTTCTAAACCACTGCAACTCCCACAGGCTAGCCACTGCTATTTTGGGAGGACAGAATGTGCATCTACAACCACAAATACCTCGATCAGAGAATGTTACATACCCAGTATGCATCTGTTTGTGGTGTGTAGTGCTGTAGATTAACATGCGCCCACCCTCCTATCTGGACACCTTTGTTAGTTGCAGTCAATTTAATATTTCTAAATTTCCTCTTTGCATAGACATCTCCCTATACTACGCTTCACTTAATATTTCATCCTCACCCTCCTTGTTGGAAAACAATCTAACAATGGAGTTGACGACCACGTACATTACCAGAAAGAGGAGGAGTCACAATATGTTGTGACTCAAAATAGTTTCTTCAAAGAAAAACAACTTGCACACATCCAAACTGTAAGGAAATGCCTCCTTGGGATGGTTACCCCCTGACATTTAGCTTTTTGTTGATGCCAGTTATGATTGAAAGTGTGCTGGGACCCTGCTAACCAGGCCCCACCACCAGTGTTCTTTCCCCAAACTGTACCTTTGTTCCCACAATTGGCACAGCCCTGGCAGTCAGATAAGTCCTTTGTAAATGGTACCCCTGGTACCAAGGGCCCTGATGCCAGGGAAGGTCTCTAAGGGCTGCAGCATGTCTTATGCCACCCTGGGGACCCCTCACTCAGCACAAGCACACTGCCTCACAGCTTGTGTGTGCTGGTGGGGAGAAAATAACTAAGTCGACATGGCACTCCCCTCAGGGTGCCATGCCCACCTCACACTGCCTGTGGCATAGGTACGTCACCCCTCTAGCAGGCCTTTCAGCCTTAAGGCTGGGCGCACTATACCACAGGTCAGGGCATATGTGCATGAGCACTATGCCCCTACAGTGTCTAAGCAAAACCTTAGACATTGTAAGTGCAGGGTAGCCATAAAGAGTATATGGTCTGGGGGTTTGTCAAACTCTAACTCCACAGGTCCATAATGGCTACACTGAAATCTGGGAAGTTTGGTACCAAAATTCTCAGCACAATAAATGCACACTGATGCCAGTGTGGGATTTATTGTAAAATGCACACAGAGGGCATCTTAGAGATTTGCCCCACAATACCAGTCCGACTCCTAGTGCTAGGCTGACCAGTTTCTGCCAACCTGCCACAACCAGACGAGTTTCTGGACACATAGGGAGAGTGCCTTTGTCACTCTGTGGCCAGGAACAAAGCCTGTACTGGGTAGAGATGCTTCTCACCTCCCCCTGCAGGAACTGTAACACCCAGCGGTGAGCCTCAAAGGCTCATGCCTTATGTTACATCACCCCAGGGCAACCCAGCTAGTGGAGATGCCCGCCCCTCTGGCCACTGCCCCCACTTTTGGCAGCAAGGCAGGAGAGGATAATGAGAAAAACAAGGAGTCACCCACCAGTCAGGACAGCCCCTAAGGTGTCCTGAGCTGAGGTGACCCCTGCCTGGGGAAATCCTCCATCTTGAGTTTGGAGGATTCCCACAATAGGATTAGGGATGTGCCCCTCCTCTCCTCCAGGAAAGTAGCCATTAGCTACTGCCCTCTTGACCTAAACACAACCCTAAATTTAGTATTTAGGGGCGACCCAGAACCCAGGAAATAAGATTCCTGTAACCTACACAAAAAAGGACTGCTGACCTGAAAGCCCTGCAGAGACGACGGAGAAGACAACTGACTTGGCCCCAGCCCTACCGGCCTGTCTCCAGACTCAAAAAACCTGCACAGCGACGCATCCAACAGGGACCAGCGACCTCTGAAGACTCAGAGGACTGCCCTGAACCGAAGGACCAACTCCCGAGAACAACGGCACTGTTCACCAAAACTGCAACATTTTTACATCTTTGAAGCAACTTTTAAAGAACTCACTCTTCCCACCAGAAGCATGATACTTCATACTCTGCACCCAACGCCCCCGTCTCGAGCTCATGAGAACCAACACTGCAGATAGGACTCCCAGGCGACTGCGACCTCATGAGTAACCTGAGATGACCCCCCTGCAGCCCCACAGCAACGCCTGCAGAGAGGATCCAGAGGCTCCCCCTGACCGCGACTGCCTGGAACAAAGAATCCGATGCCTGGACCAAGCACTGCACCCGCAGCCCTCAGTACCGAGAGGAACCAAACTCCAGTGCAGGAGTGACCATCAGGCAGCCCTCTTCCTAGCCCAGTTGGTGGCTGGCCCGAGAAGCCCCTGTGCCCTGCCTGCATCGCCTAAGTGACCCCCGGGTCCCTCCATTGTTTTCTATAGCAAACCCGACGCCAACTTTGCACACTGCACCCGGCCGCCCCTGTGCCACTGAGGGTGTGTTTTGTGTGCCTGTTTGTGTCCCCCCCAGTGCTCTTCAAAAAAACCCTGGTCTGTTCCCCGAGGACGCAGGTACTTACCTGCCAGCAGACCGGAACTGGAGCACCCCTGTTCTCCATAGGCGCCTATGTGTTTTGGGCCCTCCTTTGACCTCTGCACCTGACTGGCCCTGTGTTGACTTTGGGGTTGCCTTGAACACCCAACGGTGGGCTGCCTATGCCCAGGGGACTGAACTTGTAAGTGCTTTATTTACCTCAGAAACTTAACCATGCTTACTTCCCCAGGAACTGTTGATTTTTTGCACTTTTAAAATAGATTACTGCCATTTTAACCTATACTGTGTGTTCTACTGCTTTAATTCAAAGTTCCATACTTACCTGTGTGGAGTACCTTGCATTTTATGGTTTTACTTCAAAGCTTGAATCTTGTGATTTTAAAATAAATTAAGAAAATATATTTTTCTATATAAAAACTATTGGCCTGGAGTTAAATCTTTGAGTGTGTGTTCCTCATTTATTGCCTGTATGTGTACAACAAATGCTTAACACTACCCTTTGATAAGCCTATTGCTCGACCACACTACCACGAAATAAAGCATTAGAATGATATAATTTTGCCACTATCAACCTCTAAGGGGAAACCTTGGACTCTGTTCATACTATCTCTCACTTTGAGATAGTATATACAGAGCCAACTTCCTACACAAGCCCAACACTAGATGGCAGGATTATGCACAGCATGTGAATATACCACACTACATGCCACAAACAGACATTTACTGGGTGAGCAACATTTTTCTTTTTGGCATTCATCTATTATTCTTTATAATGGCAAATCTAAAATTCATAATGCCTCCTCCTGCATTTTTGCCTTTTCCTGGTGATCCCTCAGTGTTATGGGAAGACTGGTGTGAGGCTTTAAAAACATATTTAGAGGCTTTTCGAGGAGAGAAAAAAACACAGTCGGTGCACCGCCACACAAAAGCACATGTAGTGTAGATTCAAAGAAGAGTCCAGTGCTCCAATGATGCAGAAGAATATTTCCTTCTTTTTAGTATTCCTGGACAAGTTCAGTGCTTGATATTTTCAAACTCCGTAAATGAGGTACGTAAGGCAATGGATAGACAGCCAACGCGTTTCGCCCACTGTTGGGGCTTCTTCAGGGCTGTAATGTAACATGAAAACAATATGTACAATATACACTAGATAACAAGAGCCAAGTTGCATAAAGAAAAAATGTGATTCAGAATAGAAAAGGCAACTGAAGAACCTACTGCGTACCAACACAAATGTAAATGACAGTGAGACTGGATAAGGACATACAAAGATCATAAGTACACCCAAAACAAATACATGTTACAAATGTTAAAAATATGTGATATGTATATAGTCCTGGACTCCGAGCACTGAGTATAAATGGACAAACCCGAAGTGATAAGACAGAGTCCAAGAGGTTACTGACGTCAAAGGAATAAACATGTAAAGAGAAACGTTTGTGGGAAGAAGGAAAAAAGAAAGAAGGGGGGATGTGCCCATATTTCAAGAAACCAGTGAGTACAAAGGATCCCAGTGTGTTAAGAAACCAGAAACAAAATAGGTGTAGGAGATAGTGCGTATAAAGTGAAACATACCGTAATGGAATCCAGTCAGTCACAGGAGCAAATGGTAACAGTATGTTTTTAGTACCTAGCAGAGAAGACACCCATAAGTCGAAATGCAAACAAATATAGAAGAGCCAAAGGTAGAGGGGGGGGAAGGGGAATACATATAGTGGCCATGTACTCATCAAAGTACGTAGTGAGTATATTCAAAGGGAAAGGTGAAAAGGGCCAAAAAGACGCCCAATATCGACACCTAGAACCAGTGAAGCAAAAAAATATATAGAAACACTGAGATATATTATTAAGAGAACCGCCGAAAAGTCAACAAATTGAGTATCACCATCAAGGGAGAGTATAAACCGAAATAGACCAAATTAAAAGTGAGTACAAACAAGAACAAGTCTGTGTAATATCTGAATGAAAGGCTAAATGCAGTAAATCTAGAATAGCTTTTCGAGGAGAGGTATTTTTACCCAAGTGCAAATTGGCCATTTTAAAGCATAATTTGCTGGTTAAAGGAAGAAAAGTTTTGAAACAGTTACCTATTCTTCCTCATGATTCAGAAGGAAATGAATATGAGATGGATATAGAGGATGAGGATGATGAATGTTTGCAAGCCATGTGGGCATTGGAGGATAATTAAAAGGCCAAAACACATATTGCAGCAGAGTTGCATAATTTGTTTTCTTGTGGATAATTGGTGGGAGAGTCTGTGGATCAATATATTGCTTTATTTAGAATGTTAGAATCTACATGTGAATTTAAAGAACCGTGGGATGAAATTATCAAAAAACAATTGGTGAATAAGACCACCAATAGTAAAATTGAAGAAAAAACTTCCTAATATAAAAGAATCATCTCTTGAAAAGGGTATTATGATGGCAAAAAGAGTTGCGTGTACGTACCTCCCAGTATGTGAAGGAGTTACAGCAGCATGAACAAGATAGGGAGTGCGCGTCATCTACTGTTGTAGGGATGGTCCAGAAAAATAAGAAGTTGGAGTTGAAGCGGATGAGTTTGCATATTGATAAACTGAGAATTTAAACAAAGGTCGAGCAGAATGAAGAAAATAAATTGTGATGTAAATGCTACAGTTGTGGTAGTGAAAAGCATGTTGCCTGAGCTGCTATCTGTCCAGTTGTTGGTGTTAGATGTTTCAAATGTGAACAAATGAGTCATTTGTCTCGAGGCTGTAAGAGGCAAGAACAGGACGATAGAATGAATGCTGTAAGTAATGAGGAAGAACCAAGAGTGAAAATGATGAAGTGCAGGTGGTTGCTGAGTTGGAAGTTAACTCCTTGATAGAATCATATTGTCCACCCAAGTGTGAGATTCATTTTCAAGGAAAGCTTACTGAGGTTTGGGCGGATTCTTACTCTACATACAGTATACTTGATGAGGCAACATTCAAGACGTCGGGTTAAATCTAATTATTGGAAGTCAAGATAAATGCTGTAGGTTATTGTGGGAAAAGTACTTTTGTTGGGGTGTTTTATTACTGACATTCACTTTGACGTTAGAATATATTGATTAGCTCAACAATTTAAGCACTCAGTGTTGGAATCCTTGTATGTCTTGAAATCCATAATTTAGAATGTTCGTTGGTTAATTTCCTGTTTCATTCTTTCAAAAGATGGTACTTGGATTAAGGTAAAAAAATTTACAAGTACACCTGCTTTTTTTTACCGCGCTTTGCAATATAAACACTGCGGTAGTGCTTCATAGTTTGCTTTTATCATTTTAGTGGTATTCCTGAAAACACTGGATGGATTATGGATGGATTCCCATTGACGATTGATCAGGCAAAACTGCTTGAAAAAGCTCTCACCGGGGTTGATCCTGTCAAGGAAGAGTACAAGGGTAAAAAGAAAAAAAGTTCCAGATTGGTAACTGATGTTACAGCGGCTAATGACCCTCCTGCTCCGCCCCCGGCTCTTGATTTTGCAGTTGTGATTGATATTTCTGACAGAGAGGTGCTACGTCGTATTTCAGAATCGAAAGGTATGGTTGGAATTAATTGGATTAATTTTAATGTCTCTAGTACAGTAATAGTAAAAAAAAAAAGCTTGTTTATGATGCTACTTTACCGTTAATACTATGCGTAAAATGATATCTGACATTGTATCAGTCTATTCCAATAGGTATTCGACTATGCAAACCTTGTATGTTAAAGTTGGACTTTTAATGCTACAAACTGCGTTTGTCAGAATTAACCTTTAGTTGTGAGATAAAATAGTTGGCTTGGGAAACTTTGTTTTTGTACACTGGAAATTAGAAAAATGAAACGCACTGAGCTGTACCTGGCATGTGTTCTGGAGAGATATGGTTCTTGTAACAACTTAGAAGAATATGACAACCAGGCAATGACAAAATAAATATACAAGGTTGGAGTAATCCTTCTAATGAAAGTTCACAAAATATCTTCACTTCTTTATACATTTCCTCACCCAAACCATTCCCCTTCCCTGGTGAATGGTATGTCTTGGAAGCCATCTCACTTGTACTCAGCTAAACCGTATTGTGGGGCCCTGCCCTGATAACTTTATTTTTTTAAATATGTTTTTGGTTTTCTTTTTTTTCTATACTCTTTGTCGAGATAGGGTATCTTATCCCTCAACATTCCAGTTTTAAGACTTGAATGTCATGTCATCAACCATTTTCGACAGCTAGCCTGCAAAACCTCTTCATTGTCTGGTCTGCCATTATTACAAGATCGCTCCAAAGTTACATGCAGACTCATGGTACACAAATGGCACTGCAGATGGTGACTATATCATTATGGCGATGATTCAGAAGGCGGGTAAAGGTTCTCATGCACCAAGTGTGATACAGAGTATCCCTCCTGCTTTAAGATAGCGAGGCATACCCCTCCCCCCCAACTGATGACTTCACACTCCTGCTAGCGCCCAACAAAAATGATGCAAGTAACCCAGGGGAAGACAAAAGCTTCTGGTCACAAGATGTTTTCTCTTTGGTGCTTTCAGTCAGATGCCGTTTGTTACATTCCACGGAGAGGTAGTCAAGAGCTCAGGGCCCTTTTGGGGACCAAATGCTGTCTTGATCTGGAGAGTTAAAGCACATTTTTGTCTGTGTCCAAAAGTTCCATACCTGCACTGAACAAATCCATCCAATGCGGGCAGGAAAACAGGTGAAAAGTCCACTCCCAGCTGGCGGGAGCATTGTTCATGCCTGCTGGAGTGGACTTAGTGATTGTTCCCACTTGGTAGGAATTTCGAAATTGCTACCACCAAGCAAAAGCAAGCACAGGTTTTCCCGTCCACACAGGTGCGAGCAGGGAAAACGCTATGTCCCTGAGTGAGCACCCTGGGACATAGCAGATGGTGACCCTGGGATGTGGGTTCGTCAGGGCCATTAATGGCTCAGAGGGGAGCCCACACAGCTCCCCTCTCTTTTGAAATTGCGGCTAGGCCCTGGGGGATGGGGCCCCCAGGGCTGAAATCAGCCTGGGCAGAGGAGCTGCATGGTCGTCCTCCCCATTACTAATATGGCCAGGCCTGGTGGATAGAGTCCCTGATGCCAAAGTTTGCCCAGAGGGGCTGCGTGCCCCCTTTTTAAGTATGGCCAGGCCCTGGGAGAGGAGAGAGGCAGCATGCCCCCTCTCAGTGAAAGAATGAATGAATGAATCTTTATTGTACAGTTAATTAAAACCATTACAATGATGTGCAAAATATTGTCAACATAAAAACAGAAACTTTTTTACATGTAAAAATATGTAACTATTACATTTAATAAATACGGTTTAAAAAGGTAAAAATTATACAAAACCCTCTTCTTTGTTTGTCCCCCTCCTATCTCGTTGTTCTATTAATTTCCCTAAACGTTTCTTCTCAGCCTTTTTAATTTTTTTTTTACCATATGTGCATTCAAGATTGGATCACCTGGTTTTAGGCATGCTATTACTGCTTGTCTGCATGACCTTATGCCACGTTGATTAAAAAGGGATTTTAGCAAGCATTTCCTCTCTTGCTCTAAGTCAGGGCACAGACATAAAAGGTGAGTTATATTTCACTTCCCCTTATTACATAACCTGCACATTTCCTTAGGGCTCTCCTTCCCCCCTACATAATCCTTTTCATCACCAGGAAACTTTCCTAGTCGGATATACAGAAATTCCATTCTCAGAGCAGGGGATCAGCCTTCTTCAAAATAGAGCTGCTGTCATAGACATTTATACTCATTTAGTACCCCCCAAGCATGCGATCTTTTCGATAATATTTCTCTGTCCTTCAGTAGAGATAACATCTTGATTTTATTCTTTACTACTCTTTTGAAACATGCTACCGTTAGATTGCTTTCCCAGCTTTCATTCAGCCCTAATTCATTTATTGCCTTTTTCAGATAGAGCGCAGCTGGGTGCTCACCATTTTTTTTGCAGTTCTTGCCACAAGCCCTGACACAGGTCATTCCTCTTATTGGTTTTTATTCTGTGCCAAGTTTTCATATAGGCCCCTTTTCTTTCTATTGTTTGATTTATTAGCCCGAACTCCAATTGTATCTGTGCTGGTGATGCATATGGAGGTATACAAAATAACTGTCTGTACGTTCTTATTATACTCGTATTTAAACATAGTTCATCACGTCCTCTTAATGCAGCACTGCCATATGTTAAACTAGGTGCCAGCTTGGCTGATATCACCTTTAGTAATGGTAAAATGCTCGGACCGTTCAAAGTTCTTTTTAGTTTTGAGAACGCAATGCAAAGTATTAGACCTTTCCTTTTCAACTCCTCCCTATGTTGGGTAAAGCACCCCCTTTCATCAAATGGCACCCCCAGGTAGCAATAGGAGTGGACTAATTCCACCTGTTCCTCATTCATGAACCATCTATATTTTTTGTTTATCCTACGACTACATTCCATTACTTTCGTCTTTTCTAGGTTTACTGTCAAACCATTTTGCTTTGAATAATTTGCTAGACCTCCCAGTAGTCTTTGAAGCCCAACTTGTATTTGACTCATCAAAACAACATCATCTGAATATAGAAGATTAGATATCGTTATTTGGCCTAAACTCAGTGCATGAGACTGTACGGCTTTTAGTTCTTCTGATAAATCTGCTAAAAACAAATTAAAAAGATATGGTGCAAGGACACAGCCTTGCTTTAGTCCTTGAAAGGTGTCTATTTTTCTTGATAAGACAGATCCGTCCACTATCCGTATCCTCACCCAGGTGTCAGGGTACAGGAGCTGTATAGCTTTCAGAAGACTCGCTGGAATGTCCAGTTCTATAAGCTTCCTCCATAGCAAGTTTCGATTTACAGTGTCAAAGGCTGATTTAAAATCAACAAAACAAAGATATATTGGTAGCTTCTTTTGAGTTTGTTTATCCATTAACATAGATAATGCTAATATGTTAGTTTCTGGTCCTATTCCTTTTGTGAAACCAGTTTGATTTAGCGGGACTATATTTCTATCCGTTGCCCAATCTCGTGGTTCCTTTAGAAGTAGGGTAGCAAAAAATGTAGCTTCTATATCTTGTAACGTAATTAGTCGGTAATTTTCTGGTGCATCTCTGTTACCTTTCTTATAAACAGGGTTTATTATAGACCCCCGCCATGAATCTGGTACTATCTGTAGCTGTAGCACACAGTTATAAACTGTGGTTAGTACCGGTATCCATAAATCAGTATTTGACAAATATAAAACTTGAGGAAGACCATTTGGTCCTGGAGCGCCGTCCTTCCTGGATTTTAATACTATTTCCCTTATTTGATTCTCCTGGAAGGTGTCTTTAATGCTATTGTTATTTCCTTTGGCCCCATTCCTGATGTCTTCATTTTTTTACTTTTCCTCTCTAGGCCCTTTAGTTATTGGTTTAAATATTTCATTTAAAAATTGAACCCATGTCTGTTCTGCCATGTTTGAATTTACTACTGGTCTTTGTGGCTGATTTATTCCATTTACTGTTTTCCAGCACTGCCGTGCACTGTTTTGTTTAGCCAAAAATAGTATCTTAGCCCAGATCTCATAGTTTCTTTCCCTTTTCCTTCCCAGACTAGTCTTTGCAGACTCTTGTTTACTTTCTGGAAGCTATGTTGTAAATCTTTGTTTTGTGGGTCTTTCCTGATTTTCCTTTGCATTTTGTTCCTTTCTTTTCTTAACTTCTGAACGGCTGTAGTTAACTTTATTCTTCCCCGGGTCTCCTCCACTATTTTTCCTCGCTGGCCCCTATGGGGTTTCTTTGCAACTCCCTTTTTTATTATACTATTAAGAAAAATCCCCCACTGTTTAACTTTATTACCATATCCGTTTGCTAGAGTTTCCTTTACTAAAGTTTCAGCCATCTCTTTTACTTGGGCGCTCACTTCACTAGTCCATATTAACCTTTGATAATTTATTGTTGTGTCTTCCCCTGCCCACATGGGTATTTGTTGGTAATATTGTATTTGTGTTGAAAGCACCACACTCTGTTGTCCGTGTTCGCTACTTGAAGTTTTTTTTATATTGAAAGATTTTATCCTTCCTCAAAGATTTATCGTTACTATTGTGTAGTCTATTATCGAGCAGGAGGCGAGTGAGTAATAGGTCCACTCCGAAGGAGTATCTGATTGAAATCTCCCATTTAGGGTTCTCATCCCTAGGGACTCCAAGTCCTTTATTAGGGAGTTCGCCCTTTTATCATAAGTTTTTCTTGAGTGGTCCCTATTCCTTTGAGGGGGAATTGACCATACATAATCTTGGTGGATTAATTGCTCTTCACGCTCCGATGTGTGCATCAAGTCCATATTAAAATCTCCTGTTAGTATTATGTCTGGAGCATTTTGTTCCTGTAATACGCCTATTATTACCTCACGTAGCTCATTCGCGATCGTAGACTTTATTTTTTCGTTTGGGGGAAAGAACACATTCATTATATACAAGGGATTATGTGTCTCTTCCCTCCAACTATTTAGTTTTAGTATCAGGATATTATCATTTGCTATGGGTACCTGAACTACTTCTATTCTGAGCGCTGTCAATAAAAATTGCTAAGCCTCCTTTTGGTCTGCCCTGTTTGTTACTTTTTGTTGCTAGTCTATAATATCCTGCATACCCCACTATATCGAAAGGTTCTGTCACCCACGTTTCCTGGAGGCATATTATTTGACTTCCTTTTAGCATCACAGCTATATCTTTCTTCTGGGACTTGGTTTGGGCTCCATTTATGTTCCATGAGCTAATGTCTAAAACGTTGTTCCTTCTATTTTCCCCTCTATACTCATTAGTTCATGTCCTACACTTTCCATGTAGTGCCTCAGTAATCCAACCTGCGTTGACCATTATTGGTCTTTCCTTACCCTCTATGATGTTTACCTCTTGACTCTCCACCAGCTTTTCCATCCTTCCTTTCGCCTCTCTAAGAACTGAGTATGATTGGCCTCCCCCGTTCTTGGGTCTTGTTATCATAAACGGTGCTGGATACATATCTTTTGGGGGTAATGATATTTGTATTCCCCAGGCTGCGAATATACATTTTTCTCTCATCACTGCCTGGGCCAGTGGTCTATTTTGAAATGTGGCTGTAGTGGCTTCCTGTACACTCCCCGCCGTAAGCTTCAGAAATTCAGTTGACACTATATCGTACGATGTTATATTTATCAGTGATGGAATTGCATGCAATAAATTTAATATGTTACCCCTGTTCAAAATGTCATGTGCACCTCTAGATTTATATGTGGGTATTGTTATAAATTGGGTTTTTGGTTGGCAGTCAGGTTACCCCCTGTCCAAGCAAAAGCCCTCACTCTAGTCAGGGTAAGTCACACACAATCCAAGATTATCCTGTGCCCACCCTCTGGTAGCTTGGCACGAGCAGTCAGGCTTAACTTAGAAGGCAATGTGTAAAGTATTTGTGCAATAAATCATACAATACCACCATATAGCACCACAAAAATACACCACACAGTGTTTAGAAAAATATATAATATTTATCAGGATAATTGTAGGTCAAAAAGAATAAAGTTGCAATGGGAAATTGTAGAGATATCACTGAAAAGTGATATAAAGTGTCTTAAGTCTTTAAAAGGTAAACAAAGTCTTTCTCAAGCACAAGTACCTGGTTTAGAGTGGAAAATCTCCTCAGAGGGCCACAAAAGAAGAGAGGCGTGGAAAAAGGGTGTGTGCGTCGATTTCTCCCCAGCACACACGGACTTGCGTCGTTATTTTTCACGCGGGGAGTCGGGCGTCGTTTTCCGGCGCACGGACAGTCTCTTTCTGTGGATCGCGGGGATTACCAGATGTCCCGGGTCTGTGCGTGGATTTTCCTGCTTGTTTTCCGGCTGCGCGTCGTTCTGCGGGGCTGCGTGTCGAAATTACGATCTCACGGCAGGCGTCGATTTCTCCTCTAGAGGTCGGGCGGCGTTGTCCTTGCGAAGCCGTGCGTCAGATTTCCGGTCGTCCCGAAGGCGTCACATCGATCAGCGTCGGTGTGCGGCGTTTTTCTCGCCGCGGAACAAGCTGTGCGTCGAAATTTTCGGCGCACGGAGCGTCCAAGTGAAAAAGAGAAGTCTTTTTGGTCCTGAGACTTCAGGGAACAGGAGGCAAGCTCTATCCAAGCCCTGGGAGAGCACTTTCACAGCCTGACAAGATTTCAGCAAGGCAGCAGGCCAACAGCAAGGCAGCAGTCCTTTGTAGAAAGCAGACAGGTGAGTCCTTTGAGCAGCCAGGCAGTTCTTCTTGGCAGGATGTAGTTTCTGGTTCAGGTTTCTTCTCCAGCAAGTGTCTGATGAGGTAGGGCAGAGGCCCTGTTTTATACCCAAATGTGCCTTTGAAGTGGGGGAGACTTCAAAGAGTGGCTAAGAAGTGCACCAGGTCCCCTTTCAGTTCAATCCTGTCTGCCAGGGTCCCAGTAGGGGGTGTGGCAGTCCTTTGTGTGAGAGCAGGCCCTCCACCCTCCCAGCCCAGGAAGACCCATTCAAAATGCAGATGTATGCAAGTGAGGCTGAGTACCCTGTGTTTGGGGTGTGTCTGAGTGAATGCACAAGGAGCTGTCAACCAAGCCCAGCCAGACGTGGATTGTAAGGCACAGAAAGATTTAAGTGCAAAGAAATGCTCACTTTCTAAAAGTGGCATTTCTAGAATAGTAATATTAAATCCGACTTCACCAGTCAGCAGGATTTTGTATTACCATTCTCGCCATACTAAATATGACCTTCCTGCTCCTTTCAGAACAGCAGCTGCCACTTCAACAGTGTATGAGGGCAGCCCCAATGTTAGCCTATGAAGGGAGCAGGCCTCACAGTAGTGTAAAAACTATTTTAGGAGTTTTACACTACCAGGACATATAACTACCCAGGTACATGTCCTGCCTTTTACCTACACAGCACCCTGCTCTAGGGGTTACCTAGGGCACACATTAAGGGTGACTTATATGTAGAAAAAGGGGAGTTCTAGGCTTGGCAAGTACTTTTAAATGCCAAGTCGAGGTGGTAGTGAAACTGCACACACAGGCCTTGCAATGGCAGGCCTGAGACAAGGACAAGGGGCTACTTAAGTGGGTGGCACAACCAGTGCTGCAGGCCCACTAGTAGCATTTAATTTACCAGCCCATTATGTGCACCTTACTAGGGACTTATAAGTAAATTAATAGTCCAATCAGGTATGATTCAAGGTTACCATGTTTTAAGGGAGAGAGCATATGCACTTTAGCACTGGTTAGCAGTGGTAAAGTGCGCAGAGTCTAAAAACCAGCAAAAACAATGTCCAAAAAGTGGAGGGAGGCAGGCAAAAAGTTAGGGGTGACTACCCTAAGGCTGTCAGGTCTAACAGGTATAAAAACTAGTTTATCTAAAATATTCGAACTTTCTATGTCAATGTTCTGGTCTTCTCTTCCCCATGAGCTTCTTCCTGTGGCTTCCGTCCCATCACCTTTTCCCCATTTCCTGCTTCCTTCCTCTTCATTATCCGATAGTCGGCACATCATGTTTTTTCCAATTATACTTTGCATTTTTGATGCATCCTCATTTATGCCCCAAAATTGCTTATTCCTATCCTTGTTCTTCCCCTTGCTGTTTACCTGCTGAGGTTGGTTATTAAATCCTTTATTTCCTGTGATTCCCATATTTCTGGGAGTTTCATTTAGCTGCTGTTTTTATGGGCTCAATTCAAGAATCGTGTTTCCCCCATCTTTTACGGGAATTGTAATGAGAGTCTTCTCTGTTCCCATTGTGGTGTTTGCAGGTTTAGCTCCCCTAATTGATTTTACATCTGCTTTCTTTCCGGTGTTATCCTCATCTCCCTTCTCATACTTTTGAAAGATTGGGAAAGATTTTATTTGTTCCCTTTCCTGTTTCACTGTTTCTAGTGTTGACTCACAGGTTTTCTGCGTCTTTTGCCTTGTGATTAGGAGTTCTAATTTAGCTGTGCTTATTTGTTGCTTTTTTCTTGCTTTATGCAATTTCTTCCTCTGTTTTTTTGTTGTCCCCCCGTCGGTGTATGATTTTTTTCTGGTTGCTTAAGTACCGTGGATTTTCCCAGATTTTCTGGCTCGTCATTTTGTTTATTGCTCTCCTTTTTTCCTATAGTGCTCTGTTTAATACCTACATTGAGATTTGCAGGGGAGTCAGCTTTGTCGCCTCTTATTGTTTCATTTACTTCCATATTTATTTCATGATCTTTCCTCCTTGGGTAGTAACACATGTCCCTTTCGTTCTCTGTTTTATTTCTGTGTCCTGTAGGATTATTCTTTTTTATATCATCTATAATAGTGCTTAAGACTTCCAAAATTTGTTTCAGTTTTTCCACTATCGGAGCACATGAACATTCCATATTTGTTGTTTCTACCAGGTTTTGTGCTCGAATAATCAAATTATTTAGATTCATCAATTTCTGTTCAATACCTGATATTGACGTTGCTATTATGTTTAGGAGATCTATCTGGACATCCATTTTATTTGCTTGGCATGTTAGTGCCTCAAGTGTCAGTTGTGATGTTTTAAAAACCACTTCCCATATGTCTACCGTCTTACTTTGTTGGTCTGCTGAACTTTCTTGCCTAGCATGTGTGGCAAATGACTCTTGTCGCACTTTCGTCTTTATGCTGTTTTGGTGAGACACATGATTTTCCCTTTCTTCGCCTTCACACTCCATATCCCTTTCAATTATTTCTGTTTTATCCTTTCCCTCTGATTTTAATACTTGTCCCTTTGTTTCGCCTATTTTGTTCCCAGTCACTTCCACAATCACTTCTATAGGCGCTGGCTCCCCATTTCTCAGCAGGACGCTTTTATTCTCCCTTTTGCTATTTTGCTGGAAGGGGGATTCTGGCAAAATTGATAAAAGGTCTGTGTCACTTACCGACCCCCACCCTAGAACTACACTATCTTCCATTTCCTCCTTATTTTCTTGTTGTCGCTTGGTTGCTGCACTTTCCAGCTCAGTTTGCTGCGAGCTCTCTCTTACATTGATTTTTAGCTCCTTCGCTTTCACTGGGCTGGATTTTATTGGAGTAATTGGAGCAGTAAGTACGTTTGTATCCTTTGGGGTGGAGAAGATTATCCCTACTGGGTCTTTCAGGAAGTTGAATTTTTCTGGGATTTTCTGTACCTTGTCAAACATTCTTGCGACGGGTGATATTAGGGCTGTATTTTCCCTTGCTACGTTTGCCTTTACTTTTTTTGAGGTTTCGCCCGTCTGCATCCCTCTCCTTTTGTTTGCTCTTGTAGTAACTTGTCTTTCACGTCCTGACCTCATTTTAGTGGGTGTGCTGCTGTTGTTTAACTGTTCTCTAATGGCGATGGCCCGCTCTCCTCCCGTAGTAGTCCTGTACCTAGGCAATCACACAGTACCCCCCACTAGAACCCCCCTCTAGAACACCTGCAAGCTGCACCCAACGTTATCGGGCCGCTTCCGCTGTGCTCTATACTGTACTGCAGTGCTGCCTACCCCTCTTCCTTGTGGTGGTGGCCCGGGTTGCGTGGGCGCTTAGTTGTATGGTTGTATGGCTGTATGGTGATATATCGTGATGCTGGGGGTAGATGGGGGTGGCAGAGACTGCTGGTCACTCAATCTTCCTCCCCTTACCGACCCCCCACCTACCCCTCTTCTCCTAACCACCTCACCTCCTCACTGCTGTCGTGGTCCTCTTTGCTTCTCCCTGCTTCTTACTGGCTCTCGATGGCTGTTACAGTAGCTCCACACACCTTGCTTGCCCCTGCCTTTGTCGCTGAACGTCCTTTGCTTGGTTACTGCCTTCGGCTAGGCTCGTCTCCTTCTGGCGCCTCAATACTCTTTAGACTGCCTTTGTGCGGTAGGGGCCACACCCCCCCCCCATGGCTCCTGCGGTCTCACTCCTTAACCCGTATTTGGCACTCTGTGAAATCTGTCCTGACAATGGGGCAGCGGTACAGCGGCTGTGCCAGCTGTGCCAGCTCAACCACCGTAGGTAGATTCTGCAGGCCCATGCTCCTACCAAAACCCCTCCTTCCGCCACTTCCCCCAACCTTCCTTGAGGGGGGCAGCAGGGCAGAGGTCCTCAGCGGTAATGTTGTGCCGTCCCCCCTCCGCACCTTGTTGGGGCGCTTCGGTATGGGTCCGCGGGAGGAGCCACAAGCCATTCCGCCACGCTCCTGTGGCCCTCTGACCCTCTGCCTCACTCCAAGCCTCAGAGCCTTAGGGGCCGGGTGCCGTGACGGGTGCCGCGGCTTACAGTCTGCTGCGGGACCCCCGGGGGTCTGGCCTAACGGTGCGGATATTGTGCCGGGTGCACTGCTGCAAGCGCCGGCTCCGATGTTCCACGGCATCTCCCGGAATCTCCCTGATGCGTTTTGATGTTTCCGGTTCCGGATCCTGGGTTCTCGCACAAGTGTTCCTCTGTCTCGTCTCGTTACCTCAGAGCAAGCGGTAACCCCCTTCTCAGTGTATTTTTAAGGCAGGACCCCGGTGGGTTGGGTCCCTGTTGCTGAAATTGGCCCAGGGGGGCACATGGCCCGTCTGCTCCTACTTGTAATCAGCTAGGCCCCACAGGATAGGATCCCCAGGGCCAAAATCGGCCTGGGGAGGGGTCCACACACGCCTCCCTTCCCCCAAAAATGTAGATTGTTCCAGCCAGGACCTGGCCCACCTGAGGGGCAAAAAAAAACCAAGATACTGCACTTGTTTTTATTTTTTCATTTTGTCACAGATCCTCCACGAAACCACCACAGACTTTAAAAAAAATAATAATTAGGACCGTAGGCCTCGGGGTTTAGGATATTTCTAACCTGCCCCCTTTTTTATTCATGTTTTTTCTCGGGACTCGGCCGAGTCCCAGTCCTATGATGACTGCCACCACTTCCTAGTTGAAGTGGTGCAGCCAATCAGGGCATTGCTGTGTGCACATGGATCCGCTGCATAAATATACATAAATCATTTTTCTTTGGTAGCTCCAAAAGTACTGAACAGATTTACACTAGATTACAAAAATAGATCTTTCTGGACCATGATATACCTTTCTACAAAATTTGGAGTAATTCCATTCAGTGGTTTGGGCTGTAGTCTTGTCTAAAATCCCTATAGGAAACTGCATGGGGAAAACACATTTTGGACCCTCCCCACTTGTTCTCGGCCCCCGCTTGACGAACCACCTTAAAACTTTCCAGACAGCAGGTGAAGTGAGTGGCAATTGCTTTTACTATGGAAACTAGGTCCTTACTATAACTACTTACTGATGTGTATATATGTATGTGTGTATATATATATATATATATATATATATATATATATATTCACTGAAAAAAACAACGGTTACAGGGATGTTATAGTTAGTTTCTGAATTTACTTGCACAAAACCTTAGAAATTCAGCAGTTATAGTTATGTTTAACTATAACTCACGCCCTAAGGTAACTATAACTTACGCCCCCACAATGCACATTTTCCGCATCAATAATTTTATTGCAAATGTTGCAGTAATAATATCAATGATGCCATAGAATGTGTCATCAATGATGTAATATGATGTAATATGTGGAGTAATTAGCTGTGCATGGCGAAGGCGCAAGATATAGTCACCTTAGGGCGCGAGTTATAGTTACTTGAGTTACCCATAACTATACATGCTGAATTTCTAAGGTTTTGTGCAAGTAAATTCCGAACTTAACTATAACGTCCCTGTAACCTTTGTTTTTTCAGTGAATTTCTATGTTTTTTTTATCATGCACAGACGTAGATATAAGCAGAGCGCCGCACACTGCCTTTGGGCATGCGTGGTGGGTGTTGGCCACAGGGCCTGGCCTATGGCCAGACCCGGAGGCCGACTCTCCTGCATGCACCCAAACCGAAGCTGCGTACGGCCTCTGGCTGTGCGCAGAAGTAGTTTGGATGCAGTCGGTGGGTTTTTTTCTAAAAAAAAAATCTGGATTTGCGGATCCACAAGTGAATTTGTGAATCCGGGAACCATAGACCCACTCGTGGTTCCGGGAATTCACTAATTGGATGAAAAGAAAAAACGAATTGGGCAATTTTGCCTACAAAAGGGACCCCTGTATGTATCGTATGGGGTCAGGGTACCTGTATCCTGACCCCTTATCTGTTTTTACACTCTTCTTTTCCCACCCCAGAGCCGATTCTACAAAAAAAATATGGCAGCTGCAATTTTTCTGTCAGGTGGCGGCAGTCAATCAAGGCCTTGCTTTTCCCCCGAATCAATGAATCCAAATCCCCGGTGCTAAATATCTATATTTTCTAAACCATAATATCTCAGAAACTACTGAACAGATTTACACCAAATCACAATAAGCACAATCTGCGGACTACGATCTAGCTTCCTGCCAAATTTGGTGTGATTCTGTTCAGAAGTAACCGTGTCTAAAGAATGTAAAATCCCAATAGACACAGAATCAGAAAAAAGTGTTTTGGGAGCCCCTCCATTATTTTGGTCCCTGTTTTATGGATCACCCTGAAACTTTGAAGACAGCAGCAGAACTGACCAAAGTATACTTGTTAGAAATGGGGTATTTGGTTGGCAGTCAGGTTACCCCCTGTCCAAGCAAGGACCCTCACTCTAGTCAGGGTAAGTCACACACAATCCAAATTATCCTGTGCTCACCCTTTGGTAGCTTGGCCCTGAGCAGTCAGGCTTAACTCAGAAGACAGTCTGTAAAGTATTTGTGCAATGAATCATGCAATAACACAGTATAACACCACAAAAATACACCACACAAGTTTAGAAAAATATAGAATATTTATCCTGTTAAAATAAGGTCAAAACGATCAAGATTTGATAAGTTCAAGTTGAAGTATCACTTTTGTAATGAAAAATATACTCTTTAGTTCTTAAAAAGCAATAAGTGTCTCTTGCAAGCACAAAGTACCTGGTTTGCATCTAAATCATCCACACGGGACCGCACAGGAGGAGATACATGGAAAACGGGGAGGTGTGCGTCAGTTTCTCCGGGCGCACACAGACTTGGATCCTCTTCGGGTTGTGGGTATTTGGACATCCCGGGGATGATGCAGAGAAATCCTGGGTGTGTAGGGCAAAGTTACAGGGGCTGCGTCGATCCGTTGGGCGATGCAGTGAAATTTATATCGCACAGCAAGCGCAGCGTTGATTTCTCTTGCAGGAAGTCGAGCTGATTCATTCCGGCTCAGCTATGCGTCGATCCAGTGGGCCGTGCGTCGAAGTTCCAGTCTCAATGCTGGCGCTGCGTCGATCTCCACTCGGGGAGCCAGGCTGGATCGTTCCGGTTCGGCGTTGCAGTGATCTTCTCACCGCACAGCAGACTGTGCATCGAATTTCGCCACACAAGGAGTTCTTTGCAGAGATGAAGTGTTTTTGGCCCTGAGGCTTCAGAAAACAGGACGCAAGCGCAATCCAAGCCCATGGAGAGCCCTTCTCAGCAGAGCCAGAGGGCAGCAAGGCAGCAGGGCAACAGCAAGGCAGCAGTGCTTTACAGCAAAGCAGTCAGGTAAGTCCTTTGGGCAGGCAGGCAGCTTCTCTTAGCAGGTTGCAGGTTCTGGTTCAGAGTTCCTTTCCCAGTAGGTATCTTGTTAAGAAGTGTCTGAGCTGGTAGGGTCAGAGACCCAGTTTAAAATGTGCCTTTGAAGTGGGGTAGACTTCAAAGAGTGGTGTAGAAGTGCACAAGGTCCTCTTTCAGTTCCATCCTGTCTGTCAGGGTACCAGTAGGGGGTTTGGCAGTCCATTGTGTGAGCGCAGGCCACTGTCCTTTCAAATCTAAGTGTCAGGCCCTCAACCCTTCCAGCCCAGGAAGACCCATTCAGTATGAAGATGTGTGCAGGTGTGACTGAGCATCCTGTGTTTGGGGTTGTCTGAGTGAAATGCCCAAGAGAGCTGTCAACTAACCTTGCCAGACGTGGATTGTAAGGCACAGAAGGATTTAAGTGTAGAGAAATGCTCACTTTCTATAAGTGGCATTTCTAGAATAGTAATATTAAACCCAACTTCACCAATAAGCAGGATTTTCTATTGCCATTCTGCCCATACTAAATATGACATGGTTACTCCTTTCAGATCAGAATTTACCACTCAAACAGTGTATGAGGGTAGCCCTAATGCTATCCTATGAAAGGAGCAGGCCAATTTGCGACCCCCTTGTGATTCCCTGCACTCACAGGGATGGTGGCCCGCTGGAGACAGCAGACCTCCATGTCTGTGACTGCTTTTTTAATAAAGCAGTTTTTTTTTTTGTATTGCAGCCCGTTTTCCTTAAACGAAAACGAGTTGCAATACAAAAGAAAAAATGAAACCATTTGGTTTCGTTTTTTCAGAGTAGGCAGTGGTCCATTGGACCATTGCCTGCTCTGAAAAAATATTTATAGCGACATTCACAAAGGGGAAGGGGTCCCATGGGGACCCCTTCCCTTTTGCGAATGAGTTAGAACCCACTTGACATGGGTGCTAACTGCGAATTGCTTTGCGACTGCGTTCACAGTCACAAAGCAACTGCATTGCGGTGCAAATTCATAAATTGGAAGGGAACACCCCTTCCTATTTGCAAGTCGCAGTCCCATTTTGCGAGTCGGAACCAACTCGCAAAATGGGATTGTGCATCGCGATGCACGTTTTGCAAGGCGCAAACTGCGAATTTCGTAGTTTGCACCACACAAAACGCTTCGTACATCTGGCCCAAAGTCTTTTACCATTTGTACAGGAAAATCTTTAAGCATGGATCTAGAGTGTAGCTTGTGTTGCAAGGTGCTCCTTACTGGAGCTGCTCTCCACCTAAATTTGTGAACTACCCAGCGTTCTCTCTTCTTTTTTGCATATACGCATATTTGCATATATATATGTGTGTATATATATATATATATATATATATATATGTATATAACCTACTGCCAATAGCCAGTAGGTAGTTTTAGTTAGGGCCAACTTTTCCCATGGATGAAGTGTTTTTTGTTTTGCTACTAACTAACTGCTGAACGGAATTAAACCAAATTTGTCAGAAAGGTAGATCTTGGTCTAGAAAGAGCCCTTTTTGTAATTTAGTGTAGATCTGTTCAGTACCTTCAGAGTAATTAAAGGAAATAGAATATAGATATCTAGGGATGTGGATCCTTTGCGGATCTACCTGAGGGGGATCTGCGGATCCAGGGTAAAAAGCAAGGCCCTGATTGACTGGCCGCAACCTGATAGGAAATTGGAAGCCTCCATTTTGTTGTCGCTTGGACCAGGGGAGGGAAATAGAGTGAAAACACATAAGGGGTAAGGACACAGGTATCCTGACCCCATAGGACAGATGGAGTACGCCTCATGGGCAAGAAAGTGGCCAAAATGTTTTTTGGGCCCGATCCACATGGCTCAGCGCAGCCCCTAGTGTAACTTTGCAAAAGATCCACAGATCTGAGGCACAATACAAACACAAAAACCAAAATAAATACACCCACTCCCACTCAAGGCCCTGCGCAGCAGTGTTGTATTAAGGTACAGTGATTATATAGTACTTTACGTTAAAAAAACATAGAAATTCACTGAAAAAAAAATGAAGGTTACTGGGACGTTATTGTTAGGTTGACATTTTACCCACGCAAAGCCATAGAACTTCAGCGTTTACAGTTATCCTTATAGTTATACGTATCTGGAGACACTATAACTCATGCTGTAAAGTAACTTTAGGTCATGAGTTGCTGTTTCATAACATAAGTAAAACTATAAGTATAAATATAATTGCTGAATTTCTATGGTTTTGCATGGGTAAAACGTCATCCTAACTGTAACATTCCTATCTATATGTATAAATAAATATCATACAATAGCGGTCGTAAGGGATGTTTAAGTTTCAGGTATCTTATGTTATGTTGTGCAGATTTGTAGAGCACACTCTCACCCGAGAAAGTGACTTAGCACTGAGCAGGTGTAAGTCTAGCCATACCAAGGGCCGTAAAATTCCTGTCAAAAGGTTGCACTATGAGACTCATTAAATCTCTAAAATGTTCTCTCCTATCTCTAAACTTGCTTATCAGCCCCTTACCATTCCCCCGTTCCCTGGACCATATCTTCAGTGTCTCCTTCAACCAACTGTAACTCTTTTCAATCCTTAGACCTTTTAGCTCTCACTACTTAGCTGTCTGTTGCCAAATGTCTGACCTCTGACATCAAAAAGCAGTACAAAGAAGTCTAGAAAAAGTGTGTGCTTTGGCTAAGCCCTCTTCAGCCATTGCCTTTTATGCGTTTTCCATGGTTGCTGTTGGTTGAATGGGTTATCTGTCAAGCATTTTGAGAATGGTTAAAGTGACTTAGTTGTTTTTCCATTAGATTTTGGTGAGGGGATCGAGTAGGTATGCAACGTGTTGTGCAATTAGAAATTAATACCTGATGTGTCTTTTATGAGTTTATTTTGCTGGCACTATGGCATTCTAACCCGTTTGCTGCCCGGCTTTTTCCCCATCAGGTGCCAGGCCTTTTTTTGGCTATTTGGAGCAGTTCACGCTTAGGCCCTCATAACTTTTTGTCCACATAAGCTACCCAGGCCAAAAATGCATCCCTTTTTTCACAACATCCTTAGAATTCTAGCAATACCCAGAGTTTGTGGGTTCCCCTGAAGGAGACCAAGAAATTAGCCAAAATACAGCAAAATGTTCGTTTTTTTTAAAAAAAAAAGGGGAAAAGGGGCTGCAGAAGAAAGCTAGTGATTTTTTCCCTGAAAATGGCATCAACAAAGGTTTCGCGGTTTTGAAATAACCAGCTTCCCAGCTTTCAGGAACAGGCAGACTTGAGTCACAAAACCACATTTTTCTACACAATTTTAGCATTTTACTGGGACATACCCCATTTTTACTATTTTTTGTGCTTTTAGCCTCCTTCCAGTTAGTGACAGAAATGGGTATGAAACCAATGGTGGATCCCAGAATGCAAAGTATTTCTGAAAAGTAGAATTCTGAATTCAGCAAGGGGTCATTTGTGTAGATCCTACAAGGTTTTCCTACAGAAAATAACAGCTGAAATAAAAAGAATATTGAAATTGAGTTGAAAAAAACTGCCATTTTTCTCAATGTTTTACTCTGTAACTTTTTCCTGCAATGTCAGATTTTTTAAAGCAATATAGGGCTTGTAAGTTCATCAAGAACCATAGGTACCCAGAGCCAATAAATGAGTTGCACCTTGCAATGGGTTTTCATTCTATTCCGGGTATAAATCAATTCATTTGCTGAAATATAAAGAGCGAAAAATAGGTATCAAGAAAATCTTTGTATTTCCAAAATGGGCACAAGATAAGGTGTTGAGAATCGGTGGTCATTTGCACATCTCCGAATTCCAGGGTTCCCATTCTAGCATGTGAATTACCAGGCATTTGTCAAATAAACGTTTTTTTTACACACTGTCTTACATTTGAAAGGAACAAATGTAGAGAAACATAAGGGACAATAACACTTGTTCTGCTATTATGTGTTTCCCCAAGTCTCCCAATAAAAATGGTACCTCACTTGCGTGTGTAGGCCTAATGCTCGCAACATGAAAATACAGCATGGACACCTCACATTTTTACATTGAAATCTGACATGTTTTTTGCAGAGTGTCTAGCTGTAGATTTTGGCCTCTAGTTCATCAGGCACCTAGGGAAACCTACCAAACCTGTGCATTTTCTAAAACTAGACACTTAGGGGAATCCAGGATGGGATGACTTGTGGGGCTCTCACCAGTTTTGTTACCCAGAATTCTTTGCAAACCTCAAAATGTTTCCAAAAAAACACCTTTTCCTCATATTTTGGTGACAGAAAGTTATGAAATGTGAGAGGAGCCATAAATTTCCTTCCACTCAGCGTTCCCCCATCTGGACACATCAAAAAAATCAAATACAAAACGACCTGTTTTTGCGAGAGGGGCAACTGCGTTTTTGGTCCTGTGCTCAGCAGCAATCTAGGGAAACCTACCAAACCCAGACATTTCTCAAAACTAGACACCCAAGGGAGTCCAGCGAAGTGTGACTTGCGTGGATCCCCCAGTGTTTTCTTACCCAGAATCCTCAGCAAAGCTTAATTTTAGCTAAAAAAAAATCAAATTTTCCCACATTTCTGTGTGGGTTCACTGCACCGGGACAAATTTCCTATCAGCCAACGTTCCCTTGAGTCTCCCGGTATAAATGATACCTCACTTGTGTAGGTGGGCCAAGTGTCTGTGACAGGGAAGAGCCAAAAACATGTCGAAATTGACAGGGAACCAAAGCGGGTCCAAAAGGGCAGTTTGAGAAAAAAAAGATTTAGGCTGACAAGTGCAGCAGAATAATCGGTATAGATGAGAAAATACTAGGGGGTAGACATTTTGTGGATTCCTGCAGATTCCGGAAGCTTCCATCACACAAATGTGGGAAAAATGTATGATTTCCAGCAAAGTTGGAGGTTTGCAGGGCATTGTTAAGAAAATAGTGCGGGTGCATGTGAAGCACACCACCCTGGAATCACCCAGATGTTTTGTTTTCAGATGTGTCTAGGTCTTGTGGATTTTTCTACATGGCAGTATCCCAAAGTCCAAAAAGTGCAGCCCTCACCATTCCAAGTGGGACAATTTTGAGAGTTAACCAATCTCATGGCCCAAATGTAAAACCAAAACCCAAAATATTCAAATGTCCTCTTGCTTGCTGTAGGATAAGGTGTTTTAGTGTGCAGGGGAGAGCTGAAAGACTGTTACCCCCTTTAGCTGGGGTGGGGACATAACCAGGCCCATACTGATTGGGGTGTGGATCGGGGGTAATTGCCTCATCTGCCTACTGGTGGATAGAACAACTTTGGCCCCATTTATTTGGGGTGGGGTTATGGCCATACCCCCACCTTCTTATTTTGAAAAAAAATCTTCCCTTGTCTCTGGTGGGGGCAGATATAGGCAACTGTAATGTGCCCCAATGGGGAGCGGCCCTTGCCCAAGGGGCTGCCCCACCAAACAAAACATACACACACACACCAATCCCTGGTGCCTAAGTGGTATCTGCCCCTACCGGGGGCAGACCGGCCTAATAGAAATAGGCCGATCTGCCCCCAAGAAGAGCAGAAATGGCCTAAAATAAATTTGCCCCCCCCCAGGGGAACAACCCTTGCCTAAGGAGTCGTTCCCCTTGCGTGAAATTGGCGCAAAAAAAAAAATCCGTGGTGCCTAGTGTTTAAAAAAAAATAATAATAAATAAATAAAGATCCCTGGTGTCTCCCGGGGGCAGATCGGCCTAATTATTAAAGGCCTCAAAATATTCTGCCCCCCTGGGGAGTGGCCCTTGTCCAAGGGGCTGCTCACCTCATTCACAAATAGCAAACAATTTCCCTGGTGTCTAGTGTCATTTCTGCAATCGGGCAGCAGAAATGCAGATTGAGATATGAAAGGAGAGGAAAGGCCTTTCCTCTCCTTTCATGCCTCTCTCGCCCCCTCCAGTGATCGGAGGAGAAATGCTTTTGCATTTCCCCTCTGATCCGTGCTGGAAGCTGAGCTTTCAGTGCGGAGGGGTAGGTCTCTGATGAGGTCAGCGCCTGATCGCATGCTGACATCATCAGACACCATGGGGGGGGGGTCAGAGGAGGGGGTGTGCTTGGAAGGGGAAGGGATTCCCCTTCATCCCTGCCCAGGGGATGGGGGTGCCAGGCCCTCGGGGAGCGCTAGCGCTTCCCCCAAGGGCTGGTAGCTGGAAGAGGTGGTTACGTCCCTGGCGCCTCAGCGCCACAGCAGCGGACGTAACCACCTCGACCTGGGCACCCCAAGGGTTAATTGCTGATATATGACTTTACGTCTTGCTGTTTGATTGCCTAAGACTAACTCACATAACTTTTCTATCCTCTAATTGTCCTTGAGCTTGTGTTTGAATTACTTTACTGTCATAAAACCATATTATTTTACGTTGTTTTGTTCACAAAGTAAAAAAATGTTTTTTTGAAATGCACAAAAAATAATGTCCATTTTTTAAAAACATCTACCATGCAATATTTATTTTGCTGGTTATGTCTTTTATGTTCACCACTTTCAACACCAATTTCATCTTCTGTCTCAAATTCTTAACACACTTCTTTGAGGGTGCAGCTTAACTCTGTTAATGCAGTCTATGCAGTAAAAGAGCCCTTTTTAATCATTATCAATTTTGTAAATGACCAATCTTTTGCTTCTCCTACGGGACTTGTTCTTTTTATATTTCAAACTATGAATTATACTTAGCAAGTATAAATAGTTTACAACATTAAATATGATATACCACTCATCTCTAAGCAGGAAAAGTCTGCTTTACCTCTTTCATCTCCTCATTAATAATCTTATGATGTGCAAGCAAGAAGTGTTACAAAATGTTTTAATATTGCACCTTTAAAAAAACAGAAAAAAATGTTTTGTCCTACTCTACCTAACCAATTGCACGTTACCTAGCCTACCGTTTGTAACCTACCATACCAACCTGCTGTACCTTCCTACCATTCCTAATCTATACTACCTGATTTACCTACCACATCTGTCTACTATACCTACCAAGATTACCTACTATACTTACCTACTGTACGTACTTACCATACTTAAACTAACATATTTTACCTTACCTACCATACCTAATCTATTACACCTTCCATCCCTATCATACGTATCTACCATATCTAACCTATAATACTTAACCTATCATACCTACCTGCCATGTCTGCCAAGTCTAACACCCATAACTACTTACCTACTATACCTACTTCCTTACCATACCAACAATACCTACTCACCATACCTATCTACGTAGCTACAATACCTTACCTTCTATAACTTGCCTAACCTACCTCATTTAACCCACCATAATACCTACTTGCCATGCCTAACCTTCCACACCTAATGTACAAACCGTACACCTAACCAGCTGTACCTAACATGCCCAACCTACCATTTCAAAACTACCTTGAATTCTGCAGTGTGTGTATATCTTCCATTTTATTTTTTTAAAAGGCAGATGACAAGTTCATGAGAATCTCTTGTAGCGGCGCAAGGTCATGCAAGTCAACAATAGGAAAGTGAGGATTGTAACTTGTGAATGCCCCTTTTTGTTTAAAAATACTGTTTGCTGTGGCAAAATGTATTTTCATTTAGCCATTCCTTCCTTTCTCCTTATTTTCAGTGTGCAATCGGTCTTTTTACATTTCTGACACTTGCCACTGTATAATTTATGTACTAGGAACTGTTTGGGACCCTACCCTGTGTTTCACTGACCTCTCTATTACACTGTATTATGTTGTAAAGCACCTTCTTGAACAATTAGGTTGCACTACATAAAATAAAGGTACACAGTAAGATATACAAATAGTAACCCTAGTGTTTTCCCACTAGTATATATTTGTAAATGTTTTAGCCATACAGAATGGCTCTCATGTTTAAACTATTGACTAAATGTTGTGCACCAATTCCACATACGGCATTTATATGGAAGCTACTTTTTATCCCAACAGATGACTCAATGTTCGGTCGATTTCAGGAACTACAGCACAGGTAAATTATGCCAAGTAACCATAATTTAAGAACTCTGTTTTATTATTACTAATATGATCCTAATATAAGTGGACAATTTCCACATACTCTCCCTCTCTTTCTTTCCCTGTTCTGCTCCCTAGAGCCACAACCTTTTTCTGAGACATAAAGCTATTGGAAAGGAGAATGAATTGTATTTGTTAATGTAGTGTTACATGCAACGTGTAAGGATCTTTATGAAATATCAGTGGGCAGCAGATGACGATGGGGAGGGGAAGTTGGCATGGGAAGGGAAAACTGCCACGCCCCAGCCACCACTGGCCTCTGAACACGGACCGGAGGTGGCCATAGAACCAGGCAGTAAGACTGCATAAAGCATAGGCACAGATACATTGAATAATAACAGAGATGCAATTTAAGAAGACAGTTATAATCATTTCTTTCAGTTATTGAGCATATTTCCGTAATGGTATTGAAAGTTGCACAGCTGTTCACTGCTTACACGCTATGTTAGTAAAAGTATTACATGTGCTGCCTTAACTAGACATTTTACCACACATCATCCTTCAAGGGTAAGCATTGAGTGCTCTAGTTCACTCCCCCTAAAAGCCAATCTCTAAAATGAAAGTACTTGTAATTTTAGGGAACATTCTCTAGTATTTACTTTAGGGCACAGTGGCAGTCAAATCAATTGTTTGTCTGCCTTAGAGTCACACAAACTTCGAGGAAGTACCCTGACAAAGGCAAGTTTTCTCATATTACAAGATCCGGGTAAATTTGTATCCCTGCTCAAATGGAAATTGGCACACCGATCACAATTCTAAGTTGTGCGATAGTTATTACACTCTTCCTGTTATGGCCTGACAGATTTCACCAAGTAAAACCTGGCAACATATATCATGGGTAAATGCCTAGTAAAAAGCTAAATATGATAGATTCCAAACAATAAAATCTGCTTGTTAAGCCTCATTATGATGTGGGGAACTCAGAATGAAATATATTTCCTGCACCTGGGTAATACCCAGGCTGAGGGTATCAGTAGTTACTTTGGGCCAGATGTAGGAAGATAGCAAATTGCGAGTTGCAAATTGTGAGTACTTCCGACTCGCAATTTGCAACTCGCAAGTTGCTATGCAGAAAGGTGTCTCAGACACCGACTGCGACTCGCTATGGGGTCGCAAAGACCCACCTCATTAATATTAATGAGGTGGGTCGCAGTTTGCGACCCCATAGCGAGTCTGGGCACTCACGTGGATGGTGGCCTGCTGGAGACAGCAGACCACCATGTCCGTGACTGCTTTTAAATAAAGCAGGTTTTTTTTTCTATCTGCAGCCCGTTTTCCTTAAAGGAAAACGAGCTGCACATAGAAAAAAATACCGAAACCTTTTGTTTCGTTTTTTTTCAGAGTAGGCAGTGGTCCATAGGAACCACTCGCGGTGCGAGTCGCAAATAGGGAACAGGAAGGGAACACCCCTTCCTATTTGTGAGTCGGAAACGCATTTTGCGAGTTGGTTCTGACTCGCAAAATGTGTTTCTGCATCGCGTGCGGGCATTAGCGCCTCACAAACTGCGTTACTCGCCGTTTGCAAGGCGCTAATGCCTTGCTACATCTGGCCCTTTGTGTGGTAAATACCTCACCGTATTGTGCCCTACTTTGAATCATGCCCTCAGAGCTTATCTATTGTCAGGCTTCCATTGTAATATTGAACTTCTCTGAAGCAGCTAGAATGATGTGACTTTTCAACAGGGCAAGCTCAGGTCTAAATTTATGGCTTTGATAAACAGACTAAGGGCCTGATTACAACCTTGGCAAGTGGGATACTACATCAAAAACATGACGTCTATCCCGCCTGCTGTTTTACAAGTTCCAAAGGATATAATGGAACTTGTAATACGGTGGGATATCTGCCACGTTTGTGACAGAGTATCCCATCCACTAAGGTTGTAATCAGGCCCTGAGTCTTTGAGAAAGGAAATGTCCCTAGAGTTGTACCTCAGTTTTCCAAATTAAATTAGGATTTGAAGGCATAGAGAAGTCTGTGAGAGATCTTTTAATCACATACAGTTTTCAATGTTGTCACCTTAGTTTTATTGTGATGTGCAAAGAAAATGTTGCAATCATGATCCAGAAAGAAGATAGCACATTTGCTTTCTATTTTTGGGCAGAGGAGTCCTTGGATACATTTAAAGAAAATCAGATTCCAATTATCAGAACACAGATACTACAGATAAAGTTTGTCATCTGTAGAGACTTCTAGCTGCAGATTACTTACCTTAGAATTTCCTGGTGTCAGCTTTGAATCTGGATTTTTTTGCTGAGCAGTACCCTGCGTGCGCCATCGTTCCGATCCATGTGGCATCATCGGTGTCATTGGAGCCGTCGGTGTCATCATTGTCGCCGATAAAGGCACCATCCCAGCGTGCGTACATTAGTTCTTTTTCTTCTTCACCAGTTAAGCGCAGGTCTGGATTTGAGCTACCCTCAGACATTGAGGAAGACTGGGTTCAAATCGTGTGTTGCATGCCATTGCGCCATGTCGGTGACGGACCCCCATCAGGTATGTCTCTGGTGCCACTGGGAGCCCAACTCATTCTGTGTGTTTTTTTCCCTCTGTGTCATCACAGTCACCTTACTTTTTGATGTTCATTTTGAAACCATTCTGTATATTCTGTATATTTCTGTGTTAGGCATGTTGGATTTAAAGTCTGATGGGGTTAAAGGCCAGCAACCTAATGTCATTCTCTTACATCAATAAATTCAATGGAAATCCATTTAGCTTAGATGGATGGATATGGATATTCATAACAAAAAAGGGTAGCTCAACAATATGTGGTCAGAATGAAAGGGGATAGGATGCATCAGCACATTAAATCCTTATGAGTATTAGTACCTTCAGTAACATTAGTTGAGGTTCCCATCTTTACCTGGACCAATATGTGGAAGTGCATTTCCATTAATATTTGCAAAAGAGTAAATAGGCCTGTAATAATATGCACCAAAATAGTAATCTATGTATTGCTGCAGTGCCACCAAAACAACCAGTAGAGTTTGCTTACATTTTTCCGTTCTTTGGTACCATGTATGTTTGAAGTAAAATGTTTAGGACCAATTTATTATTTGCTGTAAAAGTGATGAGAAAGGTTGAGCTCAATTCTTGTACTTTGATAAGCATTTAACACGAAGACTTCAAGAATGTAATCAAGTTCCCCTTCAACAAAGAGGACATCACTTCTGCCTTAATGGCTGCTGTGCTTTGTTAAAATGATTTACCAAGCTTTCACTCATGTTAAGAATTACTTTTGAGAATGAGAGGCTATCAGATCCTGGTACTTACAAAGTTTTCCTTTTCTTCATTTACTGGATATTTTTCACTACTGTTGCTGGAACAACATCACTGGTCACCCGATCGGATACACTTTGCTATAATTCCAGAATTATTATTTGTGATTAATATTTATGGTATGCATCTAGCCTCCTAATATATACAGTCCATTTTGTAACCCCAATGAAACTTTTTTTCTCAACTAAACATAAAGATCTAGCTACACATTAACAAAACTCCCTGCTACAGTTGTCGCTTATTGCCATCTGATCTTTGATCTATTTGTGAGATTGAACTTGACTTCCACTTTGGTTTGCTGTTGTTTCCTAGTTCCTCCTACTATTATTTTCCACTTAATTTCAATGATTGTGATGATGAAGCCCCGGGACATTTTTCTTTCTTGTACTCATCACATCCCTCATGTTTTTCCTTTTATTCCTTCACTGACAGGTAAAGTCACTTAATGGGAAATTATTTTTTTATAATGCAATGCACACAGCAATTAGAGTGAACCAGCCCTTAAGGACCATTATATAGGTTGTTGGTTTATATTAAAATCTTCACATTGACCTCAAAGGTTCACTGTTCAATGTAAAAACTGAATAGTGACTACCAATGAGGACACAATGTTACAAAGGTCATAACCTCTACAGATCTAATTAGTATGTGAAGATATTTGGCTCCTGATCTGAGTATTTGTTCCTGGGTTGCACATGAAGGCCTATCATTAGATATGACATGATTTAAAGAGGTGAGCAACGTAGCATTACATTTCCCTTTTTGTTGTGACTAACCTACTTGGATCAACAGTATTGCTACACTTCATTCATCAAATATGATGCAAAACCTGCATTCACATTAGAATTATCCACTAACCTAATTTTAGCGATAGGATGATGTAGTACTCTTTTCATACTGACTTAGTGCACAACTAAAAATCGTATTTTTCTAACTCCAAGGCAGTATGTAAACCTTAATTATAGTTAATTCTTCAATATTCAGTGAGCCTCACACAACATTTCTATTACTTCTAATAATGATAGACAATTAGTATCTCATTTAGCCACTGACAGTCTGGTCTTAGCAGAGTTGCTAACAATACTTTTGCAAGTTCTTTTTCCAAAGAGGAAGCAGGACCTCAGTGCATAAAAATGGTAGATAATGATAGGATTTAAACATCCAAACTTTTGTAAGCATATCACATCACAATCCAATATTGTTTCATTTTTGCCCATACATTACTGTCCAAACCCATAGTATTCAAGTTCTAGTTATAGAGGTTAAGAATAAATCTTCACTATCCAATTTTCTGAGGGAATAGTGGAAGGAAGCCAGTTTCAGGTTTCTAAATTCTATTTACAAGAATTAGAGACCAATAAAAAGTACTGACTAGACAAGGATGGACTGCCTTACATTATTTACTGTGGTTTTTATCTTAGATTGTGACTATGGGGGTCATTACAACATTGGCGGTAAAAGCCAATGTTGTAATGACCGCCAACACACCGCCACGGCCGCGGAATTCCGCTACAGCTATTATGACCCACAGCTCGGAATCCGCCAAAATTCAGACACCCACACAACTCCGCCACACCAAAGGTCAGTGCTAAACTGGCGAAAACAAAACCTCCACCGTCACGCCAACAGAAACACGTCCATGCTATTACGACCCACGAATCCACGTGGCGGTCTTTCAACCGCCGTATTCCATTGGCGGTACACACCGCCGCACTCAAAATACACACACATCTCCAAAATACCGCCACATTGGACAATTCGAAATACACACACCTGATACACATACACACACCACTCCCACACACCCAACACTATATAAAACACACACCCACATCACCCACAAACCCCTATGACCAATTAATCTGAAAGAAGGCCTGAGAGAGACAACAGCAATAGACAACCCCACCACACAAAGGCACACAACACCATCACCCATACAACATCCACGCTCAAAACACCCCACACCGCCACACATCACCACACTCATCAACACATACACCACCCCACACATCACCTACACCACCCCATGTCACGCCAAAGACACCCCAGGTTTTCCAAGGAGGAGCTCAGGGTTATGGTGGAGGAAATCCTACGGGTAGAGCCACAGCTATTTGGAGCACAGGTGCAGCACACCTCCATAGCCAGGAAGATGGAGCTATGGCGAAGAATCTTCGACAGGGTCAACGCTGTGGGACAACATCCAAGAAATCGGGAGGACATCTGGAAGAGGTGGAATGACCTACGGGGGAAGGTGCGTTCCGTGATATCCAGGCACAACATCGCGATTGAGCAGACTGGCGGCGGACTCCCACCTCCTCCCCCACAACTAACAACATGGGAGGAGCAGGTCTTGACCATCATGCATCCTGAGGGCCTCGGAGGAGTCGGTGGAGGAATGCACACTGGTAAGTCAAATCTTAACTATCATATCCCCACCCTACCTGCATGCTATCACACACCCCCACCCTCACCCCCTCCCCTATCACGCCAAATCCTCACTAATGTACTCATAACACAAACCACACATCCCAACACCAAGCACAAGCATGCAACACCAAAGCATGGTCACCCCTCACTAAAGCATGCCCACAGCACATACCCTTTACACTCCCCCAACCATCATCACACAAGCCCCCACACTGGAATGCTAGCACTGGGGTACACGCTCACCCACCCATTGCACACCATGACACACACACATGCAATAATCATGCTTTTATACCCCTGCAGGACCACTACCCAACGTCACCAGACAGGAGGGTCCAGACATCTCTACCCCACCCACAGAAGAGGCCCACAGTGATGACAGCAGCTCTGGCCAACTGGATCCAGATGACCAGCCCGCACCATCGTGGGCCTCGGGACAGTCGGTTCCCCTTGCACAGGCACAGCCCAACACTGACCTTCCACCCTCTGGTAACACCAGCACAGCACCCACCCAGCGGGTCCATACCTCCGTACCCAGGACACGTCAATCAGTGGTGTGTCCACCACTACAGGGAACCCAGGATAACCCACCACCCCAACAACAACAAGGACCTGGGGGCAGTGGTAGTGGGCACACGGTCCAGGGGACGGAGGCACAGGAACACAGGGGAACTGGGAGGGCTGCTATACGTCGGGGGGCGACAGGCCAAGGGAACTCACTCTCCACGAGGCCCTCTCCTCCATCATGGGAGCATACCACCACTCCCAGGAGACGATGGCGACGGTCCTGGCCAAGTTTCAGGAGACCCAGCGCCTGCAGGATGAACAGTATTTGGGTTTCAGGGAGGAGCTTAGAACCATCAGCTCCGCCCTGGGCACCATCGTAGGGGTGCTGAAGGACATACAACATACCATGAGGGACACCGTGGCACTCCAAGGGGCCCCTGACACTAGCATGGACGATGAACTGCCCACCACCTCCGCCGGCGCTAGTGGACAGGATGCCCCGCCACAGGACCACCCCACCCCCTGCAGACTGAGAACCACCCCGCAAGCATTCCTTGAGATCCAGGAACAGGACAGAGCAAGATGGCAAGACCCCCGCCAGGAAATGAGACCACCCTGATTGTCCTCCCAATGTCCCACTTTGTTACTCTGTCCAGATTGGAACTGCCCCAGCTCCACTTCCTATGCCCATATGGGCAATGCACCTGTGTGACTAATAGACTGGACTCTGCCATGGACATTCCTCCACCATCACCCATCACCATTTTGCCACCCCCTCCAATAATTAGCACTTAAATAAACACCCTTGAACCACAAAACAATTTGGAGTCAGTCTGTGATTTTGAAAATGTGTATTAACTATGACAATGGCAAAATCCGTTCGAAAATGTAATGTCAACATACCTATGTCACACATCACAAGTCCATGAAGGATGCAAGCAGATGACACACGTTGGTAACCCCACCTGTGAAACCGTAATGGAAATGTACAACTCAGTTACCATATACTGCTACTAATTGACAGACAGGATAGAGGTAGAAGTGTGAAAGTGAATGTGATATGAAAATAATTGTTCTCACCTGTGTGTCACTGGAAATATTGATGTATGACTGACTCCCTGTTGTCTATGTCTTCTTCATCAGCTTCATCCTCATCACTGTCCACAGGCTCCACAGCTGCCACAACACCGTCATCTGGGCCATCCTCCTGCAGAAAAGGCACCTGGCGTCGCAAAGCAAGATTGTGAAGCATGGAGCAGGCGATGATGATCTGGCACACCTTCCTTGGTGAGTAGAATAGGGAACCACCTGTCATATGGAGGCACCTGAACCTGGCCTTCAGGAGGCCGAAGGTGCGTTCGATCACCCTCCTAGTCCGCCCATGGGCCTCATTGTAGCGTTCCTCTGCCCTGGTCCTGGGATTCCTCACTGGGGTCAGTAGCCATGACAGGTTGGGGTAACCAGAGTCCCCTAATAGCCACACATGGTGCCTCTGGAGTTGACCCATCCCATACGGGATGCTGCTATTCTGCAGGATGTAGGCGTCATGCACTGAGCCAGGGAACATAGCATTCACCTGGGAGATGTACTGGTCTGCCAAACATACCATCTGTACATTCATGGAATGATAACTCTTCCGGTTCCTTTACACCTGTTCACTCCTGCGTGGGGGTGCCACAGCTACATGGGTGCCATCAATAGCACCTATGATGTTGGGGATATGTCCCAGGGCATAGAAGTCACCCTTCACTTTAGCCAAATCCTCCACCTGAGGGAAAACGATGTAGCTCCTTACGTGTTTCAGCAGGGCAGACAACACTCTGGACAGCACTTTGGAAAACATAGGCTGGGACATCCCTGATGCCATGGCCACTGTTGTTTGAAATGATCCACTTGCAAGGAAATGGAGCACTGATAGCACCTGCACGTCAGGGGGTATTCCTATGGGATGGCGGATTGGTGTACACAGTTCCTGGATTGTGGCACGGTCAAACCTGTAGGTGATGATCAAATGTCGCTCCTCCATTGTTAACAGGTCCACCAGTGGTTGGTACACCGGAGGATTCCGCCATCTCCTCAAATGTCCCAACTGACGGTGCCTAAGAAGGACAACAGCGACCACAGAGTCAACAAAATCCCAGGTATGTACCCACAGTTACACAGAACACAACACCAAATATAAAACTCATCCTTTATGTGTGTTGAGTGTAGGCCTAGGTATGTGTGACGCAGTAGTAAATGAAGCCATGTGGGCCCCTGAAATGGCGGCTGCCTGACCTCTAAAGTGGGACAATGGGGTGTGAGGTATCTGCGCTGGCGTTGTACACCGTTGCGGTAGGTGGTCGTAGACTGCGGCGCAATGCTGCATTGGTTAACATTGGACCCCATGGGTCCCAGGAGCCAATGATGAAGTGCGCCGGCGGTGATGATACGCACCGCCGCGAACGTGACCGCCATTTTCTGTTCAATCACTTGATACCTGATCTTCGACAGGAGAGGACCTATACTGCAAGTGCTTCCGTGACCTCGGTCTGGAAGAGACAATGGCTGCTGCGTCTGGGGAAAGGGCCGCTGCCTTCACTGCTCAGGAGTTGGAGAAGCTAGTCGACGGGGTCCTCCCCCAGTACACGCTACTCTACGGTCCTCCAGACCAACAGGTAAGTACACAGGGAGCACGTTGTATGGGCTATGCTGGGTGGAGAGGGCTGGATATCAGTAGCAAGGGGGCAGAGTTAAGCGACCATGAAGGACTGTGAATGCATGTGCCACATAGCAAGGGTAGGGATGGGGGCCACTCACTTCGACGGTGCACTTGTTAATGACTTCTCTTCTTCCCCCGTACATGTCATGTAGGTCAGCGCCCACCAGAAGAAGGACATTTGGCATGCCATCGCCAAGGACGTCCGGACCCTGGGGGTCCACCAGAGACGGGGCACCCACTGCCGTAAAAGATGGGAGGACATTTGCCGCTGGAGCAAGAAGACGGCGGAGGCTCAGCTGGGGATGGCCTCCCAATGTGGGAGGGGTGCCCGTCGCACCATGACCCCCCTGATGTTCCGGATCCTGGCGGTGGCCTACCCTGAGTTGGATGGGCGCTTGAGGGCATCACAGCAGACACAACGGGGTGAGTACAACATCATTCTGTGGACTTTGCGCACAGTGGAGGGGTCTGGGTGGGGGAGGAGGGCTGTGGGTTCCCCTAGGCCAGGGCGAGTTAGGTAGGCTAGGCCCCTCCGTAATGCATGCCATGTGGCACTCCACCCCACCTCTGTAGAGTGCCAAGTACAGGTATACATGCCCCTGTGTCATATATGTGTGCAGATGTCCACCATAGCCATGTAGGCCAGATCCCAGGAATTACATCTGTAGAGGCCAAGAGCACGGCGTAGTGCAGGGGGCTGCTGTGTCTGTATTGTCCGGCAATGGTAGCGGTAAGCTATGCACTCAACCTGTCTTTCTTCTGTTTCCCCACCCCTTTTTGTGCATCAGCATCATCAGGCGGAGGTACAGTGGCACCGGAGCACGAGGGAGCTGCATCCCACATGGCCATGGAGGGCCACACCACAGACTCTGAATACACCAGTGGGACAGAGGGCGAGGGGAGCTTCACGTCGGTCACTGGATCACCAGACAGCGACACAGACTTGTCCGCCGATGGGAGCTCCCTTGTGGTGGCGGCACCATCTGTGCCCCCCACTTCTACAGGTACAGCCGCCACCCCCCCTACCAGCACCGCCCTTTCAGCACCGCCCTTTCAGCAGCCCCTCAGCCTTTGCTCCGTGCCCGCTCACCCAGGAGGGTGGGCATCACCTTCGCCCCAGGCACCTCAGGACCTGCCCCAGTCACCCCTGCTGCCCTCAGTGAGTAGGCCATTGACCTCCTCAGGTCACTCACTGTTGGGCATTCTACCATTGTGAATGCCATCCAGGGTGTAGAAAGGGAGTTGCAACATGGTAATACATTCCTGGAGGGCATTCATTCTGGTCTGGCTGCCCTTCATCGAACCCTGCAATCTCTGGCCTCAGCACTGATGGCAGCCATTGTCCCTGTGTCTAGCCTCCCCCCTCCAACTTCCTCCACCCAGACCCAATCCCCTGTACCCCAGCCTATCCCAAGCACACCATCATACAAGCATGCACACACCCTAACACACAAAAGTAGCTCAGGGAAACATAAGCACCACACATCCCACAGGCACTCACGCAAGCATCACCCACATACAGACACAGCAACATCCACTGCCTCCACTGTGTCCCCCTCCTCATCGTCTCCCTCCTCCCTCCCAGTGTCGTCTACACTCTCACCTGCATGCACTACATCTACAGGCACTAGGACTCGCACCAGAACACCCAGCACCACACCCCGCTCACCTGCACTCACCACCCCCACTACCATTTACATGTCCCCTGTGTCCTTGAGACCCTTGCGGGTATGTAGCGCGCTTTACAAATGCAGTGATTGATTGATTGATTGTCCACTCCCAGTGTGTCTGTGATGCCCCTTCCCAAAGTACACAAACGTGGGCACCCACACACACAACATCAATCCACCTCACAACAGCCTCCGGTATCTGCACCTGCACCCAAATCACCTAAAGTGACACCTCCTACAACCACCTCCTCTTCCTCCACACCCAGACCCCCAACAGCTACCCATCCCAGTGTTCGCCAGAAACTCTTCCTCAGCGACGTTGAACTCTTTCCCACCACCCCCACCCCTCCAATTCATAGGTCCCGTAGTAGCACCTCAGCCAAAAAAAGTCCGGTACCAGTGGTGCATGTTAAAGGTGTGTGGAGTGCACCGGGCACCAGGGCAGCCAGTGTGACACGGAGCCATAGCACTGCCAGTCCACTCCCTGTAAAGCACCTTAAGTTGGAAAGTGGCCGACGGGAGAGGGTGAAAACTCCTGGCGGAAAAACAGCTCACAAGGGTCCCGGGGGGAGTGCTGAGTCTGCTGTGACTCCTCCCAAGGTGTTGAAGGGGCAAAAGAAGTCTCCAAAGTCTGGGAAGAGCAGCACGGCGGAGAAGGCCGCCATCCTCCCCACCGGCCGGGACGCCACCGCCAGCAGGTCAGGAGACCACCGCCGGAGTCAGTGCCCTGGAGGGCACCAGTATCGTCACAGGTCAGGAGACCACCGCCGGAGTCAGTGCCCTGGAGGGCACCAGTATCGTCACAGGTCAGCAGACCACCGCCAGCGTCAGTGACCTGGAGGACCCCGGCAGCCACAGCCCTGCTGGGCACTGAGGGACCGTAATGCCACACACCGCTGCACAGGTCAGAGACAGCAAAGCACCGCTGAACAGGACAAAGACCGCCATGGTGAAGACCGCTGAACAGGGTAAAGCACCGCCATGGTGAAGACCGCTGAACAGAGCAAAGCACCGCCATGGCAAAGCACCGCTGAACAGGCCAAAGACCGACATGGAGAAGACCGCTGAACAGGGCAAAGACCGCCATGGTGAAGACCGCTGAACAGGGCAAAGCACCGCCATGGCAAAGCACGCTGAACAGGGCAAAGACTGACATAGTGAAGACCGCTGAGCAGGGCAAAGCACCGCCAAATCAAGCATTGTTAGCCCATGTGCAGCTGGGACAGTGACGGAACAGTGACCGTCACGGGGAGCGTGATGCACTCTGGGCACCAGTCCCCCTCCAGAACCAGTGGAGACCTGCATCCACTCTGTATGTCCTTCACAGGATGAAGCACTCTGGGCACCAGTCCCCCTCCAGAACCAGTGGAGACTGTTATCCACTTGAGAGACTGTGGCTTTGCACTCCCCAGGATGGTACAGTGGGCAAGCCACCCACTGTAGAGACTTGAGAGACTGTGGCTTTGCACTCCCCAGGATGGTGCAGTGGGCAACCCACCCACTGTAGAGACTTGAGAGACTGTGGCTTTGCACTCCCAGGATACATCAATGGGCATGGAGCCCCGTCGTGGATCTGGTGTGGTGCTGTAATCCGGCTGAGGTGCCCCCCCTTCCCTTCTCCCTGAGGTGCCTGTTGTATTTCTATCTGATGCCCCTGCAGTGTTCTCTCCGTTTGTGGACAGGTATCTAGTGTGGGCCTCGCCCATGCATTTTGGGCCCAGTGGTCCACGGACATTGAAATGTGCATACCTGCACTACTAATCGTGATGTATATATTTGGAAAGTGTATATCTATCTGTATATAGTAGGTTACTGTATTTTGATACATTACAATGTTTGAACTGATTTTGTTTTGTCTTTGCATTCTTCCGGGGGGGTTGGGGGTTGTTACTGTGCTGTTTGGAACTGCATTGGTGTGTGTGTGTTGTAGTGTGCGAGGGTTGGGTTGGGGGTGGGGGTGGGGGTGTTGCGCGTGTGTCCCCCTGACTTTTGCCTCCCCTATGTCGTAGGTGCAGTACTCACCGTTGTCTTCGGCGCCTACGTTGCTGGTGATCGTAGATGAGCAGGAAGACAAGCGCAGGGAGTATTTGTAGTTCGGGGTCCATGGTAGCCTCCTTCCTCGTGGAGTGTGTTAAGGTGAGCGTTTTCCCATTACAAAAGCTGTTTCCGCCGTGCTTTTATCCACGGTGAATCCGCCCCGGAAAAGGTGGCAGATTTACGGGTTGTGATACTGTGGGCGGTACATTGTCTTCTGCCTATCTGTTGGCGGTGACCTCCACGCTGCTTGTCTGTACCGCCGTGTTAAAGTGGCTGTCTATGTTGGTGGTTTCTGCCACGGTCATAATTCCTTTTTTTGTCCGCCGGTCTGTTTGCGGTATTACCGCAGCTTTAACACTGTCCGCCAGGGTTGTAATGACCACCTATGTGCTTTCCCGGGCAACAGTTATCTTGCCATGCTTATTTTTTCATGTCAATTGACAACGTAGACTCGGTTGTTTCTCACTTCATTTAACATGTTTTTCAAAATCTCTACAAGACTAGTTTAAACAAAAGTTATCAATTCTATTTATATGACTTTCGTATTGCAGTACCATGGTACCAGTTGTTAGTGATTTACATGTTACAGCTGCCCAAGAGTGAAGCTACACTTGGGAGTTGCATTTTTCAACATCCCTACTATTCAAACCTCGGAGAAGAAGAATTGTGTGAAGGATCACAAGAACTTTGAACCAGTTTAACTGAAAAGACAATTTAAAATAGCATTTTCACAATTTGTACATTAACAGAATTGCTTTAAAAATATTAAAAGAAATATTAACAGTCTTCAAGATTACTCTAAAAGCCTCTCTTAATAGAACAAAACTTTTTTAGAACCCAGAATGCTATTTAATTACTTGTTGGATCTTCCCTTTGCGAATGTCTCACAGAAACACTCCTTCTCTTCCAGGGGATCCTCATCAATAGTCATAAACACTGAACATTCACGCCCACGTGTGGGGACCCCGGAGCATATACAAACACACATGTATATGTATGAAATATCTATGAAAAAAACATTTTTTTAGAGAATTTCAATACAAATATAATAATATATACATGTGTAAACAGCAATGCAGTCTATGTTGAGAAACAGGCTAACAATGCTTTATTTTGTGGACTTTTTGTATTTTAAAACATAAATGTAAATCTTCAATTAAATCTAAAAACTTTCTGTAGTCAAAGTAGAAGGCATAGAAAGTATAAGCAATCCATTTTAAAAGAGAAAGACTACATTGAAAATAAAGGAGCATCATTAGCCAATAGGCTGCATGCAGGTTAACACAGCAGAACCAAAAAGTTGGCACTGTGCCTTTCAGACCTTGAGCACCTCCAGTATCCCACCATGCCTCAGGGGTGAGAGTGAGGTGACAGATGGTTCACAGTTAGGTGAGTTCTTTTTTCCGGCTTCTTCTGTGAGGATCCTGGAGCATTGAACTCTCATTTTTTTGGTTATTTGGCTAGAAAAATTACCTAGATTGTGTTTTTATCTGATTTATTCGACGATTCTAAATTTTTCCTGAGTGAGAGACAAGTTTTTTCTCACAAAAATGCCTTCATTGTTCTTTAAATGTCCTTCCTGTGGGAAGAAGAATGCCCCGTCAGACCCACACTCTGTGTGCATAGGCTGTTTGCCTCAGAGTCACTCTACTGACACCTGCAGACTTTGCAACAATCTGTCCAAAAGGACTCTTAAGGACAGAAAGAGGATTCAACTTCATTGTCTGCATGAAAGAGAGAAAGTTTCCAAGGAATCCACACAACGGCGAGCCAGATTGACGTCAGCCGGTATGAAGGTTCCTACTGTTGACGTCGTCCCTTCCATCGTCGCATCACTGGGTCTCAAAGAGCACACCACCGCCAACTCTAGCGATGTTGAAAGAAAAGACGTCAAAGCTTTTACCTACTCATCGGGGTAGTTCTCCGTCAACGGTTGCACACTGATCGACGTCAAGCAGGCACATCTGTTCTCACACACCATCAAGAACTAGGTTGAGGTCCCCTCATTGTGCGACGTCGAGACACTCAATGTCAAGGCATTCAACGTCGAGGCACATTCCTGGTGCGGATCACCACGCGTCGTCGAAGCATGTGGCGTCGAGACCTGAGAAGACGGGAAGGTCTCGCTCGACGGCAGAAACCCATGGATCCCTGTTGACGGCAACACAGCATCGATCGACGTTGAGACAACCTTCTCCTGTAACATCTGTCTTGCACAGGGTTTCTCTGCATACCAGCCCCCATCAAAGGTCACCTACAAATCCTGAGACTGGCCTTCTTCACCAAGACCCAGTAGTCACGGTTCAGAGTGAATCTTCAAGGGCATCTAGAGCTTCATCAGCACATATATCGCCTATAAGCCTGTCTCCAAGGTGGTTAGAAAGCCTGAATAAAACTCCGGCTTCTCCGGATTCTCAATACTCGAGACCCTACTCATCATCGGCTTCTTTGCCTCGTACGCCTTGCCAACAGCTCTATCTGAACATGTAAGACCTGCTGCTGACCTCAACGCAGTCCGTCAAGGGCATACACAAGAAGTAGATCATGATCCAGGAGAAGGTCTAGATCTAGATCCAGATCCTCTAGATCACGACAAAGTCGGCGAAGATCTCCCTCATGGTCTACGGCATCTGAGTCCTCCATAAGAGACTATTCACCTATCTTGACTAACTCCCCTCTAGCAAGAGTATCGCCAATTGATGATATTACTACCTTCAATGAGGATTTGGTCAGAGGGGCCCAAAAACTGAACATGGAAATTCCAGAGCCAACTACGTCATCGTCAGTGATCTTTGAAACCCTACATCAACGTGCCTCCTCCAGGCAATTACTGCCTCTTGCTCCTTGTCTTTTACAACCAGCTATGGACACATTTCTTACTCCAGCTAGCCTTCGTTCAGCTCTGGCTCGGATACTAAAGAAATATAAAGCCCCAGACCAGGATCCTTTGTTTCTTAGAGTCGATCCTCCTCCGGACTCTGTGATTTTGGCTGCTGACTGTAAAACTCATTCCCTGGCGACGTCATCTACGGTCCCTCCAGACAAGGAGAGTAAACATTTAGACTCATTGGGCAGGAAAATGTGTGGCACTTCAGCAGCATACATGAAGGTGTCCAGTGCTTCTGCGCTACTGGGAAGGTACGACTGTCCCTTGTGGGACTCTTTCAACAGATTTGTTGACAAATTGCCTATGGAAGATAGGCAAGATTTTCAGGAGATCCTGCAAGAGGGGAGTTTAGTATCCAACCAGGTGATTAGTGCTGCTGCAGACGGAGCGGATTTGGCTGCTCATGGCTACGCACATGGCATTTGTGCAAGGAGGTCCTCATGGCTTAGCCTCACAGGGTTGAGGTAGGAGGCACAATACCGCATCTTGAAGCTTCCGTTTAATGGGACCTCATTATTTGGATCTCCCACTGACGATGAGAGGGCAAGGATGAAATCGGGGGTAGACACTATGAAGGCGGCAGGCCTGGATAGTTGAAGAGAATATAGAAGGAGGTACAGGCCTTTATGACAAGTGCCCTTTTCAGCAGAGTGTTCAAGCCCCTCACTGGTCCCAGAGGCCTAAACAAAAACAAGGGCGGCCTTTCTTTCAACCATGCAAAACTGCGAGAGACCGTGCTCCAAGTAGACCACATCAGTCTACTCCCAAGGCAGCAGAAAAACAATGAGGATTTGCTTCCCCTAACCCCGTCCACCACTTCAGTGGGGGGAAGTATTACCAGTTACGCTCACGAGTGGAACACCGTTACAAAAGACAAATGGCTGCTAAACTTTGTAGAGAATGGTTACTCTCCTCGGTTCAAATCTTCTCCACCGTCTCTGCTGCCAACGAGGTCAGCGCCTGCTCATTACTCGGTACTGCGAAAAGAAGTTTGCATCCTGTTGCAGAAAAGAGCGATAGAAAAGGTTCCATTCGCTCAACGGAGAAAAGGAGTGTATTCCCAATATTTTCTGGTGAGGAAGAAAGGCCAAGAAGGGGTCTTCGGACCCATTCTAGATCTGAGACATCTGAACAAATATTTCTGAAAAGAAAAATTCAGAATGCTGGCCCTTCATCAGATTTTCCCTCAGCTACATCGAGGAGACTGGATGTGCTCCATAGATCTACAGGATGCGTACTTTCACATTCCAATCGTACCCAAACATCGGAAATGTCTTCGGTTCATAGTGGCATAACAACACTACCAGTTCAAAGTGCTGCCCCTCAGACGTTCTCCAAATGTTTGGCAGTGATTGCGGCTCACTTGACAAAACAGAATATCTTTTTTTATCCATACCTAGACGACTGGCTGCTTAAAGCTGCCACCGCTGAGCAGGCTGTAAACCATCTCAACCTGGTTCTGAACACTTTCAGCTCTCTAGGTTTGCAGGTCAAGTCCACTCTCATTCCAACTCTGACCCTCCATTATCTGGGGGCAATACTGGATACAAAACTAGAAAGAGTGTATCCTTCGGAGGAACGACTATCATCAATAACAAAGAAGTGTCACACTCTTCTCCACACTCTCAGACCTACGGTCCGTCAGGTAGCATCTCTGTTGGGCTCCATGGCCTCCTGCATTTTCATTGTCCCGAATGCCGGGCTACATATGAGGCCTCTTCAAGAGGCTCTAGAGGATCAGTGGAATCAACACACAGCCCAATGGGAGGACAGAATAGCTCTTTCAACCGGGGCTCTAGCATCATTACAATGGTGGATGCGCAGACATCACCTATTGCTGGGGGCTCCTTTTCACCAGTCCACTCCTTCCTACACCCTGGTAACGGATGCATCGCTACAGGGATGGGGAGCTCACCTGGGCCCCCTCCAGGCTCAGGGCCTATGGTCCAGCAAGCAACAGAGATACCACATCAACCTACTGGAACTGAGAGCAGTTCACCTTGCTCTCAAAGTGTTTGCCCCCTCGATCAAAGGAAAATACCTTCTGGTCCAGACGGACAAAACAACTTTGATGTATTATCTAAAGAAGCAAGGGGGCACGAGATCTTGTTCCCTGTCTCGGGAATCTCAAACCACCTGGCACTGGCTAATAGCGAGGGGAATGTCCCTTCCAGCGGTCCATCTCCCGGGACAGCAAAATCAAAAGCAGATTTCCTAAGCCGAAGTCTTATAGACTCCCACAATTGGGTCCTTCACGACGAGGTCGTAGCAGATATCTTCCAACGGTGGGGTCAGCCTCAATTAGATATATTTGCAGACGTCAACAAGAAATGGCCAGACTTCGCATCCAGGTTCTACCGTCCGGGGACGCAAGGGAATGCCCTGTTGATAGACTGGTCAGGGATATTTCTCTACGCTTTTCCACCGATTCCCGATACCTGCTGTAATCAACAAGTTTTACAGATCCAAAGCCAGGATGATACTCATAGCCCCACAATGGCCTCGACAATACTGGTACACAGATCTCCTCCTGTTATCAGAGCAACCGCACAAGAGGATGCCGTGCAGACCGGATCTCCTCCACAGATTAGGGGGAAAATTCTACATCCCAACCTCCCCTCACTGAGCTTGCCAGCATGGCTCCTGAATTCCTGCAATATGGAAATCTAGGGCTCTCGCAGGAATGTATGAACATTTTAAAGGAGTCTAAAAGACCGTCTACACGAAGCTCCTACGCGTTCAAGTAGAAAAGGTTCTACATGTGGTGCCGGCAGCACAATCACAATCCTATTTTGGCCCAGGAGGAGGTTATCTTGCCTTACCTGTTACATCTTGCGAGGTCAGGACTGCAGTTCTCTTTTATTAAGGTACATTTATCTGCCTTTACAGCTTATCGTAAATCACCCTCTCAGAGATCCTTCTTTGCTATGCCAGTAGTTAAGGATTTCTTAGAGAGCTTGAAGAAAGTCTTTCTACCAATTCAGAAACCCTCACCTCCATGGGAATTGAATGTGGCCTTGTCTAGACTCATGGCCTCCCCTTTCGAATCAATCCACAATGCTTCTTTACAACAACTTACGTGGAAGACAGCTTTTCTGGTAGCCATTACCTCTGCTAGAAGGGTCAATGTTCGAGGGAACCCTTCACGGTTTTCTATGATAACAGAGTGGTTCTGAGAACACATCCATCGTTCTTGCCTAAGGTGGTGTCCAACTTCCACATTAATCAGACGATATCTCCTCCAATGTTTTTCCCTAATCCTGTTACTCCGGCGGAGAAAGCCTTGCACTCCCTGGACCTTAAGATGGTGCTCAAATTTTACCTTAATAAGACTAGGTCAATTAGACAATCTGATCGTCTATTTGTTAACTATGGACATATGTAGACAGGGGAAGCTGCTTCAAAACAAACCATTTCTAGATGGATAGTTGCACGTATTTTGACTACTTATCAATTGGCTAACAAACAATTATCAGGTAGGCCTAAGGCTCACTCAACGAGAGGGAAGGTGGCGACTGTAGCCGTTCTTAAGAATGTACCCATCTCTGAGATTTGCAAAGCTGCCACATGGAGATCTGTACATAATTTTACCAGGTACTACTGTATAGATTCAGATGCCAAAACAGGCACTCAAGTGGGTCAAGCTTCTCTAAGAAATTTATTTGCATAGCGTATGGTTTTTTTCCTGCACTTCTGTCATTCCATCAGCAGAGGTTTGGAATGGGCTTGCTAATCTATTCAGTGTTTATGACTATTGATGAGGATCCCCTGGAAGAGAAGGATAAGTTAATTACCTGTAAATCCTTGTTCTCTTCCAGTGGTATCCTCACCAAAGTCATAAACAATCCACCCTCCTCCCCGGACACGATTTTTAGAAGTGCAGCGATACTCATGTGTCTATTCTATTGCTCATTATCACAGAAAAAAAGTACTGACCTAACTATGAACCAACTGTCACCTCACTCTCACCCCTGAGGCATGGTGGGATACTGGAGGTGCTCAGGGTCTTAAAGGCACAGTGCAATTTTTTGGTTCTGCTGTGTTAACCTGCATGCAGACTATTGGCCAATAATGTTCCTTTATTTTCGATGTAGTTTTTCTCTTTTAAAATGGATTACTTGTACTTTCTATGCCTTCTACTTTGACTACAGAAAGTTTTTACCTTTAATTGAAGATTTTAATTTATGTTTTAAAAAGAAAAGTCTGAAAATAAAGCATTTTTAGACTGTTTCTCAAAATAGACTGCATTGCTGTTTACACATGTATATATTATATTTGTATTGAAATTCTCTACAAAAATGTTATTTTTCATGGATATTTCATACATATACATGTGTGTTTGTATATGCTCTGGGGTCCCCCACATGGGCGGGAATATTCACTGTTTATGACTTTGATGAGGATACCCCTGGAAGAGAACTAGGATTTACAGGTAAGTAACTTATCCTTCAGGAGGATGTTTTATTCTTATCATGTAGTGTTTGGAAACATTATGTTTGACTCCTGGCTATGTATTAGGTGTTACTGCATCCATGTGTTTTTAGATTTGGCTTTAAAATGTAGTTGTCAACAAGACCTATTGTCACCAATTCTTTAAAATTTATACAGAGTGAGATTTGGTTTCTACCAGTGGAATATGTCTCTCACTCCACACCCTTTTGGGTGTTTGGTGTTTTATTCCACCTCCTATGGAGTGCTCACAGGACAATACATGAATGGCCAATTTGCATCTCAAAAGTACATGGAATGATCACGCATTAAGGGCCTAATTACAAGTTTAGCAGTCCACGGACCATCAAACTTGCGGTTGCGGTCAGACTGACGTAATCCTTGAGGTCCGACCACCGGATTATGATCCTTGCAGTTTGACTTCCAGGAGACCGCCACCTCCACTGGGATCAGGGATTCTGACGGGCTGGTGGCGGTCAAAGTCATGGTCATCCTCGGCGGTGTTGACTTCAGCAACACTGTGCTGATCATGACTGTGCTTTTCACCAGCCTTTTCAATGCCCATGACTGTGCAGTGGGTAGTGTAGGGCACACACCCCACAGCCAGCACCTTCAGAATGATATGGCAGACTTTGTGCATTCCAAGGGTGCTGTGTGCGAAGGCATACGCCTCTGCTTCATAATGGAGCCATGTCCAATGCCCTGCACTGTTTCCACCGGGCAGACTGACAGAATAGTCATAATACGACGGTCAGCCCGGAGGAAACTTCGTAATATGACGTTTGTGAGGCCACCGGCTTGATGGCCGCCTCAACACCGCCGTATTGGAGTTATAGTAGTTCATCCACCCAACTCGCAATAGGGCCCTGGATTCTTAATCTCAGAGATACATTTTTATTAAAAACTTGTTTCTTGTTTTGTTTTTTACTGCAGCAAGCCTTCTTAATTATTTATTTAGGAGTCAAATTGCAACCCAGGCGTTTTGGCTTTGCCAGGGCTTGTTTTGTTGCGAGAACTCTTTCCTAACCAGATGAGATGTGGGTAGAGTGAGACATCAGAAAAATCAATAATTAACCTAACAGCGAGAATACCACCAATATCATAATGGCTTTCTGCACTTTTGCACAGGGGACGAGGGGTACTGTGCACCAGTTTTTTTTAATTTTTTTATAGAAATTACAGTATAAAGAGCATCAACTCTATCCATGAGTAACCACATACTCTGCAGACAGCACAATTTGGAACCATGCAGCAGCGTTTCCCTCTTTCTGTTTCAAGAGTGCATGCTCCAGCTTACTCAATTAATGCATGACCCACATTTCTTAAAATACAGAGATGCAGCTCAGTTCTGCATCTGTGTACAGGAGTAGAATGATTTTAGAATACTTCCATGTAGTCTTGTCATTGGTTTTCACGCCATCACTATGGCTTGGCCACCAGCCGTAAATGGCTTAAGTTGTCCGACTGATGTGTATTGTTGCAAAAGAAAATAATGGAACAGGGATAGCATAGTTAGTGACCTATGTGGAAATGGATGAGTTTGCATGGAGAAAAACACAAAAGTGAATTCCCTTTTCAATAGTTAAAGATACTTAGGGGGTCATTCTGACCGCCAGGGCCACCGACCACGGGAGCACCGCCAACAGGCTGGCGGTGCTCCCACGAGCATTCTGACCGCGGCGGTTCAGCCGCGGTCAGAAGCGGAAAGTCAGCGGTCTCCCGCCGACTTTCCGCTGCTCGGGGGAATCCTCCATGGCTGCGGAGCGCGCTCCGCAGCCATGGGGATTCTGACACCCCCTACCGCCATCCGGAACAGGATGGCGGTAGGGGGTGCCGCGGGGCCCCTGGGTGCCCCTGCAGTGCCCATGCCCATGGCATGGGCACTGCAGGGGCCCCCGTAAGAGGGCCCCGCAAAGTATTTCAGTGTCTGCCATGCAGACACTGAAATACGCGACGGGTGCAACTGCACCCGTCGCACCCCTGCAACTACGCCGGCTCAATTCTGAGCCGGCGTCCTCGTTGCAGGGGCATTTCCTCTGGGCCGGCGGGCGCTCTTTTGGAGAGCGCCCGCCGGCCCAGAGGAAATGTTAGAATGGCCGCCGCGGTCTTGTGACCGCGGTGCGGTCATTTGGCGGCGGAACCTTGGCGGACGGCCTCCGCCGTCCGCCAAGGTTAGAATCAGGCCCTTAGTTGGCTGAAAAACACATTTTGACCTCTTTACTGCATGAAGGTAAGGGAGGCCTTAAAGTACCATAATCAGCATGGTGGTAATTTTACCTTATTCAAATGTTCCTCTCTACCTGCTTCTCATCTGTTTACGGACACATCCTTAATGTAGAGAAGCTTTACAGTTTCAATTTGTACTGTGTACCTTATTCCAGTTGGAGACATCTGTCTGTCCATTAAGCCCACCCTCCAAAGAGATATTGATACTAGGGGTACAAGTACCTCAGGGAGACTGGGGGAGCATAGTTAACATAGATAACCAAGTGTACCCTGAGATTCTCCTTAGCAATAAAGATTTTTTGTGGAAATCTGTAACTCTGGGACTGATTCATCAGTGACCCCTCATTTTACACCAGAGTTAAACCAGAGATTTCTTATGGAGATTCTGCTTCCATCAGGTGTCCACTGGGGCTGGTAACAGTCGTTACTGACCTCTTTGGGATTACTACAGAGCTTGTAGTGAAGTACTATATGTTCTCCTTTGCTCCATGGACATGGTTTGAATGAATCTTTGTCATTTTAATTAATTACTCCACACAGACGGCATGCAGATGATCACATATTTAATAATGTATTACATGCATGTATTCAAATAGTATGTCATTGTAAAATATCAGCCTCATAAGTAGATTTTAGGTTTTTAAGATGCACTTAATTTTTACAGAATAGGAAGCTTCACTGACAACTGGCAACAATTAGAAACCTGGTTTTCTGAGCAGCAAAATATTCTTATTAAAGTGAATGGGGAGATGGAGATGGAGGAATTATGCAAAAGGGTCGAAGAAGTAATTTTGGAAGCAATTTTTAAAAAACACAATAAAGGTAAGATTAGAATTATTAACTTGAGTTTGGCATGTCTACTTTCATTTGTGCAATTGTTTACATTCGCTTATATTCATTGAAAAGGCCAGAGGTCAAAGCAACGTTATAGTTAGGTATTGAAAGTAATTAAAAACTAACCGAAACAGTGAAATTCCACAGTTACAGTTCTGTGTAACATATGACCTGACATATTCCATCACTCATGACATGTTACATGACATGATTGATTCCATCACCTGTGACATCATCCAAGCTATTGGTCCTCAAATTATTCTGTAAACCACTAGATCATATTGGAAAAGAATGTAAGCAGCAAAGTGTCCACAAACATACAGCATAGATTGACTGTATGTACATGTGTGCATCTATGAAATATGAATATAGTAGTCCTGGAGAAAAGTCTGATTCAATATGGCAACATTTATATTGTGCACATTTTAACTACTGGTAAATCTTTAAGTGCAAACAGTACTTCAGTTAAAGAAGGCAGAGACTGAGCACATCTACTGTGTGCTGCAAACATATGTTACAAATAGATTGTGACTTAAATCAAAGTCCTGTTGATAAAACATCTGGAAAAACTAAAGCATATCATTACAATACATTATTCACATGTGGATTTCTGTGTACATGCTGACATTAAAGAGTTGTCATATGGTGTAATTGACAATTTTTATAGGAAAATGAGATTTATAACATGCACTTATTTATTGCAGACCTTCAGTGAAAATTCTGAGACATTCTGCATTGTTGAAGAATGTGTAATGTGTAGGTGACTCACAAATGGTTCAACTCGCGGTATGACTGTATTAATGGTGTACACCATTCTATTCATTTCAGAATAAGTCTAAAGTAATTTGTATAAATATGCCTTATGCACAGACATGTAGCTGTTGACTTAACATCTATACCATATAGGTACTTTAGAAGTATATCTCATTAAGTTAAATAAAGTCCAAGCACTCTTCTGAATAGTATTCAAAGATTAATAAATTGCTGATCACATTCATTTCTAAAGAGACATTATGGGGACGTGTTAAGACCTCCAGGGGCGCAGTGGCAGTTGGATCGCTGCCAATGTGGTGTTCCGACCGCTGCATTACGACTATGGCGGTAGCGCCACAGTTGGACTGCCAGCACCACCAGATTAAGAGTTTTTGTCGGTCTGGCGCTGCTGGTGGTCCTAATCCATCAGAGCAGCGCTGCAAGAAGCGCTGCCTGGGGGATTGCGAGTCCCTTCTCTGCCATCGATTAAGTGGAGGTAGCACTGCCATGTAAAGAATGGCGGAGATGGGCTGCTGGGGGCCCCTGCACTGTCCATGCACTGGGCATGGGCAGTTATAGCATACAAAGAGTGGCTGAGCAAATGGTTTGCACTTCTTATGTGTAAGAAGAGTAAAACAAATCACAATAGATTAATGCATAGGTAGTTCTTCCGAGGGTGCCAAGCTGGTGTCACACCCAGGCACTGGGGGTGTGGTCTTGTCAACCAGAGATAGTCAACACGTAGTAATACAATGTTCAAAATACCATGGCACACCACAACATATTCTGGTAGTCCATTCAGAAATGAGTTAAAAGTAGTGTACGTGCTGAAATTTAATTCTTCCAAGATTCAGGAAACTGTAAAACGAACAACTAATCCGATGAAAAAACAGCTGACACGTGTTTCATCACATAGACTTTCTCAAGGCTAGATGTGTTGTCTCCCAATAAAAAAAACCACAAGGGCGCAGAATCCAGAACACACTATACTCCCAGTGTGCACAATATGGGGATGTCCAAGTGTGATGTGTGTCAGTATCTGACTGCGATATGTGTCACAGAGAAAGTTATATATGCGAGACCATGATAATACGTGTATATAAGTATATCTACCTTGAAGGTAGATGAATGCAAAATAAGGCCTGGGCATGGGCAGTGCAGGGGCCCCTCTAGCCAGCCCCGTCGCGATGTTCACTGTCTGCTTTGCTGGTGCACCCTACGTACTACAGCATTGCTGCCAGCTCTATTATGAGCCGGAGACAATGCTGTAGGTCGTTTCCCACTGGGCCAGCAGGCAGAAACACCGTTTCCGCCTGTTGACCCAGCGGGAAACTCCTAATGGGGCCTGCAGGAAGGCAGCCACACTAGCGGCAATCTGCCCGTCTGGACTTTGGCGGGCAGGCTTTTCCATTCACCGAACTTACACACCTAAATTACAGTGAAAACTAAATGTAGATATTTTCATTGATATGCTCCATGTCCTGCATGTTTTGAAAAGTTACACCCATTACTACTACAGTGGTGATAGAACATTAGGTCTAGGTGTAACACACTTAGCACCTTCTAGTATGAAATGAACATTACAAACTGTAACATTCATTGGATAATTTTATCAGTGATGTCATCAATGGTGTCATTTGAGATGTCATCATTGATCTCATCAATGATGTAATTTACCATGTCATGAATGATGTAATATTTGAGGTCATAAGCAGTGCATGTAGGGGGCAGAAATTATAGTTTGCTCACTGGGCTATAACTGGTGAGTTTCAATGGTCCTTTGGTTTTTAAATGTTTCTTTTTTTAGCTAATTCAAAACCGAACTATAATGTTCCTTTAAACTTTGTTTTGTGAGTGATTTTTTTAGGGTTTTTAATCATTTGTTAAGTGGGGCCAAACTTAAAAATCAGAACACACCTTTCCTCTGTTTACTGTGGACTGATTGTTTGATTTAGGATTTTTGCTACCTTTGTTATTTTTGTACATGCAAATGTATATATACAGCTTTTGAAAACCTGGGCTGTAAGTACTTGAGATTGATAGAAGTGCTTGTGTATTTGTCTCCGTCTGTGTGATATTGAGGATATATTTGCAATATGAACCCCACCAATGTAGTTCAACACAAATCAACTGCTGTGATGGCAGGTGTATTTTGTACATATTGTTGTAAGTAACAAAATACTCTGTTGCCCTTAATGGTTGCTTAGCTGATTTGCCAAATTTAAATTTTCATAGATGTAAGGCTCACCTACAGTTCGGTACTGCCTTTTGCTCCAATTTTAGCTGAGTATTACTGTTATAGAGCTGTGTAACAATTTACCTTCTTCAAAGCACTTCCACTGAGACAGAGCTTTAGTAATTTTTTTTACAGTAATGCCATCTGTGTTCCAGAAAGCAGTTCTTAAAAGCAGTTTTAAAAGGGAAGAAAGAAAAGATTGCTTCCAGTTTCACATCATGTATGCTTTAATTTACAAATGTGGGTTCGCAAATCCCACATTATTTTATCTAGAACCCTCTGCATTTTAAGCATGTCTAGAACGGAACTGTTGCAGGTGGATTTACAGGATGCAAAGGTACAGTATGGGTGCACTCTGGGGGCGAGGCAACCTCCCTCGCCGGCTTGGCCCCTGTCATTTTAAGTGTTTTGGGTGGCTCGGACAAGATATACTTTAGGGGCCTAGTCTAAGAAGAGCTTTGTATTTTATTGCCAATTCCTGCTAATTCAAGCCCCATGATGCCAAACAATACTGTAGGAAGCTGACTCTTTATGTGGTATATCTGCTGTGCAAAGAGTCCTGGGGTTGATTGGACAGGGCTTGTTATGCAATCCCAAAGTGCTCTGTTTGGAGGTAGTGTGGTTGAGCAGTCTTAGGCTTAACACAGAGGAGTGCAAGACATCCACAAATACACACAGTGGTCAATAAATGAGACACACGACTCAAAAAGGAGATCCACACCAATTTATAAAAATAGCATGTATCTTTATATATGTTTAGGCATTAGAAGAAACTTGTTCATATAAGTATGTTTTTAAATATACATTCTTTTCACTTTCAAAAGAGGACACTACCATTTCTGAGTCTTGCAATGTTATTTTATGGGAGGAAGAACTCGTCCTGCAAACAGGTAGAGTACAGTGACTTACAAGCCCAATCTCCAGGAGTTAAGGTGAGTGGTGGGCAAGGTCCAAGGCAGCACCATCAGTACACCACCAGTGGCCCGGGGGCTGCCGAGTGCAGGGTGCAAAACAGCGGTGGGTGCCCAATGCATTTCAATGGAGATTGGTCACTGCGAAAAGAGGCTGCAGGCTCTGGCCAGGAAGCCAGTCGAGCTGAACCAACAGCTAGGCTGAGGTCTCACGATGCTCGGGCACATGTAGCCACCTTTGGTCCTCTTCTCCATGGCTCAGGGGCAATGGGTGCAGAGGTATCTTCAGGTGTCGGGGTTTCCTTACCAAAGCAGTTGCGGTAGAGGGGGCTGCATGCAGAGGCTGTAGATGTCATTGAGTAGTCCAGGAGGGATGAAATCATGATGGACTCAGACTCTGGAGTACTGGAGAACCTTGCTGGCACCGGTGGTGCACTTCAGCTCGGGTCGGAGACGGCAGGTGCTGTGGTGACTCTGGGTGTTGGGTTTTAGTGGTTCCTGAAGCTTCAAAGTCCCGTCTTTGGAGTTTGCTGGAGAAAAGGTCTGCTGTTCACAGGAGGTCTCGAGTCTTTTTCAAAGGCAGACAGTCCTCCCGGGTTTCTGGAGACACAACTGTAGTACAACTCGACTTTGGTGCTGATTTCGACAAAGGATGCAGACATGCCAGCGGGGCTGGTACCAGGTCAGCTGCTTCTTTCTCTTCTACTGCTTTCGTGGCTCTTCAGGGTCCTTGGGATTCTTAGGTCATCAAGATCTGCTTCTGTGGTGCCAGGGGCTCCCATAAACACTGAATTTAGGGGCATTGCGGGGAGTGTAGGATAGTAGCCAGTGGGCTACTTACTCCTGGTATCACTACACCCTCTATATGACCACTTCCTATGGGAAGTGGACATAACCCTGTCCCAGAATTCCTAATTCTGCCAGCACCAATATGGCAGATTTTGAAACGTAATGTCCACATCAGGCAGCTCCCCTTGGGGGTGGGATTGATCTGAGGGACTGACACAACTCTCTGAATACAAATTTCCTGCATGTCCAGGTGCCAAATGGGCCCTGGAGCACGATGGTCGGCATTTTCTTGTGAGGGAAGCCAGAGATTCATAGCAAGTATGGCAGGCTTGTTTGAAGCTTCCCTCCTTGGAATGTAGATTTGCAGGTAATCCTGTTGGGTGGGGTTGTGTAACGGCCCCCAAAGCAGGCTTTTTGTTTGACCACCCGAGAGCAAAGGCTCTCACCTTAGGGGATCGGACTCCTCTCTAGTGGTAGCAGGCTGGCTCAAGCTAGTCAGCAAGCACACCATAAGCTGATAGGTTTTCAGGGGCACCTCTAAGGTGCCCACTGGGTGTATGTACTGATAAGTCAATCAGTGGGCCTATCAATACGAGATGTTTGATACCAAATATCACTATCTTCAGAGAAGCCATCATATAGCTGGGGAACTCGAATTGACGAGTGTCCAGCACATGCATTTAAAATGGCTTCCCTGTCCACTTACTGCACCTGAAGAATTGACAAGAGATAGCAAGGGCATATCTGGTCCTGCAGGAATGCCCTCACATTTAATTTATATGTCAGGCCTGTTGTAGGGATGACTTACATATTGCATGCAGTGTTAGGGGACTTGGCACACAGGTATGTGTGGCATGTGTTTTCACTTTTGTCTGCAGCAAGGCATGCAGCTTGCAATGGCAGCCTGATGTGCTTGGTGAGGGGTCCCTTAGATTGGCACAATTCGTGCTGCAGTCCTTTGGGACTCTTTTTAGTACCTCAAGTTCTAGGTACAAGGGGTATCATTTACTAGGGACTTACAGACGGTGCTAAAGGAGTTGCTAATTGGGGAAACAACTGTTCAGTTTTGGGGAAGAGATCTGTCACTGATGACCTGGTTAGCAGGAACCCAGTGCACTTTCAGTCAAAATCACATCAGATAGCAGTCAAAAAGTGGGGGTAACCTTGTCAAAAAGAGTCCGTTTTCTACATGGCCCTCTACCAAACGAAAGAGGATGAAACTCACCTTTCCCAAGAGAGTCTTCATTTGCTAAGTGGAAGAACTTGGAAAGGCCATTGCATTGGCATGGTCAGTCCCAGGTCTGTGCTCTATGGTAAAGTCCAATAAAAAGCATTGGCTGGAAGGTGCCTTGTCTGTGTCAGACCTGTGCTGCCACAGAAGGGTTAAAAAGCACCCAAAGTGTCCAGTTCACTTCATTTCCTGTACACAAGCAGGCGTTCCTTGTTCCTGCAGGCACATGCACTGAGGGACCACAAGTCAGGGGCCAATGCCTATCCTCACTGGAAGTTAAACAAGCATTTGCAATGCAATGGGTCTCACATTTGCTCGAGTTAGAGCTATTGGCGTTGTAAATTCCTAACGGGACTTTTCTTGGCACATAATTTGACAATGAAAAGTAAAACAGTTGACATAAGCGAGCCGATTCAAAGCACCACGCCCGCCATGAGCATGAGCGCAAAGGAGAAACACAAAAGGAAAAAGCAGTTCGCTCGCAGTCATACATATCGGCAAAAGCGTAGTTATCCATGAAACAGGGTCGATTGCCAAGACGGTAGCAAAACTCCCCAAAGAACAACAAATGTAGAGCATTTACCAATGATAACAAAGGATTTTTGAAAGGCAAGCCCATGAACGAGTGATAGTGATGGGCGTGCGGTGGGCGTGGTCAAAAGTCCACCGATTTATTACAACACATCAGAGCACTTGTGCGCTCGACCGAAAAAGGTGGCAAGCAAAGCAGATATTAAGTGGCTATCTGCCTGCAGGCCAACTAGTGCATAATCGCTGATTTCAACCTAATGACCAGTAAAATAGTGCATAATTTCGGCTATTCAGCCAGAGGTCAGCTAAATATCTGAAACTTGATTGTTTATCTGTCCGCAAGCTACTTTGTAGAGTTAGTGTAAAGAGATGGGCCAGGTTTAACTGATAACCCATCTCTCTCTGTCCCCTTCCACCCCGCTCTCTCATAAAATAAATAAAACGTTCCTGTTGAAGGAACCTGGACTTTAATTTAGGCAAATGTTCTTGCAAAATGTTATGCACTCAGAATTGGTGCGCTCTTTGTTTATAGATAAATAACAGAAGGCGCAGGGTTCCTTGGGAAAACTACATTTGAGACTGAATAGCAAAACATGTCACTGATTCATTCGAGCTGTTGGCAAAAAAACAGATTAGCAAACACTCACGGTATTATTTTCACTGATGATTTAGAATTATACAATTTAATTCTTGCACAGCAGATATTGCTGTCTATAAATTGCAGGAAACCAGCAAGCACCTGTGTGTAATCTATTTTTTCTTTGCTATTATCTAGAATTGCATTTCTGATCACTGAAGCATAGAGGCAAAAGGGTCCTGTCAAACTGCAAACCGGCCACAGGCGTTCATTCGTGTGTGTGTGTGTGTGTGTGTGTGTGTGTGTGTGTGTGTCTGTGTTCAAACGTGCACGCACAGCAGAGAAAGCAGAATAAACTTAGTCACAACGTTTAAGTCACGTCTACAAAACACATTTGAGTGCTTATTCTGTTCCGTATTTAAACCATCAACATTTTATTACTTCCCCAGGTAATTTGAGGCAAATTTGAAATACTTCCTCCTTGGATCTCGGGTGCAAGTACAAATATACTCACCGTTTATTTGTTTAACTGATTTGTGGTACTGCGCCGGTCAGTGCTTAGTTTGTAAATAAAAACGTGCCGGTACCCAAAGCCCTCCGCTTAAGCATGCGGCTGCTGCAATTAAATGTGCGAACACAGAATACTGAGGCAGCTAAACTTGAAGCCATCTCGGGACTCTTCAGTCCGTTTAAAGCCACTCCCTGCCCCTTAAACACACTCTTGGAGCTTTCTGCTTTCTCCCATTGTGTTGCTTTTTCGTTTTCCTCTTCCTCCATCCCACATGTGTCTTTTGCTCGCCGTAAATGCTTGAAGCAGAAAAATAAGTGCCAGCCCTAAAAAATAAGTGCAGGTGCTCCGCACCAGAAACAAGTACAAATTAAGCACTTGCACTGGTACTGTAATGTCGCATTAGGTCTATGCGAATGTATGATGGAACAATGAATGCTGGAACCACGCATGCCTGAACAACATGGTCGGAAGAACGACCGCGTTGTTTTTCGTTGGAAAAGCATGCCTAGTAAAGGCATGTGTGCGAATGGCATGCGTGGTTCTAGCATGCGACCCCCACTTGCCCTAAGGCCCAGAAGTACCCCACCCCTAATACTAAAACTACCCTGACCCCCCACCCCTAAAACAAAACTATCCCAGATACCTTCCACCTGCCCTGAGCCCTCAACCCTTCCCCGACCACCCCCAACCGCCCTAAAAACAACTGCCCCCACCACCTCTAAAAACTAAACTACCCTGATCCCCCTCACCCCACCCCCAAAAACCAAACTACCCCGATCCCCCTGCCCTACCCTTAAAAACAAAATCACCCCGATCTCCCCACCCACCCCTAAAAACCTAACTACCCTGATCCCCCCACCCCAAATTCAAAAGTACCCCGATCCCCCCATCCCGGCCCTAAAAACCTAACTACTCTGATCTCCATACCCAAACCCCCACCTCCAAAAACCAAACTACCTAGCTCCTCCCACCCCAAAAACCAAACTACCTCGATCCCCCACCCCCAAAAACAAAAGTATCCCAACCCCCACCCCCAAAACAAAACTGCCCTGCCCCTAAAAGCAGAACTACCCCGATCACCACCCCGCCCCTAAAAACAGAACTACTCAGATCCCCCCATCCCGCCCCTAAAAACCAAACAAACCCGACCCCCCCCTTGCCCAGCCCCCCAAAAAAAAAAACTAACCCGACCCCCCCACCCCAAGGCCTTAATCCACTCCCACCCCTAAAAACGACCCCCTAACCCTGCCCCAGCCCCACTTACCTGACCACGTCCTCTCCCAATGCACTTTCCTTTTCTCTCTGCCTTAACCACGCATGTGCATTGTTTAGCACATGCGTGGTTAAGGCAGAGAAAAAGGAAGTCATTGTTAACGCAATTGTGGTTCCGCTTGCGTTAACAGACGTAATCGTTGTTCCGGAGTCGTCGTTCTGGACGTTTCCTGGTCTATGCTGGGTACCGCAGGGCTGCCTATTTCGCACTGCAGTACCACCCTCCCAGGGCCGTGCGAGCGGTGCCACCACATCGGGTTCTGACCTGGATTGGGGGCGCAGGCCTCAAGGGGCTGCTGTTTTTAGCAAAGACTTACGAAACTTGCGATTTAAAAGCACCTGCTTAAAAGTTCCTTGTGCGTCCAGCCTTCAGGAACCAATTCAAATGTCAAGATACCTCTTGTAATTAATGTTCCTGCTAGGGAGAGAGATGGGAGTTTTCTCTAGCGGCAGCTTTGACTCGCCATAAAGTAGCTTGGAGGGTTAATGTGCCTGCTGCAAAGAACGGAACTATATTTTATGTGTAAAGCCATCCTTTACAAGCGCTTTAAAACAAATTTCAGAGCACTCAAAGAGCTGATGTGAAACCTGGGCTAGGGTCTGCATGAGAGATGAGGGGCACATTTGCTTGGTGTTAGTGAGGGAATCCAAGGAGGTGTTCATAGGGTTGGGGTCACCATAAAAGACTGTCACACAGGGCGCCACCAGTGCTAAAGCCGGCCCTGGACCTGCCCAAATTATTTTGTTTTTAGCCTACTTGGAGGGGGGGGGAGTCCCCCTACAGACCACCTTACATGGCCCTGGGGTCAGGGTGTGCCCATTCTCACCCATTATGGGTTTTTGCAAAACAATTCAGGCCTCAGGGACAGGGACCCAAAGTCCTGTGATTGCGACTACAGCATTTTGTTTTTAGCTGCAGCCAGCCTTTCGATACCGCAGTATCAGCCTTGGTTTGTATGTACTGAAATGGAAAAAAGGCTCCCTATGCCAACCAGAGAGACCGTTTAAAAAAACACAAATAATGGTCCTGAGGTGCCAACTGTTCATATATCTCTAGCTTTTTAACCTCATCATGACCATCCAAGCACCTCTTTAATAAATACATTTCATATTTATGCAAAGTCTGATGCAGATTTCTTCAGTGGTCTGGACTGTTAAGACCCAGTAATCGAAGTGACAAAAGAATAAGACAGGCTACCTCAAGAAATTATGACGACCTTTTGCCAGAGGATTTCTAATTAGTTTGTCCTCAACAATGGCAGTTGGTAGATAAGAAGGAAGGGAAGTCAGAGGATTCTGTTTTCAAGAGTGAGAATGTTTCTAGGTAGGGCCTGAACTTTTGCCTGTCTCTGATCATTTCTTTAGGAAGGCTGACAACAGCCAGTTGCATAGACTTCACACATCATTGTACTTATGTTCTAGATACTCCTTGGAAACAGACTCCTCACTACCTCTGCGAGAGCTATCACCTTGCACAAGGACCTTACCAGCATTGTAGACAGAAAATGAAATTTGAAAGGACCCATTCCAAAAAGTTCCATGACCTTAGATAGTGGATCCAGATCCCCTCTCTGGAAATGACGTATAAGAGTCAGAAACAATTCACTCCACTTTGTTCCAATTCCATGTTTTTCTTGACCAAGTAAGGGAATGCTTTGCAGAGTACTCAAAGACCTTGTCCCAGAGCTGAAGGGATATAATCTGAAGCCTGTATCACTTGCTGGAGAAGCTGTTGATCTGCCTAGAACATTGATGCCTTACTGCCTTCTCATAGAGGTAAGGGTAGTACCTGGCCCTGCAGGAGACAAGGTTATCAAGAAGGCAAAGCCCAGCTGTTAGATCTGACAGCCTTAGGGTGGTCACCCCTAACCTTTTCCCTGCCTCCCTCCACTTTTTGGATACTGTTTTTGCTGGTTTTAAGACTCTGCACACTTTACCACTGCTAACCAGTGCTAAAGTGCATATGCTCTCTCCCTTTAAACATGATAACATTAGATCATACCCAATTGGATTATTTAATTTACTTATAAGTCCCTAGTAAAGTGCACTATATGTGCCCAGGGCCTGTAGATTAAATGCTACTAGTGGGCCTGCAGCACTGATTGTGCCACCCACTTAAGGAGCTCCATAACCATATCAGGCCTGCCATAGCAAGGCCTGTGTGTGAAGCTTCACTGCCAATTCGTCTTGGCATTTAAAAGTACTTGCCAAGCCTAAAACTCCCCTTTTTCTACATATAAGTCACCCCTAAGGTATGCCCTAGGTAACCAATAGGACAGGGTGCTGTGTAGGCAAAAGGCAGGACATGTACATGTGTAGTTTACATGCCCTGGTAGTGTAAAACCCCTACATTTATTTTTACACTGCTGTGAGGCCTACTTCTTTCATAGGCTAACATTGGGGCTACCGTCATATACTGTTTGAGTGGTAGCTGCTGATCTGAAAGGAGTAGGAAGGTCATGTTTAGTATGGCCAGAATGGTGATACAAAATCCCGCTGACTGGAAAAGTTGGATTTACTATTACTATTATAGAAATGCCACTTTTAGAAAGATAGCATTTCTCTGCACTTAAACCCTTCTGTGCCTTACAATGCACACCTGGCTGGGTTCAGTTGACAGCTCCCTTGTGCATTCACTCAGACACACCCCAAACACAGGATACTCAACCTCACTTGCATACATCTGCATTTTGAATGGGTCTTCCTGGGCTGGGAGGGTTAAGGGCTTGACACTTACATGTCAAAGTACAGTAGCCTGCCCTCACACAAAGGACTGCCACACCCCCTACTGGGACCCTGGCGGACAGGATTTAACTGAAAGGGGACCTTGTGCACTTCTAAGCCACACTTTGAAGTCTCCCCCACTTCAAAGGCACATTTGGGTATGCGCCCCTACCAATTCAGACACTTCCTGGAGAAGAGAACCTGTAGCAGAATCTGCAATCTGCCCAGAAGAACTGCTTGGCTGCCCAAAGGATTCACCTGACTGCTTTCTGTAAAGGACTGCTGCCTTGCTGTTCTCTGGCTGTGCTGAGAAGTGCTCTCCAAGGGCTTGGATAGAGCTTGCCTCCTGTTCCCTAAAGTCTCAGGACCAAAAAGTCTTCATCTCTACAAGAAGGACTCCTTGCGCAGCGAAAATCGACACATAGCCTGCCAGAAACAACTCACAGCTTACATCGGGGGGAAATATTCACCACATGCCAAACCTGAACGATGCAGCTCGACTTCGAAACAAGAAGATTGATGCAGCACCAGCGTAGCAACCGGAAATTCGCATCACGGCCCACTGGATCGACTCACAGCTGAGCCGGAACAACGCAGCCCAACTTCCAGAGTGGAATCGACGCAGCGCCTGCCATGCAGTAGAAAGTTTCACGCAGTGCCCACTGGATCGATGCAGCCCATGTGACTACTTCCTGTCAGTGGCAGAAATCCACACATCGTCCCCGGGGCATCCAAAAACCTGCAACCCGAAGAAGATCCATGACCGAGTGCCGGAAATCGACGCAAAGCCTTCCCTGCATGAAAACTAAACAACGCATCGCTGTGTGCTGCCTGAGAAATCAACACACACCTCCCTGTTTTCCACGCATCTCCTCCTCTGCGGTTCTCCCTGGAGATTTTGAACGCAAACCAGGTACTTTGTGCATGAAAGAGACATTTATTGCTTTTAAGAGACTAAAGACTATCATTTTTACAGTGATGTTCCAAAATATACTTATTGCATATTAATCGTTTCGACCTGCATCTTATCAGATAAATATTATATATTTTTCTAAACACTGTGGTGTATTTTTGTTGTGTTCTACTGTGTTACTGCATGATTTATTGCATAAATACTTTACACATTGCCTTCTAAGTTAAGCCTGACTGCTCAGTGCTAAGCTACCAGAGGGTGGGCACAGGATAATTTGGATTGTGTGTGACTTACCCTGACTAAAGTGAGGGTCCTTGCTTGGACAGGGGGTAACCTGACTGCCAACCAAAGACCTCATTTCTAACACTAGCCATTTTCCAGATTGTGGAGGGCTCAGAAGAAGCTGACTGCTATCAGGAGTGAAGCTGATGCAGCTTCAAATCGTAAATGATTGTCTGGTCTCCCAAAACGTGGTCAACTGTGTGAAAATAATGAATGCTAGAACAACAGTACATCACTGGGCAGCACAGCAGCATGACCAGAAGACTGGTGCTGCCACTGCTAAATGTGTGGTGTATTCTGTGAGGAGCTATAATAATCTCCAAAGCAGAAGATCTGTCCCATGGGCCAGAGCCGCAAAGTGCCAAAAGAGCACTCACAGATCAAGCCTTCCATGCTGATCTCTGATCACGGGCATTAGTCCAAGTGAAGATTTAGTTCATTGCCACTGGTCCAAGATTCATCTTTGGTGCCAAAGTGCAAGACCCGCTCATTGCTGAGAGGCCACTACTACAGTGCTTATCACCTCAGAAAGGCAAATGAGAAATAAGGTTTCTGCTTCCACTGTCAAGTAACTCCGGAAAAGACACTGATGGGTGACCCCATGAGTACATCATCCAGCACTTTAAGAGCTTCATCTCAGTTGAGCAGGTAACATGAGGCCTGTGCATGTAAGATGATTAGACAGTGTCTTGAACACTCAAAGATAATTCTGCCATTAGGAAGCTAACCATTTGCCAATATGAACTCTTTGGCTCAAGAAGTATTTGAACTGACCGATGAACTACCAATATAGTGATTGCTTTGTAAATTTGCACTTGTGCCTAATCTTTGCCTATGTCCATACCTCCAAGAATTCACTATAGATACTGGGGTAACACCTTAGAGTGCACCATAGTTGCTGTAGTGCTCATCAAGGTGCCCGTACTTAAGACTCTATACCCTGTAGCTATAACGCATAGAATTGTGCAGTATTTCATTTTGCTGTGCTAGTAAAATACTTTATTTTACTAAAGACAAACACAGTGACAGCAATATATTGTGCCTGTTCTTTAACTGTTTGAATTCTGAGTCTCTGCCTTCACACTACTTCCCTGAGAAGCCTTTGAGTGCTCACCCTTTCTACCCTAAGTCAGGTTTGAAAAGTGCATGCTTGGCCCTGTTTACAGAGTCATAGTATAGGACGGACCGCATAACACCAGTGGCAAATGACCCATACCACTACATTGTGACCCAGTAGTCCCTCTCTGCCTCTTTGCCCCCTGAATGTGGTCTTACACTCACCTAACAACCTGAATGAAGTCACATAAACTGAATCAACAAAAGGTCTTTTACCTATGACGACGAACATACAGGAATGTCCTGTATTTCCGGCCTCTGACATCTCTTGCCCCAAAAGTGCCCACACAGTCTCTGCTTAGATGCTTCACCTCTGAGAGAGTCTTTTTTTCCCAGAGTTTGCACAAAAAATACGTTTAGATACCTTGTCTATCCAAGACGGAGTTTCTCTGTGCACAAGAGAAACCAGCACCCAAAAGCCAAATCAGGTAAGCATAAGGTTAATCTGCAGAAATAATGAGAAAGTGGAGTAAACATGATAGGTAACTTGGGGAGCGTGGCTAACTGCAGATGTGGTGAGACTTGAAACCCCCGGATCCTTCTGAAAGATCTCCCATCCACGACCATCTTGCCCACTAATTTTCTCCGACACGGTCGCTGGGCCTCCTGCTGTACCTCCCTTGCTCGAGGACCTCACTATTGCACACTCTATGGCAACAGACGAGGAGAAAGACGCCCCTGCTGGCCCTGAGATGGAGCCATGGTTCCAATATGTCGGCATGCAGTGCTCCAGACCGCGCGGAGAAGTGAGAGGACGCCCGCTGAAGCCACAGGAGAGCAGAGTGAGTCGGTGTTGCAGGACCCCAAGAGGCTTGGGGTCCCTGTCCTGCTGAGAGTCCTGAGATCTGGCTGAGAGCAAGAAGACTTCAAGGGTCCACAGAGCTGAGTGCACAATATCCCCGGGGCCTGGATATGACAGACGAGCCTGAGGAGAGGTAAGGAGGCCTAGCAGACCTGATGGCGAATGAAGCTGATTAAGGGGAACGCGGCCCACAAGCTGGTGAATATCAGGCCCTCATCTGCCCTGTGAGGTCTGTGGCGGCAGCCCCTCCCGCCGTGGGACCATGAAGCCCCCATAGTGAACAGACAGAAAACGCGATGTTTGGCTTTATCGTCTGCACACTGGGATAGCCGTTGAGCTCACTGGCTTTCCATTGTGGAAGAGCCTCGCCTCTGGGGTCGCAACAGACAGCGAGGCCCCTGCCCTTGATCCCACCACTCTCTCTGGTTGAGATAGGACCCCGGAGGCCATCAGACGGCACCTTGAGGCTAAAGGACTGAGGCATCATACATGTAGGCCCCAAGGGGTGCACCCTTCCCCACCCCCTGTCGTTTGGCCTATCATTGGGGGACCACACGGAGGCCTAGCCGGGGAGTAGTGGAGAGCCCCTACCTCTGATCTGGGACGATTGACCAAACTGCAGGTCAAATAGCTCCCATTGAGTGTTCCTGAAAATTGATGTGTGCCAGAGGCAGCCCTGGAAGGTGCGAGGAGTACTTTATACACACGGAGGCTGGTGACGATAGGAGCCGGGAGTAGCCACAGCAGGCCATCGGTGCAGAGGCAGAGGGGCCAGTGAGGCCCCTGAGACATAACTTAGCCTGGGCTGGTTGGCTATGATGGCCTCGAATGACTGGTAGTGAGCGGCCACTGCAACTATGAGAAATAGGACCAGCTTACACCCCAAACTGTGCGTGGGCACAGCCTCGGACTGCTGGAACCCACTGGACCCCACCTGTTGAAAATGGGCAAAATTGCACAAAAGTGCGACCTGGACAGTGGCCATTACCCAATATTCTGTGGATAATACGATGGAGTGGGACACATTTAAAGTGGTACTCAGGGGCCAGTGCCTCACGGAAGACTCAGCTACAGGAGATTCTGACTGCTGCGGAAGCACTGAGTACACATGAGCAATGGTGACTGGGGCGCCCAGAATTGCAGACCGACCTCCTCAATGTGAAAAGAGAAAATGGTGGAAATGGTTAAGAAGCTGTGCTGCTTTGATTACCGAAATTATATGGTATGAGCCGATGCAGAGAGGGACCGTACCGGGCCAAATGAGGATCAGTGATTGTAGAGGTTGCCACTGACTAAAGGTCTAGGGCATATCAGCAGGAAGATATTAATCATGAATTTCACAAACATTACACCACTCTTTACAGCAGTAGCGCAGTGCATTCACTTGGCAGTATTGAGAACTTCCTGGCACCATTACATCTTCTGGCATGCCCATAGAGCCTGTTAAAACCTTAGGGGAAATATTACCATTCAAGAGATCAGAGCTGCGGTTAAGTCAGTGACCTTGAACAAGACACCTGGGACCAATGGGTTCCCCGTGGAATTCTACTCTACTTACACGGAGACCTTAGCCCCTAAACTGGTTGAAATGTATAACGTAGCTAAGGAAACTGGGCTACTGCCACTCTCCACCCGAGAAGCCCCAGTAGTGCCTTCGTTAAAACCTGGAAAGGAGCAATCTGATAAGCTTGCCTAAAGGCAGTTATCAATGTTAAACAATGACTATAAAATATTGAGTAGGATCCTGGCTACTCGCCTTTTGCCACATATGCCCACTTTTATCCACAGAGACCAAGCAGGATTTATTCCAAGCCGTAATAGGGTCAGAATGTCCGCTGATTATGCACAATACTAGTGGTTAACACCTACGATACAACAAGCGCAGTCATTTTCACAGTAGACATTGAGAAGGCCTTTGATAGCCTGGAGTGCCCATTTCTTTATGGCGCCATGGAACGTGATGGGCTAGGCCAAGGATTTATTGCCTGGACTCGGCTGCTCTACATGGACCCACCAGCTAGGGTTTGCACTGGGCGGACAGTCTTGGAGAGGGTAACCCAACAGAGTTGTCCCCTCTCTCCCTTGTGATGTGTCCTGGCTATGGAGCTGCTGGCATGCTATGCCCGGACAGGGGCTGTGTACCCTGATATTGAAGTTGAGGCCCAAGACCACCGTATAGCGCTAGATGCAGATGACTTGCTGCTATTCCTGCATCATACCCAGACCGCTTTGTGTAATGCCCAAAATCTGCTGGAGCGATTCAGATCCATATCTGGATTCCGAGTTAATTGGTGCAAATCACTGACACTTCTTTTTGCATGGCGCAGTCATTGCAGCCATCCACAAGCACTGGAAATTAGATGTGGCAGAGCAGCAACGAGCGGCATGCTGCTAATATGTGATGACTGCCTTCGGAACTTGTTTGTGTAGACAGTTGGGAGGGGACATAAGTTTGCCAACAATGGCACTGAAGGAACTGTGGGAGGCAGACCTTAATATGGGCATAGGGGAAGGAGAATGGGAATCTATCCTAAACAGTGCAGCAAAGGCCTCTAGAAATGCCAGATTCAAACATGTCAACTTCTGTGTCTTACACAGGACATTCCTGGGAGGATAAACAGATACTATGCCCTGGTGGATACGAAATGCCCCTGGCAGGAAAGGGTGGGGACAGAGTTTTTTCATATGCTTTGGGATTCTCTTGACCTACACCATTTTTGGGCGAATGTCACAGGGACTCTGGCCGTTGTCAATGAGAGGGAGATCTCGTGCACGACAGCACAATTTTCCTCATACCTCTAAGAATAAAATTATAAGCAAGTTCCAGTACTTGGCTTTTGCTCTTGCTAAAATGGAGATCATGAGGAACTGGAAATGCCTGACCCCAAACGACCATGTGGAGGAAAGAGCTCCTTAGGGAAGCAAAGCAAGACTTTGTGACGCTAAAAGGGGGCATGTCTCTATCGAAGTGGTCCAAGCCTGGAGACCCTGGTGAATACCATACAGGACCCGGATACCCAGACCCCGGATGGGGATTAATGTGTTTCCAACACTGTAACATTAGTTATCATGCGATGGCCATAGCCTTGGATGACATAGCTGTGCGAGACCTCTTGTTTCAGCACACTCCGATCACTGCACTACTATCTACCACTGAGCTGGTCATCATTAGAGTATAACCAGAGTGAATACTCCCCTAGGAGCAGGTACACCACAGGACACACACTGGGGGGGGGGGGAGGAGGGGATTGGGTGTAGAGACTGTTTGATGTTTGTATGACTTGGGAGGAACATGACAGCTGCAAGAATAGCCTATAGCTGACCACCTGCTTGAACTACAGTATAATTAACAGGAACTCTGTGTATTTATCACCCCTGTAATTATTGTGATTAATAATTATCCTCCTAAAAGGATGCGCAGAGCCCCCTTGGGAGCATGTACCTTGTACTGATGAAAATGCAATAAGGTTTGTTTAAAAAAAAAAATAATTATAGGTAACTTCAGCAGAGTGGCAGAACCTTATTTCAAACCAGTTTCCCATCAAAGTCAGAATAAATACCCGAAATTAAGTAATGCTTAAATAAACACCAGGGAAAATATTAATAAACCCGCCTGTGCCATCTCTAATTCATATTTCCATGAGACGTCTGTCATAACAAACTATCAGAGATCATTTTAACATGAAGACCAGCCTGTCTGAGGTAGTGTATACGTAAATGACAGAACACTGTGTTTGTGATGAAGCAGAGTTAATCCAGAAAGTAAGCACATCTGCTGCTGTGTTGAACATGCATCTGTGATGTTTTGTGATCAGTCATCTAACCACTGAGGTGGAGTTTATATGTGTTTGTAATGAAATGTTTAAGTGCTTCTGTGGATTTCTTTCTGTAGTGGATACTGAACACTTATCTGGAGCAAGATCTGGACTAGTGTTAGTGATACTAAAGCATGTTTTTGGAGTTGTTGTTGGAGGACTTCTAGGGCACGGTTTCCAGATTTTTCCAGTACTATGAGTATGGTCATAAGTCTGAGTTGGCGATCAGTGCATTATGGGTGGGAAGAAGTCAGTGTTTTATATGGGTACATGAACATGATGGTAAGGATAGTCCTTGGCGGTGCTGAGTGGGTGTATATAGATGGTCTCTGGTAAAATATGGATGTGTTTCTTTGTGCTATGGGCACATGTAGCATTGTGATAATAATGTCTAGATTGCTATTCTGTTATCTGTCTTCGACTCTATGGCTTCATAGTTTGGGTAATATAGATGGGTGCCCTAGCTTGAGGTGGCGGCTTTCTTAGAGAAAGTGGGTAGGTGTCTGGTAATGCACATCAGAAGTCAGCTTTGAGTGTGCACCTGAGGAATGGTATGGGCACACATCTGAGGGCAGGGTGTATGCATGCATCTGATACATGGTTTGGATGTCCCCACCTTGGGACTTTGTGATCAGGCTTAGGGGAGATGTTAATCTGGTTGTTTCTCACAGCAGTTTTAAAATAAAAGTGCTTTGTGGATTACATTTAACTTCCAATGATTCTTAAACCATTGTATCATATTTATGTAATCATTTTAAGGAAAAGAAGAAGAGAAGAAAGAAGATATTTCTGCGTCTGTACCACCACCACCACCAACTGAGGTACCCCCACCAGATCTAAGTAACCAGCTTGTTCCTCCATCACCCACACCTGAAGCAAATGGCAGAAAAGAATCCAAATCCAAATCCCCAAAAGGTGTGTTAATTAATGTTTACCTTCTAAAAGGTTCAAAAGAATATGCACTCTGTAAATTGTTATTATGAGATTGAATAGCCTAGATATAAATTATTTATTAATTATGTATTTGCTCTTATTATTGCCTTTATGCAATATCAACCAATGTTTACTTGGTAGAACTCAGTCTCAGACATGGACCATGACTGGTTGGGACTGCCTTGCTTTTTTCTGTGCATCTGTTTTAAGTCAGAAGGGGTGGTGGTATGGTACTTCCTGTGCACTGAGATGTTCATGTAAGGGTAACTGTAGGGAGCATTGTGTGCCTGCTGGAGATTCTACTTAGCATCCATGATGTTAGTGCACAAACATAGTGCCACTGAGGTTTGACCCTGTTACTTATCAGAACGAAACCACACTCAAACACAGAATAGTAAATGCTTAGTTATTGTTAAATCTCAGTTTCCAATAAGTGAGCATTTTTGGTTTGTTGATAAATTTGTCACATTTTGGCAAACTTGCACAGACTTTGCGACAAATAGCCTAAGTGACAATGTTTCAGCATGACAAGTTTCATGTGGATCAGAATAAATGGTGAATAGAAAACAGAATGTTTTAATTGAATTCCCATAGGAAATGTCGCTCTCCAGTACAACAAGATCTACTGTACCCAGAATGACATCATACTTGACATGAAAATAGAACAGTACTCATAGGAATGCCTTTGCTTGGTTTATTGTAAATGCATCCAGTTGTTTTTGAGAAGTAGTTGTAATTTGAGAAAGGCTTTTTTTATTATTTTGATTGCTAGTTCACTGATCTGAATCCTCCAAGAAAGCTACATTAGGAAACAAAACAAATTTGATTCGAAGAGGGAGCATTTTCACCCTTAGCTAACTGCAGGGCCCATGCAGAATCCAGACAATCAAACTGACTTTGGGAACTGAAAATTTGTAGTGGCCATTAAAGAATGCCAGACACTGAAACCCATTTTCTGGAGAAAAAAATGACTAGAGTTGACATAAGGTGTAGAGTGAGCATTGTGAATGTGCCAAGTTGTCGGTAGATCCATAATGTTTTTTAAAAATCCGTTATCTTATTTTTGTGCAGTTCCTGAAAAAATAAACCCAGAAAATAAAGTACACAGCATAACTTTGAATGGCAAAGACCATGCACAGTGAGTACTGATGACACTGTAAGCACGGCACTGTTCCCAGACCCTGTAATGCATAAGCCATAGGCTGTCCACAGATAGTTTGCAACACACAGCCTACACAGCAGCTTCTGATGAATAAAAGCAGGATCTGATGCATTTTTTGAAGTTCTTTTCAGAACACAGCCCATTAATGAGTTTTTCTATACCCACTGCAACTAAGGACTTAGTCAGTGTGCCCACTGGAGACATTAAAACCATTAGACTACAACCACCCTGCAACTCACTGAATTGTGCATTTTAGGTAGCAATTAGCCATGTGAGACCTCATAGGAATAGTTAGTGCAACCTTCTACATGAATAGGCACACTCACACACTAGAAACCTTAAAAAATATTTTCAAGATTTATGAAAATTAAAGTCCTATCCTACTGCAGAAGATTTGAAAAGAAACTATTATGCCTAAAAATAACCAAAATAGTGGTACTTATGCTTCTCAAAAGGAATTAGAATAGAAAACATTGTAACAGTGTGACAGTATTATACATCAATAGCCCCAACACTTCCTTTCCCTACACTAAATAAGTTAAACCTAGCACCAAAGAGGGGCGTACACAAGTTTCTTCAATGGTTCACACCGCATATGTTTTTTGAATAATCAAAGCAATGTTGAGCAAAGAAACAGCACATGCTTTTCTTGTCTCTATGCCCTGGTGGCTATGTTATTCTTAAGCCATCAGAAAAGCTGGTAAGAGATATGATGTGCCTCTTCCGTAGCCTTTAGCAAGGAAAGGTATTTATGGCTACTGGATAACTGTCTTGTTCCCCTGGATTGAAGTTCTCTCTATCTAATAACATTCTGTTCATGTTTATATACTCCGCTTATTGTTGAACATTTTCAGAATAAACAGGAACAATTCCCCTCCAACATTTTTTCTGATTATACTCTGTGGCACACTGCATTTGTTTGAAAACCACCAAGAAAACAGTATATCATGTTCAATAAAACCTTGCTCATTATTTAACATTAATTAGACAAACAATTCACATAATTCTAAAACATGAATATATTCAAGCAAACTGAATTATCAAGTTCAAATGAAAGATATATTTTATTGTCTCTGACATTTGTGCATTCACATTTAACACATACCCCTAATTAAATGAACATATATAAATCAAAAAGGGTGATACCTAAAACTAGAAAATATATGAAGATTGTAACAGCATAATGCATCGCTGTAGTCCTAGCCTAGCACCCAGAGCATGTCTTTCACTGCCAAATCCCTATGCAGCTGATTCAGCGGCACAGGCACTGGCTTATGGTCGGTTCCCAGAGACTGCTATGACTGGCCGAACACATACATGTCCATCACACAGCATAGCCAGACCTGAGAAGGAGGTTGTTTGTGTGACCTGGGGTTGTGCACAACAGGAGTTGGGTGCACAGGAGGTTGAGTTCAGGGCTGGGCTCAAAGACATGCGCAGCTGGTGTTGGACGCTTTGGAGGTTACTAACACACTGGTTTGAAGTATAGTATCAAACAAAAAACATTTCAGTGAAAAAAGACGTTAACATATATTTTAAAAAACTCAGAAATTCTAGAAACATTGTTGACTGTGAATTAGAGGAGGCTGCCATTGTTGCTGGTGTGGCTTACGTCTGCAAACCTAGATTTACCTACTATATGCTGGTCACCTTGATTAATGGGGAGTGGTATGACAATAACAATTGCTTATGTGTGAAAGGTAGCCAAGAAGCCTCATTGTGTGGCACAATTGGGTGGTGAGGCCTAATGACAGTCAGAGGTGGGTTTGGTAAATGGATGTCTTTTAATTACACTCCTGCACTCAAAATCATAGCTCTGTTTCCCAAAGATATTTTGTCTAGGACCTCCTAAAACACTGTAAAGATTTTTTTCCTGCAACAACTGCACTGACTCTAATCTTTTGCTGTCTGTGAACCAGAACCCGGATCGTGGCACCTGTGATTGTTTTTGGTAGCCGTATCACTTTGATGGTTAATGGTAGAAGATTTGTGAGGAGTATGTTTTGAAACGTTTTAACTGACTATACCTCATATATTATATTATATTATATGTATAATATGTGATTTGAAATATTTTTTAATGTATTGTATATCTTTATCTTTATTTGGTTTTCCTTTACAAGGATCTAAAACACGTACAGACTCAAAAGAAAAGAAATCAAAGAAAGGCGATTCTCCGTCAAGAAAGAAGTCTGGAAAACCAGGTACCATACATTTGTGGTTATTGCTGTTTATTTTTAGTATGTATGTCTTATTCATCCGTTATTGGACTCATACATTTCTCAGTATACCATGTAGTGATAGTTCCAATCTAATTTTCTAATCACTGAGCTAACAAATGGACCTCCTAATGAAGGACAGACCCCTGGTGTGCTGAGGATAGTTACTGTCTCTTCCTTCCTGATGGACTTTTTTCAATACCTATCTCCAGTGGAGAACTGCAAAGCCATTGTGAATCTATTAATAATTTCCAAGACCTTAAGAAACATACTGTCTCTGAACCTTAAACCTACACACAATGGTTTCATGTACTTGTCAACAATTTTTCATGATTATATGCATGGCATTTCACCAAAACACCAAGGGTAGGGAAAGTGACATCACCAAGATGTGGCATCAAAGAAAATAACATCACAAGACCTTTACTCTGATGACAATGTAACTAATGTGACATTTGGCCCTGATTTAATTTCAGCAAGTGAGATCATGGGCAATGTAAATCTGGTTTGCAATGTCCCCTTTTAGGTCTAGCCTCCTCTGAAGACAGCTTTAGTTGTCCTGGCAGACCTTTTTTAAGCTTAGCTGCTTTAGTCAGCCGTTGTCATCAAGGGAGCAGTTATGTTATGAGTCACACCTTGCTTCCTTCCACCACAACATATACCAGGGGGCAAAGAACTGTCTCCCTTCTATGGCAATGATGGCATTCTGTCTGTGAACAATGTGATCGTTCACACAGAGAGAAGTCTAAGCAGCTCGTTGGGCCTTTGTTGTGTTTTATATTATGCCTTTTTCATTTGAATTGTGGGAGCCCAGCAACTCTCGCACAATCCTACTTGCTTGTATTGGTATGTGTGCATACTTTATTTATTTTTTATCATCCCAAGATGGCCGTCTGTGCGTGCACATGCATGCTTATGTTTATGCACTCATCGGCAGCCATTTTGAAAGGCTTTTTTTGCTGTACAGTTTACAAAAAAAACAATCTTAAAGGCATATCTATGCATGCACATAGAAGCACATACGTATACAAGCACATGTGGATATCGGGGAATGGTTATTGTAAAAAAAGACTTTCAAGATGTCCATCGATGCATAACCACACACACATTTGGGTGGCCAGTCTGAAATACTTCTTAGCAAAAATTGTTCCAAACTGGTCCTCCATGTGTGGGCATGCACACACATGGCTGGTCATCTTGAAATACTTGTTTTACACTTTATTACAAACAGCATCCTACTGTATCTGGCTGTGTGTGCACATGTAGCCATCTTAAAATATTTTACTATACTTTATTAAAAAATGCATTCCAAGATTTCTTCACCTGTGTGCATATGTGTCTGCACTCACAGGTGGTCATTCGGGAATGATTGTTGCCATAAAGTATGTCAAAGGCAAATAAGCCTTGTTAGATATTGGGTCTCTAATTGGCAGAGGTATGCACCCTGTCCAAGTAGGGACCACAATCCTAGTCAGTCAAGTCAGTTACACAGCATGAATTAACCTGTGCTCACCTTCTGATACTTTGGCACAGAGCAGTAGGGCTAAGGCTTAATTAAGGAGACAATGTGTAAACTACTTGCACAACGCTTAAAACAGTAAAATAGTGAAAATACCAAACAAAAATAATCGACACCAGGTTAAAAAAATAGAGTTTAAATTAATGAACAAAACAACAGAAATCAAGTAGAATACGAGATATGAATTTTTAAAGAATATCTATAAATATAAGGCTTAGAAACTTAAAGCGCCAACCCAGGCTCTCTCGTTGCACTATACCAGGGTAAATTAAAAAATTCAGGCCGACCACAATGGAGCGCAGGCAGGCTACAGGGACCAACCTTGTCCTGCTGAAACAGTACCTTGTGTGGAGGATTGCGTTGACGTTGAAGATCTGATGCAAGGAGCAGTGGGGACTAATACGAAGGTGATGCATGGGTTCTGATCCGTACAGGCAAAGATGCATTATCTTCAAGCCACACAGTCATCGAAGCAATGACCTCGAACAGTGGTTTGGTGCTGAACTGTTTGCAATGAAGATGATGCTTAGTTGTCGAGGTGCACAGCAGGTGATGCAAACGCAATCCGCCGAGATTGAGGTTGATGCCCCAGTTCTGAGCTGTGCAGTTGGTGCTGCAATGTCCTCAGCAGCAGCGATGTATCTCCATCAAGGAGAGATGCAGTGGTTCCGATTTGTCAGTGACAGTGATGCCTGAATTTTTGTAGACAGCTGCAGAGCCCACCCCCAAGGGCCCAGGCCGGATTGTCACCAGTTGGCAGGGTGGGAATCACAGCTGGCCAGAGTCCAGAAGCTGTAGCAGAGTTGAGTGAAGTCTTTGATGCCCCCTGAGACTTCAGAACAGGAGGCAAGCCAGCAAGCCCATGGAGTCACTTTGGTACTGGAGATGTAGAGATGCAAGTCCAGTCCTTCATACTCTCAGGCAAGGAGGCAGCAGGCATCAGGGCAGGCACAGCAAAGCAGGAATCAAGCAACATTTAGCAGAGTTCCAGCAGAGTGACAGTCCCTTCAGCAGCACTGCAGTCCTTGTTCTTGGCAGAATGTTCTAAGGTCCAGAGGTGTACTGACTTGGTAGGGTCAGAAGTCCGGTTCTTATACGCAGTGATGCCTTTGAAGTGGGGTGACTTCAAAGAAAGGCCTTTGAAGCGCACAAAGTCCCTGCTCTTCCTGCCCTGGCTCCAGACACACTACAGGGCGTTATCAGCCCTTTGTGAGGGCACAGGACCCAGCCCATTCAGGTGTTAGTGTCAGCTCCTTCCTCCATCCTAGCCAGGATGGGCCATCACTAGCCAGCAGATAGCCACACCTAAGCTCCCTTTGTGTGTGACTGTCTGAATGGAATGCAAAAGAGCCCAGTTGTTATCCACCCAGACATGTATGCAGAGACAAGCAGAAGGCACTGGGCGACTTAAAGTAAGAAAATGCTAACTTTCTAAAAGTGACATTTTCAGAATTACAATTTAAAACCTGAGTTCACCAAAAGTTGTGATGTTAAATAGTGATTCCAAAGACACCAAACTAGTGGGTCCCATCTCTTCCCAATTGAAAATTACACTTACAAAATATAATAAGGCAATCCCAATATTAATCAAATCAATGGGAGGGATAGGTCTTGCAGTAGTGAAAGACAAATTTAAGAGTTTTTCACTACTTGGACATGTAAAGCGTAAAAGTACATGTCCAACGATTAAAATACACTGCACCCTGCCCTTGGGGCTATACATGGCCTACGTTAGGGGTGACTTATAGTTATAAAAAGGTAAGGTTTGGACCTGGCAAGAGGGCAACTTGCGAGGTTGGCATGGCAGTTTTAAAACTGCACACACATGCTCTCAAGGGCACTCCTGAGTCATGTGTAAAGGGCTATTTAAATGGGTGCCACAATCAGTTCTGTAGGCCTACTAGTAGCATTTAATTTATAGGCCCAGGGCACATGTAGTGCACTTGCCTAAAGTCTTATAAGTCTATTAAATATGACAATTGTGCCTAAGCCCATGGTAATGGTTTAGGGAAAGAGCTCATGCACTTTAGCACTGGTCAGCAGTGGTAAAGTGACCAGAGTTCTGAAGGAAGCAGAAGTGAAGTCAGCAAACATGAGGTCAGAAGGCACAAATTTCAGGGGAAAGCACGCCAAGGATGCCAGGTCTAACAAGCATGGTAAAACCAATAACTAATTGACTGAATATTAAATGTGAATCCTTGTTGCCCTTTTACATCCCCTATTTTGTGAATTCAGTGATTAGTTTGCTTGAGAAAGCATTGACACCTTGCAAGTTTAAAATTGTGTCTAGTTTAGAGAATTATGGCCCTCATTACAACCCTGGCGGTCGGTGATAAAGCGGCGGTAATACCGCCAACAGGCCATCGGTAAAAAAAAAAAAATTATGACCACGGCGGAAACCGCCAACACAGACAGACACTTTAACACACTGACCGCCACAGCGGTAGCAACAAGCACCGCCAACAGCCAGGTGGAAGACAATGTACCGCCCAAAATATTAAAACTGGCCTATCCGCCACCTTTTTTACGGGGCAGTACCAACGACATCAAAAGCACGACAGAAACAGTACACAGAAGGCAAAGGACTCACCACTGGAGACTCAGGGAAGAACCACAACACCATGGAGCCTGAACTGCAGATCTTCCCCATGCTGGTCTACCTCCTCCTACACCAGGAATACCAACGCCGGTGATGGCGATCACTGTGAGTACTGCCGCCTAGCACACAGGAGAGGGGGAGGAAAACGAGAGTGAAACACACACGTAACACCCCCACCCCCAGCACCATACACACAAACAGATGCAACAATATTACATATCCACCCCGCACCCCTCAGGAATAATGCAAGGACAAAATGAAGTGATTTAAAAGAGTGTAATAAGATAAAATACGAGAAATACACCTCAAAAATCAAAACAGTATTTACAGATATACAAATGGAGGGACACTGCCCAGTCCATAATGTCTGTGGGCCAGAGGGCCATATCACATAGGCCAAGGCCCCACTTGACTCCTTCCTAAACATGGAGAGAACACTGCTGGGGCATCAGGTCGAAGATACACAGGCACCTCAGGGGGAAGGGGAATGGGGGGCACCTCAGCCGACAGATGGTACAATGCCACTGGTCCTGGGGCAACATGCCCTCTGCGATGTCCTGGGGAGTGCAAAGCCACAGTCTCTCAAGTGGGTGGTTTGCCCACTGCTTGGTCCTGGGAAGTGCAAAGCCACAGTCCCTGAAGTGGGTGGTTTGCCCACTACTTGGTCCTGGAGAGTGCAAGGCCACAGTCTCTCTAGTGGGTGGTTTGCCCACCGCTTAGTCCTGGGGAGTGCAAGGCCACAATCTCTCAAGTGGGTGGTTTGCCCACTGCTTGCTCTTGGGGAGTGCAAGGCCACAGTCTCTGGTAGATGCCTTCTTCCACTGGTTCTGGAAGGGGCCTTGTGCCCAGTGTTCTTCATCCTGGCTAAGAGGGGGTGAGTGGATGGCATCTTCCATTGGTTCTGGAGGGGGCCTTGTGCCCAGTGTGCTTCATCCTGGCAAGGATGCGATGAGTGGATGGCTTATTCCACTGGTTCTGGAAGGGGCCTTGTGCCCAGTGTGCCTCATCCTGGCAATGATGCGGTGAGTGGATGCCTTTTTCCACCGGTTCTGGAGAGGGCCTTGTGACCAGTGTGCTTCATCCTGGCAAGGAGGTGGTAGGTGGATGCCTTCTTCCACTGGTTCTGGAGGGGGCCTTGTGCCCAGTGTGCTTCATACTGTCAAGGATGCGGTGAGTGGATGCCTTCCTCCACTGGTTCTGGAGGGGGCCTTGTGCCCAGTGTGCCTCATCCTGGCAAGGATGCGGTGAGTGGGTGCCTTCTTCCACTGGTTCTGGAGGGGGCCTTGTGCCCAGTGTGCCTCATCCTGGCAAGGATGCGGTGAGTGGATGCCTTCTTCCACTGGTTCTGGAGGGGGCCTTGTGCCAAGTGTGCTTCATCCTGGCATGGATGCAGTGAGTGGATGCCTTCTTCCACTGGTTCTGGAGGGGGCCTTGTGCCCAGTGTGCTTCATCCTGGCAAGGAGGGGGTGAGTGGATGCCTTCTTCCACTAGTTCTGGAGGGGGCCTTGTGCCCAGTGTGCTTCATCCTGGCAAGGAAGGGGTGAGTGGATGCCTTTGTCCACTGGTTCTGGAGGGGGCATTGTGCCCTGTGATGCAGATCTTGGAGAGTGCAAGGTCACAGTCTCTCACCTGGGTGTCATACCCACAAGGATTGCAGTGGGCAGGATGCATAACACTCCATGGAGGCAGGACTACAGTCCATCCGCCGGCAGCGACGGCTGCACAGTGGTGGCAGTGGTGGTGTTGGTGTCGGTGTTGCCAGTGGTGGGGGAGGCTCCAGCCCTTCCCCTGCAGCCTCGGACGCCTGTCCACTGGGGCTGCTGCTGCTGCCAGTGGTGCAGGTGGTGGTGCTGGTGGCGGTGCTGCCAGTGGTGGGGGGAGGCTCCTGCTCTTCCCCTGCAGCCTCAGACAGCTGAAGCGCCATGGTTTGTGGTGGGGGCTCAGATCCGGTCACAGCACCAGGCCTCCTGCCCCTCCTGCCTGCAGGCCCTTTGCCCTTGCCATTGGCAGCTGGTGGTTCCCGCCTTGCCCTTGGCAGCTGGTGGTGCTTCCTTGCCGTGTGGTGGTGCTTCCTTGCCCTTGCTGTGTGGTGGTGCCTCCTTGCCCTTGGCAGCTGGTGGTGCCTCTTTGCCCTTGCCGTGTGGTGGTGCCTCCTTGCCCCTCCCCCTTGGCAGCTGGTGCAGGCACACTGCCAGTGCTGATGGGTGTCTCCTTGGAGCCTCTCACACCTGCAGTAGCTGCCCAAACTACAGTGGCCGGGGACTGGGTGGCTAAGGTGCTGGCCTGGGTTCTGCCCACCCTGGCCCGAAGTGAAGGATGGAGAGAGGGGTAGGGAAGAGGTCAAGGGTGGAGAGGAAAAGCTTCTTAGGGACACTGGGACGGGAAGAGGGTGAAGGTTTGGGAGTGGAGGAAGAGGGAGTGGTTGTAGGAGGTGTCTTTCTAATGTGTTTGGGTGCAGGTGCATGGGCTGGATGCTGTTGTGAGGTGGATGGCTGTTGGGTGTCTGAGTGCTTGCATTTTTGTACTTTGGGAGGATAGGGCACAGAAACAGTGGGAGAGGACACAGGGGATGTGTGCATGGATGTGGGGGTGGTGACTGCCAGTGAGAGGCGTGTAGTGAGAGGCGTGATGGTGGTAGTGGATGAGGATGTAGTGCATGCAGGTGTGAGTGTAGATGCTACTGGGAGGGAGGTGGATGACGAGGAGGAGGGGGACACAGTGGAGGCAGTGGATGTTGATGTGTCTGCTTCGGGATGGTGTTTGTGTGAGTGCCTGTGGGATTATGTGTGGTGCTTGTGCTTGCCTGAGCCACTCCTGTGTGTTGTCTTGGGTGCATGGTCTGAATGTGTGCTTGAGATAGGTTGGGGTTCTGGGGAATGGGACGGGGTAGAGGAAGTTGGAGGGGGAGGCCAGGGACAGGTACAATGGCTGCCATCAGGGAGGAGGCCAGAGCCTGGAATGATCTATGTTGGGCCGCCACTCCAGAGTGAATGCCCTCCAGGAATGCATTTGGATGTTGCAAATGCCCTGCCAGCCCCAGGATGGCATTCACAATGGTTGACTGCCCAACAGAGATGGATTGCAGGAGGTCAATAGCCTCCTCACTCAGACAGCAGGGCTAACTGGGGCAGGGCCTGAGGTGCCTGGGGCGAAGGAGATGCCCACCCTCCTGGGTGAGCGGGCACAGGAAACTCGCTGAGGGGCCGCTGGGAGGACAGTGCTGGTATGGGGGTGGCAGCTGTACCTGTTGTTGGGGTGGCCACAGAGGTGTCCGCCACCACCAGGGAGCTTCCATCGGAGGAGGTATCACTTTCAGAACTGTCCCCTCCAGTCCCTGCCGTGGTGCTCCCCTCACTCTCTGTCCCACTGGTACCCTCACCGTCTGTGGATTCAGCCTCCTGGGCACTTGGGGTGGAGCTCCCTTCGTCGCTGGTGCCTCTGCTCCTCCGCCAGATGATGCTAAGGCACAGAAGGACAGGGTGACAAAACAAAAAGGGGGGAAAGAGACAGAGGATACACTTGGGCAATGCCAGCAACAACACCACCGTTGGCATACACAACACACAGGGGACAGCCTTACGCACTAGGCGATGCACTACCAGCCACAATGCTAGTCACCAGGCCATGGACAGGAATACCTAACGCCAGTTGCAGCATACCCGAGACCCACATATCCCTACCCAGTTGTGGATGCCCAATAGCTTGTTTAGGGGTGGAGTGCATCAGCCCCTGCCCAACATGGAACCTACCCTGCAATGTAGGTCCTGGCCTAGGGGCACCAACAGGTGCACATCCCCCACCCCGACACCACCCCTCCACGCCCAAGTAGTATATTAGGAACTGTACTCACCCTTTGTGGCTGCTGTGATGGCCTCAAGCGCCCATCCAGCTCCGGATAGGACACTGCCAGTATGCGGAACATCAGGGGGTCAGGAATTGACGGGCACCCCTTCCTCGTTGGGAGGCCATCCCCAGCTGGGCCTCCGCCATCTTCCTTGTCCAGAGTCTCAGGTCCTCCCACTGTTTGCGACAGTGGGTGGTCTGCCTGCCGTAGACCCCCAGGGTCCACACATCCTTGGTGATGGCACGCCATATACCCTTTTTCTGATGGGCGATGACCTGCAGAAAATTTTAAATAGAAAAAGGTATCAGTCATACTGTCTGGCCTGTTACCCTCGTGGCTCACCATATCCCTCCCATCCCCTTATGCACATACATTACCCACCATACATGCAGCAACCACCTCCCCCTTACATGAGGTCTTCACACACAGCACTCCATGCATTCATGCCCCATGCATCATGCACAAAGTGTACTCACCAGTTGGTCTGGAGGCCCATACAGCAATCGGTACTGGGGTAGGACCCCATCCACCAGTCTCTCCGACTCTGCAGCGGTGAAGGCAGGGGCCCTTTTCACAGTGACTCAAGCAATGGTCGGTTCCAGACACAGGTCACAGCAGCACTTGCTGTGTAGGTCCTCTCCTGTTGAAGGTCAGGTAGCAAGTGAGTGAACAGATAGAAAATGATGGTCATGTCCGCGTCGGTGCGTACCGTCACCACTGGCGTACATCACCATTGGCTACTGTAACCTGTAGGGCCCAATGATAACCAATGAGGAGTTGCATGGTGGTACTCAACCGCCTCCCGCAACGGCGCAAAACGTCAACGGCATTACCTCATTTCCACCTGTCCCTCCACACAGGACAGGCGTCCGTCATTTCAGGGGGGGCAGGCCATGGCTCCTAACTGCGTCCCAGCTGACATAAGCACATTTTGGGACTAAACATCAACATACTGTTTCTGTCACAACATGCAGTGCATTGTACATTGAGGAAATGTCAGAAACTGACCTGTTGCTCATTGTTTTGCCCCCTAGATTACAACCACTGAGGATGTATAGGAGATGGAGACATCCCCCCGTGTACACGCCCCTGGTGGACTTGGCAACATTGGAGGTTAGGCACATTATCCTCACCTACAGACTTGATAGGGCCACAATCCAAGAGCTGTGTGCCTAATTGGAGCCAAACCTGATCTCAGCTATCTGTCAGCCCACTAGGATCCCCCCTCTTGTGCAAGTGCTATCTGTGCTCCATTTCTTGGCAAGTGGCTCCTTCCAAGTGACAGTGGCCTTGGCAACAGGAATGTCACAGCCAGTGTTCTCAAACGTGATGACCAGAGTGTTGTCTGCCCTGATGAAACACATGTGCAGCTACATTGTTTTCCCCCACGTGGAGGATTTGGCACAGGGAAAGCTGACTTCTATGCTGTAGGACATATCCCCAAATTTGTTGGGGCAATTGATGGTACACATATTGCCTTTGTCAGCCCCCCCCCCCCCCCCCCCCCCCCCCCCGGAGAAATGAACAGGTGTTCAGAAATCGAAAGAGCTTTCACTCGATAAATGTTTATATAGTGTGCCGCTGGATCTCCTGCAACTTGGCCAGTATCTGGCCCATCGTCTTCTGGGAATGGGATATGCTCCCAGGATGTTGGTGAGTGTCTCCTGGAGAATTGGTTCCCTGGGCCTGGCCTCCCCCTGTCGCACAGCAGTCCTCCCAGCTTCCCTGTTGTCCTGTGCCTCTGTCCCCTGAACCGTGTGCCCACTGCCACTGTCCCCAGGTCCCTGATCATCCTGTGTTTGTGGGATGGCTTGGGGTCCCTGTAGTGGTGGACACACTGCTAATTGACGTGTCCTGGGGATAGAGGTATGGGCCCGCTGGGTGGGTGCTGTGGTGGTGTTTCCAGATGGGGGAGGCTCTGTGGTGGTGTGTTACTGTGCCTGGTTAACCAACTGTCCAGAGGTCCCTGATGGGCTAGGTTGGTCATCCAGGCGACCAGAGTTGCTGTCATCACTGTGGGCCTCTTCAGTTGGGGGACTGGATAGTGCTGGCACCTCTTCTGCGGTAACATTGGCTGTGTTACCTGTGGTGGTGTTTCCTAAGGGGGGAGGCTCTGTGGTGGTATCGGACTGTGGCTGGGTAACCAATTATCCAGAGGTCCCTGATGAGCCAGGTTGGTCATCCAGATCCAGGCGATCAGAGCTGCTGTCATCACGGTGGACCTCTTCTGGGGAGGGACTGGTTGTTGCTGGTACGTCCTCTCCGGTGACGTTGGGTGTGGGACCTGTGGGGATGTAAATGCAGTGTTAATGTTTCTGCGTGTGACATCTGGTGCATGGGTGTGTTGCCCTGTATGGTTGTGAGTGCCCTGTCAGCTTTGCCTTGTGTGAGTAGTTATTTTGTGGGCTAGGTGACTCTCTCTAGTGTGCATGCTGTGGTGATGGGTGGCCATGCAGAGCTGTGAGTGATGTCCATGCATTGGTGGTGCATGCAGTGCTAGGTACTGGGATGGGTGGGTTGTGATGGTGGGGTGTATGTGAGGTAGTGGGGTGATGGGGGTGAGGGTGGGGGGGTTATGTAATGGCATGCAGGTGGGGGGGGGGGGGGGGGGGGGGGGTGAAAGTACTAAAAGGTTGACTTACCAGAGTCCAAGTCCTCCTGCTACTCCTGCCAGGCCCTCAGGATGCAGTATTGCCAAGACTTGCTCCTCCCATGTTGTTAGTTGGGGGGGGGGTAGGGGTCCTCTGTACAGCTATCTGGTGTCTTGCAACCACAGAACACACCTTCCTCCGTAGGTCGTTCCACCTCTTCCTGATGTCATCCATTGGTCTGGAGTGCTGCCCCACGGCGTTGACCCTGTCCACTATTCTCCGCCATAGCTCTATCTTCCTTGCAATGGATGTCTGCTGCACCTGTGATCCGAATAGCTGTGGCTCTACCCGGATGATTTCCTCCACCATGACCCTTAGCTTTTCCTCTAAGAACCTGGGGAGTCTTTGTGGTGCCATGGGTGTAGTATGAGTGGTGTGTGTGTGGGATGATGTGTTAGGGTGTGTGCTGCGAGGTGCATGGATGGTGTATGGGTTGTGGGCAATGTGTGTGTGTGTTTTATAGTGGTGTGTGTATGCGTGTCAGGTGTGTGTAGTTTGAATTGTCCAATGTGGTGGTGTTTTGTTTGAGTGTGTGTATTTTGAGCGCAGCGGTATTACCGCCAATGGTTTACCGCGGTTGAATATCCGCCGCAGTGATTCGTGGGTCATAATGCTGTGGGCATAGTTCTGTTGGCGTAACGGTGTGGGTTTTGGTACTGCCATTATAGCACTGACCTTTGGGCTGGCGAACTTGTGTTTGTGTCTGTATAGTGACAGATTGCTATGTGTGTGTCATAATATGGGTAGCGGTATACCGCCGCGGTCATGGTATGTTGCCAGCCGTCGGCATGGCAGTAAGCGGGACTTACCGCCAATGTCATAATGAGGGCCTATATTTCTTTCATAATGCTTTCTTGACTTTTCCAACAAATTGCAAGTAGGTGGATGCCGCAAAATTAAGAAATGTTGACCACCACTTAAATAACTGCAAAAATAATGTTGGAAAATGGCTGTGCTCTGGAACAACATCCCCTTCCTTTGTCCGGGAATCAATTTGAACTTCTGCAACTGCAGACAGTACCGCAGAGTCACTCATACATGTTAACATAAGTTCTCTCAATCCTAGACATAATTATCTTTACCACCTAAACTTGGCAGGGAGACTTCTAGCATTACACATGTCCCTTTCTAAAAGAAAAAAATAGATCATATTTAATATTAAGAATTTTGTTTTAAGTTAAACAATAAAAATACATTATTTTTCATAGTAATCACTTCTATTATGCTCTAATTAGTTTAGAATTAATGTACATTTTCACTATGAGAAATATGTTATAGCGTTTGCTGCTGGTTTGGTTTAGGGGCCTGACCAGTGGGAATAATCGTGTTACTGCGTACAAATATTATATGCTACCAATGTGGTCAGTTATCAATATTTCTATAACTATTTTGAACCTGGTTTCTTGAACTGACTCCCTGCAGCACAGTGCTGCAGTTGCATGGATTGTACTGAGATGATGACATGCAGGTGCCTGAAGGCACACATGCACAGACGCACAGGCATCTTGAAATATTTGCTGTCACTACAATTTCAAAAGCATTTTACGACACTCCAATGTTGATCTCCAAAAAAGTAACACTAGTAATGTTCTTGATTACATACACAAATATCTGATATAGGTTGGAAGACAGTTATGATACAGAAGCAGACATAATTGAGAGAAGGCAAACTCATATGTCAATATTCATTTCAGGTTAACTCTAAAGCTAGCCTGCTTTTTGAAATGTATGATATATTGTAGACTTGGTAATAATGCCTGTTAAAGGGACCAAGGGCAAGATGTACAAAACTATTTTTACAGTCACAAAAACTGAGAATCAGTGTTAGCAACTGCAAACAGGTTTTCCTTTTGTGCCAATCCTATTTCAAGTGTCTGTAAAGTTTTAGCAACTCCGTAAAGGGGATTAACAACTGGATTGCATCCTGGGACCGGTTTCGGAGTATCACCCCTCATCTGCCAGGCTAGCTTGAATCCAGAGGCACAGTGAGCATGGGATCCACGTCTGGACATACCCTTCCCACTTAGGGTGACAAAGCAAAAAGAACAGGTGATAGATGGAACAAATCAAACATTCTCCCCCAGTCACAGATATGGATTTAATCCATCATTTTTTCTGCTCACCATGCCACACAGTTTGGACCCAGCCATATGCAAATCAGTCTTGACCCTGCTCCCCATAGCTTGAATCCAGTGGCACAGTAAGCACAGGTCTTTTTACATATGTAGCCCTGAGTGGGAAGGGCATGCCCATCAGATTCGAGCTAGTGTGGCTGATGAGGACTGCTCACTCCAAAACCAGTCCCAGGATGCTTGTTTCAGGGAGGTCCTGGCCTTGCAGTTTAGGGTGGACTGTTTCCATGGGAGCAGGGACAAGACTGGTTTGCATATAGCTATGTACAAACTGGAATAGCATGGCGAGCAAAAAATATGATGGAATAAATCCAGAACTGTGACTGGGGGTGAATGTTTGATTTGTTCCGCATTCTGTCCATCATCTGTTCTTTTTTCTATTTTCTTTTTAAGCTATTCCCAGTGGGTCACAAATTGTGACCTGTCTCATGAATATTGATGAGGCAGGTCCCTTGCGACCCATTTGGAAATCGCAGACAATGTCTCAGACACTTGTACATCACATTTTGCAAGTTCCTCATTGCGAGTCACAAAAAGTCGCAATTAGGAAGTTGCAAATTCATGCAATAGTACATGTGGCCCTAAATGTTGTTATCCCTTCAAGGACACATCTTGTGGTTACCGTCATTCAAAAAGGCAGTCATGTGGCATGCTAGAAACAAACTTACCTAACATCTAAGAGTGGAGGTAGTTGTGGTGCAATAAATTGCCATATGTTTTGAAATTGCTTTGTATGCAAATAATCATGATAGTGCCTTTTTTGTGCATGCATGTTTAAGATTCTCGAGGAAGATCACCCGGCAAGAAATCAAAACCTTCTACCCCTGACGAGCCACCTCCTCCTTCCGAACCCCCAGGACCTCCACCAATCCAACCGGGATCAAATGAATGGGTATACGTAAATGAACCACTTCCAAAGGTAATTCACTGAAGAACAAGTAGTACTTTATTGTACCTTACCTCTATCTTGTTTTAACCTCCTGTTTGTGTTAAAGCAAGTGTTTTTCCTTGTCTATCAATGCTTCACTGATAAAATTTTCATGATTCTATATGAGAAACATACATTCATTGTACACCATTAAAAAATGGAAAACCAGTCCAAGTATAATTGGTTAGAGCGGTATCTGACACAGTATCTGACACCAGAATACTGTTTCTAATAGGCTTCCCTACCTAGAGAGAAAAGATAATAGAGTTAGGGATATACAATCTTGTTATGCAGTACCCACAGTTCACAATAAAACATGCACCAGTTTCTCTTTTGTACCCCTGTAATGAGATGACATTTTCATTTTTAGCAGCCATAATATTAGGTTAGTAAGTCCGTAGCTAGGTATAAATAGCCATTTCCTTGTACTGCCTGCTAAATTTCTCCAGTGCTTATATATTGGGCTTGAGGATCAGTATGTCTTCTTATCCTGTCTTTCCCAGTTCAGTTGACAACTTTAAACACAAATCTAGCAAGTGATATGAATTACAAATTCCAGCCCTCCTTTACAGAGAAAGAGTAAGTTTGATTGCCCCATAAAAGTGGATCTTAAAATGGTCAGCACTAGACACAACCCTGACACAATCCCATGGGAAGCTTAAAGGGGGCCATTAAATGTCCATCTAGGTAAAAATAAACCCTTTGCTATGTGTTCCAAATAGAGTTGTGCCATAACTCCAAGTGGTAGTTTTAGCAACTATAATGTTGATTAAAGTTTGTCTGAGCCTTGTTGAATGATTGCCTAGCGTGACCTGTTGCCCGCAGCTGGCACTTTGCAGTGCTGAAATTTAATTAAAACTTTTAAAATTCCTGTCACAGGTTCCCCTTATTAGATTTTAGCCATTTTGGTATCATTTTGTTCATTAAAATATTAGTGATTGTTAAACATTTTGGAGTGGGATTTTATTATGTAGCCTGTCTGCTCTGTGCAATAGCTACCGGGGTTCGGCTCAGATTTAAATTACTGAAACCTTTACTGGACCTAACACAAATGGTGCATTTATTACTTGTGGTAGACTAAGATCTACCCCAACTAATTATTCGCTTTCTCTCATTATGCAAGCGTATGTTTGTTTGGTATCTAGAGCCTTGTCTTCACGGCCTGTTGTTTGCGTGTTAAGAAATAAATACAACTTCCTAAGTTATATGGCACATTGAAAGCCTGCTTGACACAGAGAACAAATGACTGGAATACGTGTGCTTTTTGGTATGTAAAAGTGTTTTCTGTTTTGAGAACAAATTGCACATTTGTACTACTAATAACTCACATGGGTTGTGTGATGTGTTAGGAACACTTAGGGAAATAGATCTTTCTGATAGTCTTCTACCCCAAGATTCCTCACCTTCTAAATATTTCCCTAGTGTTAGACTTGATCTGGAAACTTTTGAGCAGTACCTCTGCATGCTGGTAGGTGGTGCTGTGCGGCCCAACACTTATTCGATTCTGCTGCTGAAATTATCTGCGGGACCTATATAGCCTATCCGATGCCATGGCAAATTAAAGTGTTCCATGAAGCCATGCTCTGACTTGTCAGATCCTTACAGATTCCCTCTGGTGCATCTTCAGGCCCCAAGGAGCCGAGAGGCCCTCCACCTTGGAGTGCAACTCACTGCTTCACCCTCAGCATCAGTGGAACTCTCTGAATCTACCACTGGCCCGCCTATGCTCCTGTTTTGACTCCCCCTCCAGTGTTAAACTCCTCGCTGCTACCAGGAGCCTCAACGCCGATGCAAACTTCATCTCCACGTGAGGACTAGCTGCCCATTGTACTTTCTTGACTCCAAACTGCTATGACCACGACTGAGGCCACGCGTGACTTCCATTAATGCACCACCTCCTCAATTTGACTTGCCACCTCCACAAGGAAGGACACATACAGTGCATTTCTTATTTGGCGTGGATTCTGACAATGATTTCTATATGGGTGATGAAGGTGGGAAATTTTATCATAAGGAACATTGGTATGATGGCCTTCAAGAAGCCAATGGCCTAGTTACTTACCTTGAGTCGGGATCCACCTCACTCCCTAGTCCTGCTACTGAGGACAGCGCTTATTACACCAGGGTCATGTGTTGGGCAGCTTAAATTCTTGACCTCAAGCGTCCTACCTAAGAGGCCAAAACCAGTGCCTTACAGGAAATGCTTTAGCCAAGGCAAACATCTACTGAGCCTCTCTTGCCCTGCAATGAGGCATTTACAGATACCCTTTCGGGCCTTCAGCCAAACCTTGCTCTGGCCCCTGGTCAGTCGCCAAATTGTGAGACGCACCACCCCTTCCCAGAAGACCTAACATTTTTGTTTCAGCACCACTCCCCTGAAAGCTTGGGGGTGCTGGTGTCTACAAGTCAGATTAACCCAAATTTCTTTCTGACTACTCCTCCTGATAAGAAGTCTAAACGAGTACAGACCTTTGGGTAGAGGGTATTTTTTTTTCGACCAGCTTGGTCCTCAGATAAGTAAATGCCAGCTGCCTCATGGGATGCTATTTCCACGCTCCTTGGGATTTGGTGGCTCAAGTCCTATCAGGTGTCCCAGGAGACCTCCAACCTGTCCTCGCCCAAGCCATACAGGATGGTCAAGATTTGGCTGTTTTTACATTTCGTTGTGGCTTGGGCATGACAAATTCCAATAGGCGGGCCTTTTGCAAAAGCTTGCCATTCACTTTCACACCTGGCTGCGGTCAGCCAGATTTTTTAGGCAATGTCCAATCACCTCTTATGAACATGCCTTTTGAAGGGACTCACCTGTTTGGAGACAACAAAGATTCTGCTCTAGAGCTGTACAAGAAGAGCAGGACCACAGCATGCTTTCTGGGCTTGTTTGCCCTGCCAATTCATCCCTACCGTTCTTTTAGAAGCCTCTACGGAGATAGCCCATACCCTCAGCCAATTCAGCCCAAGCAAGGTTCCCAGCTGTTTCTGAGCTGAGACTGTGGTGCCCACTGCCCCTGTGGTTAGGGTCAGCATGCCTCTCCTACTCCTCCTCCCTGCAGCTGCACCTGCCAAAACCCTTTAGCATGCTCTTAGTGGAGCATAGCTATCTAGTTTCAGGCAAGATCCAAGGACCTTGCTTGGTTGGTAGACCATCACATCGAACATATGGTCCTCTAGATAGTATGGAAGGAATACACCATGCCTTTTATTCATTTTATTGCCCCTCAACCTCACTGTTCATCATCCACAGAGTCACTGCTGGAGGACCATCTGTCCATCTTAAAGCAGGAAGTGCAAGCCCCAAGGGGCAATCGAAAAGGTGCCTGTGCAAGAACTAGGTTGTGATTGTTATTCCTGCTACCTTTTTGGTGCAGAAGAAAGATGGTGGACTTTATCGTATTTTAGACCTGCGCCCTCTCAATGCCTTTTTCAGAAGGAAATATTAAACATGCTCACACTGTCCCTGGTCTTGGCTGCCCTCAACCCTGGAGACTGGATGGTGGTTTTAGACTTGCAGGATGCCGATTTAGATATACTCATCCAGCAGGCCCATCGGCGTACACTGTAGTTTAAGCCAGGACAAAGCATTTTTAATTTGCTCTTCTTCCCTTTGGTCTTACCAGTGCCCCTTGAATGTTCACAAAAGTAATTCGTGAGGTAGCAACACATCTTCAGAGGTCTAAGGTGCCAATCTTCCACTTCTTTGACAACTGGCTGTTGAAGGCTGGTTTGCCTCATGAACTTTAGGGTTCACTATCAATGTGCCAAAGTCACACCTGACTCGTTCTCACATGCTCTCTTTCATCAGAATTATTCTGGACACAGTTCTGTTTCATGCCTTTCTCCAAGAAAGGATAGTCCAGGACATGCAGGCTATCATCCTGATCTTTCAGCCTCTGTTATAGATTTCATTACGTTTGACTCTGAGGCTACTGGGACGGATGGCCTCTTGCATCATGGTGTTCAAGCACACCAGGTGGCATATGCAGGCTCTGCAGTGGGAGCTAAAGTCTCAGTGTGCCCAAAATCAAAAGGACCTCTCTGACCACCTCCATATTTCTGAGGAGATTGTGAATGATCTGCAGTGATAGCTTCAGGACCATGATTGGGTCAGTAACAGAACCCTCTCCCTACCCCACCCCGAGTTGACAGTGGTGATCGACATATCCCATCATGGTTGCAGCAGCCATCTAGTATAGGTAGAGATCTGAGGTCTCTGGTGAGGCCTGCACCATATCAACCTAATGGAGCGGAGCACCATTCGCTTGCTGTTGAAAGCCTTCCTTCTGCCCATCAACGGGAGGCAGGTAATGGTGCTTACAGACAACACGACTGCCATGTTGCATTGCAACATGCAGTGTGGTGTGAATCCCGGACCCTGTGCCAGGAGGCTCTACGCCTCTGGAAATTACTGGACCATCAAGGCATCTTCCTAGTGGTGAACTTTCTGACAGGATCTTTGAGTGCTAGGGTGAACATCTCATATGTCAATGCCTAGTTATACTCGGAGGTGGTGCAAGGTCTCTTCTGCGAATGGGAGGAACCTTGGCTTGATCTATCTGCTACCGCTGAAAAAACGCATGTCAGCAGTTCTGCAAGCTGAAGTTTCCAAGGCTCTTTCACTAGGAGTGGAACTCAGGACTTGGGTATGAAAAAGATCAGGAACAACTGCATCCAAGTAATGCTAGTGGCCCCGTATTTGGAACAGAGTGATATGATATCCAGAACACCTGGGCTTGAGCATCTGACCTCTGATCGGGCTGACCTCATTGCAGGACCTGCTGTTGCAACAACAGGGCAGAGTTTTACAATCTGGGCCTTCACAAACTCCACCTCATGCATGAAAATGGAGCATAACCAGCTGGACACCTTCAACCTTTCTCTGAAGGTGATTAATGTCAGCTTGGCAGCCAAACATCCCTTGACAAAAACTGTAAACACCTGTTATTGAAACAAATCTGCAGTTTGGTGGGACCCACAACAGAATGATCCCCTCCTGGCCAAGTTATCTGATGTTCTGTTGTTTGTTTTCTCTGCTGCCTGACAAGGCCTTACATTAGGACTATTTAAGGTGTTCCTTGCTGCTCTTTCAATCTTTCTGCAGTTGCCGGGACAGCCCTCATTGGTTAAGTCACTGGGTGTGAAAGAGTCTCCAACATTTGTTTCCACTATACTCCTTTCATCATGCCTCAGTGGGACTTAACTTGGTCCTCACCTATTTAATGTGCACTCCCTTTGAGCTGCTTCACAGATGTTCTTTACAGTTCCTTGCTCTTAAGACAGTGTTCATCTTCGCCATCACCTCAGCACAGCGAAAGAGTAAGCTTAAGGCTCTCTGTGTTAACCTACTGCACACCAACTTCTTCATATGCAGGTATCCTTTTACTAAAGATTGTGACACCTCTCCACTTTGGTCAAACCTTTACCCTGCCCTCGTTCTATATTCCACCTAACCCCTGTAAGGAGGAACAGAGGCTCCATGTCTTGAACCCCAAACGAGCCCTAAAACAATCATACAGGTGGGCAATCAGCTCTTGGTGGAGTTCACTGGGCTGAAAAAAGTTAAGCTTGTACAGAGGTGGAACGTCTCCCGTTGAATCGTACTGTGGATCAAGAGCTGCTATGCACAGGTGAAACAGCTGACTCTGGAAGGTCTGCAAGCCCATTCCACCAGGGTCAAAGCTGCTACCACTGTGTTGGCTCACAGAGCCCCGTACTATATTTCTGCTAAGTGGCCACTTGGGCGTCACTCCATATGTTCATGAACACTGCTGTATGGACAGCCAGGTACACCGAGAAGTGCATTTTGCCTGCTTGGTCCTACAGTACGTCTTGGTATGAGTCAATTCACAGACCTGCCTCCTAATAGTTACTGTTCTGGTATCTATTCAAATGTGAGGAATCTGCAGTTAGAAGTCTCTATCAGAAGAACAAGTCACTTACCTCTGGTAATGCTCTTTTTGATAGATACTCTAACCACAGATTCCCCACCGACCCTTCCATTCTCCCTGTTCTGTGAATTGGGCTCTACCTGTTCATAAGATCTCAATTCTAGAAATCTACACACTGGTCAGAGCCTATTTACTTTTCGGGCTCTGTGTCTGGGGAGGTGGACAACCTCTAAAGCAACTGATGTGGGGGCACAGGAGTTGCACCTATATAGGTCCTGGATGTATTTCCAAAGTGGAATGGCTGCACTGCTCCACCTACCAGTGCCCAGAAGTACTGCTTAAAAGTTTCCTGATCCAATCTAACTCATGCTGAATATTCAAAATGAGTGGAACCTGCGGTTAGATAGAGCCTCTACCAGAAAGACTGTTACTAAAGGTAGGTTACTTGTTCTTTGTGCATTTCTCAATGTACTCCTTGAGATTTATTTAAGACCCATGGAATTCAGAAATCTACTCCAAATGTAAGCTGAGTCCTAAAATAAGTAGATTTCCACCTAATGAGCAAATTATAAATGTCAGGGATCAGCAAATGGAATAGATTTGTTATAAAATAGGAAAACATTTTGATGTATTAGAAAACTGGAAAATATACTCTTTAAGACTTAGGCCCTCATTATGATCTCCTGCGCTGGTGGTCGACAGAAGACCACCAGAACGAAGAACCCCCGGCTGGCCACATAATGAACTTCCAGCTGGGCCGGCGGGTGGAAACAGTGTGTCCGCCCGCCAGCCCAGCTGGAAACAGGGCCTGAACATTGACGCTGGCCCCAAATGGAGCAGGCGCCAATGTGGCAGTGCGGCGGGTGCAGCAGCACCTGTCGTGCATTTCACTGCCCGTAATTCGGGCAGTGAAATGCGCAACGGGGCTGTGCATGGGGGCCCCTGCACTGCCCATGCCAATGCATGGGCAGTGCACGGGCCCAGAGGGGGGGCCCGAGTCACTCATTCTGCCAGCCTTTCCCTGACACTGTAAACCGCCAGGGAAAGGCTGGTGGAATCCCTGGCCTGGTGGCGGCAGCATTTCAACCGTAGCGGTTCATCCACATTCAGAATATGGTGGTCTGGACTGCTTTGCCGTTGGCGGCAGTGACCGCCGGCGTGGCGGTCCAGACCATCATGTTCTTTATGAGGGCTTTAATGACTCATATGCAACCTTTTAATGGGAAAATAGTATTTAAATATGCACAGAAACTTTTTTATCAATGGAACATGCAAAATACAAGTAGCTTTCTTAGTTGATGTTTGATGACTGCACTTTTTCGGCTAGTGATTCTGGGGGCCTTGCAGTGAAATGTATTAAATTGAAAATGAAGCTATGCTTCTTTTTCCAATGTATGCAGTGAAAGACCAACAAAGAAAAGTGTTTGGTATGAAATGTAATAATTGCTTAACTTAATTGCCTAGGAAATACCGGAGTACCTAGCACCATACTGGGAATCCGTGGAAGACACATATGCAAAGACTATAAAAGTTGTACTAAGGAACTTAAGATCAGAACGAGACAACGTAGTTTTATATCTACACGATATTAGGTAGGTTCATTTTAATGTAACATAATTTATGAAAATCTAATTCATTAAATAGTCTCTATTTTGACACTCATGTGACTGATCTTCAATGCTAAATCTGTTGCATTTTAACTCACCTCAGAGTGAATTTCAAGGAGTACCTTAGGCGTCCAGATCACAAACAGGAGTTTGTATCGCAGTGGCAAGCAGATTACAACTCTATTGCCGCAGACCTCTGGGAACAGGAAGGAACACAGGCAGAACTACACCAAAGAATCGATGTATGTAAAATGAACCCTGAACTCAGTGTAATTAAATGAATTACCTACCGAGCCAGTTTAAAACGTAGGCACGAATTTGCATGAAAATTGACATAATATGCAATGGCATGTATTAAGCATATCTTAAATATTTGATCTCAAACCAAATTGTTCTAATGTTTAGAAGCAATTTAGCGAAGCACTAGCTGAATTTAAATATTCTTTAGTAGGTTGTACTGCCTGGTGTTTCCTTTTGTTATTACATGCTCCCAAACATTTGATCGTCACAGCGGCACAACCACCATTAAAAAGATTGCTCCGCAAGTTAAACTCTTGACTGTGTGGTCATCTGCGCACCACAACTTCACATCGTGGCAGGCCTTCCATATTTCAGAGGTCGGTGAATAGAGTGAACTTTTTACTAAGGACGGAAGTGTGATATGAAAACAATTTATCATTATCCGTTTGAAGCAGTAGCCTGTAGAAGAGGTGAAGATGAGGTAAGATTATCTTACAATACGAACCAAAACGTCCACTGGTGGCGGGGACCAAAATAAAGAGGCCAGAAAGCCTCCCCTGTTCCCCTCCCCCCAGAGATCCTATCTATAAAAGCAAAAATAATGGCTCTAGCCAACCTGCAGTAAATGCAGCAGCTAATCTCCAAATGGGATCAGAGGTGTGGCCTGACCATGTCAGTTATCCCACAGAGGCAACATTAGTCAGGGAGGGAGCAGTAGAATTATCCTATGCTGCCTGGCCAAGCAATGTGCACAAATACAGGCAGCACCTTTTGATTAATGGGAAGAAAGTTGAAGTCCTGAGGGACACAGGAGCTACCATAGTATAGGCACTCGGTCCACTCACATCAGTTCCTAGTAGGGAAGTCTTATCCTCTCATTAATGCTGACAATGAGACAAAGCTCCATCCCGGTATATTAACTGCTTGGAAATGACCTGGAGCATTCCCCTTGGGCTGAAGTAGAACTGAAGACCCATGCAGCCACGATTGGATCCCAGAACGGGCCTGTGTCAAGACCAGGGCTCAGAATAAACTTCAGAGTGAATAGGAGAGTTGGATCTTGAAATAGTGGACCAGTATCCCAAGATAAAGGGCAGGAAGACTGGGGAACCAGCTTCAAATCAGATCACGAGTCAGAACCCCTCTTTCCAGGATGAGGACTTGCCCCCAGAGGGAACTAAGCCTGCAGAGCTTGGGCCTTACCACCCAGAGCTTTTGGGCCCAATGGTGGCCGTCTAGGTAGGACCTGTGCCAGGGGCAGAGACCCTGTCCCACTCTTGAAGGCCTGAAGCAGCATGCTGCACAGAAAGAAAAGGGTAGTGTCAGTGATACCCACAGGGCTTATTGGGAGGATGGGCTTTTATACAGTGAGGCCAGAGAATGCAGGCCTGGTGCAACCAGGAGGCTGGTATTACCTCAACAGTTCAGAGAGTTCCTCATCACCCTAGCCCATGACATTCCCCTATCTGGGTATTTGGGCCAAAATAAAACCTGGAGTAGGTTAGTCAACCACTTTTACTGGCCAGGAATGTCCAAAAAAGTGAAGGACCTTTTCCATTCCTGCACTACCTGCTAAGCCAATGGCAGGCAGGTGGACACTTAAAGACTCCCTTAATGCCACTGCCTGTGATTGTGGTTCCCTTTGAAAGGGTAGGGGTCTACAGTGTTGTCCCCCTTGACCCTCAAACAGCATTAGGACACAGATATATCATAGTGGTAGTGTATCATGAGGCTATACCCCTTAGGACCATTACTGCTGCTGCAGTTGAAAAAGCCCTCCTTGGTATTTTTACCGGAGTAGGGTTCCCTAAGGAGCTAGAATCAGACAGATGTTCTAACTTCATGTCTGCATACTTAAAAAATACACATGTGGAAGAAAGGTGGTGTTGGTTGGAAGGTTTAACCAAACCCTACAAGGCATGATTGGAGGACTCCCTGAAAAACTCAAAAGGAGATGGGATGTCTTACCTCTATGTCTGCTTTCTGCCTACTGGGAAGTTCCACAAAAGGGAGTAGGATGCTCTCCATTTGAACTATTGTTTGGGCATCATGTTAGGAGACAATTAAGTCTTATAAAGGAAGGCTGGGCGAGACCTCTCAAAGAGCCAAAACAAGACATAGTGGACTGTGTACTTGGCCTTGGTTCAAGGATGGCAAAGAACATGGAAACCTCCAGCCAGAAACGTCATGCCAGCCAGGAGCTGCAGAAGCTCTGGTATGACCACAAAGCTGCTATGGCAGAGTTCCAACTAGGGCAGAACGTTTGGGTGTTGGAGCCTGTTGCTTCAAGGGCTATCCAGTATAAATGGTCTTAAAAGGAAAGGGGAGGTCACCTACTTGGTAGACTTAGACAGTTGCAAAATTCCCAAAAGAATTCTACATGTCAACCTCCTAAAACCCTATTATGACAGAGCTGATGTGACCATGTTCAGCGCCTTGAGACCCTCATGGGTGAGTAGCCGTGCTTTACAAATATTGATTGATTGATTGATGCTCATGGTTACAGATGAGGGACAGGAAGAAGAGAGTGTCTCTCCCTGATCTCCTCTCTAGCAAACCACAAGATGGTGTTGTGGATGGAGTGGTCTTATCAGACACCCTCTCAGAACAACAGCAGGCTGCCTGCAAGCAAGTCCTCAACCAGTATGCTGGGTTATTCTGCCTGACCCCTGTCAAAAACAACATTTACAGACACTTGCACCATGTCAGGCAGAGCATACAAGCAGAAGTCAAACATTTGTTGGATTTGGGTGTGGTTGAACCCTCAGAGAGTCCTTGGGCTATCCCAGTAGGTTTAGTCCCCAAACCTCACTCTGAAGGAGAGAAAAAGGAAATTAGGTTTTGTTTGGATTACAGGGGCCTCAATTCAACTCACACCCAATCACGAGCTGACTAGGGGCAGCCAAGTATCTGAGTACTTTTGATTTAAAATCAGGGTACTGGCAGGTTGGCCAGACCACAGTAGCAAAAGAGAGGTCAGCAATCTCCACTCCTACTGGGCATTATCAGTTCACTGTCATGCCCTTTGGATTAAAGAATGCACCTGCACCTGCCACCTCTTTGGTGAACCAAGTCCTGGCTTGGCTGGAATCTTTTAGTGCAGCCTCCCTAGATTACATGACTGTCTACAGCCCCACCTGGCAGGATCACCTGATCCACCTAGAGAAGGCTTTTGAGGCTCTGCAGAATGCAGACCTCCCTATCAAGGCCATCAAGTGCCAGATAGTGCAGGGTAAAGTTGTTTACTTGGGTAACTGGTTAGTGGAGGCCAAGTTCAACCCCTCCAACCTAAGTTTCTGACCATTCTGGCTTGGGAAGCTCCCACAACCCAGACTCAGGTCAGGGCATTCCTTAGCTGGACTGGGTATTACATGTGATTTGTGAAGGATTATGGCACCATAGTTGCCCCCCTCACAGAGTTAACCTCCAAGCAAGTGCCCAAAAAGGTTAAATGGACAGTGAGTTGTCAGAAGGCCTTTGACTCTCTGAAGAATGCTATGTGCTCTGCTCCGGTTCTACAAGCTCCAGACTACTCAAAACAGTTTATTGTCCAAACAGATGCCTCAGAACTGGGGGTAGGAGCGGTCCTAGCCCAGAAAAATGATGATGGACATCACCAGCCTGTTGCTTGTATAAGCAGAAGACTACTTCCTAGGGAACAAAAATGGAGTGCCATAGAGAGGAAAGCCTTTGCTGTGGTTTGGGCCCTGAAGAAGCTGAAGCCATATCTGTTTGACTCTCACTTAATAGTTCAGACTGACCACAGACCTCTCAGATGGCTACAACAGATGAAAGGTGAAAATCCCAAACTGGTTAGGTGGTCCATTTCCCTACAGGGAATGGACTTTCAAGCAAAACACAGACCTGGGACTGCCCATGCCAATGCAGATCGCCTTTCCAGGTTTTTCCACTTAGATGATGAAGACTCACTAGGGAAAAGGTAGTCTCATCCTCTTTCGTTGGGGGTGGGGGGCGACAGTAGTGTGAGGCCTCTTTTTCATGGTTAGCCCCCCATTTTTGTGCCTGGTATTTGATGTGGTCTCAAAGTTGTTAGTGCCCAGGGCCCCCATTAACCAGTTTTCCTGGACCAAACCTCTTTCCCTAAAACTGTTGCTTTGGCACAAATGGCAACACCTTTAGCTGCTACTATAAGTCCCTAGTAAACAGTACTTAGGTACCCAGGGCATAGGGCACTAGGGGTAGGCCCTAAGGGCAGCAGCACAGATTGTGCCACCCTCTAAGGCCATGCATCCAGGTGCACCATGCACTGGCATTGCAGGCTGAGTGTCCTGGTGCAATCCTAAAATGCAAACTCAACATGACACACAACCTGTGTACCCTGTCCACTATACACTGCATGAGGTATAGGTACGTCACCCCTCTGGCAGGCCTTCCAGTCATAAGGCAGGGTGCACTAAACTGTATGTGTGGACATAAATGCACGAGCAATATGTCCCTACTGTGTCCTTGCCAAACCTAGGACATAGTAAGTGAACAGAGCAGCCATTTTTCAATCATGTGCTGGACACTGGTCAGTAAGTGTTTCACAGCTGCTTGGTGGCAAATCTGGACCCTGGGTTGTTTGGTATCAAACGGCTCAGAATGATAAATCCAAACTGGTACCGGTATTAGATTTATTGGAAATGGTACCCAGGGGCCACTTTAGAGGTGACCCCTGCATGGCTAACTAACCCTGGCATGGTTGCTGACTGGTCACAACCAGCCTGCCACCATCAGACAACATTCTGGAACCCTGAGGGGAGAGATCCTGTTCTCTGGGTCCCAGAACAAAGCCCTTCCTAGGCAGAGAAGACCTATCACACCTTCCTCCAAGAATGTATACTGCCCTGCTAGCGAGCTTCAAAGGACTTACCGCCCTTGGAACTCAACCCCCAAGCCTGCTGCTAGCAGCAGATGGCTGCCCTGTTCCAAACCCCCACTTTTGGCAGGAGCAATGGCAGGAAAACACAAACAAGGCAGGAGGCGTGAACAGCCCCAACTTGCAACACCCTAAGGTGTTGTATGCAAGGTGACCTCTCCATTTCATTTTCCTCCATTTTGCATGGAAGGAAAATAGCCACATAGGCATAGGGAAGTGTCCTCTGCATACAGAAAGAGGTCAGATGATTAATTGGTACCTACCAGTAGCTCCCCTAAATGCCCACTAAATACAGTATTTAGTGGGCATCTCCAGACCAGAGACTCATACCCCAAGGACAAAAGAAGACCAACAGCAAAAAAGACCCAAGGCTCATCAACTGAAGTCCTTCTGCAACAAGAAGAAGGCGCCAAACCCTGCCTGCTGCACCTAGGACTCGAAAATCACCGCTGAGGGCTTAGTCGGACATCAAACGGACTCCACAAACCCCAAAAGGACCTTCAGACTTCTGAAAATCACTGAAGATTTCCCTTCAGAGTGAAGGATCATTTTCCCGCAACAAAGACCAGAAGACCAGTGAAGTACACTTCATTGACCGGCTGCTAACCAGGGAACCAGATGCTGCAGCTGGACCAAACTCCACCCGACCCAGTTTGAGAACAAACCCCGCAAGTGTACTAAGTTTGGTGGCACTGCACCCTCCAGTGGCTGAACCATGCCATTGCCCCAGGTGCTGGTCACCTAACGCCGGATGACCGAAAGGACAGTCTACCCCGGACTGGAAAAGGGACCAGGAGGAAGCCCCACTTGAGGGGCTTCAGAAAACACCAGGACCTTTCGCCAGAGTGCCCCCGCTGACCTGCAAGAGACCCTCAACGCAACCTATCTCCTGCTTCCAAGGACACTTTTGTGCACTGGTCCTGGCTCACCGATTTGCTCTGCACCCGGCCGCCCTGTGCCCTGCACCAATGATCCAGCTGTACCCTAAGCGTTCCCCACACTTTGCGACCTTGACACTCCGGACTCACCATGAAGTGCACCCGTGCAACGCTTTTCCAGTGGCCTTGCACTAGCTCAAACAACTTTCTGCAGCTGCTCCTGCCGAAACCAGGAGCTGCCAAAACTTCTTCAGCTCGCCCACATGGCCCACCGAGGACCTCGACCTCTCTGCAAAAGGAGACATTGGTAAATGCATTGACTGATTGTATATGCATTTTTAGAGTATTTATCCATTGATTCCTATGGTGTGTAATTACGCACAGAACTGAGATGTTTTTCAAACTTTGAAAATTCATAACTTAAAAAGTACTTACCAGATTCTGATGATCCTCTTCTTCAAAATGTTATTAAACTCTGAAGTATTTTTGTGAATTGGTCTCAAGTTATTTTTTTGTGTGCGTGCCTTGGTTTATTGGTACTGTGAGTGCAAAAATGCTCTGCACTTCTCCAATATTAGCCTAACTGTTTGACAAGTTACCAGACAAATTAAAGAATTAGGTGGTCTAGGTTTTACCTGTGTAAACCATCATGTGGTTGCCTGGACCCTCTACACAGTGTACCTGATTTTTCACACATCCTACAAAAGAGGAGGAAGAAATGCAGTCACCACAACTAAAGAGAAAGGTCATGTGATATAAAAAGAACAGAAATTCTAGCTGTGTCAGCCTTTGGGATGGAGGAAGAGGAGAAGGAATGAGGGAACCATGAGAAAGGGCATGGGAGTGTGAAATTGAAACATTGTTAATTGTTGAGTGTACCTTTCTAAACACCTTTTTGCCCTTCATAGGATACTAAGCTCATTCAAGCATTGAGAATGCACGGCTTAATACCAAAGCAAACTTATAACCAAACGTTTTGAGAGATGTTTTTGTGCCAGGATTTTGTGACTCTTTTACTGTGTTGAGAACTTTCTAGAGCCAGACATCCTTTTATAATGCCCACATGATGGTCAGCTCTGAACACAGAGTTCCCGATGCCTCCGACATGGGGATCAGGGGCATGTGGAGCTAATGGTTGCTGAATGATTTGAGAGAACAATGTCGTGGTTCAACTGTCCAATAAACATTTTTCGTTAGTACAAATGCACGCCTGTGTAGGACCTGTTTACTTATTCTGGGTTTGGTTCCTGAAAAGTTACTGCTACATCTGGCTGCACGTTTTTCAGTGGTTCACCAAATCAGATCACACTTGTGTGTTTAAATCCCCTAAATGACATAAACGTGGAATAGCAGGTGTAAAATAAGGTGCGAAGGACAGGCCAGAATCAAATCACAGTAAATGGAAGCATTCTGGTCCGACTACAAAATGGACCTCTAAATAGCTACATGACTGTTTGTGTCTGCTGTAGGTTTCTCTGATTTGGGTGACATTCATGGCTCATTCCCAGGAGACTTTTTTTAATGTCAAGAAACTTCAAACCACTTCACTATTGTTCTTCATGCCGTTAAAGATCTCACTTAATTATTGCATGAAGTAGACATATCCTATCATTCCATGGAGATTTACAGCACTGCCCAGTGGGCTCTGACCTTAACACATAGCATAGGTGAGTTTAACCAGTGCATGAATATGGAAGGTACTGACTGCATACATGTCATAGCTAGAACTGTTATAAGAGTACAGCGGCCAAAATATTGCGAAGCAGTGTAAAACCCCCTTCTAAGCTTCCTACTAAGGAAATGTCACAGTTTAAACCATTATACTTGCCATGTCCTGGCTGAGGTTCCTAAGATGACAGCACAATATACTCAAGGCTGAGTGTACGCATCTGGGACTGCCTTTGTTCATGAGTAGAACTGAATATGTAACTCCCACTGCACTATAACAATACGTGCACTGCATCAAGATGTCTGATCCCTGCCATGGTAGGGTGATTGTAGCAGGAGTAACAGAACTTTGTTACGTACCATTTCTGTTCTGCTGACGTCTCGCATATGTAAAATTTAGGGCTGGATGTAATTCGGTGTAATAAACTGCACAGCACCTCAAAATGTAATCCTTCGCGTTAAACCTGTAATGCATTTCACCGCAGCTGGATGAATGATTTTTGCACAATGAAAATGGCTGCCGTATCCCAGATGCTTCACGACACAAGATGGTCCTACCCTTGCTGCCAAAGGCCGCGCGTGCCACATCTTATGTTATTTCATCACCTTTTATTTCTGCTCCTGCCATGGGACTTTATAAAATTTAGATCAGAAGAAATATGCCAGATTCTTTGTTTCATTAACACACTGAAAGTCCAGCAACTCACCTCGCCCTAATTATATTCTTGTGGGTAGATCCATACATCAGACATTGTAGAAGATGGAGTTGTAGTTTATAACATGTACTTTTCTGCAACACAAGGAGGACTAGCCACATTCTTTATTTTAATGTAGATTATATTGCGCTGACCCGTCCTCAACACTTTATTTAGGGCACTGACTACATGCACAGATGTATTGCTTACTAACGTAGTGGTGGAATACAAATAACACAAGGAATGGTGGTTACAAAGGCAAAGATCAAATAGATGCTTGAGTGCAAGAGCTACTTGTAATAGCAATAAAAACAACGCAGACCATTAACATAAGATCAAAGTTACTCAGACAAGTCAGAAGTCAGTTAACAACAAGGTTCAAGTCTACGCAGAAGAACCTCTCAAAAACATAAGCCCAAGCTTAGAGTAAAGGTCACTGTAGTAGGAGGCTGGCGTGGCAGCATATAAAACAAGCATTGACAAAGCCAATCGGTATTGCCTTTGGGACCTATTGGCTTTGCCAATTGTTTTTAAACATGCTACGCCATATCCCAGATGCTGTGCAGCAATAAAGAATATAAATAAAATCATTTCACGTGGCAAACTGTGTCATTTCGTAGACACGCGTACCACTCATTTGTGCGCCTACAAAAGGAAGTGGGGCTTTTTTCATTTTTTAGTTACCTGTTAAAGTTTGACGGTAACTAAAAAGAATAAAACATGCAGAATATTTTTTTTTAAAGCAGGTGAGCCTGAACAACACGCGGTGCGGAAAACAAAATGGGCTGGCGTGGGGGCAGAACCTATTCAGGGGGTGCAGGTGGGAGTACGGATTGGGCAGACAGAAGAAACATGTAACACAGGTCGGGGAAAACAGATGACAGAGAGAGAGAGAGAGACAGAGAGCAAAATGGAGTGCTGAGGCAGGAATGTGTGTAAGATAGGAATGTGTAGTAAGAGAAAAAGAAGCACATAGATGACAAAAGAACGGCGGTTAGTACATGAATGTGTACGCAACATGGGGTGGGAATAGAAAAAGTACATTGGTGACAGGTAGCAACATGGAGTACAGGGGCACAGTAGTGCACAGGAGAGACCGCTGGTAAACATATGCCCTGATATGGAGTTCTTAACCAAAACAAACAAGCATTGGCATAGCCAACAGTTCTCGCCTTTGGGACCTTATGAATTTTTAGCCATGCAGCAACTTATCATGGGTGCTACAATATCCCCTGTTACTTCACGTACCACTGGTGACGGCCACACGCACCCAACAATGGGCTTCCATGGTATTTCATGAAAATATGCATGGGACCTTATGAATATTTAGCCATGCAGCAACTTATCATGGGTGCTACAATATCCCCTGTTACTTCACGTACCACTGGTGACGGCCACACACACCCAACAATGGGCTTCCATGGTATTTCATGAAAATATGATAAAGTCTCTTTAAAATACAAAAAAGTGTATTTCTTTAACAAAGCTTTGACACTAATAGTCACATTATAGAACTGCATTGAGAAGTACATATTTAAAGTATTTTTTGTACAACTGGTAGTCAGAAGTTATATATCTGGAAGCCTAAATATGTGGAAATCTCTGATATCCTGGACGGAAAGTCTTTAGCTTGCATAAATGCTTGCATTTGAGGTATCAGTAATATGCATTTGATAAGATGAACATGTAAAAATGACAACATGAGCCCACACCGGTATAAGGCAATCTTTTCATTCGTCATTCTGTTTTACTGCATGTCAGGTATGAAAGTATATTTACAAATACACACTTTTTTCATTTTAAGCTTTTGACTCGTTTGAGCATCACTGGTGCTTAACTAATACACAAAAAGTCAACAGACATGAATGTCGTGTTTGTAGATGGGGTATATTGAATAAAAGCTGGGGAGCTGGCTGGATCACACCGGGCTTCATCATGAACCTTGCATTTGTGGACACGCTGCACTCGTTTTAACTATTTTTGGACATTATGGTGCAAACCAAAAGGACATAGGTAGAATAAAATAGATTTTTCTTAGTTTTTTTTTATATATAAATTTTACCCATAACTGGATTAGCCGAATTGCCTAAGCTCTACATTTGCACAATGACTACATATTTCTTTGTGACCCTTGGATTAAAATTACATCTTGTATCCTATTCTTATGGTACACATATCAAGCAAAGTGTCTTTGTATGGTTTGACTAGAACACAGACCCATTCAACTGCCAGGGCTGTGACATCTCCTCCTGTGATGAAGCAACATCCTTGCATTTTGCCTGCGATATTTAATCTCTCACTGATTTTTTAATCTTGTTCCCTGCTGTCCGGGTTCAAGGTATGGTAACAAAGGTGCTATACAAAAATAATACTTTAGAAGTTTATAAATATATCAGGACACTGTCAAAGTGCAGCTGATTCTGGATCTTTTTAATTAAAAATCAGGCACATGGTCATGTCTTCCTATAGAAGGAATGGGTTATTGGGTGTCATGTACCTCATATTACTTTGCATGCGTCCCACCAATACCTTGGTGAACCTGGGTCTCGTGGTTGTGGCACACCTGCACACCTGCCTTACAGAAGTATGAAGGCTGAATGAAGCACGCCCATATTTATGGGAGCGCCCTACCCTCGTCTCTTCGCACCCCTACATTGGCAAGGAGAAGCATGCAATATTAAAATAGTGACTGAATCTTTAACTAGAGACGGAAGGGGACATTTGTTTGGGCCTTTTAAACTCAACGAATAGGTGCATCCAGACGGGGTTTCAGGAGGAGTGGATGTGCAGTGAAAGTGGCTAGCCAGAGGTGTTCGCCAAAACTATTGGATAGATATTCTTTGCATAGATAGAACTGCTGGTTTGCGGCAAATGAATAATTAGCAGAAGTGTCCAATAACAAACAATTTTGGTGTCATAATTTGTAACTTTGGAAATAAAGGAAAGATCTTTCAGATCAGTCAGCCAGTTCCCAAATGCAATAATTTGGTATCCCCTTCCATTCCTAAAGATATCAGTCCGGTACAGTTTAGAGTGGAAGGTTTCAGAAGAGATTCCATGCTCAAAACCGTCAGCTCACCAGTTACACTAGACCTGAGCGTAGCATTAGGGTTGACAGCTCAACAATTTGCATTTAGCCAAAAAAAACAATGAAATTGTTAAATAATGCACTAACTGAATCCACAAGATGCCGATAACCAGTCAAAACACAGAATCAACTGAAATGTACTTGACTATAGTTCAGCAGATAGCAAAAATCCCAAAACACATTTATAAATGGGCAGCTGTGATTCCACTGTTTCTATCACATGGGAGGCTGTATCACAGCCACTACTGCCTCACACGGGCTCCCTTCAAATCAAAACCCCACCCGCATGGGCACCTTGCGGGTAGGAACTATGAGGGAGCACAGCAGGGATACAGCAGGATTGTATAGTGGTTCCCGAAAGACGCAGTAGAACTTGACAGGAAGTAAACAGGCCAAAGAAAAGCCTAAGTACACCTCAAGAACAGAATCTCGCTAAAATAAGAAAAACAATTGACATTCAACTATATGTTAATTCCAAAGTTAGGCTATCTTAACAACCACTGTAGATGGGAAGCAAAGTATCGTCCATAGTGCCACCGAGCTCATCATTTTTTCATACATTTCAACTCATAGGAGCAGTAGCATTTGTTGTGACATAAGAACAAGATTTACAGCCCTCTCTACAGCCTCAGAGCAAGTCACACACTATTTAAAAAAGGCACAGAAGACAGGAAGCATTGTATCGCACACGCTGCCCCCGAGCTCAGCAGAGCGACTGAAAACATTGATCTCTCGTATTTAGTGCTCTTAGACAATTAAAGTGGTGGTCCCTTTTCCATGTGCTAAAATGTAACAAGTGAAAGGCTGCAGGTACTGGGGTGCTGCTCCATGGGAGTGAACAACAGATGAAAAGAAAGGACAAATAGGAAAGATTACCACTTGGAAGCAAAGAGTTTTAAAGGGCACTAAAAGAAACAAATGAAAAGCAAGTGGCGGACTGTAAGCATGCAAGGTTGGGAAGATACATTGCAAGCACTTCCTAGGCTCAACCTAAAATGTACTGCTTGAAAGCAAGCAAGAGATGCAAGCATATAAACCACCCAATTAAAATAGATGGTTATGCTCAAAGGAATCTACAAACATAAGATTCACAAGCATTCACAAGATTCATAAGCAGGATACGAATAAGAAGGAGGCAAATGCGAGTGACAGGAAAGCCAACCAGTGGGCAGGCTCTAAGCCCCTGTATGTTCTTCTAAAGGCCACAATATGCCCCGCAACAGACCTAAAAATGCCATTGCACTACTTTTGTCCATTGGCAGGTTAACAAAAGACACATTAACTTTTTGTATTTACCTGCATCACTCACTTCCAGCCTAGTTGCTTCTTACCACAGAAAACAAGAGTGAATACTGTTACCAAAGTCCATGGTTCTCATGTTATTAACCTTTGATGGATTGTAGGACGAGTGAACCCCACAAGAGTTTGAGCTTAGGACAAAACAAATACACTAACATATGTTGTTAGGATTAAAAACTACAATTGACTGGATAAGGGCTTGGTATAGTGATGTATTAAGCCATTATACTAGGATTTTAGCTGCTGACTCGATCCACTGAGCAAACTGGAGGTAGCTGTTGACTACCAGTCGAAAGACACATGTTGGGTAGCTAACACCTCCTGAGGAATCACATGAGTAAGTATAACAAATGCCAGCCCGTGAGAGCACAATGCCAGATTCAAATTACTGTCATTGGTTTCATAATTCTAACTTCAAGATGCCAGCAGAACCTAATGCCGCTCCAACTTCTGTTGTAAACAAGCATTGGCAAAGCAAGTAGGTCTGGTGTCGTTTGGCAGCCTTCTGGCAATTCTTGTTTTGTCATGGATTTTTCAAAGTGGGCAAAGTTTATTGAAGTGCTATTGGTGGAACTGAGTTTAGAATTAGTGTGTTCTGAATAATTTTCCGCTTGTAAATCCACATGTATGATATTGCAGCTTTCAGTAACCTAATGGAAAGTGTTTCAAATGGAACCAGTCTGTTATGCTAAGACATACCAACAGTCAGACAGTAAATATAGGACACTTCAAAAGGAATTTACAAAAGCATTGACAGGAGACAGGAGCTGAAAAAACTTGGTATGTTCCTGTGCTCACATCTGGTATATCGTCCTACTTTAACAGCAGACTCTAAACAGAAAGGCAACATCAATGTAATACATTAAAGAAAAACACACACAGAAGGGAACTCACGTGTGTGGATGTGTGCTCCTTGTGAAAAGCAAAATGCAGTCACTCAAAGTGAAGTTATCCAGTGGCTATAATTGGCTGACCCCCTCCCCCATGCTGTGTGCTGTGGTGAGCGGAAACAAAATGTGAATGACACACCAACAGACCAATGGATGAAGAAATAACACTTTGGCAATTTTCATGAAAGCATTGAATAAGTATATTGTACAGGAAACACTGCTGAGTCCCCACTCACTTCCTCTGTCAGCAGCGTAGCAAGGATGCCTTGGATCTTGGTGCAAGCAAGCGGTACGAGGACCTCCTCACGATTCTGGCCCCAGTGCTACTGCACCTGCTGCACCAGTGGCAGCCACGCCCCTGCCCTCTGCACATTCACCTGTGCGAAAAGATTTCTGTGAGCTGCCTGAAGGTAGGTGTCCATCTCACTTGACAAAAGCTTCGGCAAATGGAGCAGGCCGCGCGCCTACCTCTCTGTCACCAAGCATTGTTTACCAACCACCTCAGGCATGTAACTGTGAAACAAAGTGAGTCCGTTTCTTTATTTTTACGGGAATGTTTTATCTTGTTAAAGTTATTTTTAGCTGAACATGAATACTGCCAAAGTATTTTAATGGCATATTTGGTGTCGTATTTTCCTGGAAAAAAAATTTAGTTCCTTCTCTTTTGTTTGCTTTATTGGGAAAAGGAGCAGCGGATGTGAGGGTGATGTGATTGTGTCGAGGTGAGGCAGAAGAGAGGCTTGAAAACACATGTACACTCAAGTGCCTAAGGAAAAAGAAACAAGCAATGGTAAAACCAATAGGTCTCGTCTATGGGATGGCTATTGGCTTTGGCAATCGGGTGCACGTTGACAACAGGAGGACAGGTGGGTGGGAACAGGATGTTAATTTTTTTTTTTTTAAAGCACGATGAAGTGGCCTGTGCTACCCGTGTCATAGCGCTTTTTTCCCTTATGGCTTTTGGAGGGGAAGAGAATAAGCAACAGGGACAACATGGGGTGGGCGATTGGAGGGGAATAAGAAGAATGAACAGGGTGGGAGGGGAAGAAACAAACTAGACGGGGTTGGGAGAAGAAGAAGCAACAGACAGACGTGGTGGGAGGGGAATAAGCAACACTGAAAGTGGTAGGAGGGAAAGAAGCAGCACCGGCAAGGGGGGTAAGAGGGGGAAAAAGCACACAGATGGGGTGGTAAGGGAAGAAGAAAGACATTTTAAAAAGTAGTATCTATCTCAACCACAGTGCCGGAAGTGGGAAAGCCCTAACCTAAATGAAGCAATCAGTAGCTGGTCCGTGCTTCAGCTGAAAGAAGAAGTGAAGCTAGCATGTGCTATCCAATTAGAAGGCAGCAAATGAGAATGACAATGAGGCCCGCTAAATGGTAAGCAATGGACGGATTCCAAACCCCTTGTAGAACATAGTATCTCTTGTAAGTGAGAGCGCATGAGTTAGCGGGTAAAACTTGAAAATGCAGTTCCCTAAAGTGAGCAGTGGTGGTAAAGGGCCTTTACTCCAGGGAAGGGACAAACACAAGATATACAAGGCAAGGGGTTGAATATGAGTCAAGCGAATGAAAGTGACCCATGGGTGGGCGTTAAGCCCAACCTAAGATGTTGGTGAACTGATGGTATGTCTTTTGTCAACAGATACCGTACACATTCTGGTAGTCTGTGTGCCTAATGAGGTTTATAAGTTCTTTCCAGAAGGACATCAGCATGTAGTCGACGAATCTGGTTACTTCCAAATATTTCATATATATAATAAATACAGACAAATGCAAGTTACATTATCTATTTCTAAACAATTATGAGTATGTAGTTGGCTTTCACACTACGAATTGGCCTTTCTTTCCTGTACCTATGCAAGCCTAAAAAGGTTGAGCAGGGCTTTCCCTTTCTGTGCCATACGCCTAGGACCTTACTAAAAGGTTACATGTGCCAAGTAAAATTAATCTATTTGTCACCAAGTTTTAGGGGTTAAGGTACATTCTACGGAGGTTGTTTAGCAGTTTCCCAGTGTCAAAATGCCACGAAAACCAGTCAGAAACGAAGGGGGGATCACAGAAAAAGTTGGCTGAAAGAGAAGTTGGAAGGTGCCCCGGTGCCCTCGGTGCTTGTCACTGCAAAGCAGTAATGCAGTAAAAGGGAATGTATTTGTACTTCTATTATTTTTTCAATACAACGCTGTCATGACGAAAGAACCAGAATCGAACGAATGAAGATATCTAGCCTTATATCCCGTAACACTCAAACTGTACTACGTTTTGATGACCTGGGTCCAGTTCTCATGTACCCACTGTAATTTGAAGGGTTTAGATTAAATCATACCGAGAAGGATTAACACGCGGCGTATTCCAATTTCGAGCCACACGGAGAGGCCCTGAAGTTGTTTGTAAAACGAAGATGTTTATTTTGCTTTAATAGACCCAAACCCAGCTCTAAACTCAGGAACAGCTAGACACGGGGTGGCCTTTAAATCTAAACTAGAGACCTGGTTTACTGAGCACAGCCCTAGTCTAGCCAGCAGAATGGTTTACTTAAATATCTACAGTTCGTAATATACACGATAAAAGGTAGTTATATGATAGTTCAAGTGAATGCTTATTTTTATAATTAGATCTTATATGCACTGCATTATTTATATGTGTTGTTTCACTGAGTATGTTTTAAAGGAATGCCTGTCTTTAAGGAATGCCTCTCTTTACATGCATTATTCATAAATGTTTTATATTATTTATGGTTTCATTTGCCTCATGAATTTTTAATTTGTTAGTTTCGTTGGGATGGGTCTGGCCATCTCATGTGGCACCTAGAAGAAATCGGGTCGAGTGGAGGAGCTAATATTAATATTAGGAATTTGATTTATATGGATTTGGGGTAATTCCCTGTTATCAATGAGGAAAAACACAGACCCAATACAGAATCTTTTATAAACCCGACAACTTTCTACCTCTGTTTCTGTCTAGGTGCATGAAGCTGAGATTGCGTCAGGGTTGGGTTCCCCCTCATTAGATGATCTCTCCATCCACACCAGGCATAGTCTATACTCAACATGTTAAAGGGTGGGGTGTTACAATGGAGGAATATCTACAACTGTTTATTACTTTTTTCATAATATTCCAAAAGATAAATTACCGCTGAAAGCTCAGTGCGATTGGAAATGCTCATAAGAACATACCTAAACTACGTTATTTCTTGTAGGACCTACGAGATCGCCTGTGGGACATTTGTGATAACCGGAAGGAGGAAGCTGAGCAGGAACGCAGTGACATCATAAATAGTGGCTGGCTGCAGGATCATTTTGGAATTCTCATCAACCACTTCCTTTCTCTCATGCAGGTAGGAGAGACAAGGTTTATTTTTGCATGTTTGACAGATGCCTTAAGAAACACATATCGGCATCCACACCTTGGTATAATAATCATAATCGCTCCTAGAAATAAAGAATCTTGTGATCTCACCTCAACGGACCTCATGAGGTGGTGTTGAATATAGACTGATTCCTCCAATCAAATATAGTTTTGTTTGTGATATAGGAACATAGGAACCCAAGAAAGAAGCTTTCAAGTTGCGAATGCGTTTTACTACCGAGCCTGTAGCATCTGTTTAAAAATAACAAGTAAAGACAGACTATAGCTGTGGATTTGTTTTAGTAGTAAAAAACTGTCTATTTTTAGCACAAAATGTGCTTGTTTTTCTATATTCTCCCATTATTGCCAGTGTCTAAATGCTGTGTAGCAAGTGACCAGTTTCCTCATGCAAAGTAACAAGAAAAACCTTTGTAAAGGTTACCCTCTACGAGGATGGCCAGGTAGCCACACGCCTCACAATAGGCAAGGCAGTCTGGTTATTATTAAAATTATATCTGAGTAACGAACATCACATTAAGAAAAGATTACAAGTCCCTGAGGGTAATTTTTTGTGACAAGGGATTGCAAGGATCTTAAATGGTATATGTCAGTGCCCATCTTAATTAGACAGAACCTTTTCTTTGCAGCTTTACTTTCGACCTAACATGGTAGATATGTAAGTGAGACTAATGCGCAGAGCAGGGGTCATTATTCATGTCTTATTTGAACTAGGTGCTTGCTGGACTGCAAGAGGTAACCTTCGGCCAGATGTATGAAAGCAAATGGTGCGAATGCCCATTTGCGAATGCAAAATGCCATTTTAGAATGTATGAGATACATTCTGAACGCAATTTTAAGGAATCACTAAAATATCGATTCCTTAAAATTGCGATCCTGTGTAGAGAGTCGCAAATTGCGACTCTCTAAATTAGAAATCGCAAATAAGGATTCCTTAATTGCGATTTCTTAGCACATGTATGAAGCCATTCCTAAATGCGATTTTGGCATTTAGGAATCGCTAATTACCACCAAGTTGAACTTGGTGGTAACCATGTGCAAAATTAAAAAATGCATTTAAAATGCATTTTTAAATTGTACATGTAAAGCACACATGCCCTTTTGGCATATGTGCACCTTACATGTTCCCCCAAAAACTTTTGGGGTGCAGCAGAGGCGGCCTTATCCCCCCAGCACCCTGGGGTTTTGCATCTCCAAAATTGCGATTTCTGGTTCCGAAATCACAATTTTGGAAATGCAAAAAATTCGCAGAAATGGGCCAACGGGCCCATAGGTGCGACTGGGGCCGGTATCGCAATTTGCGAATCGGTAATAACATTTGCGATTTTTAAGAAATCGCTATTACCTATTCGCAAATGTGATACATGGCACTTTGTGAGTCGGAAATAGCGATTGCTTAAAAATCGCTATTTCCGAATCGCAAAGGGCCGTGATGGTACATCTGGCCCCTTATCCCTAGTCATAGTTCACATATAGTGCACTTTACTAGTGACTTGTAAGTAAATTAAATATGCCAATTGCGATTAGGCCAATGTTACCATGATTTATGGGAGAGAGCACAAACACTTTAGCACTGTTTAGCAGTGGTAAAGTGCACATGGTCCTAAAACTAGTAAAAAGAGGTCAGAAAGTGGAGGGGGCATGCAAAAGTTGGGGGGAAGACCACCCTAGGGCTGTCAGGTCTAACAGGCAGACACTTGGAGTTAAACAGTGAAAACCGTCAACAACGTCCAGACCTTCATCAACACCTGTCTGAGGAAAATCCTCCAAATCCGCTGGCCAAACCCCATCAGCAACAACAACCTATGGAAGCAGATTTTCCAACTCCTTGCTCATAAAGAAATCCTGAAAAGACGCTGAGGCTGGATGGGTCACACACTCCTCAAGCCCGCATCAAAGTCCACCAAGCAGCCCCTGACCTGAAATCCTCAAGGGAAAAGGAAAAGAGGAAGGCCATGAGGCACCTGGTACGAGGCCTTGATGCTGACTGCAAGGAGATGGGTTACAATTAGAGGCAGATTGAAAGATTTACAGTTAATACTTTAAATGTAATGTACTTCACTTAGATACTTTAGGAACCTTGAATGAAAACAATATCATGTACAGTCTTTGTAAAAATGGCAATAAGCTATTTTCAAAGTGCAAAAATCAACAGTTCCTGGGGGAGGTAAGTAAATGTTAGATTAGGAGGTAAGTAAAACACTTAAAAGTCTCAGCCCTGGGGCATAGGTAGCCCACCGTTGGGGGTTCAGGGCAACCACAAAGGTACCACACCAGCAGCTCAGGGTTGGTCAGGTGCCGAGGTCAAAGAGGTGCCCAAAACACATAGGCGCCTATGGAGAACAGGGATGCTCCGGTTCCGGTCTGCCAGCAGGTAAGTACCTACGTCCTCGGGGGGGGGCAGACCAGGGGGGTTTTGTAGAGCACTGGGGTGGGGGGACACAAGTAGGCACAGAAAACACACCCTCAGCGGCACAGGGGAGGCCGGGTGCAGTGTGCAAAGCAGGTGTCTGGTTTCAGGTAGGAAACAATGGAGGGACACGGGGGTCACTCTAGCAGTGCAGGCAGGCACAGGGGTGGCTTCTCTGGACAGCCTCCAACAGGGCAAGGCAGAGGGTCGCCTGGGGGTCACTCCTGGGTTGAAGTTCAGTTCCTTCAGGTCCTGGGGGCTTAGTGACCTACCCTAGCATCAGGGCCCTTGGTACCAGGGGTACCAGATACAAGGGACTTACCTGAGTGCCAGGGTTGTGCCAATTGTGGAGACAAAGGTACAGTTTAGGGAAAGAACACTGGTGCTGGGGCATGGTTAGCAGGGTCCCAGCACTCTTTCAAATCATAACTTAGCATCGGCAAAGGCAAAGGTTAGGGGTTAACCATGCCAAGTAGGCATTTCCTTACACTAAGCATTAAACTTGATATGGAAACTTCTGATGAGCGGTACCACTGCACACTAGTAGGTGGCATTGTTCGGCTATGCGTGGCATCGTCCACCCTGGAAATTACATGTGTGGTACCTATATAGGCACCACACCAGCACATTGATTCCAGTTCTTTTCTTTCCAGTAAAACCAAGGGACCCAGTGGAGGATCAGGAGCAGCATGCCAGTTGAGCGACCTCGACCTTCCCCGGAACTGGTCCAGTGCCCATGCCCCCATGCCACTGATGCGCATCTGAGGCACTACCGCCATCATCATTCATGACTCCAACACAAAGCTGAACGGTCATCGCCTGACACCGGTTCTGGCACCAATTGGGGCACATTCCCAATGTCAAAACCAATGCCTTAATCTTATGACAGGCCTAGATTTGATGATTAATGGGAAGGGTCTTCAGACCTTTATGGTTATGCCCTGATAAGTCCGTGAAGACACCTGGTATGAAAATCTGGTGTATGCCAGTGAACTGGACACCTCACCAGACATGGCCTAGTATCTCCCCCTACCGTGGCTATGGAGGGGGGTGCCTTCTTTACTATGGTGGTGAGGAGGGAAACTGAGGTCTTAGACCTGTTATTGCTCTTGGTGCTAATAAAGACAAATTTCTTGGCAGAGGTGCTTCAACCGGGAGTCACCCCATCCAAACCACTTCTCCCAATTCACTGACATCCTGCTTGGACCTTGATCCAAGCCCTGCACAAGGGCTTCTGTGCATCGGAGAATTACTTTCCGCCATCACCCTGCCCCAGGGGACTCCAGTTTCCTCACCCAGCACCCCACCCCAGAGAGCTTGGTAATTGAGGCTTCCACCTTCAATATTAACCTCAGTGCATTCCCTACCACTGCAGTGGATAGGGATTCCAAGAGGATGATTACCTTTGGAAAAAGGATGTTCTCTTCTGCTAGCCTAGCACTGCGATCGGTGAACACCTCCTGACTTTTGGCCAAACCTGAGAGAGAGAAATTGAGAGAGAGAAAGCAATTTAGGCTTTGATGAATGATGTACTTAAAACGAGATATTTCCGGACAAGTTGAAAATAAAAATGTTTCTGTCAATTAAAAAGAGTGACATCACCTTTCACCATTAGGCCAGAAGGGACCCTTGTCTGCTGACCAATAAAAGGTCAGTACAACATTTGTGCCAAATATCTTGCTAGTTTGACGCTTTGAAGTTATTGCATGGAGTGACCATTACAATAACAATGTCTCTCTTTCTCTCTCTTCCATCCTATCATGGTATGGAAATGAGAGAGAGAGTGACAGGGCTGCAGTGGGAGCCTCTAGGCCCCCATTGTCCTAACCGGCTCCCTACGTCCTGCGGGAGCCGGCATTGCTCCCACAAGCAGGGAGCATATTTGTGTGCAGGGAAATAGGGGAGAACTCCACTTTCTGAACATGAGAGCTGTTTGACAGCCGTTTGCTCTGACTTGGTGGGAGCTGTCAAAGATCCCACAAAGTCAGAGCAAACAGCTATGTCCCGAGTGTGGGCACCCTAGGACATAGCAAGAGCCGGCACAGGTGGTTGGCGGTCCCCAGGGCCATCTATGGCTTCTGAAAGGGTGCTGCGCAGCCCCCCTCCAAAGTAAAATAGCCTCGGAGTTCTTGTGATCCCCTGGACCGTGGCTCCACAATGGACCCCCCCCACATTATTTCTGATTTCAGCCCCAGGAAGGTTACAATTCACGGGCTATTGGGGTCCGCACGGTCCCCCACATTCATTATGATTTAAGCCCTGGAGAGGAGGCGGTCCCCAGGGCATCAAAATGCCCTAGGAGAGGGGCCAGTGCTCCCCCCGCCTTTATTTCAACAACCCCCCCGGACCTGGCCCACCCATTACTATCTATCCTGTCATATGCTTTACCACTCATTTCTATTCATATGGCACCCAAATCTCTTTTGATCCTACAGTTGTGTATCAAATGACCTTTCTGGGGCAGAAGTGAAGTGCTAAGTGCCATTCGTGCAAAAAATCATCTAAAAGGGTATACTACACTGATGTCTCTCCATGTCTTACGAATTGGGTATCATCAGACCATTCAGGGACAGCCATAAAGTGCTCACAATTGTATATCAAATGACATATCAGGGACAAATGCTAAGTACCACTTGTGCAAAAATTCATCTGAAAGGATATATTGCACTATTCTAAAGCTATTGTTTTGGGGATGAGGATGCCAATGCTGTTATACTTCTCTATAGACGCCAATGCATTCATAAATAAGATATATCTATTTCAAGCCTATAGGTTCTTTAGATTTCCTGTATATCGTGCCCTCATCCATACCTATTTTAAAGTGTCCAGTGCCTCTATCCTACTAGAGTGGGAAATACAATTGTAAAATTGGCATATGCATTCTTTGCCTTTTCCCTTGTTAAATATTCATGAAGACCATATCACTCTAAGTGTATTTTGCTCTTATACAGTTGTACAATAACACAGCCTGAAGTACATCAACATTGCACTTCCCAGCATCCAAGATACACAAGCTACATCAGATAAACTCTAGCATAATACATTCTGGTACCCATTCTACTGAATTAAAGGACCACCCCACCTTCTTTGGGGTTTGAACTGTGATTTAACCCACAACTTATCCCATCATAAATGGACATGTAAGTCTGCATCTGCATTGAGTCCTCACTCTATCTCAGTGCCCATCAAGAAGATCCATTGATTCAGATCTTCTACAAGCAAGTCCCCGATCACCCCCTCTGGGCCCCTGCACCACATGTTGGATTCCATAGTACATCAATCCAATTTTGTTGCTATTATGGTGTTACCAAATATGTTTGGCCATAGAATAGGTTAAATCTTTGTTTTTGATGGCTCAAAGATACTTCAAAATCTGGTAATTTCAGTTTGTTAATGGTACTACCAACATACCTCTTTGCACAACTACACCATCACCTTGCCACTGTGCATATCAAATGATGTTTTATTTATCCCAATTGAGCATGCTTTGCATTTACGGGACCTCCAGAAACCTTGTTGTTTGCTAATTATTAGCATACATATATATATATATATATATATATATATATATATATATATATATATATATATATATATATATATATATATATATATATATAACCTACTAGCGGTCTGGCGTTATAGTTAGGACCTAGTTTCCATATGAAGAGCTTTTTTTTTGGCAATAACCTTGGCGCCACTTGACGAATCTTCACAAAATTTTGAAAACTCAAACTTTGCTTAATTCAGCTGCTGTTTTGAAAGTTTCGGGGTGATCCGTCTAGTGGGAGCCGACAAAAAAGGGGGGTTTCCAATACAGGTTTTCTCCATTCATTTTTCCATAGGATCTTTGGACACGCCTGCACCCCAAATTACTGAATGGAATTGCACCAAATTTGGCAGAAAGGTAGATCTGGGTGCTCAGATCGTGCTTGTTGTAATTTGGTGTAAATCTGTTCAGTTGTTTTGGAGATTTTGGGAGGCAAAAACTATAGATATCTAGGGGTGTGGATCCTTCACGGTTCCAACTGTCCCTCTGCTGATATCTGATTGGCTGCCAACACTTTAACAAGGAAGTGTTGGCAGCCATCTTGGGACCCGGCTTCTGCGGAGTCCCACAAAAATAGTAAGAAAATGAAAAAAGGGGCCAGGGTTAAAAAAGTATTCTAAAAAAATGTTGGTAGGATCTACTGAAGATTACCCCCAAAAAACCAAGCATGGGCTCCTGCCCTTGTTTCATTGAAGCCCCTGGGTGGGCCAGGTCCCAGGGGCATTGACATTTTGAATGGGGGAGGCCACCGGCCATGCCCGCATCCCCAGGGACTGTCACTTCCCTGGGGCAAAGTTTATAAATGCAGAGGGGACCACCCGAACCCACCCCCCACAGCACCGGGGGCCACCACCTCCTTGGGGCACAATGCTTCATCAAATGCGGGCATTCAGCTCTCACGCAGCTACGGCGACCACTACCTCCCCAGGGCACAGTGATTCATCAAATGTAGGGGGGCTGCCAAGCCCACCCATAGCCCCAGGGAGTGCCACCTCCTCAGGGCTACATTTAAAATAGATAGGGTGTCCATTTCGGACCAATGGCCCCAGCGACAGCCACCTCCCTGTGGCTATTTGTGTTAAAGAGGAGCCACAGATGGCCCTGGGTCCACCACTCCCCTCGGGCCAGGGCCGGCTCCTGCTATGTCCCTGTGTGCCAATCGCCAGGACATAGCTGTTTGTTGTGGCTTGGCAGGATCTTTGACAGCTCGAATCAAGTCAGAGCAAACACTCCGCTCGCAGCGATGGCAAGTTGTCAAACAGCACTTCCTCACTGTGAGCGGAGGTTTCCTCTGTTTCCATGCCCACAGAGATTCAGTCAGGGAAACTGAGGAAACATTGCTCTCAAAGAGAGGGAGCTGCTTTAGCAGCTCCCTCTCTGTGACAGCAGTGCTGGCTCCCACAGGAGCTGGGTAGCCGGCTGGGACCACGGGAGCCTTCAGGATCCACCCCCAGGGTACCCAACATTATGACAGGGTGCTGGGGGGACACCCAGGTCACATGGCCGGGCCCTGGGGTCCCTGTGGACGAGATCAGCCCTGGGGAGGGGGGCCGTGCAGTCCCCCTCCCCCCCCCCCAAGAAAAATGTCTAGGCCAGGCCCTATAACTATAACTCACACCCTAAGATAAATATAACTTGCAAGCTTGCTGTGCACTGCTAATTACCCCACAAATTACAGCACTCATTACATCTTTAATAACATCATTGATAATGACACTGTAACATCTGCAGTAAAATTATTGATCAGATAACTGTGCATAGCGGGGCGTGAGTCATATTTAACTTAGGGCGTGAGTTATAGTTACTTGAAAATACCTATAACCTTAACAGGTGACTTTCTATGTTTTTTTATGTGTAAAATGTGAGCCTAACTATAACATCGCAATAAGCTTTTTTCAGTGAATATCTATGGTTTTTTAACTCTATTTCCTAACTGTAACATCTCTGCAACCTTTGGTTTTTTTCAGTAAAAAAAAAAAATATATATATATATATTTATATATATATATATATATATATATATATATATATATATATATATATATATATGTGTGTGTGCCCAGCAGTGCTTAGAACGAGGAACAATGGTCTGCCAACTAAAGCTATTGGCTGCCTTGCACTTATATTAATTTAACCATGTTGAGCCCTTAAACTAAATCCTCAACTTGTAATATTTGAAAGCCAACAGGACCTTTCCTTTGCACCTATAATAATCATGTTTTCTTGTGATGTGCTTTCAAACTAAAAAGAGTTTTGCCTGCTAGGATGCACTCGAACTGTGCTACTCCTCTATTAAGATCCTATGCAATAAATATTTTCTTTTACATTTTTATGGGGCCTTTTCACATAAGCATTTGAGAGTATAGGAAGTAGTACTGTTGCATTCATTTACATACCCTTCATGCATTTGTAAAAAAAAAAGCCCCAAAACGTCAAATACATCATTAGTGAAAATGCAAAGAGGGTACAATCCTTTCCATTTGCCCTAATTGCATATGAACATTCTCTGACTATTCCCTCAAGATTCCTATTTCAGATTTTGTGGGCCTGTTCACAAATACATGCGAGAGTACATAAAGGTTTACTACTGGAGTATTACTTTACACGCTCCAAAATGCCATTGTGATTATGCCGTAGCTTATTTATTGCAAGCTCATTGTTGCAACATTGAGATGGCTGCATGCTTTCCTATTTTGTGCTTCTTTTTTGTCATATGCATGCAGTTAAAAACTAGAAACAAAATGTAAGCATCACACCAGCTTACTTATTACCTTTGCCAGCTCTTATTATTTTAAATAATAATCACTTCAAGAGTACTGAAGGCAGAAGAAGATTGCTTTAAAAAAAAATATAAACAAAACTATTTTGTAGTATTACTGTGCTCTGCTTAAAGCACTGAATGTAAATCTATGATTTTTTTCAATAAGTTCTTAATAAACATAAAAAGCTTTCCTTTTTTGAAAGCGTATGTACACAGAGGACCTGACAAAGGTAAACTGGCACTTTTGTAACGTTTACTTTTTTTTTTTTTTTTAATTCACAAACTACGAGTTAGACTCCCGAGTCTCCGCAGTGGTAAACGCACTGTTCTTCTGTGTCCAGCCAGAAATATTCCCTTTTTACCTTTCTGCTAGACAGTGTTCGTTTATGAGAGTTGTGACCACTTATTGTGAATGTGGTTTTGCTCACATTCCCAGGGGCTTGCACCACAGTTTTGTCAGTTAGAAGTATGACATCGACTTTGGTTTTTCAGTTGGGCAGGTGCCACATTGATGCATGCCGCTGAATGTATGCACTGTTGACTTACTCCAAGACGTACATTTGTTTTTCTCTTCTCAAAGATTACTTTTACAAGCAATTGTTAGATCATTGTAAAACAATGTATAACCCTGATGCCTATATAGCTTGTTGTACACTGTATTTTTAAATCTAAGCACGAGTTAGTTTGTGTGAATTTCCTTTCTTTTTTAGAAGCTATTACCTGAAGTCTTACGATAAAGACCCCTATGCTTAAAACAATCAGTGTTTTGTCTATTCGGCTACCTCTGAGATTTTATTTGTTGAAGAGCAATTCAGATCACGAATGCCTGGAGAGGACATGCCATGGCCTCCCTCGGCAAATATATTTAAAATCCCTCTTCATATATACCGTACTGTTTCAAAGGTTTGTGACTTAAGAGTCTTGGAACAGTTTGAAATTAGTGGTGAGGTGGGAGACTTTTTTGATCTCCATTGTCGTCTGCAGCCGATATTTGCTAACCCAGTGCCTCTGCTTAATTATCTGCATCAGCGTGGTGGTGTCTGGCTCCGCAGGAGTTTCCATCGTGTGTTATTTCTCTGATTATCTTTATCTGGAAGCGATTAAGCAGTAGTGGTCTGTGCTTCATCAGATACATGTTTATTCTTATTATGCAGCCTGTGCTGGAGAGGCAGGGCTGTTCTTGAGAGTATGGTATTTATTTTCCTTTGGACAGTGGGCCCTCCCTATATATCTCTTTGATCTCTACAGTTTTTAGGGGATGAACAGATGTAGCCTGTTCTGTAGATAATGACTGGAATAAATAATTATACTGTCCTACTTTGTTCATAAACAGCTTACAGCATGTGTGAAGATTATGAGAGATGTTTAAAGACTAGCCAAATATTAACTACATCATTTCAGCACCATTTATTACACGTTCTCTCTTGTCAATAAGAAAATGTTGCACGCTGGTCATTTTTATTGCACTCTTTAAATTGTTGTTTGAATCTTGCATCAAATAGACTAGAACTTTTGATAGGATACATGAAAACACAAAAGTCCCAGTGAGATGGTGAGACCTATTTTTGTCTACATAAATTCAAGCTAGTAGGCCTAGAGGTTTAGTAGAAGAAAGGGCATGGATGGCCTCATATGACCAGTGTTCATTTCTGTAAGCTTTTACATTGCAGCATGCTTGTGCTTTAAAATGCACAGTTTGTCCATAGAGGCTTCCATCTCTGGCGCTTCGCCTATATGGGTCTGGACAGAGTGGAATCGTCCTTACTGAAAGGAATTCCTAAACAAGGCCAGACAGATGATTGTTATTCTACAAAGTAACTGATGCTGTATGAAATTTCCACCTGTACGTATGGATAACAACCATGTCTGTTTTCAAATATTATTACATTTATCTGGCTTACACAGTGAAGACAGTGCTTCTCTGGTACACATGCTCGCCGCACAGTGATAGGTACTCCACTTTGCCAGCATCATTGTCATGCAGAGTACTAAGTGCAGATGCGTTGTAAAGTGGGGAGGCATTTGGGGAGGTGGGGGGGGGCAACATAGACTATTCTTTCTCAAGCCATTATTTGGATACACAATTTTCTTGAAAGAATAGGCAGATCTAATCTTGTATTCACAACTATCTTAAGATGGTTCTATCTCAAATGTCCCAAACAAAAATTATGTTACCCTCTTTTCCAGGGATTTAGGGCCAGATGTAGCAAAGGGTTTGCGCCTCGCAAACAGCGAAAATCGCCGTTTGCGAGGCGCAAAAGCCTCTTTGCTATTCAGAAATGCATATTGCGAGTCAGGACCGACTCGCAATATGCATTTCAGAATCGCAAATAGGAAGGGGTGTTCCCTTCCTATTTGCGATTCGGAGTGGAATGCAATTCCATTTGCGACCGCATATGCGGTCGCAAATGGAGTCGCAGTTACCATCCACTTGAAGTGGATGGTAACCCACTCGCAAATTGGAAGGGGTCCCCATGGGACCCCTTCCACTTTGTGAATGGACCCACAAATATTTTTTCAGGGCAGGGAGTGGTCCAAAGGACCACTCCCTGCCCTGAAAAAATACCGAAACTAAAGGTTTCGTTTTTTTTTTTTAAGTGCAGCTCGTTTTCCTTTAAGGAAAACGGGCTACACTTAAAAAAAAAAAACAGCTTTATTTAAAGCAGTCACGAACATGGAGGTCTGCTGACGACAGCAGGCCTCCATGTTTGCGAGTGCCTAGACTCGCTATGGGGCCGCAATTAGCGACCCACCTCATGAATATTAATGAGGTGGGTCATTGCGACCCCATAGCGAGTCGCAGTCGGTGTGTGAGACACCGTACTGCATACCAATTTGCGAGTTGCAAATTGCGAGTCGCAGGGACTCGCAATTTGCAAGTCGCAAATTGGCGTTTTGCTACATCTGGCCCTTAATTTCCTGTCTTAAGTAAATATAGCAAGCCTGTTCTTAATGATGGTGTGCCACAACCCTTTCTCCTGATTTTTCATTGTGTTTTTCACCGATTGCTATTCTTTTTGATTTGTGCATTTTTTTTCCATCAGGATTTTTCATGGGTTTCATCTTCAGAAAGACTTATGTTGGGCTCTTTCTTAGCCCTGACTCAAAGTGGTTTTAGTACCTCATTTATTCCACCTTAGTCTTGCTTCTCCATTACATTCAAGAAGCATTAGGATTGCCAAGTAGGGTTTTTGCCATTGTGTGTGTTACACCCTAGCCAGGACCCTTTTAAGTTGGCACCTTTCATGAGTGCCAAAGTGAAGGGTTGGCACCATGGTGATTTCATGTTGTCACACTTCCCTCATGCAATCAAGAAGAAAGTTAAAGAACCTCCTTTTCATTCAGTCCTTGACCATCTGTGACCATGTATGTCATACTACAGTCATCTCATCTTGTCTCCTAGTTGGTCAGAGTAGAAGAGAGTGTTTTATGCTGTGCGTTAGACCTGTTAGCCTTAGGGTGGTCTTTCCCCAAATGTTTTGCTTTCTTCCCTCCTGATTTACTGAAAATGCTTTTGTTGGCTTTAAGACTCGGTGCACTTTACCACTGCTAATCTGTGCTAAAATGCTTGTGCTCTCTCCCTAAAACATGGTAAAAGTGGCTTACACATGATTGGCATATTTAATTTACTTATAACTCCCTAGTAAAGTGGTATACCATATACTCTGGGCCCGTAAGTTAAATGGTACCAGTGAGCCTGCAGCCCTTATTGGGCAACTCACTTAAGTGGCCCCTAAAAACATGTCAAGGCCTACCATTGAAGCTTGTGAGCAGATGTAAACTGCCAATTCAGCTTGGCAAAATAAACCCCTTGCAAGGCCTAAACCTACCTTTTAACACATATAACACAGCCCAGAGGTCATAGTGTATTTAATCTAAAAACTGGGACCTGTACTTTTCAGTTTTACATGTCCTGGTGGTGTTTTTCACTACTGTGAGCCCTCCCTCGCCCATAGATTAACACTAGGTTACTTTATTACATTTAATGAGTGATACATTTTGTTTGGGAGTAGGTAGGTTTGGGGTCTAAGGAATTGTAATTTAAAATCTTTTTAATGGTAAAGTAAATTTTTAAGTCACAATTCTGAAAATATCACTTTTGGAAAGTTGCCATTTTCTTGTCCTAACCATTTGGTACCTGTAGCCTGTTTCCTGGACCTTGTGAAAAGGTATAGTTGGCTGTTGGCCTTTGCGTATTCCACTCAGACAGTCACACAATAGCTGGGCTGGAGATTGGCAGGATAGGCAATTCAAACAGAATGGAGACTGGAGCTGTACACATCCTCACTTGCACTTCAAAGACACTACCTCATCTCACACACTAAGAACTTCACACCAGCATATTGTGACTGCAGACACACTGGGACCAGGGCAGAGTTGCAGGAATTCCAGACCCCTCTGTGGGGGGGCAGGGGAAGGAGTCTCCAAACATTTCTTTCACTTCAATGCTGGCACCAGTTATAAAATCAGGACCATCAGATCCACGCTTCACTTCCACAACAAGGACTCTCGGAGGACTGCCCTGCTGCCTGTGGCCTGCGGTGTACTTCAGAGGACTACCCTGCTGCACCGAGATGATTGCCCTGCTGCCTAATACCTGCCTTATGCCCACAGGGGACTGCCCTGCTGCTTAAGACCTGCTTTCCTGCTTGAACCTATGACTTCCAGAGTGACTCCAAGGACTAGTTGGCTGACCTCCTTATCAGAGCCTCATGGACAGAAAAGGTACCAACCATCTTGAACTCACGCCTGGACCCAGCATGAGTGAGCCCGGACCCTCCAACTTTTGACCCTCCCAGGGAAGTGGTGCAAAAGGTGCCCAGGTAGCTAATATCAAAAAATTGGGACATTGAAAATTTTCTGCCAAAAACTGCTGTTAGAACTGAGAGGAGACCGGGACTTACATGCTCTCCAGTCTGCCCCAGGTGCATCGCTGGTCAGCCTGCCTTCACAGCAGCTTCCCTACTTTCTTCTCCACAGGAGCAAATCTTGCTCAGAGGCTCCTTGCAAAAGGGGTAGCTGGCCTTGTGGAACCCCGTTCTGCTACAGCCTGCATCTTTGTGCTGCTGGAGACTTTTGACTTCCATAAAAAAGGCAAAGTCTGAGCATAGAAATTTCACTTTGACTTTGTCCAACAGCTCCCCAACCATGATGCATCCCCCTCCCCGGACACCACCAGCTGCCGTACCTTCGCAGACATTTTTCTTCAAAATTTCTTAAAGTACAAAGGTAAGCAGAGAGTAGGTTGAATCCACCTTGTGTACCTGAACCTCCCTCTATCACTGTTCACCATAACTTTCAACTTTGCATCCGTGTCTCAAGTGACTAGATGTCTGCAGTTTGAGCTTTGATATGTTAGGCGCTATTTTTCACTTTAATCTTTAAAAATTAATAACTTTCTACAGGTTGGAATTTTGTTGTTTTGGTGTCTATTCATTTGTTGAAATTTACTCTGTTGTTCTAAATTGGTGTTGGATTGTTCTTGTATTGTGTCTGCACTTTATTCCTGTTTAAGAGCTGCACAAATACTTTACACATTTCTTCTATGTGAAGCCTGACTGTTTTTGTGCCAGGCCACTGTACGGATTAAGCATAGGTTAATTTTGTGACTTTTTGTGGATCTCTCTGATATAGACTGTGGCTCTTTCTTGAATTGGGGTTAACTTCCCCTCAACCAACAACCCAATTTCCCATGCTGTGAATTGACCTTCTCTTTCAATCTGAAAACAATATTATACTCCATTGCTCATTCTTCCCATCCCAGTCCTCTCACAGAAAGCCAATCAATTTAGAAGTCATTTATTTTATGCCTATAAGAGGAGACTTAAAACCAAATTCTACTCCACATAAGAGCTCATATTTTTGGCATTGAAGTGTCATGGTACCTGCACAGAGCTTGTTCAGGTTGCAATACAGCATTGTTCACTGCGGCCATGTTTAGATCACTGATTAGAGTGACTAAGGGCCTGATTACAACTTTGGAGAAAGTGTTAATCCGTCCCAAATGTGACGGATATACCACCAGCCGTATTACGAGTTCCATAGGATATAATGGACTCGTAATACAGCTGGTGGTATATCTGTCACTTTTGGGACAGATTAATACCTTCCTCCAAAGTTGTAATCAGGCCCTAAGTCATTTGATGGTGTAAATAAAATTGGTTTTAAGTTTAAATGTATCAGTGTACTAGCAGTATTTATTGAAACAGAGATGAAGGCAGTAGAAGTAGTTTCTGCTCATCCACTCTTTCAGACTGTGGAGCAATTTGTCCAATTATTATGCTTACTGTGGAGTGTGAAATGTGACATTTATTTGTTTATTGTCCACACACGAGTGAAGGATTCTGTTTGCTGTGAGGAAGGATGCTGATGAGGAGGGTGAAGAGTATGGTGACTGAAGTGACCTAGTCTTTGGATACCTTGTGGTGGGCACAAGCAAAATTGCTAGGTTGCCAGTTAGTCAACAGTCTTCTGAAGGAAAGTAATGATAAAAAGTTGCTGAGTGGGCAGTCAGGCTTTCATAAACATAGCAAATGTAAATCGTACAGAAAGAGTGGAGAATACACGAGCTACATAGTTTTACAGAAGAAAATGAAACAGTACATAGAAAACAATGTTACATGCAATACAGAGTTTATGATCTATGCTGTGTAATAGATTGTCAAAAAAAAATACAGTTACAAATATGGATCCTATTTGTGGAATGATATGGCAGTGCGAATAACAGAGGGAATGAAGAAAATACTATGGAAGCATTTCCCAAACTGTGGGTTGAAACCCAGTTGTATGTCATGAGCCCATTTTTGGTGGATCGCAAAAGTCCAAGCAACAAATTATTTATTCATCTTGTCACATTTGCTGCACTTTAAAGACAGAGGTCACATGTCAGGCTGTGTCTTCTGACAAATTTCTGCTTATTTTGTTAACATGGGGATTGGTGCTTATAAACCGCTCTTACTTTGCAGTCAGAAAAAGAAAAGTAAAGTGAATTGTGTGGCAAGTTTGCTGGAGTACAGGGAGTGTCAAAAGGTTTAAATGTAAATACTTGTAAATGGACTGTACACATTCAGCAGTTAGGAAAGCAAAACTGAAGCACATTTTCTTTTTACAATTCTGCAGTGTGATGGAAATAAAGATTTTAATAGGATCAAAACAAATCAAAGCACCTTACTTGATGATGCACAAATGATATAAAATATTTACTGAACCTCAATTCCCACACATTATCATTTGTGTACAAAATCATTTTATCAGTAAAATTGTATGTCTGTGCAATTTTAGTGGCTGTTGTAATGGAAAATGTGGTGTCTGTAAATGACAGTGTCCTACTAAACAGTGCTTTAGTTACATTAAAAACATACTACCCTGATGTACAGGAAAGCTAGGTGGGTCAATAACTTTTGTCTTACTAAAAATTAGGTTGTTATTCTAGCATGTTTGGGAAGCATTGCACTAAGATATACAGAGAGTTACTGATATGTAAATGGTGGTGATATAATATTGGAGCTACATCATTGTAATTTATTGAATATGAATGCAAAGGTTATTGTACATTTGTGATCTCAGGTTCAGGAATTGTGTGTTGTACAACTGTCATTCTATGAGCATTAAGTTATAATATATACCCTACCCTCAATTATGTAATGTGACCCAGGATATGGTAACCATGTATAAAATATTGCCATTCCTTGAAATTTGAGCATGTCATAGTTGAATCAAATACAGCTCTTGATGCATAATTTGAAAAAGGGGAGGGACTTAAAAGGCTATTGAATGGACAATGAAAACATTTTTCAATTTGTGTTTTGCATTTTAGAATTGAAACTTGTTGGCTTTACCATTGTTTGCTTCAATTCTGTAGCATTCCCATATCTCGAAGAATTTGATTAGTGGTTGACTGTGTCTGAAGTCACACATCCTTCTTAGTTCAGCATGTCTCAAGGTATTATTGGCTATAAATGTTACATGTCTCCTGCTCCTACAGATCATTTTTTCAGTTGAGAATCTTTAGAAGGCCCAGGGCTTGCTTTCTTTCTGTGCCAGTTATCTATTACTAGCCAGTCACAGACAAAAACATCCGCCAGAGGAAGTAGTTCTCACCAAGATATAAATTCTGAGCTGCTGGAGACAGGCTCATCTCTCAGATGACCTTGCCCAACTTAATGTACTCCATTCTGCACCTTGACCATCACTGAAGTGACCAACAAGAGCAAAACACTCATCAAAGCTGCTTTCAGAGCCTTCAGTCTAACCATCTGTTGACCAATGCAACACCATCAATCATTTCCTCAACAAGATTGGCAAAACAGATCCCACATGAGCAACTCAAACCAGAGACTTGCATTGCCTCCAGTGCCCTGTCACTCGGCTCCCAAGTTGACCGTCTTTGACCTCCTATTGAATGCTGAGCTTGCCACCATTCTCAATGTCATCAATTTCTCGCTGAGCCAAGGAGTCTTCCCAGATAGGTCATTCTAGTAGGAGTGGTATTGGCATAACTAATTTTACCTTTACCTTCACCATTGGGGCCTTTCCTCATAACTAAGAGACAAAACCAATTTTCTCTTATTATGTAAAAAGAAATCAACACTCAATACAGTAAAATTAATTCCAGCCTCAGGAGAAACCACAGTAGATGTTTCTGCTACATGCTGGATCATTTCAGTACAACAGGTTTGGTATTCAATCTTGTTGACCCGATGAGCATAAATTACAACACAGCGTGTAGCCTATTTGCAAATATTTTAGCTAAAATCTGACTTCTAACATTTAAAAGTGAAATGAGTGTATAGAAAGAGCAGTCTCAAGACGTTTTCCTGCTTTTGCAAAAAAAGAAATGGTCATGGTATTGCAGTAATATTATGATATTAGACTCAATTTGTCTGACTTATCCGTGGCAAATCCATGTAGTCTTTTCATCCTCTCATCCTCTAGTTAGACCTACCATCCTATCTCATTGATCATCCATTGTTAAATTGAAGCCTTGACATCACAACAGATTGTTCACTGCCAATTGGAACCTCACAAAATATGAAGAAGAAAAAGAAGAAGGGGAAAGGAGCAGGCAGGACAAATCTCTACCACATTCTATCTGAAGACATGTACACTAAAGACCACCAGTAGTAAGACATGACCTACAAACATGAACTGTGAGCTGGCCTCAGCTGTACCAGCAAATTATTCTCGGCTTATAGAAACCAATTATCCCTTATCTCATGTTAATTCGACACTTGAGGGAACAAAGTCAGAATCATCTCTGAGGGATGATCACCAAGGGCAAGTTTTATTTGGTTCAGCGAATATTGAGCTGCTACTCCAGGATCAGTCAATTCGAATCTGTCACTTTTGATTAGAGGATTTCTTAATGGGCCAGAAGGGCCTTTTCTCCCTCGTACCCCTCCTCAGTTATCTCTTGAACATGCTGTTCGCTGGTTCATGTTCTGCATGTGACCACTCATCCTTCCAGCCATTTTCATACCTTTTGGAGTGTCAGGAAACGCCATATTTTCCTCTGTGCTGTTGCTGTAAAACGTACTGAAAAAGCATCATATATTTAATTACCCGCTTCTGGAGTCTGCATTTCTTTGATTTGAAGGTGCAGAGTTGTTTCTGGGTTGTGTGAATGTCATCAGGCTCTTTGCTTCATCCATCCGTAATGGTCTATTTCTTATATTTGCCTGGAGAATGGCACTCCTGTCTCAAAAGTTAAAGATATTGAAAATTATTGTCCTAGAAAAATCCCTGAGATGGAACTGGAGCTCTTGAACCCATCGTACTGAAGGGAACACAAGAAACACCTTCAACTTCAGTTGACCAATGTAATATCAGGTTTTCAAATTATCGTTCTAGACTCTGACAATTGGCATGGTCAGGAATCCCTATTAGTAAGATGTTATTGCACCTCGAGTGCTCCTTTTTGTCTATCCACCTGCTGAAGTTTACTTTCAGGAGCTTAAGGTCAAGTAGCCCCTCAGTTGTGAAGTTATCAGTTGTGAAGTCCTTCAGTGCTACTGGAGCATCACTGATTGATGGTTCTTGCACCTGATCTATAGGCATTTGGTACTGGAATTTGTCCAGAGTTTGCATGGCTGAGCTTTTTAGAAAGGCCTATTCCTCCGGTCTATTTTGTGCCTGTGACTTAAGGACCCTATCTTGCCTCAGGTATGGTTATATATAACAATTTATTACAGGGCTCTACCACATCTCATATGAAGGGCCACACCAAGGCAGTGTGTCTTTTCTATGTGGACTGCCCTTTCAGCCGCAGAACAAGCCCTCCTTCCATCCACTGCAAACCATCCTGTTACAGTTATTAGATTGAGTATGTAGCCAAACCTCCAGCATACATTCTGAAGTTGGATAGTCATCCATTATATACCACTCTCTCTGTTCAAAGTCCATTTGCTTCCCTTCTCTGTGCTCCATACTGTCCTCTTGGGGGGGGGGGGGGGCGCAAGAACACCTGTTGGGCCAGATCAGGGAGCGCAGCTCATCACCAGAGAACACTTGGGTGTTCCTCTTCTGTTCCCGTAGTCCATGAGCTCCCCATCGTAACTGTTCCTTGGAAACCCAGGAGAGGCTTCTCTGCCTCAGCAACCGTGTGCGTAGAAGAGCACAGCCCCACACATTTCATTCAGAGTCCTTAGTTTAGGCCTCTTAGAGAGGGTTACATGCTCCTCCCCAATGGTGGCAGTAAATTTAAATGTTGTTCTACATGAGGAACACCAGTGTTCCCCCTGCCCACCCAGGTATCAGAGCGTCTCCACAGCACCTCATGCAATTTGGCTGTCTTATCAAATGGAGGACCAGCACTTCCAGGAAGGCAAGAAAGAAGAGTCCTGCCACAAGCCAGCCAATACCCACATAGCCTCTTCAGGGTTCTTGCAGCTTGTCAGCCTTTCAACCATCAGCCCTACTCTCCCACCTGTTAATCCAAAAGGACTTTCTAGTCCCTATCGCACTGGACATCAATAGAAAAGAGCAACTACTGCATTCTAGCACTGCAGAGTCCCCTTTACTACCAGGCACTTGGTGATCCTTTGTGTTATCAATTCTATTCTGGGTGCCCTTCCAGCCCCCCAGCTACTCCAAAGGGCTTCAGGGCTTCCTGACCCTCAGCTTGGCTCCCCAGGATGTGGCAGCCCACATGGATCTGACTCCTCTCTATGCTGCAAAGACCGTTCAGAGTAAAGGAGTGGGGTCCATAGCACTCTCCAGCTCTGTCAGTCTTACAATATTGCTGTTCCTAGTTCTTGAGACCTCCATCAACTACCCAGGTATTTGGTGATGAAAGGGATGTTTCTTTTCCCTTTAAAGGATACTGCAGAATGATGATAGCTTAAGATCTGACTTATGGTCTGGCAGCTGGGGGCTCATCTATTTTAAGCCATCTTGCTTATCTTCTAACTCACACCCGCTGTTTTTGGGAATCTTATTCAGAAGTGATCTACATTAGTGATTCTCATGTGACTCCTGGCTCTCAATATCTTAGACTTGTTCAAGTAGTTGAACGTGAGTATGCAGAATAAAACACTTGCTATTGTACCTACCTATTTATGACTGTTATCAATTCCATTTCATGAGGTTGTTTGACAAAATATCAGGAACGAAAATATTGTGATGCACAAGTACTGTTTTTACATACTTTGCATGTAATCAATGAAAATATTGATACAAAGATATTGTGGACCAGAATATCATAAAGAAAACAGGTACATATATTATTTGTAATGCAAAAACATTATATTTATTACTCTTACATATTAAAAGTTAATAATATGTTTCAAAAAATTAATCTAAAATACATTTAAAAAAATGAAACTAATGCTAAATGCTGTGTACAATTAAAACATTATTTAAATAATAAAATAAATGGCATTAAAAGTTAAGAACACTAGGAATTCCATGCAGGCATATCTATCTTTCTGTCTATCTATCTATCTACCTGTCTATCTATCTATCTATCTATCTATCTATCTATCTATCTATCTATCTATCTATCTATCTATCTATCTATGTTATAGATATAGGAATAGATATGTGTATATAAACGAAGACAAACTAATAATGCACTCTCTCAGCAACAAGTATAACAGTCTTCTGGTGATTTATTATCCACCGGAGGCCTTGATCACATAACCAGTAGAGCTTAGGGCTAACCTAAATACAGAGCAAAAGATAATAAACATAGACAGCAGAGTGGGTAAATGTAAAAGCAGGCGCAATCTTGGAACTATCTTCCAAACATACAAGAGTAGGCAAAATAACATATTGAAAGCAAAACGAAACACATACTGTTTGTCTGTTATTCCTTTTGGACAATTTTGGTATACTGGTGTGTGACTACAATTTAATCTAACAAAGCATGCTGATAATCGTGCTTGGACAAATCCAAGAGGTGTGTAACACATTATTGCATTATTGCATGTTGTCAAAAATCAAATAATTGATAGAGCCTAACATGGGAAGACGAATAAAATCAAAATGCCAAAAAATCATTAAGCCCAAGTGGGCAAAATGTATAATTTGTGTACACATCAAACAGTGCTGGGGACAGAAGACAGGCAAAGTATACCCCCCACTCAGGATCAACAACGTAGACCGATCGTACAGGAATAAAGAGGGCATGAACACCGTAAACAAATATCAAGGGGGATCAATCTGCAAAGATTGCAGACACAAGACAGAAGATGAACAAAATGAGAACAGGGTCTTAACTGTGCAGGAACCAAACATCGAGGTGCAGCTCAGAAGAAAAAGGTAGGGGGGGCCCACCAGGAGATAAGGGAGATTCCCTTCCTTTGTTCCTGAAATACAAATAAACATACAACTGTTAAAACCAAAGTGCAAATGGAAACTGAAAGCCCACAGAAGCTAATGAGCAGCAAAAATACATGGAAGAAATGGATACTATTCATCTCCTAAATGGATTTTAAATTATTCTTCTGTATTAAGGCCATCTTGACTCTTGGTCTTGAAATCTATAATGTATCTCAATTCTTTCCTTCTCAATATCAGAGTCATGTTGCCCCCATCTTGTTATGTGGGACCTGTTCTACAACAAAAAAGCTTAGCTTAGATCTGCTCCTCGTCAAAATGTCTGGCAACTAGATACTGGGGATCTGCCTTATCAATGGCTCTTGTGTTCGAGAACCCTTTTTAGGGTCGAGCCTGCGTTGCATGCGCTCGTGCATGCGTATCGCAGCAAGATGCTTTTGTATTTAGAAAAGGGCTCGGAGCCCTGTCAACTTCACGTCAGTGTTTTTTATTGGTTCATGGGCTTGCCTAATAAAATCTGCTTGCTTTCATTAGTCGAAGGCACGCATACGTCATGCCATTTCCGGTGACTAGCCCTCCTCGAGCGCAGCGACCAAGTACAGAAAACATGCGAGGCTTGCTATTTTCCATCGGGCTCGTGGACTTCTTTTTCTCTAATTCACGAGCGCGATCTCGCTTGGCAGAAGTCAAGCGCTTTACATAGTTAATTTCACTTTTTCGGGTTATGTACATAAATGCACTTTTGCCCGATAGGTGAAAAGTCGGGTTAAGAGTTTACAACGCGATCAGCTCTAACATGAGCAAACGTGAGACCCGCTGCATTGTAAATGCTTGTTAGGGTCGAGCCTGCGTTGCATGTGCTCGCGCATGCGTATCACAGCGAGAGGCTTTTGTATTTAGAAAAGGGCTCGAAGCCCTGTCAACTTCACGTCAGTGTTTTTTATTGGTTTGTGGGCTTGCCTAATAAAATCTGCTTGCTTTCATTAGTCGAAGGCACGCATACGTCATGCCTTTTCCGGTGGCTTGCCCTCCTCGAGCGCAGCGACCAAGTACAGAAAACATGCGAGGCTCGCTGTTTTCCATCGGGCTCGTGGACTTCTTTTTCTCTAATTTACGAGTGCGATCTCGCTTGGCAGAAGTCGAGCGCTTTACATAGTTAATTTCACTTTTTCGGGTTATGTACATAAATGCCCTTTTGCCCGATAGGTGAAAAGTCGGGTTAGGAGTTTACAACGCGATCCGCTCTAACATGAGCAAACGCGAGACCCCTTGCATTGTAAATGCTTGTCTTAATTTGACACCTCTTCCTCTTTCGATTTTTGCCTCCTTTCTTCATTTTCTGTCTCTCTCTAGGTGTGGGCCAACTTCACATAATGCAAAACACGTGCCGGACGCCAGGAATGAGTACTGGTGCGCGCAGTGCCTGCACAAATTAAGCACCCCTCTTTTAGGGTGTCAGTTTATTCCTAAAGAGACTTGTTTAGACACGGTAGTTTTCTAAAGTCTTGCACCTCGGCGCCCTTCTCTGCACATCCTGTGTGATCTTTGCCCCCTCCTTCCCGCACCGGGGTGCTTGCACAATTGTGGGGACCCCCAGAGACGCCTGTGGGAGGGGAGAAGTATGCGAGGGGCCCTCAGACGCCTCTGAAAGTCAGTAGTAAGCGGCAGAGCTGTAACCTGAGCCTATTTCCATCTCAGTCCCGAGCAGCGGCATTCTTTCTGGGGCTGGAATCTCTCGGGTATTCTGCTCTCGGGTACGCTACTCTGAGGTGTTCTACTCTCGGGTGTTCTGCTCTCAAGTATTCTGCTCTCGGGTACGCTACTATCGGGTGTTCTGCTCTCGGGTGTTCTACTCTTGGGTGTTCTGCTCTCAGGTGTTTTACTCTCGGGCATGCTAGTCCTGACTACAGAAGCAGGTACAAACCCGCGCAAAAGTATGTGAAAATATGCGCACCTGTTACCGAACAGCGGCGGGAAAAACTGCTGCACTCTGAAGTTAAAACCAACTCTGCAGAAACCTGTTTGTTTCTGAGATGAAAGTGCCAAACATAGTGAAGGTCTCTAAGTGCACCGCCGTGTTTATTTTGTACTTTTCGGGATGTATAGCAACCAAACTTATTGAATATCTAGCTATTGGGTGTGTGCGTCACAATGTAATGTCCCCTGAGCCCCCAGAGTACAGTCAGTCTTAGAATCACTCATCACATCTCTCAGCTCCGATGCCAGGGTCGGGCCACTCTCATCACCTTGCTCCAGATCCGCCCCCCCTACTTTGCACCTTCCTTCCATAAACTTCCTGATGTGCCCAGCCTGCACCCACTGAGCTATCTTTACATTAAAAAACTTCTCAGTGCATGCCAGCCTGCTTCTCTAGCCGCAGCGAGGAGCTGTCACAGTTGTTCCACCTCTTGGGCTTTGTTTTCTCCACTCCAAATCTGTTTATTTCGGATTCATGTACATAAACGGCAAAACAAATAAATACATATAATCACATACATTCACAGATTGGGATAAAAATAATTCGTTGAAACGTGCTAAATTGTGAAGTGCAGAGCCTCCATATGACTACAAAAGTGCACAGTCAATTAAAAGTTTAAAAACACATAAATGTTACATCCACACTCTGAGAATGGAAACTTAAAATATGCCTCTACAGACAAAATTCCGAAAATTGCAACGATGGTCAGGAGGTGTCACATAAAATTACACAGTTCAGGCCTTGTAGAGTGCTAATCCAGGCACATTTCATTGTATAGTGCAGCTGATGAAGGAAAAACACCCACCACAGGTGCGATTGACCCTGACAACCTACTTGCCACTAGGGAAGACTATTGGAACACTTAGGTTTCTTAGCGTGCTTTTGTTCTGTCTTCAGTCCAGCCTCCTGCACACAGGTTTAATGCTTTTCTTACATGGGGCCAAGTAGGCCATGCAAGAGTAAAGCCAGTGGTGCACAGTTTCGGGCTCCAATTTACATGAAGGACCCAAGGTGCACACACTGGTCTTATTCCCCCATTTACCTGAGAAGCTATAGATTGGTAAGGCCCCATATCTAAGGTTTAAATACAGGGAGTGCAGAATTATTAGGCAAATGAGTATTTTGACCACATCATCCTCTTTATGCATGTTGTCTTACTCCAAGCTGTATAGGCTCGAAAGCCTACTACCAATTAAGCATATTAGGTGATGTGCATCTCTGTAATGAGAAGGGGTGTGGTCTAATGACATCAACACCCTATATCAGGTGTGCATAATTATTAGGCAACTTCCTTTCCTTTGGCAAAATGGGTAAAAAGAAGGACTTGACAGGCTCAGAAAAGTCAAAAATAGTGAGATATCTTGCAGAGGGATGCAGCACTCTTAAAATTGCAAAGCTTCTGAAGCGTGATCATCGAACAATCAAGCGTTTCATTCAAAATAGTCAACAGGGTCGCAAGAAGCGTGTGGAAAAACCAAGGCGCAAAATAACTGCCCATGAACTGAGAAAAGTCAAGCGTGCAGCTGCCACGATGCCACTTGCCACCAGTTTGGCCATATTTCAGAGCTGCAACATCACTGGAGTGCCCAAAAGCACAAGGTGTGCAATACTCAGAGACATGGCCAAGGTAAGAAAGGCTGAAAGACGACCACCACTGAACAAGACACACAAGCTGAAACGTCAAGACTGGGCCAAGAAATATCTCAAGACTGATTTTTCTAAGGTTTATGGACTGATGAAATGAGAGTGAGTCTTGATGGGCCAGATGGATGGGCCCGTGGCTGGATTGGTAAAGGGCAGAGAGCTCCAGTCCGACTCAGACGCCAACAAGGTGGAGGTGGAGTACTGGTTTGGGCTGGTATCATCAAAGATTAGCTTGTGGGGCCTTTTCGGGTTGAGGATGGAGTCAAGCTCAACTCCCAGTCCTACTGCCAGTTCCTGGAAGACACCTTCTTCAAGCAGTGGTACAGGAAGAAGTCTGCATCCTTCAAGAAAAACATGATTTTCATGCAGGACAATGCTCCATCACACGCGTCCAAGTACTCCACAGCGTGGCTGGCAAGAAAGGGTATAAAAGAAGGAAATCTAATGACATGGCCTCCTTGTTCACCTGATCTGAACCCCATTGAGAACCTGTGGTCCATCATCAAATGTGAGATTTACAAGGAGGGAAAACAGTACACCTCTCTGAACAGTGTCTGGGAGGCTGTGGTTGCTGCTGCATGCAATGTTGATGGTGAACAGATCAAAACACTGACAGAATCCATGGATGGCAGGCTTTTGAGTGTCCTTGCAAAGAAAGGTGGCTATATTGGTCACTGATTTGTTTTTGTTTTGTTTTTGAATGTCAGAAATGTATATTTGTGAATGTTGAGATGTTATATTGGTTTCACTGGTAATAATAAATAATTGAAATGGGTATATATTTGTTTTTTGTTAAGTTGCCTAATAATTATGCACAGTAATAGTCACCTGCACACACAGATATCCCCCTAACATAGCTAAAACTAAAAACAAACTAAAAACTACTTCCAAAAATATTCAGCTTTGATATTAATGAGTTTTTTGGGTTCATTGAGAACATGGTTGTTGTTCAATAATAAAGTTAATCCTCAAAAATACAACTTGCCTAATAATTCTGCACTCCCTGTACAGCTGTTTAGGTAAAAGACCTGGGATGGAGCCAGAAGATGATCCGTATGCAGGGATATTTTTGTGAGCTAAGAATCTTTCTTCTCTCGTAGCTTCTCACCTGAGCCCGAGACATAACAAAAACATCTGCGTGAAATTTTGAAACTATCCAAGCATCGGTGGGAGATTTGTAAAATCTGTAGAAAAACTGTTGGCGAAATAAGAATATACTCTGTATACATGGACTGCCTTACATAAAAGGATGCCTGGTGCTCTCGGTCGGCATGATTATCACATAAGACAGCCATGGTGGTGGTCTGTGTTACTCAATGTGTGGGGAGATGGGGTCATAGCCCACGCAGCTGGTTGGACTGACTATTGGGCTTGTCTTCAATACGCTGTTGTTTTGTACTGGCTTTGGTTGTTGTTAGGTCCTGTCGGCCATAGGGGTGAGGGTTACCTGTGCTACTTTTGTCCTCAGCCTTTATAGCAGGACTTTTTTTAATGAAAGTATGAAAAACTTTATTTGAATGATTATTAAAAACCTTTACAAAGAGTACCATAGTAGACAATTAAATAAAACAGCGACCAAACTAAAGTTAATTTCATCATCGTACCATTACCTAAAGTTCTCTTACACTAGTGTGGACTTATAACTCTGAACTTGGCTATGGTTGTAGAATGCTAAATGACGTGTAGGTAATCTTTAAAAAGGTAACATACCCCCATCTTGCGATACATATTAGTTACTTGTGACATAAGAAAGATCTCCTGTCCCTATTAAAATTGTAGGATCTGGGTGCAGGACTCAGTTTGCGAAGACATTGATTATAATATTAACATGATACTCTTGACTCAGGAACCTGATATGGACCTTTTTGAATATTCTCCTGGCATTAACATTTCCCCCGGTCCTATTTCTTGCCCTAGAGAGATTACAGTGGTGCCCTGGGCTGGGAATGTGCTCTACCTACCCTTGATAAATGGAACATTAATTCTGATCTGCCCAGCAGAACCCTTAGCTTATTCTTTAGGTCAGTTTATTAGGCAGCGTATAACTGTTCCTTCATCAGTACCTGACATGGTGGGATAGCACTTGGAAGTTGTCTGCAAGACTTATTGCTTACAGTACGATTGGGCTGTGGGTGAGATCCATGCAACCATTTTTAGGTCGAGCGCACAAGCGCTTTTTGACCTGTTGTAAATATTCTGTTGGCTTTTAACCACACCCATCTCACGCCTGTCACTTTCACTCATTCGTGGCTTGCCTTTCTGAAATCCCTTGATGTCATTGGTAAATGTTTTACGTTTGTCCCTCCTTGGGGTAGTTTTGTTACCTCCTTGGCCATCGACCCTGTTACAGGATAATTGCACATTTGCCGATTCGTTTGACTGCGAGCGAACTTGTTTTTCCTTTTGTGTCTCTCCTTAGCGCTCATGGCGGCTGTGGCACTTTGAATCGGCTCGCTTATATAAACAGTTTTACTATTAAATTTCAATTTATATGGCAAGAAAAGTCCAATTAGGAATCTACAACGCTAATAGCTCTAAATCGAGGAAATGCAAGACCCGTTGCATTGCAAATGCTTGTTTTAACTGTCTGCACCGTGCTGCTCACATATCATTTATTATAGGGGCACTCAAGAATGTAGATGACGTACTAGGAACTACAAGTAAGGAACCCTCTAATTTTCACACTCTCTCTTCTATAGGGTATCTCAAATCCCCTTCTGTTTCAGTTGTTCTTGGATGCCCTACATCTGTCACAGGGGGAAAAACACTTCGGCAGATGATTGTTGGTGTTGTTCCTGGTGATAATGTCACTTTTGTCCAGAAAGTCCCTAAGTGAACGGCTTTCCTGTGATGTCACTGGGTTTATCCTCAATAGGCTTCCCAAAAATAATATTTTATAATCCCCTATAAAACAAACAACCCGCTACTAAATTAACAATTTCTAACTCAATTTAAAACATATTGTAAAAACTTACAACATATACTTAAAAAAGTGAAACACAAAGAATAATAATAACAATAATTATATAAAAATAAATTAACTCATTAATCAAATTAATGAAAAACTCATATTTTTACATCTATATTAAATAAAACAATATTATATACAACTATATTTGAAAAGCAATATTAAATATGTAAAAAGTAATATTCTTTCTTTCAATACTAAGTCCCACAATATTTTTGATATCATAATATTCTGGCCACAATATTTGTGTCCCAGGATTTTTTTGGAATTGATATTTTGTTTGAACACCCTTACATGAATGTCAACAGCTCACCCTGACAGATATTGTTTTTTCTTTGTAGGCAATCATGGTCTGCTGAGTCATTTCACTAATGCCCTCTTTATGGATCTGTTTTTGCCCCCATATTCAGAGGTTTAAATCCTGACTGGTTTGCATAGCCTTTCTTTGACCTGAGGGGGATAAAATGAATACTATTGAATCAGTTAATAATGAACATCTGTTATTTATGAATACACCAGGAGACTACAGATGCCTCTGTTACGTTACAAGGGTGTCAGGCATTTCATGGATTGCCTGAATTTGATAAAAAATTGTTTCCCTTGTTTCAAATATTGACAATTGTCAATCTTTAGTTATTATGGCCCTCATTACAACCAGACCGCTGAGGCAGAAGGTCCCAGAATACCGCCAGTGCTGACGGTATTTCTGGCTCCCTAGTTCGACTTTTCCGCTGGGCCAGTGGACGGTAACAGTGTTACCGTCTGCTGGCCCAGCGGAAAAGTCACATCAACATTGCTGCCGGCTCGTAATAGAGCCGGCGGCAATGCTGATGTGCAGCGGGTGCATAGCACCTGTCGCGCATTTCACTGCCTGAAATTCGGGCAGTGAAATGCGCGATGGGGCTATGACTGGGGGCCCCTGCACTGCTCATGCAAAGTGCATGGGCATTGCAAGGGCCCCCAGGGGCAGCGCAAGTCCCGCTTACCGCCAGCCTTTCCATGGCGGTGTTTACCACCGTGGCCAGGCTGGCGAGCGGGGACTCATAATCCCCAGGGCAGCGATGCTTGCGTTGCTGCCCTGGGGATTATGACCGCCAGACGAAAGCCTGGTGGTATAGTGGAGGGGCCGGCGGTATGGCCGTGGCTATTGCGCCACGCTCAAAACAGCTGGCGGAACACCGCCAGCCTGTTGGCAGTGGTACCGCCAGCTTACCACCGGCCGCCAGGGTCATAATGAGGCCCTATGTGTCTAAACTGTTCTTTCTAAGCCTTTTACTTTGTTAATGAATTCCCATTAGGCTATACCTGCCTTGATATTGCATAAGTGTGTATAAGGACTACTGCTATTGTTTTATAACAATTTTTTTTTTTTTTCGTGTGATTGAAGGTGGAAGTGGATCGCTTTCAGGACACCATGAGGCTTCTTTCTGATTATTACAGTGGAATGGCAGGGAAAATGCCAACTGAGAGTAACCATGAATTTGTTAGACTTTCTTTACTGGACATTGTTAACGGAGATCAGCTTGTGGATCCAGAGAAGCCAAAAAGGTAATCATTGCTCAGTGATCTAACCCACAGGATATAAATTACAATGGACTTCCAAATTATGGAGAGGGTTTTACTGAATGATGTAGTTAACATAATCAAATTATGGAGTACATTTTGGTCGGCGCACACTCTGTGGCATTACTATCTTCATATTGTGATATTTTAACACGTATGTGGGTGTGTTACAGTTACACTTTAGTAATTACATTACATTGCAGGTAAAGACATCAGGATGGTCATTACTTCACAGGAAAGTACCGTATGAGTATTTTCTTTGCGTGCATTTTGTAAGGAACTTTACTTTGTGAGTCTTTACTTCGCTGGAAAGGTTTTTTTGTGTGTATTTATTTATGTATATTTATCAACATTTAGGGCATTATTACGAGGCTGGCAGTCCGAAGACCGTCAGCCTAGCGGTGACAGTCAGACCCCAGCAGCTGTGACGGTCAGACAGCCACATTACGAGGTTGTGCTGACGGCAGTCCTGGTTGTAATCAGCCAGGGGTTGAACTCAGTGCCGCCCTGATGATTAGAACCTTATTCTCCGCAAGCCTTTTCATGGCGGCTTGACCACCATGAAAAGGCTGGCAGGGAACAAGTGCAGGGGGCCACAGGGTCCGTGTCCCCTGCCCAGCACCCTTGAAATGTGCACTGTCTGCTGTGCAGACAGGGTGCATTTTAACGGTGCTGGCGCACCCTTCATGCAGCAGCATTGCCGCTGGCTCAGTTATGAGCCTGGAACAATGGTGCTGCACTTTTCCCACCTGGCTGACAGGTGTGAACCTTGGTTTTCACCCGTCAGCTCAGTGGGAAACTAGTAGTAGGACCAGTGGAGAGACTTTACCTCAGTGGTGGTCTCCTCACCACGGGTCTGGTTTTCCAACCACCAAACCCGTAATCAGGCCCACAGTTTTATATCTGCCAAAAAAAGTAGGGAACCTTGAAAGTTCCCAAGTTTTAGGTGGAGAGCTGAAATACAATTTTGTAAGACACACACATAATGTTTTTAAGGTTGAGGGATGGGATGTGTAGTGTAATTGTAATTGTATTTATATAGCGCTTACTACCCGTGATGAGGCATTGAAACGCTTTTCTGTGAGTAGAACGCTACTCTGGAACACAAAAGGATTAGTGGTGGATTAGTATAGGGAAATATGAGTACAGTATTAGTGTAGGGAGGTATGAGTTAATTTGAGGGGAGTCCATGTGAGTCTGTTAGTTGGAGTGAATAGAATAATGGAGGGAAGAATGCAGAAGTGTTAATTGGGAGGTCATAGTAGTTGGATGAGGTTTGGGGGTGAGTAAAAGTGTGATGGAGGAGAGAAGAGTCTGTAGAAAGGGATTAGGGAGATCAAAGTGGTAAAATGGGGTTTGGGATGAGTCAAAGGAGAGATACATGAGGGAGAATTTAGTAGATTTGTTTGGGAGATCATAGTAGTAAACTGAGGTTTGGGGTGAGCCGGTGGGGTAGAAAAGCGAAGAGACTAGGAAGAGTTATTTTGGAGATCATAGTAGTTGAATGGGTTTGGGATGAGTCAGAGAGTGGACATAGAGGATAGTTCGATAGAGGTTTCGGGTGATGGTGAAGCAGGGTAAAGCTTTCAAAAGAGTAATTTATTCCTCCTGTACAGTAGAACTAAAGTTATATATATATATATATATATATATATATATATATATATATATATATACGTATATATATATATATATACGTATATATATATATATATACGTATATATATATATATATATATATATACACACAAATACATAGTAAGGGAATATATGTGTAAGAAATATATTATATTATAATTTAAAGTTGTATGGAATCAACATAGACTTTCAAGAATTGCAGTATTTGAAGTTAATTTATTTGTGTACTTTTATAACATTATTTAATCTTTCCTCAGAATTTCAATAGTAAAGAGCTTTTAGATAAATAGTTATGATAATATTTACCCATTGTGAAAGATGAAATAAACACAGACTCATATGCGTCTAATCAAATAGAGGTAGTAAGGAGCAGTTATGCCACGGAGACAGGTAGCCTATAGGGGTTTTTAAGTGTTCAGGGGTGGGTAGTGTATAGGGGTAGCACAGAGTATTTACAGTTAATGGATGGATAGTGTAAAGGTGTAATATGTTTTTTAGCATTCAGGACTGAGTGTTGTATAAGCGTACAAGCGGTTCTTAGGGTTCACGGTTGGGTAGTGTATGGGGTAATGATTAGCTGAACCTTTTTCAGGGATGAGGAGCCAAAAGGGGTTGTAAGGGATTTTATTGCTCAGGGATGGGTAGTGTATAGGGGTAATAAGGGGTTTTAAGGTTCAGGAATAGGTAGTGTTGGGATAGTGAGGGTGTTTTGTGATCTAAGGATGTGTATTGTACAGGTGGAATGAGGGGGGTTTAAGGTTTAGGGATAGGTGGTGTATCAAGGTAGTAAAGAGTTTTTGGGGCTGAGGGATGAATAGTGTAAAGGGGTAGAAATGGAATTAGAATGTATATATATGGATAATTTAAAATGAATATTTATTAACTAAAAATATGTACAATTTTAAAATTCTACAGCAGTAACATTAAGTATTTTTATATTCAGGGTGATCGGTCAAGAAGGGACTAAGAAAAAGGGGGTTTTAAACAGTGCTACATTGCAAATGGCTGGATGAAATTACATCAAATTTGGCAGAAAATGTGCTTTCTAGTCAATAGGTTTTGAGAAATTAAGGTTCAGAATGTATGTATTTCTAGATGGTTGAGTTCACATGACTCTCACATGAGTCCCGCAAGCATACAACTTGAAGTAATAGAGCAATCTGATTGGCTAAGAGTGCCCCAGCTGAGCTCCCAGCCTGATTGCCTGGCCTAAACACGAGGAGAAATGGTGCACCTGCCATTTCAGGACAGAGGGACTGAGTCCCCGTCTCCTGAAAAAAAAAAAAACTTTAAAAAAATATATATAATGCGGCAGGGTAGGGCTACTCTGACCCCCTGGAGTGTGTGGCGGGGTCCCAGGTGGACCCCCAGGCCAAATTTGAAAAAAAATGTTTTGGGTTGCTTTGATCCTGCAAAACTCTTGTGGTAGCCAGGAAGACCCCCTACTCCTGTTGCAGTGCTTAATTTGTAAATGGAAATGTGCCTGTGCCCAAAGCCCTCCTCTTAAACATGCGGCTGCTGCAATTAAATGTGCGAGCCCAGAATACTGAGGTAGCGTAATCTTGAAACCATCTCTGGCCTCTTCAATCTATTTAAAGCCACCCCCTGCCCCTTCAGCCCAAGCTTGCAGCTTTCTGCTTTCTCCCATTGTGACACTTTTTCATTTTTTTCTCTTCCTCCATCTTTCCCATAAGCATCTTTTGCTTGCAGTAAATGCTTGAGGCAGAAAAATAAGTACCAGCTCTCAAAAATAAGTTCCTGGTGCTCTGCACCGGAAACAACAGGTACAAATTAAGCACTGCTCCTGTGAGACTCCTTGTGGCGTGCAAAGAGCCATGTTGGCGCCTGTGAGAATCCCATGGAAGCAGAAAACAATTAGAAAAAAAGTGGGGTACATAAATGACTGTGGTGGGTTGGCTGCGTACTGGCAGTTGGCCCTGCAGCTAACCCATGCCACACACTGCCAAAGGCTGTCCTTGTCATGCACTGCTTATGAACTCACATTTTACACACTCAAGGTGTGGTCTATGACATCATTGATAACATCACAGACGGCATCTGAAATCACTGAACAGATTTACACCAACTCAAACAAGCATTTACAATGCAATAGGTCTCGCATTAGCGAGAGTTAGAGCTGTAGGTGTTGTAAATGATAACGACACCCTTGCATTTGGGACCTTATAAATATTTAGCCATGCCGCACATTAAATCTTTATCAGAAATAAACTGTGTTTGTGCATTTCTTTGAACAGTTGGCATTGGACTATAATCGTCGGAACAGCCCATATAGAGCACCAAATTAAAAATAGCATTCGCAAGAAACACGGTCATGTCCATTTAGTCAGCTCCTCGAGGGCATAATCACATGAAAAAAGAATGACAAAGAGCATTGCAGTGTAACCATATAATCAGCCCCTTGAGGGCATAGTGTATTACACATTTTCAGGCCTAGCAGGACTTTTAAATATGTAACTGTAGAGTCAGCGGCTCAAGGGTGCAGTGGCGCGGGTCACTACTAGATGTCCCTATAAAGTCAACAGTAGAAGGTGCAGTACCACCGGTCGTGGCTAGAGGCCCATGTAGAGTTTGTTGCAGAAGGTGCAGTACCACTTGTGGTGGCTAGGTGTCCCTGTAGAGTCAACAGCAGAAGGTGCTGTACCATCTAAATAAAAAGACCAGGCTGAAAACATGGAGCCTCGTATGTTTTCAGTAGTTGGCCGGTGCGCTTGAGGAGGGCTAAACACAGTAAGAGGCTTGCATGTATGCATGGCTTTCATTAATTAAATTAAGCAGATTTGAAAAGGCAAGCCCACAAGCCAATGAAAGTAACAGGCGTGACATGGGCGTGGTTAAAAGCCCAAAGAGAGATTACAACATGGACGGAGCGCTTGTGCGCTTGACCGTAAAAAGCAATCACAGACTTGGTGGTGTGCTGACCGCAGCGGACCACCATCCCAGTGATAGCAGCGAATCATAGTGCCTATCAATTCGACCACCCTCATTAATATTCATGTGGTAGGTCAAATTGTGACCCACTGCGACATGGTATTTTGTGAACTGACCTATTAGTACATAGATTAGTTCGTACAATACCAATGGATTCACTTAAAGTCAGTGTTTTGCTTTCACTAATCAAAACAAATCCGTTCCCTGCCGTCTGAGTACATTCTTATCAACCAAAGCCCTTGGTGAGAAAGAACACGAAAATAAGCACAGTTTACAATGTGGAAAAAAACAGACAACTTTAACATAGCAGTGTCTAATGCTACGATAAAGTCAATAGGGAGCTAAACTGAATACAAAATGTAATATGCAACTGGTGAACTCTGGACAACTAATCCAGGTGCAAAATGGTTCAACACAAAGTCAGTGGTCAAAGACACGTATTTCACTACAGTCGGTGAACAAATTGCGACCACTTTTAGTGAATCCAGTGTACGTACATTGCCCTTAAATCCATTAGGGGTATTAACATAATCTATAGGAAATTCTCATTGTTAGAAATGGGGTCTTTGGTTGGCAGTCAGGTTACCCCCTGTCCAAGCAAGGACCCTCACCCTAGTCAGGGTAAGTCACACACAATCCAAATTATCCTGTGCACACCCTCTGGTAGCTTGGCACTGAGCAGTCAGGCTTAACTTAGAAGGCAATGTGTAAAGTATGTGTGCAATAAATCATGCAATGACACAGTAAAACCCCACAAAAATACACCACAGTGTTTGGAACAATACATAATATTTATCTGGTAAGATGCAGGTCAAAACGATCAAGATCCAATAAGTACACGTTGAAATATCACTTAGAAGATTATATAAAGAGTCTTTAGTTCCTAAAAAGCAACAAATGCCTCTTGCAAGCACAAAGTACCTGGTTTGTGATCAAATTCTCCACAAGGGACCGCAGAGGAGGAGTTGCGTGGAAAAGGAGGAGGTGTGTCGATTTTTCTGGCACACAAAGAGTGAGTTTTCACCCAGGGCAGGCTTTGCGTCGATTTCCGGTGCAGAGACTGGGATCCTCTTCAGGTTGCGGGGTTTTCGGATGCCCCGGGGACGATGCGTCGAAATCCTGGGTGTGCAGGACAACATCACAGTGGCTGCGTCGATCCGGTGGGCTATACCTGGAAATTTATGCCGCACGGCAGGCGCTGCGTCGATTCCTCTCAGGAAATCGGACTGCATCATTCTGGCTCTGCTTTGCATCGATCCAGTGGGCCGTGCGTCGAATTTCCGGCTGCAACACTGGTGCTGCATCGATCTTCTCCTTGCGAAGTTGGGCTGTGTCGATCCGCTTCGGCATGCAGTGATTTTATCACCACAATGCAGGCTCTGTGTCGTTTCTTGCAGGCTGTGCGTCGATTGTTGCCGCACAAGGAGTTCTTTTGCAGGAATAAAGTCTTTTTGGTCCTAAGTCTTCAGGGAACAGGAGGCAAGCTCTATCCAAACCCTTGGGGGGCACTTCTCAGCACAGCCAGAGAGGAGCAAGGCAGCAGGACAACAGCAAGGCAGCAGTCCTTCTCAGAAAAGCAGTCCAGGTGAGTCCTTTGGGCAGCCAGGCAGTTCTTCTTGGTAGGTTGCAGGTTCTGGTTCAGGGTTTCTTCTCCAGGTAGTGTCTTTGAAGTAGAAGTGTCTACCTCAGAAACGTCTGAGTTGGTAGGGTCAGAGACCCTGCTTGAATACCCAAATGTGCCTTTGAAGTGGGGGAGACTTCAAAGAGTGGCTTCCATCCTGTCTGCCAGGGTCCCAGTAGGGGTTGTGGCAGTCCTTTGTGTGAGGGCAGGCTACTGTCTTTTGACTTGTAAGTGTCAGGCCTTCCATCCTCCCAGCCCAGGAAGACCCATTCAATATGCAGATGTATGCAAGTGTGACTGAGCATCCTATGTTTGGGGTTGTTTGAATAAATACACAAGGGAGCTGTCAACTAAACCTACCCAGACGTGGATTGTAAGGCACAGAATGATTTAAGTGCAGAGAAATGACTTGCATGTGGAAAAAGGGGAGTTTAAGGCTTGGCAAGTAGTTTTAAATGCCAAGTCGAAGTGACAGTGAAACTGCACACACAGGCCTTGCAATGGCAGGCCTGAGGCATGGTTAAGAGGCTACTTGTGTGGGTGGCACAATCAGTGCTGCAGGCCCACTAGTAGCATTTAATCTAAAGGCCCTGGGCACATGTAGTGCACTTAACTGGTGTCTTACAAGTAGATTAAATTAGCCAATTGGGTATTAACCAATGTCACCATGTTTTAAGGGAGAGAGCATATGCACTTTAGCACTGGTTAGCAGTGGTAAAGTGTGCAGGGTCCTAAAACCAGCAAAAACAGTGTCCAAAAAGTGGAGAAAGGCAGTGACCACCCTAAGGCTGTCAGGTCTAAAACTCATCTCTTTAGTATGTGGCCTTTTGAACTTTTGCAAAGTGTGAGCTTCAGTGTATTTTTTATACACTTTTCTTAGTAACTTCTAAATCAGTTGAGCTTGAAACAGTTGTTAGGATTTTTGCAGGTTAAGAAGCAGATAGTGGTTGATGTGGCGGATGCAGCAAATCCGTATCAGGAGAGTGATGTAGAAAGATTATAACTGAGAAAAGTGGTTGCAAATTGCACACAGGCTCATTGTAAATGCAATATGATTTTGTGAACTGACCTATGTACAAATAGGATAGTTCACAAAATATCGATTCTCAATGGGTCATTTACAGGAATAGTGGCCTGGCCAAATGGGAACCTGAAAGGAACCAGGCTACAAAAAAAGTATTGCATTTTGGAATTCTTCGGTGAGCATTCAGTGTTCCCCTAGACAATCGGCCACTCCTCATGAAGCTACTAAGCCGATTTCCTAAGGAGAAGGGTTCCAAAGTGGATCTCTTCCCCTTTGTTTTCTGAATCACAAAATGGGGTTAGCCCATCAGAATAGGTGATTAGCTGTCGCAAATCCTGTAATCTGGAGTTTCCAACTGCTCAATCACTTTGTTCAAGTCTGTTTGAATATGTACAATGTTTGTTGTTAATGTTCAACTCTGCATAAAATACTTAAGTTTGCTTTTGGTCATGTCACTTATATAACAGCAACCAGACGTGTCATAAATAATCTCTTTGCGGTAGAATCGTGGTTGCTTTTCACAAAGATTTTGTTTGTGAGTGTGACCTAGTCCAGAATGTTTGAGGAACAAGCCACATGTGTTTTGTCAGTTGGATTCAAGGTGTTTTGATAAGCACAATTAGGCATATACCAGTGCAGCCATTCACCACCCTTGGGACAACTTCCCTGCTATCACTGATGCAGCTCAGTTCGAAACTCAAGACCCAGATATCCTAACCTAGAGCTAGTTCATGCATTCCCGGTTTTTCAGTATGCATGTTTTTCTCCCCCCGTTTTTATAGTAATATGTTACAGTTATGTGTCATAATTAATCACAATGAACTCTATTTTGACTCCTTGTCTGTCGCCAAGATGCAATTTAGATCTACAATGTGCTCATTACAAGTGCAATAACCATAAACGTATTGCACTGCACACATCTGCATCACCTGCCTGGTTAGAACATCTCTAAAATTAAACTGAAATCCAGTGTATCAGGATTCCCACCAGTGAAGGCACATATGACACCATGTCTGTCCACTTTCTGCTTTCTGGACATTCTAGGGACACTCGGGTGATGTGGAGGGAAGAAATAGAGTCAATTATTTTCATAATCCTTCAGCTCTCAAGACTATTGTATTTTATGTGACTTGCCTAATTACTGAACCTGCCATTGAAGCAGCCCATGAGCTCTTTTCCATGAGTAAGAAAGTTGTTAATGTGTTAACCTACATAATATGTAAGTCCACTGCATTTTGTACATCTGAATACTTCCATAACGAGCAAGCCATGGTTGTAGTTGGGTGATTTATTTGGTAACCACCCAACAAAGTTTTTATTTTATTTAAATATTTGTGATTATTATTGCGAATGTTCAAGTGGGAACACATTATCTGTAGAGGGTTTGTTAAAGTGAATATGAAATATTGTTGCTTCTCAAAATATTGCATTACTGTCAATCTCTTCTATTTTAACTGATCATTTTTACGGATTTCCTTCTAGAGCACACTAAAATTTGATGATAATTTAGTGCGTAGCATCTTACAAATATTGCACACTAGTTTTGACCTGCATGTTTTTCAGAGTCCCTTTGGTGTCTCGAAGACCACAGTCTCCAGAACTAATTGCAAATAAACAAAAAAACCGAGCACCCCTGGCAAAGACCAAAGATGAGCCTACACCTGAGAGCCTCCTCATGTTTTTTGAGTCAGATGAAAAGCTTATTTTAGATACTCACCAATATGCAGTAACAGTGATTTCTAATATGGTAAGGCCTTTTTCATTGAATATCAAAATGATCGTTATATTTGTGTATGTCCTCGATTTTTACAACGTGTCCTCACATATTATAAGTCCTTCAATTACGTAGCAGTCTTCAACAATTTGCAGGGTTTGAGCCTCCTGTTGCAATGAAGGCTTATGCAAATGAAGAAGTGACTGAAAGTCAAACATATCTGATAAAGACTTCTAGTTGCAGATTCCTTACCTTAGAATTTCCCCCAGGCATAAGTCTGGATCCAGAGATTTTTCTTCCAGCAGCACGCCTGCGCGCTTTTAGGTGCGTTGGTCGACTCCACGTCTGTCATTGGTTTTGTGGTCGCCAGACATGACGTTGCGGGTTGTATATAGGTGCCACCCTAGCTCAGTGACGTCAGTTCTTTTCTTTTCGCGTCAACCTATGCACAGATCCAAAGAGAGCTACACCTACAATCGCCTTTTGACCTTTTGTCGAAGTTTTGTACTTCTTGGCGCGTTAAGAATGTTGTCACGAAAGACCAGCTTCAAGCCCTGCGTCTTCTGTCACCAGATGAGGTCGCTGATGGATCTGCACCTCGTGTGGTGTTTGGAGCTCGACCACGGGAAGTCATGCACCTGCTGCCGTGCCATGAACCTGAAGGTTTTGAGGAAGCGGTCCCTAAAGTTATTTGTGGCCCGGAGTCCGGCTCCGCATCGGTCTCGGTCAAGAGGAAGGTCCTGAGAACGCTCACAGAGCCATCACAACTCGTCGTCGTTCCATTCAAAGTTGTCTGGACAGTCGGGTAAACACAAGAAGAAGTCGAAGAAGCTCAAGCGCTCTTCGACTTCACCCCATCAGTCAGACGACATGATGCGGGACTAGGAGCATCGTCTCTCTAGGCCTCTGTCTTCGGAGCCTAATTCTGGGTCGGTTCCGTGCCTCCTCGAGTTTCCTTGAGCTGCAGCCACCCCTACCAAATTGAAGGAATTTTACAAGGCCATGCGCCTCATCTTTGGGTAGTCTGCCCATGTTGGAACACCTTTGAGCCTTGCAGGATCAGCAGGAGCCCCTTCAGGTTCCGCACCAGCGGCTTTGGCCTCAGCTCTGGGGGTCATCCAGGGATCCACTTCCGGATCTGAACCAGTGCCGTTCGACCCATTGTGCCCTTCCCCGAGAACGGTTCCGGCATCAACTTTCCTGATGCCACCCAGGCCCACGGCCAGCGTGGCCCCCCCCATACCCATTGCTAACTCTCACATGGAGCTGAAGCGGTGTTGCTCAACCCTGATTCCGACTTCGGAAGGGACCTTGCTTCCTAGGTCAGATCCTGACCCTTATTCTTATGGGTACGGGTTCGGTGAGAATATAGAGAGGTCGCTGGACCCTTAAGAATACCAGCTTGAAGATCCTATGGACTGGGCTCAGGAACTGGGTGAAGCCAGAGGTCTGGGTACCACCCCTGATCCTGGTATGCTTTCTCCCTCTACCATGGCTACAGAATAGGGGGCATCCTATTCTGTGGTGGTGCGGAGAACGGCCGAGGCCTTGGGCCTCAAGCTGCCTTTGGTGGCTGTCAGGACTAACCTCCTGACTGAGGTGCTGCAGGCTGGGGCTTCAGAACCCCTTTTGCCCTTTAATGAAGCCCTCACAGCTGGGGACCTGGTTCTAAACCCAGCACTGGGGCTCCTGCCAGCAGGACAATAGTCGGCTGCCATAGGCCTACTATAGAGAGCTTGGTCATCCAAGCCCCAACATCCCATGGCACATTCCCTTCCGCTCGTGCGGATAGAAAATCTAAGAGTCTGGCTCACTTTGGGAAGAAGCTGTTCTCTTCATCCAGCCTGGCATTGAGGTCTGTGAACCCACATAACTTTTGGGCCTCTACACCCATAATTTGTGTGACACGGTTGCGTAAGTCCTGCCCCTGGCCCAGAGGAGGCCTGGGCCATTCTCTCCCAAGCTGTTGCTGATGGGAGAGATGCAGCTAAGTTCACGATCAGATGCCGGCTGGATACAACCGACTCTCTAGGCAGATCAGTTGCTTCGACGGTGGCCTTGAAGCACCATGCCTGGGTAAGTACATCTGGCTTTTCTGGGGATGTCCATTCTACTTTGATGGAAATGCCCCTTGATGGCACCTGACTCTTTGGAGACTAAGCATACTCAGAGCTTGAGCGCTTTAGGGAGTCCCAGGTACCAGCCTGGTTTCTTGGCCTTGTGGCTGCCACACACCCACCTCAGTCTGCTTTTCACTCCTTTCGTGGCTATGGAAGGGGTGCCCAGCCACGTCGATTCCCTCCCAGCCGCTGCGCATGCTGCCCAGCCCCTGCGGGGCCAGGGACGTGGGATCCAGCATCAGGGAGCCAGAGATCTAGCCAGGCCCCCCCCGCCACAACCTCTAAACCTTTCTAGTCTGATGCTTACCCAACAGGGACCAGTAGGCATCAGGATTTGCCACCACCTGCCCTGCTGGCACACCATCACATCAGACAGGTGGGTAGTGCAAATAGTCCGAAGGGGTACTGCCTCCCCTTCGAGTCTACCCCTCCATCCATGTCACCATACTACAGTCGGATGACAGAGGATCACCTGGCTCTTCTCTGTGAGGAGGTTGCAGTTCTCTTGGCAAAGGGAGCCATAGAGAAGATCCCTGTGCCAGAAGTTGGTTGTGGTTGTTGTTCCTGCTACTTTCTGGTGCCCAAAAAGGACAAGGGCCTCTGCCCTATCCTAGACCTCCAGTCCCTCAATCTCTTTCTCAGGAAGGAGAAGTTCAAAATGCTCACTCTGGCTCAGGCTCTGCAACACTTTTTGTCTTGAGTGGAGTTCAGGCCTCATTTCCACCTTTCTGCCCAGAGTTTTGAAGAAGATCAGGGATGACCAGGCCCAAGTAATTCTTGTGGCTCTGGACTGGGCACGAAGAGTCATCCCAAGATATTGAGCATGACCATAAATCCTCAGATCAGACTGCCTCTTCGGGAGGAGCTTCTGTCCCAGCAGCGAGGGACGGTTCTCTACCTTAACCTCTCCTGTCTCTACCTTCTTGTGTGGAGATTAAGAGGTGGCAGTTGACATCTTTTGACCTTCCGCCCGAAATCTGTAATGTAACCTTGGCAGCCTGGCGTCCCTCCCCCAAAACGGTAACTGGGATTTTAACTTAGTTCTTACTTTTCAGCTGTGTGCTCCTTTTGAGCCACTTCACAACTGCCCACTTCGCCTGCTTACTCTGTAAACAGCCTTCCTGGTAGCCATCCCCTCTACCCGCAGAGTGAGTGAGCTGTAGGCTCTTTTCTCAAAGCCATCTTTTATCTATACCCATCCTGACAAAGTGGTGCTTCGTATTAGGGCTTCCTTTCTACCTAAAGTTGTCACGCCCTTTCATGTAGGCCAGTGTGTCACTTTGCCTACTTTTTTCACATCCCCACATCCTTCTAAAGAAGAAGAGAGACTCGAACACCTGGCCCCAAAAAGAGCGTTGGCATTCTATCTTTATCGTACTAAAGAGTTCTGGGTGGATAATCAACTCTTTGTGGGTTATGAAAGTGCGAAGAAAGGTTGGGTTGCGCAGAAGTTGGGTTGTTTTCAGCATTAAAGTGTGCTATGCATTGGTTAAAAAGAAACAGGCGGAGGGCTTGCACGCTCACTGTACCAGAGCAACAGCTTCCAGTCCTGGAAATCTGCCAGACTGCAACATGGGCATCCTGGTACACGTTTACCAAATACTACTGCCTGGACAGTCGGGTCCGAAGGAACGGTTACTTTGCCTGTTCAGTCATTCAAGACTTCCTAGTATGATCTTGGTTGGCAGACCCTTCTCCGGGGATGGTATTGCTTGGGTGTCTAGTCTAAGGTAAGGGATCTGCAACTAGAAGTCTCTATCAGATGAACATGTTATGTACCTTTTGCAACAATGTATCTGGTAGAGACATATTCTAGCTGAGGATTCCTTACCGGCCAACGCATTCTCCATACTCTGCAATCTGATTTCTAGGGTCAGGGACTTCCCTTTCTGGGACGTAGTTCTGGCACGCCAGGGTCAGTGTTCTTCAAGCTTTGCGCTTCTGGATTAGAAAGTCGTGAAAAGAAACTGATGTCAACGTGCTGGGCTGACACCTATAAAGGACCTGCAACATTATATCCAGCGCCCACGATGGAATGCAGAGTTGTCCAACGCCACCTAACGACATGCAGAGGTCCTGCTTGAAGAAATATCTCCAGATCCAGACTGAAGCCTGGGGGGAATTCTAAGGTAAGGAATCTGCAACTAGAATATGGGCCTGATTCTAACTTTGGAGGACGGTGTTAAACCGTCCCAAAAGTGGCGGACATACCACCTACCGTATTACGAGTCCATTATATCCTATGGAACTCGTAATACGGTAGGTGGTATATCCGCCACTTTTGGGACGGTTTAACACCGTCCTCCAAAGTTAGAATCAGGCCCTATGTCTCTATCAGACAATTTGGTACCGAAGTAAAGTAACCTGTTCTTCAAGTGGCATCAGAGAGTGGGATCTTGAATAACATGTCCATAAATGAATCTTTGTGTTGCTTTTACCTGTCAATAATTCCAATATGTAGTGTATAATACCATATGATAAGCAAGAAGGCTAAAACTGTTAATTTTTCGGGATGGAGAAGTATAATGGTGAAAGAAAAAATGTGTGTTGTTACCTTATTTTTTATATTATCATATTTAATTATTTGTACATTGAAATTCACAAGTATATCACTCTGTAGCCTTTGATGTAGTGGTATCACATTAAATACAATAATATTATTAAAGAAAGGCAGTTAAAAAAAATTGACGCTGGGCGTGGTTGCTTAATGCATGGTGAAAGAAGGGTAAGGTGCTGAAATGAAAAAGTGTATTGCTGCGGATGATACAGATTAGACTATTTCAGAGTATCTGCCACTAAAGAAGAAAAAGGTATGAAAGGCAGCTTATAATAATGGGTTGATGCATGAAGTTCGTATTACTTAAGGTGGCATCACAGTCTGTCGGCAGGGTAACTTCATTGATCACTGTGGCATGCAGGCAAACTGAGCTTCAGTCAGGGGAAAGACAAGTAAACTTATATAACACGTACAAAAGTGAAAACGTCCTTAAAGTCATTGATTTTCCTTAATAAATGGAGTAGATTGAGGACAATTTTAAATTCCGAGATATTCTTACTCGATCATGATTTTTCGGTCCTTCCTGCCCCTTGCTTACCATTTGTGGGCTACATTCTCTCTCTCATTTGCTGCCTTCTAATTGAGCAGTGCTAGCTGGCTTCACTTCTACTTCTTTCGGCTAGAGCACAGACCAAGGACTGATTGCTTCATCTCGATTAGGGTCCTTCCACTGCTGGTGCTGTGATTGAGGTACTGTTTTTCTTCCTTCTTTCCCTCCCACACCCGTCTGTGTGTCTTTTTCCCCTACCAGCCCTGGCCTGCGTTGCTTCAAGGGAAAAGAAAGCGCTGGCCGCTTCATAGTGCTTTTTAATTTATACTGTGATTTATAGGTCACAACCATGCAACTCTTGAGGTCTTTTAGGGACCACATATACCAAGGCCCTTCCGTAAAAGAATATACTTATAGTTAAGGGCCTACCAGTGAACAACTGCATGGCAGGGCACCAGATGGCTTTATGTGAAGGGGTAGTAATGGTGAAGATAGCCGCAATTCCAGGGGAGTAATCACAGTAATGGAAATTGTACAATAAAATATGGTGCAGGTGGTCAAGGTGCCTTACTACCCATAGGCACAGACAATGTGTAAGGCTATACATAAATAATATTGCGCAAAACAGACCACAGCACACAGTGCAACCAGCAGTATGATGTAGGTAATAGGATCTGCAGTGCGTGAGTTCCGTTAAACAGAAGAAGAAGGAGGCACGTAGGTATTCACATGTTCTTAGAAGAAAGTCTCTTTATTTGAAAGCGCAGTTAGATTCACTGAGAGAGAACATCCATCCAAACACAGCCAACACGTGTTTCGTCACGCAGGTGACTTTTTCAAGGCTGCAGGAAAACATATATATATACTCATACTTTATTTTGTTCTTAGCTGAACAGCATAAAGATAGAATCGCCAAATAGGAGATCAGAAAAAAGTCTAGGTCCCCAAATACAGAACCTAAGGTGAATGAAGAGCTCCGTCTAAAAGAACAGCTAAATAAAGAAAACGTGGACATGGCAAATCAAAAAGGCCTATAAAAGGCTGATAAATAATATGAAATCAAATATATGTACACACTAAAAACCGTTATTAACTACAACCACAATAAAAGAGAGAAAAAGGCCCATATTTGTTATACGGTATCAGGATGAAGAATTATACATATATAACAGAATGTACCTATACATATCATGATAAACAACCAATCCACTAATCCTCATACAGGTGAGTAACCAGTTCTTCTCCAGAGTTCAAACCTTTAGGTATCTTAGTTTCCAAATCCAAAATATATCTTGATTCCTTTTTACATAATATTTGTTCTCTGTTGCCACCTCTGTGGTATTGTGGCACATGTTCAATAGCAAAAAAAAGACAATAAAGAGCAATCAGAATTGTGTTGTTGCTCAAAATGTCTAGCTACTGGATAATGAGTGTCTTTAGATGTAATGGCTCGCATATGTTCCAGGACACGCTTCTTTGCACTATGTTTTGTACTCCCCACATAACATCTTTGACAGGGAAATTCAAGTATATAAATAGTAAAAGGAGTACTGCAGGTCAAAAATTGAAAAATCTGCTGCATGTTTCCTGGTTTACAGATAGAATATTCTTTCCGCATACTGCTATTGCGGCAAGCCTTACAATGACAACAGGGAAAAAAATCCCTGTAAATTATGTTCTCTGATTTGGGGAATAGTAGTGATATCATTCGATCTCAAGATATCACAAAAACTCCGTCCTCTCCCGTATGTAATTTTAGGTCTGTTTTGAATTGAGTTCCCAATAATGGGATCACTTCTCAAAATATTCCAATTTTTAGAAATAATTTTGTTAATATGAGGAGTATTCTCATTGTATGTTAAAATCAATCTAATACTGTCACTAACATCATCCTTTTTCTTGGATGTATTATATATATATATGTTTGTGTGCCTTTTGGAGCCTAACGTCAGGCTATAATGTATGAAATACATTTTTCATGGAAATATCATGCATATAATACTATTAGCTCAATTTGTTTCCTTAATTCTTTTTAAAGGGCAAAAGTAACTAGCATTGGCAAAGCCAATAGCTCTTGCCTATACATGAGGTATTGGCTTTGGCAATGTGTTTTGCCATGTAGTACAGCAGTGTGGCTGCTTTTCAGCATGGCTAAAAGTTAGTGAGGTTGAGTATCAGATTGGAGGTGGGAAGTACAGTGCTCTAGAGTGGAGTAGGGGAATAGAGTGTCATAGAGATGAGTAGAGGGCAGTGGGGTTCAGTGGTTCAGTTGCAGAGAGTGTTGAAGAGTGGGTTGGTGTGATGTGAAATAGGATGGAGTGGCTTGGAGTGGATTGAGGTACTGGGGTAGACTGGATTGGGGTAGAGTGAGGTGGATTGAGTGGAATGCAGTGGATTTTGTTAGGTGGATTGGATTGGAGTGGGGTGGGTTTAAATGGGGTGATGTGGATTGGACTGGGGTGGATTTTAGTGGGGTTTATTAGATTCAGGTGGGTGGTTTGGATTGGAGTGATAGGGCTGGGTGGGGTGGATTGACTGAGTGGGCTGGATTGGATTCACAGGAATGGAGTGGATGGATCGAAATGGACTGGGTGGATTGGAGTGGGGTAAGGTGGAGTGTGGTGGGCTGGATGGACTGGATCGGATTGGATTGGAGTGGGCTTAACTGGGATGAGATGGGTTGGATTGGATTGGATTGGATTGGATTTGATTGGAGTGGGGTGAGGTGGAGTGGGTTGGAGTGGACTGGAGTGGGGTGGGGTGGATTAGATTGGAGTGGGGTGAATTGAAACTGGGTGGGTGGATTGGATTGGGCCATGATGGGCTGCAGTTGTTAGAGTTTTGTGGGGTGGATTAGGGTGGAGTGGGATGGAGTGGATTGAGTGTGGTGGATTGAATTGGGGTGGACTGGAGTGGGGTGGGGTGGGGTGGATTGGGCTGGACTGGAGTGGATTGTGATCGATTGGACTGGAGTGGGGTGGATTGGACTGGAGTGGGGCAGGTTGGCTTGGTGTAGGGTAGACTGATTGCTGTGGGGTGGACTGAATTGGAGTGGAGTGGGTGGATTAAAATGGTTTGGAGTGGGGTGGATTGGACAGGAGTAGGGTGGATTCATGTGGACTGGATTGGACTGCAGTGGGTGTATTGGAGTGGGGTGGGGTGGACTGGGGTAGTGTGGGTGGATTGGAGTGGAGTGAGGTGGGTTTGGATAGCAGTGGACTTGATTGGAGTGGGTGGATTGGTTTGGACTGGAGTGGGTTGTTTGGTTTTGGCATGGGGAACGTTGGAGTGGGGCAGGTGGTTTTGAATTAAAGTGGGGCAGGTTGTTTTGCATTGAGGTGGGGCAGATTGGAGTGGGGTAGATTGTTTTGGATTGGAGTGAGGCAGATTGTTTTTGAATGGAGTGAGGTAGATTTGAGTGGTGCAGATTGTTTCGGATTGGAGTGGGGCAGACTGGAATGGGGAATATTGGATTGGGGCAGATTGTATTAGGGTGGGGTGGAGTGGAGTGGAGTTGGATGGATTGAGTTGGTGTGGGGTGGAATGGATAGTTGTGTAGTGGATTGGAGGCGATTTGGAGTGAAGCAGATTGTTTTGGATTGAAGTGGGGCAGGTTGTTTTGGATTGGAGGGCAGCAGTTTGCAGCAGGCCAATTATTTTGGATTGGACTGGGGCAGATTGTGTTGGACTGGAGTGGAGCAGATTGGAATGCAGTAGATGGGAGTGGGGCATATTGTTTTGGATTGGAGTGGAGCCTATTGTTTTGGATTGAAATATGGCAGATTGGAGTAGGGCAGATTGTTTTGGATTGGAGTGGGGCAGATTGTTTTGGATTTGAGTGTGGCAAATTGGAGTGGAGCAGATTAGATAGGGGTGGTTTGGGAGGATTGGAGTGGGGTGGGTTGGAGTGGATTGGATTGGAGTGGGGTGGATTTGTGTGGGGTGGGGTGAGGTTAGGTGGGGTGGATTGGGGTGTACTGCATGGTTATGTGTTAGAGCATCATTTCAGAAATTACACATAATAAACAAACAATGTAGCTTTGCAATATTTAGAACAAGATAATCATCATCTTTTAAGAAGAGTGTCCACAAGCAAAAAGAAAAGAAAACATGAGTGCAGTGAGAAAACACGACTTGGCAAAATAAAGCTACAAAAAATTTAACTATGCCATTATGTTTGTCCTACTGGGCACATTTTGCCATTCACAATCCTTCTGTTTCCAGGGCACTAGAAGTTAAAAAAAAAAAAAAAACAGTACTTCTGTCACATCGGGAGCAGCGGGTGGGCTCTGTTTAAATTGAATCAATCAGTGCTTGGTCCCTGTTTTACACGAGGAACAGAAATTATGATTGGCCTACAGTGACGAATTATGAGGGTGTAAAGAAAAGTGCCACTCGAGCCAACAAATTTTAAGCAACAGGCGGGCTCCAATTCCTCTACACAACAGAGTTGTGCAAGCAAGATGCATGCCCTAGCTAAAGTTGAAATAAGACACTGCACCCCTAAGGTATCTAGAAAATCCCCTCTCCGATAATGCCCTTACTAGCAGTTTCTGCAGCTCTTTTTTTCAGACTTCTTTGAAAGAATCCCTAACCTTTTCAGATTTTTGTGGAAGAAAAAGCCCTTTTTTAATCTAACTTGATTTCAGTTTACATTTTTTAACAGCAGCAGTTTTTTCTGATTGAGGGAGTCGTGGGTTCCAGGTAGGTGTCTTTCAGTCCTGGGGAAACCATTCTTCCCAATACTAAGGCTCTCATGTCAGCACAGTTTTTAATGGTGTTCCGACTCCCACTGTAGGTGGGTACCTAAATTTCCCATATGGGAAGGATACACAGCATTGCCTTCAGGTGAGAGGGACAAGCCACTATTCACCTTAGGTAATGGGACTGCAATATCTCAAAACCAGGCATATTTTCATGCTCTGATATCCCCACCCCAGCTCTCAGTCTAAGGTGCAGTCACAGGAGGACTCAGCTTCTATCAGTAAAGACACACTTGTACCCTTCTCCTTTAAATCCGAGCTGCAAAGCACCCTCCCATACCATAGAGGGCCCACCCATATAACAGAAGTTTCTCTAAGGCCCATATGGGCAGCACATGGCTCCCCTCAGTTTGGGAACATTTTCATGCCTTTAGGCTATCTGTTAATCAACAAAGTTACCCTCAAGATGGAAGATAACATTATCAGTCTTCAAACAAAATTCTTCTACTCTCACCTTTACCATTTCTAGGACCACATTCTGAAAAGGTTACTACTGCTCACGTCTGTACCCTGAGAGCGGTCACATGCATGGCAGTCCAGGACGTCTGAGGTTGATATGCAGCCACAAGCTACAGGGGGCTATGCCTTTATTCCTGTGAATACTAGGGGTATCCCATAATTTTATTTGGCTGCTGATTCAATAACGTACTGTGTTGGCATATGAGATTATAAAGATGAGTGCACAGTACACTCTTTTTTAATAAGTACTGTTGTCATTTTCTTTAAATACTGTGATGTTATATGAGAAGGCACACACATGTTTGGACCTAAAAAACTTGACATTTTATTGGTATATATAATTGAAAATAAAATGATTTAAAAAGGATAGTGTAGCTCTGTTTTAAACTTTCTGGACTCTAAAAGCCTTTTTAGCTTTGCCTTCATATGATATCTTAAGGACAGCCTTGACTTGGTTATGTTCATTTGTTTTGGGAAGAGCAGTGGTGTTCTCTCTACCACCTTTTAAATCAGCAATGTTTCCCATACCTTTTAGGTTGTCTCAGGGCTCAACCCTGTCCCTCATTTTGTTAAATGTGCATTTCCACCCTCTATGAAGATCAATAATTTCAAAATGTTAGCCTTATGCTGGCAACACACAGATCATTATTCAACTTCACCAATATTAATTAACAAGTAATTGTTTCTCAAACTGACTCCCTGCCATCTACTCCTGGATTGTCAAAACCTTCCTCTCACAGCAGTTTTGGCTTAAGTCACTGGGTTTCCCTCCAACTCCTTCTGAGAAAGGTAGACCCTTGGGATTTATATTAGACAACGTTTTTTTGTATGTCCTGGCAGATTAATGTAGTTGTCTCCTTTCGTTTTCCTCAAGTGCGCCTGCTGAACAAAATATTTCTCCCTCATACTCTCTAATCAGACAGTCTTGAAAGGATGGTTGTGCCCTTTTGGTTATGGGCCTCATTCACTGGACCTCGAACCTTCCTAGTCTTAGAGAAGACCTTGAAAACCTTCCTTTTGTGCTGACCTTTGGTTCTCCTGTCCTCGGTTAGTCCAGTCACATATCTAAGAAGCCTTCAGGTGTCACTTCTGTCGTAAAATTACACTAAATTGATGTGTAAGTATAACTACTGGTCTCTTCTTTAATCTTTCTTTCCTTAAACAACTACCCTCTCTTGATGATGGCCTATTATTCATAATTTTACCCCACTGTATTTTCTTAAAACTGTATAATTTTAACCATAATGTAATTCTTTCTTATTCACTCTCTACTAAGCCGCCCATAATGCCTTTTCACTCCTGGCTTTTCCACAAGTCTTGTCTTCCTTTATTTTTTCTGAATAATGCTCCTAAACGTTGCATTGCAGATCTGCGACAAATTGTGTCCTACCAAGAGCTTTTTTAAGTGAATTTCCCAATTGCAAGGTAGTTTTGCATTGGTGCCATGCTGTTTTAGCTTGATGGTAACCAGTCGGTGCAAAATGTTTTTTTGTGCTTTTGGGCTGGCCTTCTTATACAGCTAAAATTCCTTACAACAATCAGAATTCAGACAAAGTTTACACCCCACAGCATGAGGTAATCAATGTGATTACAATCTTAAAAAAATGTTAAACTATATTCTGCTAGTCCGAAATCTTGTCCGAAGAAAGATTTAACTTGGTCTTTATCGATAGGAACTGGGGACATCTTTACTTCAATTAAGTTGCATAGTGTTTTAATCCCATATTTAGACAACTTGGGTCGTAGATAAGTGACAGACCATCACAACAATTTGACATTTACTGCTTTTGATGAAGAGACCCACTTTCTTCAATTTTCCTGACATAACTCTCAGATATAAAGCATGGCTCTGCTCTGATTTCCAATAAACTAGAATGCCATCTTGGAAGCTGAACACATTTGGGAGAGCTTCTATAATATGCTTCATGATATGCTTTACTGCAGGGACAGGAAAATGAATCTGAGTGGCATCCTGCAGAATCTGTATGTTCCAAATTGGGTTATGAAGGCATTATGGGGCTCATTATGACCCCGGTGGTCGGTGTTAATGTTGCTGTGGTACTGTCAACAGGCTGGCGGTATATAAGGCCACATTATGACATTGTACCACAATGACCGCCATGGTGGTAGCAGCCACCGGGCTGGAGACAACAATCTCCAACCCGGCGGCCGCTACTGTACCGGCGGCGGCATTATGACCCTGCCTACCGCCATGGTTTTTGTGACGTTGGTAACGGTAGGACCTTCCCTGTCACTGGTAGGAGGTCCACCCACCCCAACTAACACTCCCCAGACAACCCCCACCCCTCCTCCATCCACACTCCCCCTCCTTCTAATCCTCCCCTGATACACGCACACTCGCAGGCACACACCACGCATTCACACACTCACTCACACAGGTATACACGCATTCATACACGCATGCATCCATTCATTCATGCACACATCCGTACACATACAAACTTACACACAGACACGCATTCACATTTGCATTCATACATGCATTCTCACACGCACACACATATGCAAGCAACACTACACACTCATTCGCATGCACGCACACACTCACACATTCATGCATACACACCCCTCCCCTGTTGGAAACCCGACTTACCTGAATCCAGGGGATCTTCTGGCAGGGGACGGGACGGAAATTATTTGACATAATAGGGCAGGCAGCGGTCTACTGGTGTGGCGCTGCTGGTGGTATCAGCGGCACTTTAATACCTTCCGCCAGCATGGCCACAGCTGGATTTCCGCCCTTCTTATGGCGGAAATCCGGCTGTGGTCATAATATGGCAGACAGACTTTAACTGCAGTGACGGTCTTTTGGCGGTCAACAGCACGGGGACAAAGAAGGTGCAAATGGAGGCCCATGAAGCATGACACAAAGGGATCGCAGATCACCGGAGAACCACTCAGGAAGCTGTGCCTCGCAGGATAGAGTTCTGGGGACTCCTGGTCTTACCCCTTTTCCAGTAAGTGACCCCGCTCAAATAAAATAATTTTACGAGGCCATGCATCTCGTTTTTAAGCGGGCTGCACCCTCGGGTGGGTCTTGGGGCACCGCGGGGTCAGCAGGGGCCCCTTTGGGTTCGCCGTCAGAGGCTTCGGTCTCAGCGCCGTTGGGGACGCCAGGATCTGATATAGAATCCGTCATCGACGCTTCCTCCACCACCGGCGCACACCGGTGATAGCCCCATCCTCATTGCGGATGATCCGGAGCGACGTCGTACGATGCCGACTCCGACTTTGACGTTGCTGATTCAGTCCAGATCATTGTCTGAGCATTATTCAGAACAGCCAGGCACAGGAGAGGAATGGGAGGGGTTTGAGGACCCTTTAGAATATGATCTAGAACAGGAGTGGTATGAGGATCTATGGGAGACCAGTGGACTGGAAACATCTCCAGATACTGGTATGCTCTCTCCTTCTAATGTGGCTACGGAGGAGAGAGCTTGTTATGCAATGGTGGTGCGTAGGACAGCTGAGGTCTTGGACCTAGCCTTGCCTATGGTGCAAGTCAGGACAAATCTCCTAACAGAGGTGCCTTAATCGGGGGTGACAACATCAGCGCCGATGTTGCCCTTCAATGAGGCCCTCACAGATGTCCTTCTGGGTACATGGTCCAAACCCAGCACGGGGCTCCTGTGAATAGGACAGTCGGCCGCTGCCATAGACCTGCTCCGAGCGACCCTAGTTTCCTGACCCAACACCCCACCCCGGAGAGCTTGGTGGTCCAAGCCTCTACTTCCAGTGGTGCCTTCCCTTCCGCACCCCCGGATAGGGAATATAAGACGCTGGATCAGCTTGGAAGGAAAATGTTTTCTTCCTCCACCCTGGCATTCAGGTCAGTAAACACCTCTTCCCTATTGGGCCATTTTTCCCATACTTTATGGGATAGGTTGCACAGGTGCTGAGGTAGGTCCCGGAGGGTGTACGGGACTCTCTCACCCAGGCTTTCAAGGATGGGAGAGATGCAGCCAAATTTACCACCAGGTGTGGATTGGACACAACCGACTCGCTGGGCAGAGCGATTGCATCATCAGTGGCCCTACGTCACCACACCTGGCTAGTTTCAACCGGCTTTTCAGGGGATGTCCAGTCAGGTTTGATGGACATGCCTTTTGATGTCTCTCACCTTTTTGGTGAGAAGACAGACTCCGCGCTTGAGAGGTTCAAGGATTCTCGCACTACAGCCAGATCCTTGGGCCTTTCAGCGCCATCACGACAGCAGTCTGTCTTTCGCCCCTTTCGAGGCTTTGGAAGGGGCATGGTACCACGCCAGCCACATTTTAGCCACCGCCCTCAGGCTTCACAACATCCCGGATGAGGACATGGTCGTGGTACCATCAGACCCAGAGGATCTGGCCAGAGGTCGGCCACCACACGGCCCCAAACCACTGCGCCCAAGCCCTCCTAGTGTGGTTCTGCAGGACCACGTCTGTCCAGTTGGAGGGAGGATTCCGTTTCATCTCCCTCACTGGCTTTCCATCACAACAGACAAGTGGGTTCTGCAGATCAAACGAAAGGGCTGTTCCCTCACCTTCCAGCCTTTCCCTCCCTCTTTCACTCCGACAAAAGAATGGCTAATGGAGGATCATTTGTTTTTTTCTCCACGAGGAAGTTGCGGCTTTCTTGGCCAAGGTAGCCATAGAAAGGATCCCGATGTCAGAAGTAGGCAGTGGTTGTTATTCCCGCTACTTTCTGATACCCAAAAAGAACAAGGGCCTTCACCCTATCCTGGATTTAAGGGACGTCAATCTCTTCCTCAAGAAGGAGAAATTCAAAATGCTTACTCTTGCTCAGGTCTTTTTTTCCCTAGATCAAGGAGACTGGCTGGTAGTGTTGGAATTGTAGGCTGCGTATTTTCATATCCCCATCCTGCCAGCCCACAGGCATTACCTACGGTTCAAGGTGGGCCACGAGCACTTTCAGTTTACCGTGCTCCCTTTCGGTCTCACCAGTGCCCCTCGGGTGTTCACAAAAGTGATGGTGGTGGCAGCACATTTGCGCAGGTCAGGGATTTCAGTTTTCCCCTACCTCAACAATTGGCTGTTGAAGGCTCCCACGCCCCAGGCTCTCGTCACCCATCTCCAGACGATAGCGAACTTCCTGCACTCGCTGGGGTTCACTATTAATGTTTCGAAGTCACACCTGACTCCCTCTCAGAAGCTCACTTTTATCGGAGCTGTCCTGGACACAATGCAGTATTGGTCCTATCCTCCCGAGCCCAGGATATTCAGGTTATGATACCAATGTTTTGGTCTCTCTCCTGGATTTCGGTGAGACTCTGAGGCTGCTGGGACTCATGGCTTCCTGCATCCTATTGGTCAAGCATGCCAGATGGCATATGAGGGCTCTGCAGTAGGACCTGAAGTTCCAATGGGACTTTGGAGGTGGTGCAAGGACTCTTTCAGCAGCAGGGAGAGCCTTGGTTAGATCTGTTCGCCTCCGTAGAGAATGCGCAATGTCAGCAGTTTTGCGTGTTGTAGTTTCCAAGGCGGCTATCGCTAGGCAACGCTTTTCGTTGCGAGTGGAGTTCAGGCCTTCTGTACACCTTTCCCCCCATACCACTTCTGCCCAGATTTCTTAAGAAAATCAAGAACGACCGGGCCCAAGTAATGCTTGTGGCTCTGTATTGGGCACGGAGAGTCTGGTATCCAGAGCTTCTCAAAATGAGCATCAGTCCTCCAATAAGGTTGTCTCTTGGGGAGAATCTTCTGTCACAGCAGCAGGGGAAGGTCCTTCACCCGAACCTGTCAGCTTTGCAGCTTCATGTGTGAAGGTTGAGCGGCGATAGTTGATGGTTTATGACCTCCCTTCCGAAGTATGTGATGTCATTCTGGAAGCCAGGCGTGCCTCTACTAAGTCGATTTACGCCTGCTGATGGGAACATTTTGTTTCATATTGTATAGAGAGGTCTATTGATCCTCTTTCTTCTTCTCGTTCTAATATCCTTTTGTTTATTCTATCTCTTGCCCAACAGGGTTCCTCCTTAGGGACCCCTAAGGGCTATCTTGCTGCCTTATCGGCTTTTCTACGCTTGCCCGATCAACCATCTTTGTTTAAGTCTCCCATAGTGCAAAGATTTTTGAAAGGGCTGGTGCATTTGTTTCCAACTGTGCCTTTTGTCATGCCTCAGTGGGATGTTAATTGTGTTCTTACCTTCCTAATGTGTGCTCCTTTAGAGCCCTTACATAACTGTCCTCTCCAGCTGCTCAGTATTAAAACAGCCTTTTTGGTGGCAATGACATCTGCCAGGAGAGTGAGGGAGCTGCAGGCTTTATCTTCAAAACCACCGTATCTCACGATATAGCCTGACAAGGTAGTATTAAGAACTCGTGCCTCTTTCCTCCCCAGGGTGGTGACCCCTTTCCATCTGGGTCAAAGTATCACCCTGCCCACCTTCTTTGCACTACCGCATCCCTCTAAGGAAGAGGAGCGTCTCCATCGGCTGGACCCAAAAAGCGTTATCGTTCTACCTTGACCACACAAAAGAGTTCCGGGTGGACGACCAACTCTTTGTGGGGTACGTTGCTACAAAGAAGGGTTGGGCAGTACAGAAACGGTCCATTTCGCGCTGGGTCGTTCTCTGTATAAAGATCTGCTACGCTTTGACCAAGAAGCAGCCTCCAGAGGGCTTGAAGGCTCACTCTACCAGAGGAAAAGCTGCTACCACTGCATTAGTTTGTGGTGTGCCAGTGCTTGACATCTGCCAAGCGGCAACGTGGGCTTCCATGCACACGTATGCGAGACACTACTGCCTGGATAGCCAAGTGAGAAGGGAGGAGCATTTTGCCTGTTCGGTCCTGCAGGACTTCCTGGTATAAAATATATCCTTAAGACCCACCGCCAGGAATTATAGCTTGGGTATCTATTCTAAGGTAAGGAATCTGCAGCTAGAAGTCTCTATCAGATGAACAAGTTACTTACCTTCCGTAACTAATTATCTGGAGAGACTCTATCTAGCTGCAGATTCCTTACACCCACCGAAGCCTCCCTGCTCTGCGGAGATATATATATATATATATATATATATATATATATATATATATATATATATATATATATGTTTCTGCCATTTTTGTCTTTCTTAAAGGCATGTAAAAAAATGTCTTAAAACAATCAAGTGAAAAAGCAAAAATAAATATTGTTAGGTCTCTAATGACTCTGCTTCTGGCGTGGAAAGTTGTGGCAAAAGAACTGACGTACACGCTCCGAGGTGGCATCTATATAGACGACGTGACATCATGGACTGCTCCAACGACGCTGACGACGCCACGTGGAGCCGGACAACGCACGCGGATCCGAGCAATGCCACCCGACGGCGCGTGCAGTGTACTGCTCAGCAGAAAAATTCCCGATTCGAAGCTGACGCCAGGGATTTCTAAGGTAAGGAATCTGAAGCTAGATAGAGTCTCTACCAGATCATTCGTTACCAAAGGTAAGTAACTTGTTCTTTTGTCAGTATGGTTGACTGTGTCACTGGGATCCTGCTAACCCGGCCCCCAGTGCTTATGCTCTCTCTGTTCCCAAAATTGGCATACTGGTCACCCCTTATAAGTCCCTAGTGTATGGTACTTAGGTACCCAGGGCATTGGGTTCCAGGGGATCCCTATGGGGCTGCTGCATTTATTTGGCCACCCATACGGAGCCCATACAAAGGCTTCTACAGGACTGCCATTGCAGCATGTGTGACATGGTGCATGCACCATTTCACAGCCATTTACTCTGCACCAGGTCACTTATAAGTCACCTATATGTCAGACCTTCCAACCTTGAAGGCTGCGTGCAAAGTACCTGTGTGTGAGGGCACCCCTGCACTAGCAGAGGTGCCTCCATGTCATCCAGGACCATATTCCCGGACTTTGTGAGTGAAGGGACGCCATTTTACGCTTGCACTAGACCTAGGTCAACACCTATGTCCAGCTTCACAATGGTAACTTCGAATATGGCCATGTAAGGTATCTAACAACTGGAAATTTTACCCCAATACTGATTCTAGTATTGTTTGTAAAATCCCATGCACTCTGGGGCTCCACAGTGGACCCCCAGTACTGCGATACCAGCCTTCTGAGGTTTTCAAGGCAGCCCCAGCTGCTGCCACCTCACAGACAGGTTTCTGTCCTCCGGTTGTTTGAGCAGCCTCAAGCCCAGGAAGGTAGAACAAATGATTTCCTTTGGGAGAGGGCTGTTACACCCTCTCCCTTCGGAAATAGGTGTTATATGCATGAGGGTGGGGAAATGCTTTAAAGGTGACAGATGGTGCCCTCCTTGCATAATCCAGTACACACCAGTTCAGGGACCCCCAGTCCCTGCTCTGGCACAAAACTGGACAAAGGAAAGCAGAGTGACTACTCCCCTGTCTGTCACCACCCCAGAGGTGGTGCCCAGAGCTCCTCCAGAGTGCCCCTGGGTTTTGCCATCTTGGATTCCAAGATGGTGGGCCCCCTGGGAGCATCTGAGTGGCCAGTGCCTGGAGGTGACATCAGAGCCCTCCCCTGATAGGTGCTTACTTGGTTAGGTGACCAGTCCCCCTTTCAGGGCTATTTAGGGTCTCTCCTCTGGATGTTTCTTCAGATTCAGATTGCAAAACTCCAGCAGGAATCCTCTGGATCCTTTACTTCATCTTCTACTGATGAAACCACAGCTGAACCCTCCAGGAACTTTACAAACTGCAACAAAGAAGCAAAGATGACTTCTGAAACATTGTAACTTCAGCTCCTGCCAGCAACTGCAACAGTTTCCAGGTCGTGCATCCTCCGAGGACTGCCTGTCTTCAGCCTGCCCCAGAAGAACTGATGGAATCTCCCATGGAGTGACAGAAGCACTTCCCTGCTTCAGCAGACACCTCTCTGCAGCAACAACAGGTGGGTTGGATCCCCTCTCCAGACGACTGGCGTGGATCCAGCAACACAGGTGTTGAACTAAAGTGACCCCAACAGGCCCAATGTCCAGCTGTCCAACTTTGGTGGAGTTAAGAGCTTGCCTCCCCACGCAAGACAGTACTCCCTTGAACCTCGTGACTTGCATATGCCAAGGCTTGTGTGCGACCTTCCAAGAAGTTCTTTGTGCAGAGCACAGCTTAGGCCCCCAGCACTCCATCCTGCGACGCACAGCTTCCTGAGTGGCTCTCCGGCGACGTGGGATCCCCTTATGTTGTGCTGCATGGGCCTCTATTTGCACCTTCTTAGTCCCCATGCTGAGGGACTCCTGTGTGCGCTGTCTGGCCTTCTAAGGGCTCTCTGGGTTGCTGAGAGCCCCCTCTGCCGCCCCCTCCTAGGTAGAGGCCACCAGGCCCCTCCTGGTCGGAGCAGCTCCATTTTCAGCTAACTGCTTGCTTTACGTATGCCAAGGCTTGTTGGCGGAATCAAGCAACGCAAACCAGAATGCAATCATCCATCCGGTGTGGGACATCTTCTGCACCCACCAGGAACCCGCATCTGTCTTCTTGAGTGCATAACTGACTTTGTCCTCTCACCGGTGGTTCTTCTTTTGCACCTTCATCCGGGTTAGCAGGGCTTCTGTTCTCCTTGGACTCTTTAGTGCTTCTTGGACTTGGTCCTCTTCTTCCACAGGTCTTTTTATCCAGGAATTGGTGTCTTTCAGGTTCTTCTGTTTCTTGCATAATCTTCTAATACAACTTCTTGTGTGTTTTAGGAAACTTACTGTGATTTACTCCTGTTTTCCTGGGCTCTGGGGTGGGGTCTATTACTTACCTTTGGTGTTTTCTTACACTCCCAGCGCCCCTCTATACACTACACTTGCCTAGGTGGGAAACAGACTTTCGCATTCCACTATTTTTGTATATGGTTTGTGTTCCCTCTAGGCCCATTGCAATCTATTGTAATTTTCATTATTTGCACTGTTACTAACTGTTTACTTACCTGTTTTTGGATTCTAGTGTGTATATACTGTGTATATTACTTACCTCCTAAGGGAGTATAGGGCCAGATGTAGGTATATTCCAATTTGCGACTTGCAAATTGTAAGTCAGAGCGACTCGCAATTTGCGAGTCACAAATTGGAATGTAGGATTCGCAAGGGAGTCGCAAAGGCCCACCTCATTAATATTAATGAGGTGGGTCGCAATTTGCGACCCCCTTGGCACTCGTGGCACTCACAGGGTTGGTGGCCTGCTGCAGACAGCAGACCACCATGTCTGTGACTGCTTTTAAATAAAGCAGTTCTTTTTTTTTTTGTAATGCAGCCCGTTTTCCTTAAAGGAAAACCAGATGCATTACAAAACTAAAAATGAAATGTTTTCGTTTCATTTTTCAGAGCATGCAGTGGTCCATAGGACCACTGCATGCTCTGGAAAAATGTTTTTAATGCCAATCACAAAGGGGAAGGGGTCCCATGGGGACCCCTTCCCTTTTGCGAATGGGTTAGCACCCATTTGAAATGGTTGCTAACTGCGATTGGTTTTTGACCACGTTCACGGTCACAAAGCAATCTGGCATTGCAATGCGACTCGCAATTAGGAAGGGGACTCCCTTCCTAATTCCAACTCGCAAACCTGTGTTGTGATTCGGTAACCAGGTTACCGAATCGTAAAAAGGGTTTTGTGCATTGCAGAGTGCAGTTTGCACGTCGCAAACAGCGACATTTGCTGTCTGCGACATGCAAACTGTTTGCTACATCTGGCCCATAGTCTCTAAGGTATTTTTGGCATTTGGGTCACCAAAATAAAGTACCTAATAAAGTAACACTGAGTATTTTCTTTCATGTGTGTGGGTACTGTGTGACTAAAGTGGTATTGCAAGAGCTTTGCATGTCTCCTAGTTCAGCCTTGGCTGCTCAGCTACAACTTCCCCTAGTCAGCCTGGCTTCTAGACACTGACTAGATTTCACTAATAAGGAATAACTGGACCTGCTATAAGGTGTAAGTACCTTTGGTACCCACTACAGTCCAGGCCAGCCTCCTACACTGGGCCATAGGCAGTCCCAAATCCTCCAGTCAATCCAGCGCCACATCCTCATCTATTTTCACATCCTCCTCCTCTGAGGTCACAGCTGCATCTCGGCCTTCCCACCAAGCCTTCAGTGGCTTTTGCAGCGTCACCTTCTTGATTAAACTCCTCATGAAAATCCCAAACCCTTGGCAGTAGGTTTTGAGCTGTTTCACAGTGTACTTCTCCAACTGGGCCAACTCAGCTCCTTGCATTGCTGCAGGTGCAGGTGGAGATGTAGGACCTCCAGGTAGAAACATGATTTTAGAAAAAAGGAAAAATGTCAATCACAGAGAATTAGAAGAATAAAAAAAATGCAAATTAAAGAGAGTAGGGAAAAAACAGATGCCAGTGAGGATCAAAGACAATTGATTGTAATCGGTCTTAGATGTGGGTAGTAGTGTGCACAAAATTACTGTAAGAAACTGCACAAACACAAGTTCTATCCTCACTGCTGATCACCAATGTGAGAAATTGGGTCTGTAGTTGGCAGAGGTATGCACCCTGTCCAAATAGGAACCACAATCCTAATCAGGGTAAGTCCAATGCACACCCTAAATTAACCCGTGCTCACTCTCTGGTAGCTTGGCACAGAGCAGTCAGACTTAACTTAAGAGGCAATGTTTAAACCCAACACTTAGACTCCAGTTTTAAAGAAATAGAGAATATTTATCTGAGTAAACAAAACCAAAATGACAACAATCCAATAAGTACAACTCAAGATATGATTATTTAAAGAATAAACCACAGTATAGAAGTCAACAGCACTAAAAGGTTACTTAAGGTCTCGCTAGACCTAAGTAAATCCAAACTTCTGATTGACTACGATGGAGGGCAGGCGGGCTACAGACCTTCCCAGGGCCCACTGAAAAGTACCTTGGATGGAGGGCTGCGTTGACATTGAGGAGGTGATGTGTCGGTTCTGATCCACACAGTCCGGGGGATACGTTGTCATCGAGTCATGAAGTAGTTGAAGCAGTGTCTTCAAAGTGTGGTGTCAAGCTCTCGGTGTTGGAGTTGATGCGTTGTCATCGAGAAGCGAAGGTGATGAGAAGTCCTTGACCTCAGCAGCGCTGCGTCGGTGTCGATGGAAAATGCAGCAGTTCAGATTAGAGGTCAATGCGTCACTTTTTGCAGAAAAACTACTGCAGAGTCCCTTTTTAAGGCCCAGGACTAGATTGGTACCTTTTGGCAGGACATGACTCGCAGTTGGCAGAGTCCAACCACAGAAGCAGAGTTGGAGGAGGTCTTTTATGGTCCTGAGATTTCAGAACAGGAGGCAAGCCAGCAAGCCCTTGGAGCCACTTGGTTCAGAGGATGATGAGGTGCATGTCCAGTCCTTTTCACTTCCAAGATAGGAGGGCAGCAGGGCAAGCACAGCAAAGCAGGAGTCCAGCAAAGTCCAGAAGAGTGGCAGTCCTTTCAGCAGCACAGCAGTCCTTCTTCCTAGCAGAGTATCCACAGGCACAGAAGAGTACCACACACAACAGTCCTACTCCTTCTAAATCAGGAATGACACTTTATAAAGGTATTAGGTAATCCCCAATGTTATCCAATTAGAGGGGTAGGCCTCACAGTAGTTACAAATGACTTTGGGAGTTTTTCACTACCAGGACATATAAAACTAGAAAAGTATATGTCCTGCTTTTTACTTACACTGCACCCTGCCCTGCGGGCTACCTAGGACCTACCTTAGGGGTGTCTTATGTGTAATAAAAGGAAAGTTTAAGGCTTGGCAAGGTGTTTGAATGCCAATTCGACATGGCAGTGAAACTGCACTGACAGGCTCTGTAGTGGCAGTCTGAGATATGTTTAAAAAGCTACTTAAGTGGGTGGCACAATCAGTTCTGCAGGGCCACTAGTAGCATTTAATTTACAGGCCCTGGGCACATATAGTAGACTTTACTAGGGATTTACAAGTAAATGTAATATACCAAATGTGGCTAAACTAATGTTACAATGTTTTAGGGGAGTGTGCACAGGCATTTCAGCACTGGTTGCCCAGAGTCCTAAGGCCAACAAAAGCCGAGCAGCAAACATGAGGCCAGGTAGGCAAACATTTTGAGTGAACACCACCGTAGGGCTGTCGGTTCTAACACCACCCAGCATAGCCTCCCTGTTGCACGTTTTCAGGTTTGAACCAGCAAAGCTGTCAGCTCTGGGAGGGTAGTCATTTATCTTGTACTGTACAGCCAAAATGTGAAGCTTAGGGGCTCCAGTGCCTGTCTGTTGGCCATCAGTTCCAGCTCCCTCTGTTCTGCGAAGGACCAGTCATTAACTTTTTGTAGTTGGGGCGCCCAATAGGAAAACTGTAGATCTGGTAAGGCAATACCTCCATCCATCCTCCATCTCATCAACTTTCCAAGAGCTATCCGTTGTGTACTTCCATCTCAAATAACGGTTCTAACCTCTACCTCCAATGTAAGCAAAATGTAGTTGGGGCCCTCGAACGCTGAATTTTGCAACACATGAAGGAATTTAGGGTGGTAGATCCTTTTATATAGGGCCTCCGTTCCCAGTAGGGAGAGGGGGAGCCGACACCAGTGTTCCACATTACTGCGGAAGTTCTGCAGGTTCCTCCCCACATTCTTGTCATAAATCAATTTATGATCTGTGGTCACATATATATTCCCAAATAGGTAAACCCAGTGCTAGTGGGGCAGGCATCTACCCCATGGTGTCCAGTGAGACAATGAGTATGCTATGGATTTTTCCCAGTTGGTTGTTATGCCGGTGAAGAGCCTGAAGAGGATCTTCAGAGTTCTCTGCAGAGTTTGTCTGAATTCACAAGGTACAGGAGGACATCATTCACTTATTAGGAGACCATGTCCCCTTAGTCTCCATCCCAGCGGAAGCCTCGTAGCAGTGCATCCAACCGAACCCAGTTCACCAGTGGTTCCATCGCCAACACAATGAGTAGATGGGAGAGGGGACATCCCTGCTGATTACCCCTGCCCACTTTAAATTACTCAGACATTGTAAATGTAGCTATACTCTCATCAGCCAATGATAGAGAAGGCTCACCCACGCCCAGTATATGGGGATGAAGCCCTTACATGCCCTTACGGCCTAGGAGGGCCATCAGGTGGGGCCATTCCAAAGAATGAAATGCCTTCTCTGCATCCAACGCCAGGAGTAGCGGTGGTTCCTGCACATGGAGTCATCTGACCAGGCAACCAAATAACCACCATAGATTGTGTCTTGTGGACCTATATGGCATGGGCCCGGGTTGGTCCAGAGCCACTACCCCATCTATCACTAGCAATAAGTGGTTGGCCAATACTTTCGCCAGTAATTTAATTTCCAAATTCAGAAAGGATATCAGCCTACATGAGGTACACTCCTCTGGAGGCTTTCCAGGTTTGTGGATTAACATAATCATTGCTTGCCTAAGGTCCTGAGGGAGCTCACCCAGAAACCTGGGCCTTGCAATACACAGCATACAGAGGTTTGATCACCTTCCTCTTAAAACATTAAAAAAATTCAGAGAAGAAGCCATTAGGACCTGGGCCTTCCCCTTACTGAACTGGACCAGGGCTTCTGTGATTTTTCTCTCTGTGATACCGGCCTCTAGTGAATTTCTATTCTCCCTACCTAGTTGTGACACCAGGAGATTGCTCACCAAATTGTACATGTCCTCCTCCACCTGTCTGGAGAGGCGTGAGGTACTTAAGTCCTTTAATTATCTTGGAAAGGTCTGGGCTATAGCAGTAGGTGTCTCTCCCACCTCCTCTTGATGCATGCAAACTTCTGGACTCCATCGCTGACCTTGCTCCTTCCTGGCTAGCCAGGCTAGCATTTTTTCCACTTTGATCCCTGTCTCATAGAGTCTGCTCTGCCACACTCTGTAAAGTATCCTAGCCTCCTGTGGACCAAACATCTATATTCCTCCCTGAGTCTAGGTAGTCTCAGTGTCTGCTCTGTGCCTGGTGCTTCCACATACTCTCATACATATATAGGGGTTTGCCCAGTTGTAACCCCCTTGAGTCTGGGCAATATACCAAATCATAAGAAAAAATGTCTCTCGAGGGATCAATTATCTAACATCTTTTGAATCAATAATACATAAATTATTATTGTACTACTTTATTATATATATATTTTTTTTATTATTCTTCATTTTCTTATATCCAACTCTGTGGGATATCCACCAATCATCACTGTAATTCCATCTTATTTGATATATAAATTTACAACTAACCTATACATGATTCAAAACATTTATAATATTGTCTGTACATTATCTTTATGTCTCAATTTCTTGACTGCCTTTATCCACAAAGATATCACATAATCCAGGTCCATCTGAGTAAATTTAGATGTCAAATAAAATAGAATTACAGTGATGATTGGGGTATATCCCACATAGTTTGATATAAGAAATTGAATAATAATGAAACAATATATATAGAAACAATAATAATAATTTTTGTAATATTGATTCAAAAGATGTTCAATAATTGATCCCTCATGAGTAATTTTTTCTTATGATTCAGTGCTTCTACATAGCCTGCCTCCCTGTATGACAGTTTCCTTTCCATTTCCACCCCAGTATGGAGTCTGTCCGTTTTCTTCCCCTACACATGTGCTATTAGGTGGCCTTGCATTACTGTCTTATAGGCCTCTCAGAGAACTGCCCCAAGGTCACTGATCCCTCATTCTCTCTGAAGTATAAGTTAGACACCTCCAGGATATTGCCTTGGGTGACCTAGTCCATTAGCTCCAATGGATCCAGGCACAAGCCCAGGCTGGGGCGGGAACCTTTTGCCCACAGCTCTGTGATTATTATGGTCCGGTCCAATATGGCCTTTGGAAAGTAGGTTGTGTTTATTTATCTGAGTCACTGGTACTCAGGCACCAAAATGTAGTCTAGTCAGGCTGGTGAACGGTACGCGTTGGTGCATGTGAGAACTGTCTGACCTCCAGGTGTGAGGTCTGCCAGAGGTCTTCAAGCCCTATGGCCCCCAGAAAAGAACTGAGCCGTTCTCTGGGTGTCGCCCGCTGTCTTCACCATGCAGTCCACCTCCTTGTGTAGGGTCGGATTGAGGTTGCCCCTATCAGTACCCACACCTCTGAAAATTCAGCAATGCTTTTCTCCATCCTCTCCAGTCAGGATCCCTGCAGGTGGGTGAAAAGTACCAGTAGGCTACTATCAGGTATTCCCCATGCCAGTTGCTTGTCACTGACGTCCAACATCCAGGCGATCTGTTCATGTTTTTGTGACCTGAAATGGGGTGGATCTCTGAATCAGGATTCCAGCCCCTCCACCCCGAATAGAATAGCCTACATGTACCTGTGTTTTGTACTGGTCCCTCCCTAGGAAGTTGCAGTGGGAGCCCCTCAAATGCATTTCCTGCAACAGGGTCAGGTCCAGCAAATTCCATACCAAATACCTCAGCACCACTCCTCTTTTCAATTTATTCCCAAGTCCATTAACATTTCATAAGATAATCCTAAGGGAGGTGAACCTTCCTAGTGGTTGGGAACCCATCTGTACCAATATCTGTGAGTGTCCTGAGTCATTCCATCCCTTCCCTGCCAGTGCTTTACCCCCTGTCAATTGAAGAGAGCTGTCCCACCACAGCTCTCTTCAGTTGTTGTCACCACCAACCCTCCCATCTCCTTGTGCTGTGAGTATATAACAATTTGTCCGCCAATGTCCAAAGTGCCTGTAACCCCCCTCAACTTTGTGTATGTATTACCATTGTGTCCAGCATGACAAACAGGAGTCGAGCATGACCTATCCAGCTGACTCAGACACCATCTGGAGAACTGTAACACCAACCAATCTTCACCACTCGCTCCCAAGACCCACCATGAGCCCATTGAACACTTAAAGCAACCTCATCCGCCATCATTGGAGTGACCCTCAGGAGATACAAATCCTCAATGTCTTCTCTTTAGCTAGTCGAGGCTTCATCCGACTTTCCCAAATCTCTGTCCAGGATTCCCCACCAGTTCACTGAGGGCTAAAGAAGGCCTTGTAGTTCTGTGACCAGCTTGTCCTGTTCTGTCTGTGCCTCAGCCTTTGTGGGTGTCACCCTGGATCTCCGACACAGTTGTTGTTGTGACTGCTGTATCCACCATTCTGAAGAGTGCTCTCTGTCTCAATCCAGTCACACTGGGTGGCCCTGCCTCTCCAGCTATTCCTACACCTCCCTTGCCTCGGTGAAAAAAGTGAGCTTCATTGCCCACCATAACTCAGAGACTGGTCGGAAACAGCATATTTGATATTAAGGTGCCATAAGTGTTTTCTGACCACCAGGAGTGTTTCATGCTGGTGCTGCACCAATGTGGTATAGTCCAGGTAGATGCTCCCCAGTCTGCCCTCGATCTGCCAGGGCCCATGAAAATGTGCAGATTGCATTATCTTGTCCCGGTTCCTGAAGTTGAGCAATCAAGCAACTATTGCCCTAGATGGCACTCCAGGTGCTGAGGACCAACCCAGGACCCTATACGCTCTTTCCACCGAGAAGAGTGTCAACACCTTATCCCCACCATCTCAGTGGATAACCACTGCTCTACATAGAGTTCTGTTGAGCGTTCCTCTGCCCTCTACGGCCCTTCTACCAAGCGTATATTATTTCATCGAGATTGCCCCTCAGCGTCCTTCACCATGGCAAAATGCCTGATCCTTGTCCACCAAGGTTGGTCTGCGCTGAGCCATGGTCGACTCAGTGTCCATAACCCTATATGCTAGTTTGGAATAGTCCACCCTCAGGAGGCCCAAATCGACCACCACCATCCCTTCTGTCTTTTGTTCCAGTGAGCCATTGGTATCACAGATGGCAGCGAGGATCATAGCCTTGTGGGCCTCCAAGTCCAGCTCAGTCCCCATTCAGACCAGGCCCTCAGCAGCAGCATATCCCCTGGTAGGCCACGGGCCTCCCTCTTTAATGCAAACCATGTTGATGGGAAGTGAGAGGTCGCCTGTGATCTCCAGAAGGGCCTCTGTCAGACATCGCAGCACTAATGCCACCCCCAGGCGTCGCCCAGTGGGTCCTCCACCATGAGCCAGGTGGGGTAAACACTCACTAGTCTCCTCTGGTCCCCTGACCTTCTCAGCCGCAGACCGAGTGCATGGCGACATCTGTGTGGCCCAAGTGAGGGCCTCACATGGGCCTCCCTGGTTGGTGTGCCTTGCTGTAGGAATTTGGCTCTGTATATACTATCTCAAAGTAAGAGATAGTGTGCACAGAGTCCAAGGGTTCCCTTTAGGGGTAAGATAGTGGCAAAATTAGATAATTCTAATGCTCTATTTTGTGGTAGTGTGGTCGAGCAGTAGGCTTATCAGAGGGTAGTGTTAAGCATTTGTTGTACACACACAGGCAATAAATGAGGAACACACACTCAAAGACAATTCCAGGCCAATAGTTTTTATATAGAAAAATATATTTTCTTAATTTATTTTTAGAACCACAAGTTCAAGATTTGAAGTAAATACATACAATGCAAGGTACTCCACACAGGTAAGTTAGGACCTTTGAATTAGAGCAATAACATATACAGTTTTTGTTAAAATGGCAATAAGCTATTATATACTGCAGAAATCAACAGTTCCTGGGGGAGGTAAGTATTGGTTAGATTGTGAGGTAAGTAAGACACTTACAAGTCTCAGTTCCTGGGCATAGGCAGCCCACCATTGGGGGTTCAAGGCAGCCCCAAAGTTACCACAACAGCAGCTCATGGCCGGTCAGGTGCAGAGGTCAAAGAGGTGCCCAAAACACATAGGCGCTTATGGAGAACAGGGGTGCTCCGGTTCCAGTCTGCCAGCAGGTAAGTACCTGCGTCCTCGGGGGGCAGACTAGGAGGGTTTTGTAGAGCACTGGTGGGGACACAAGTAGGCACACAAAACACACCCTCAGCGGCACAGGGGTGGCCAGGTGCAGTGTGCAAAGCAGCTGTCAGGTTTTGTATTGGTTTAAATGGAGGGACCCGGGAGTCACTCTAGCATTGCAGGCAGGGCTCAGGGGGACTTCTCGGGCCAGCCACCACCTGGGCTAGGCAGAGGGTCACCTGGAGGTCACTCCTGCACTGAGGTTCGGTTCCTCCTGATCCTGGGGTCTGCGGGTGCAGTGCTTGGTCCAGGCGTCTGGTCCCTTGTTACAGGCAGTCGCGGTCAGGGGGGTCGTCTCGGGCTACTAATGGAGTCGCAGTCGCCAGGGAATCCTCCCTGTGGTGTTGGTTCTCTGGTTCTCGAGCCGGGGGCATTGGGTGCAGAGTGTGAAGTCTCACGCTTCCGGGAAGAGGTAGGTCTTTGAAGTTGTAGAAAAGTTGCAAATTTGTTGCTGGTTGTTGAGCAGAGCTGCTGCTCACGGGAGTTTCTTGGTCCTGGGATTCAGGGCAGTCCTCTGAGGCTTCAGATGTCGCTGGTCCCTGTTGAATGCATCACTGGTTGCAGGTTTTCGAGTCAGGAGACAGGCCGGTAGGGCTGGGGCCAAAGCAGTTGTCGTCTTCCGTCGTCTCTGCAGGCTTGTAGGTCAGCAGTCCTTTTTGTTTCAGGTTGCAGGAATCTGATTTCTTGGGCTCTGGAGTGCCCCTAAATACTAAATTTAGGGGTGCGTTTAGGTCTGGGAGGCCAATGTCTACTGTCCTGGAGGGTGGCTACACCCTCTTTGTGCCTCCTCCCTGAGGGGAGGGGGGCACATCCCTAATCCTATTGGGGGACTCCTCCAAAACTAAGGTGGAGGATTTCTAAAGGCAGGGGTCACCTCAGCTCAGGGCACCTGACTGGTGGCTGTCCTGACTGGTGGGTGACTCCTCCTTGTTTTCCTAATTATCTCCTTGCCACCAAAAGTGGGGGCAGTGGCTGGAGGGGCAGGCATCTCCACTAGCTGGGATGCCCTGTGGCTCTGTAACAAAGGGGGTGAGCCTTTGAGGCTCACCACCAGGTGTTACAGTTCCTGCAGGGGTGGTGTGAAGCACCTCCACCCAATACAGGCTTTGTTCCTGGCCACAGAGTGACAAAGGCACTGTCCCCATGTGGCCAGCAACTCGACTGGTTGTGGCAGGCTGGCAGAAACTGGTCAGCCCCACACTAGAAGTCGGATTGGTATTCAGGAGGCATCTCTAAGATGCCCTCTGGGTGATTGTTACAATAAATTCCACACTGGCATCAATGTGCATTTATTGTGCTGGGACGTTTGATACTAAACTTCTCAGATTTCAGTGTAGCCATTATGGAACTATGGAGTTCGTGTTTGACAAACTCCCAGACCATATACTCTTAATGCTACCCTGCACTTACAATGTCTAAGGTTTTGCTTAGACACTGTAGGGGCATAGTGCTCATGCACATATGCCCTCACCTGTGGTATAGTGCACCCTGCCTTAGGGCTGTAAGGCCGGGTAGAGGGGTGACTTACCTATGCCACAGGCAATGTGAGGTTGGCATGGCACTCTGAGTGGAGTGCCATGTCGACTTAGTCATTTTCTCCCCACCAGCACACAAAAGCTGTGAGGCAGGGTGCATGTGCTGAGTGAGGGGTCCCCAGGGTGGCATAAGACATGCTGCAGCCCCTAGAGACCTTCCCTGGCATCAGGGCCCTTGGTACCAGGGGTACCAGTTACAAGGAACTTATCTGAGTGCCAGAGCTGTGCCAATTGTGGAAGCAAAGGTACAGTTTAGGGAAAGAACACTGGTGCTGGGGGCTGGTTAGCAGGCTCCCAGCACACTTTCAATCATAACTTAGCATCAGCAAAGACAAAAAGTCAGGGGGTAACCATGCCAAGGAGGCATTTCCCTACACTTGCCCTCAGTCCTGAGCCAGAGGCCCACACGTGGATGTCTCTGCTCCATAGCACCACCCCCTTCAAACCGGGCTGTCACCTCTGGGGTTCTTCCCACAGCCACTCAGCTCCTTTCAGCATCCCAGCGGTAGATGGGGGGACTCACATCCGTCATCTACCAGCGCCCATGATGCCCAGTAGACAGTCCTGTGGCTTTGCATACCTGTTGAGCTCCAGGGGCCTTTTCCCAACACAGCTGTACCCTTCAAAATTGCTCTGATTTCTCTGCAGAGTTCAGTATCACCTGGAGGTGCGTCCTTCAGGATTTCACTGCCGCCCGGCTCAAACTGCCGTGCCATAGTGCACATCTTCGGCCCAGATCTCAGGAGACACAGTACTGGTGACCGCCTCCTTACTGCTCCAGCCTCTCCACCCCCCCCCCAACATTTTAGGACAGGCAGCAGGATACCTTCGCTTTCAGATCGGCAGTGTCAGAGCTACAGGCTATGCTTCTGACTCCATTGCCACCATCGCCATGCCTCATTTATTAGTTCTTTCATCAAAAGAGGAAACGCCTTGGATTTTACTTTAATCTAATGTTGAAGGTTAGAAAGAAGTCTTAATATGTAAGAAAATACTTCATACAATTTTTTGCATACTTCTTACTTACAAAAACTTCTTTCCATGAGTAAAAGTTCATCAATTTCATTTGGATTTATTCTAATATGAAGTTCTTTTTTGGTCTCTAACCCAAAAGGTACGACCCTTGTTTTCCATTGTTTACCATGTCCATATTAGCCCTTCCCTTGAAATATAATCTCATTCTGACTAAGTTCTTCGACTGAATTAGGCCCTTTCTGTATCAACTAGGGTTGATTTCTGTTTTAAGACATAGCCTTTACCAAATGTTTCCTTTCAAAGATGCCATCATTATGTAAGTGGACAGTATGAATCATCAAAAACTCTAACCTTATGATCATGAAGGATCATATCACAACTGTGTAACTGTAGATTAGTATTGTTACTGCTAACCTATTCAATTCACCCAGATTTGTACAGCACTGCTAATCACTTGTGAGGGCATTCAGGCTTTGTGGCTTCAATGCATGCGTGGGGTGTGGACGAGGGAGGAGGGATTGCAGGTGCCTGGAGGATCAGTGGAAGTGCAGGCAGTGGTTGATGTATACTGGTCCTTGGTCGTGGAGGACTTTGTAGGAATGTATCAGCATCTTGAAGTGGTATCTCTTCTGGACGGGAAGCCAGTGGAGCTTCTTGAGGTGAGGGTGGTGTGGGTCCATTTAAGAAGGTTGAGGATGAGTCTAATGGCAGAGTCCTGTATCACCTGGAGTTGCTTTAAGAGTTTGGTGGTGATTCCTATGTATAATGCATTGTCATAAACTGGGTCCTTTGTGACTAGGGCTTGTGTGACAGGTTTCCTGTTGTTGATGGGAGCTATCTAAAGATTTTCCGGAGCAGGCAGAGAGTGAGGAGGCAGGCGGAAGAGACTGCATTCATCTGTGTTTTCATGGTGTGTTTGCTGTCCAGGATGATGCAAAGGTTTCGGGTGTGATCAGTCGGTGTGGGTGAGGGTCCGAGTTCTGAGGGCCAACAGGAGTCACTGCAGGGGGAGGAGTTGGTTCCAAAAATCAGCACTTCTGTTTTGTCCGTGTTGACCTTTAGGCAGTTGTTCTTCATCCAGTCAGCAGCAGTCTTCATGCACTTGAAGAAGCTGGATCTAGTGGTGGAGGGACCTTCTGAAAAACTATGGCGGTCATTACAACATTGGCGGTAAAAGCCGCTCACCGCCGTGCAGAAGACCGCCAACACACCGCCGCGGCTGCGGAATTCGGCCACAGCTATTATGACCCACATCTCGGAACCCGCCAAAATTCAGACACCCACACAAGTCCGCCACACTAAAGGTTAGTGATAAACTGGCGAAAACAAAACCTCCACCATCACGCCAACAGAAATACGCCCACACTATCACGACACACGAATCCACGCGGCGGTCTTTCAACCGCGGTATTCCATTGGCGGTACACACCGCCGTGCTCAAAATACACACACTCTTACAAAACACAGCCACATTGGAAAATTCTAAATACACACTCCTGATACACATACACACACCACTCCCACACACCCAATACAATATAAAACACACACCCACATCACCCACAAACCCCTACAACAAAAATTGAGAACGAAGCACAGAGAGAGACACCACCAGCAAGTACAACAGCATCCACAGGCACATAACACCATCACCCACACAACTTCCACGCACCTCACACAACACACCACTACATATCACCACACTTATCACCACACACACCACCCCACAAATCACCTACACCACCCCATGGCACAGCAAAGACACCTCAGGTTCTTGGAGGAGGAGCTCAGGGTCATGGTGGAGGAAATCGTCCGGGTAGAGCCACAGCTATTTGGAGCACAGGTGCAGCACACCTCAATTGCAAGGAAGATGGAGCTATGGCGAAGAATAGTGGACAGGGTCAATGCAGTGGGACAACACCCAAGAAATCGGGAGGACATCAGGAAAAGGTGGAACGACCTACGGGGGAAGGTGCGTTCCGTGGTCTCAAGACACCACCTGGTGGTTCAGCGGACTGGCGGCGGACCCCCACCTCCTCACCCACAACTAACAACATGGGAGGAGCAGGTCTTGGCGATTCTGCCTCCTGAGTGCCTCGCAGGAGTAGGTGGAGGAATGGACTCTGGTAAGTCAAATCTTAACTATTACATCCCCCACCCTACCTGCATGCTATCACATACCCCCACCCTCGCCCCCACCCCTATCACTCCAACTCCTCACAAATGTACCATCAAACCACACATCCCAACACCAAGCCCTGCATGCAACAACAAAGCATGGACACCCATCACCAAAGCATGCACACTGCACATAGCCATACACCCCCCTAAACCATCATCACACAAGCTCCCACACAAGAATGCCAGCACTGGGGTACACGGTCACCCACCCATTGCACACCATGCCACACACAGATGCAATACCCATGCCTTTCCACCCCTGCAGGACCCCTACCCAACGTCACCGGACAGGAGGGTCCAGACATGTCCATTCCACCCACAGAAGAGGCCCACAGTTATGACAGCACCTCTGTCCAACTGGATCTAGATGACCAGCCCGGACCATCGGGGGCCTTGGGACAGTCGTTCCCCTCTCACAGGCACAGGCCACCACAGACCTTCCCCCCTCTGGAAACTCCAGCACAGCACCCACCCAGCGGGCCCATACCTTCGTCCCCAGGACACGTCAATCAGCTGTGTGTCCACCACTACAGGGAACCCAGGATAACCCACCACCCCAACAACAACAGGGAACTGGGGGAAGTGGCAGTGGGCACACGGTCCAGGGGACGGAGGCCCAGGAACACAGGGGAACTGGGAGGGCTGCCGTATGACAGGGGGCGGACAGGCCAAGGGAACCCACTATCCACAAGGCCCTCTCCTCCATCATGGGAGCATACCACCACTCCCAGGGGACGATGGCAACGGTACTGGCCAAGTTTCAGGAGACCCAGCGCATGCAGGAGGAACAGTATATGGGCTTCAGGGAGGAACTCAGAACAATCAGCTCCACCCTGGGCACCATCGTAGGGGTGCTGAAGGAACTACTTAACAACGGGAGGGACACTGTGGCACTCCAAGGGGCCCCTGACACTAGCATGGACGATGAACTGCCCACCACCTCCGCCGGTGCTAGTGGGCAGGACGCCCCGCCACAGGACCACCACACCAGCACCCCACCCCCTGCAGAGGGAGAACCACCCCGCAAACAGTCCCTGAGATCCAGGAACAAGACAGAGCACGATGCCAAGACCCCCGCCAAGAAATTAGACCACCCTGATTGTCATCCCACTGTCCCACTTTGTCACCCTGTCCATAATTAACCTGCCCCAGCTCCACTTCCTATGCCCATATGGGCAATGCACCTGTGAGACTAATAGACTGGATTCTGCCATGGACACTCCTCCGCCATCACCATTTAACTTCCCCCTCCAATATTTTGCATTTAAATAAACACACCTAAAGCACAAAATGATCTGGAGTCTGTCTGTGATTTCGTAATAGTGTATTTGCAATTACAGTGACCAAATGTTCTTGAAATAGTAATGTCAACATACCAATGTCACACAGCTCTAGTCCATGAGGAATCTAAGCAGATGACACATGTTGGGACCCACATCTGTGAAACCGTAAGGCAAAGTGACAACTCAGTGACCATACACTGGGTGAAAACGACAGACAGTAGAGAGGTAGTAGTGTAAAAGTACATGTAGTAGGCAGGAATGTATTCTCACCTGTGTTTCACTGGAACAATTACTGGATCACTGAGTCCCTGGTCTGCATGTCTTCTTCCTCTGCTTCATCCTCATCACTTTCCACAGGCTCCACAGCTGCCACAACACCGCCATCTGGACCATCCTCCTGCAGAAAAGGCACCTGTTGTTGCAAAGCCAAGTTGTGAAGCATACAGCAGACCACGATGATCTGGCACACCTTCTTTGGTGAGTAGAATAGGGATCCACCTGTCATGTGGAGGCACCTGAACCTGGCCTTCAGGAGGCCAAAGGAACGCTCAATCACCCTCCTAGTTCGCCCATGGGCCTCATTGTAGTATTCCTCTGCCTTGGACCTGGGATTCCTCACTGGGTTCAGTAGCCATGACAGCTTGGGGTACCCAGAGTCACCTGCAAATGGCGAGGGACAACTGTTAGACACACACTAACCTGTAGGGATAACCCCAGACAACCATTCCCAATGTCTTGTTTCCAGGGGCTCACCTAATAGCCACACACGGTGCCTCTGGAGTTGACCCATCACATAAGGGATGCTGCTATTCCGCAGGATGTAAGCGTCATGCACTGAGCCCGGGAACATGGCATTCACAAGGAAGATGTACTGGTCGGCCAAACATACCATCTGTACATTCATGGAATGATAACTCTTCTGGTTTCTGTACACCTGTTCACTCCTGTGGGGAGGGGGACCAAAGCCACATGGGTCCCATCAATGGCACCTATGATGTTGGGGATATGTCCAAGGGCATAGAAGTCACCTTTCACTGTAGGCAAATCCTCCACCTGAGGGAAAACGATGTAGCTCTGCATGTGTTTCAGCAGGGCAGACAACACTCTGGACTATACGTTGGAAAACATAGGCTGGGACATCCCTGATGCCATGGCCACAGTTGTTTGAAATGACCCACTTGCAAGGAAATGGAGCACTGATAGCACCTGCACTTGACGGGGATTCCTGTGGGATGGCGGATTGCTGACATCAGGTCTGGCTCCAACTGGGTACACAGTTCCTGGATTGTGGCACAGTCAAACCTGTAGGTGATTATCAAATGTCTTTCCTCCATTGTCGACAGGTCCACCAGCGGTCGGTATACCGGAGGATGCCGCCATCTCCTCACATGTCCCAGCGGACAGTGCCTATGAAGGACAACAGCGAGCACAGAGTCAAACAACTCAGAGGTACGTACCCACAGTTTACACAGAACACCAATCATACACAAAAGGTGGCCTGTATGTGTGTTGAGACTAGGCCTAGGTATGTGTGACACAGTTGGAAATTAGGCCATGTGGGCCCATGAAATGGCGGCTGCCTGACCTCTAAAGTGGGACAATGGGATGTGAGGTAACAGCGCTGGCGTTGTACACTGTCGCAGTAGGCGGTCGGAGACCGCGACGCAATGCTGCATTGGTTAACATTGGACCCTATGGATCCCAGGAGCCAATGACGATGTACGCCGGCGGTGATGGTACGCACCGCCGCGGACGTGACCGCCATTTTCTATCTGTTGAATCACTCGATACCTGATCTTCGACAGGCGAGGACCTACACTGCAAGTGCAGCTGTGACCTCAGTCTGGAAGAGACAATGGCTTGTGCGTCTTGGGAAAGGGCCCCTGCCTTCACATCGGAGGAGTTAGAGAAGCTCGTTGATGGGATCCTCCCCCAGTACACAATACTCTACGGTCCTCCAGACAAACAGGTAAGTACACAAGGAGCATGTTGTATGGGCTATGCCTGTGTGGAGAGGGCTGGATGTAAGAAGGAAGGGGGCAGAGTTCTGCGTGCATGAAAGACGGTGGGTGCATGTGCCACATGGCAAGGTTAGGGATGTGGGCCACTCACTTTTACGGTGCTGTTGGTAATGACTTCTCTTCTTCCCCAGTACATTTCATGTAGGTCAGCGCCCACCAGAAGAAAGATATTTGGTGTGCCATCACCAAAGATGTCCGGACCCTGGGCGTCTACCACAGACGGAGCACCCACTGCCGGAAAAGATGGGAGGACATTCGCTGGAGCAAGAAGATGGCGGAGGCTCAGCTGGGGATGGCCTCCCAACGTGGGAGGGGTGCTCGTCGAACCATGACCCCCCTGATGTTCAGGATCCTGGCGGTGGCCTACCCGGAGTTGGAAGGGCGCCTGAGGGCATCACAGCAGACACAAGGGGGTGAGTACACTCTCATTCAGCTGACTTTGCGTGCAGTGGAGTTGTCTGGGTGGGGGAGGAGGGCTGTGGGTTTCCCTAGGCCAGGGCGAGTTCTGTAGGCTAGGCCCCTCTGTAAGGCATGGCCCTGTGGCCCCCCTTCCCCACCTCTGTAGAGTGCCAAGTACAGCTATTCATGCCCCTGTGTCATTTATGTGTGCAGATGTCGTCCATAGCCTTGTAGGCCATTTCCCAGGAATTGTACTGTAGAGCCCAAGAGCGCGGCGTAGAGCAGGGGGCTTCTGTGTCTGTCTTGTCCGCCAACGGTAGCGGTAATCCATGCACTCAACATGTCTTTATTCTGTCCCCCCCCCCTTTTTTGTGATCTCCCTGTTCTTGTGTGCATTAGCATCATCAGGCGGAGGAGTAGTGGCACCGGAGCACGAGGGAGCTGCATCTCACATGGCCATGGAGGGCCACACTACGGACTCTGAATTCACCAGTGGGACTGAGGGCGAGGAGAGCTCCACGGCGGGGTCAGAAGCTGAGACCAGCGACACGGACTCGTCCTCTGATGGGAGCTCCCTTGTGGTGGCATCTGTGCCCCCTCATCTACAGGTACAACCGCCACCCCCCCTACCAGCACCGCCCTCCCCGCAGCCCTTCAGCCTTCGCCCCATGCCCGCTCACCCAGGATGGTGGGCATCACCTTCCCCCCAGGCACCTCAGGCCCTGCCCCAGTCACCCCTGCTGCCCTCAGTGAGGAGGCCATTGACCTCCTCAGGTCCCTCACTGTTGGGCAGTCTACCATTTTGAATACCATCCAGGGTGTAGAAAGGCAGTTGCAACAAACTAATGCCTTCCTGGAGTGCATTCATTCTGGTCAGGTGGCCCTTCCCCGAGCCTTTCGAACTCTGGCCTCAGCACTGATGGCAGCCATTGTCCCTGTGTCTAGCCTCCCCCCTCCAACTTCCTCCACCCAGACCCAATCCCCTGTACCTCTGCCTATCCCAAGCACACCATCAGACCAGCCTGTACACACCTCACCACACAAGGGAAGCTCAGTCAAACATAAGCACCACACATCCCACAGGCACTCACGCAAGTATCAGACACATGCAGACACACCAACATCCACTGCCTCCACTGTGTCCCCCTCGTTGTTGTCTCCCTCCTCCTTCCCAGTCTCGTCTACACACACACCTGCATGCACTACCTCTACAGCCACTACGTCCCTCACCAGCACACCCACCAGCACACCCCGCTCACGTGCGGTCACCACCCCACTACTATTCACACGTCCCCTGTGTCCTCTCCCAGTGTGTCTGTGACGCCCCCTCCTAAGATACACAAACGCAGGCACACATCCTCTCAACAGCCATCCACCTCACGACAGCCTCCAGCGCATGCACCTGCACCCAAAGTCACCAAACGAACACCTCCTACTACCACCACCTCTTCCTCCACTCCCAAACCCCCTCCAGCTACCCGTCCCAGTGTGTCCCAAAAACTTTTCCTGTCCAGCCTTGACCTTTTTCCCACACCTCTCCCACCCCGTCCGTCTCATAGGACCCGAACTAGCACCTCAGCCACAACATCTCCGGGACCAGTGGTGCCTGTAGTCACAGGTATGTGGAGTGCACCGGCCACCAGGACAGCCAGTGTGGCACGGAGCCATAGCACAGCCAGTCCCCCCCCCCGTAAAGCATCAGAAGTTTACCAGTGTCCGGCGGGAGAGGGGGAAGACTCCAGCCACCAAAGCCGCTAACAGGGGTCCCGGTGGGAGTGTCGACTCAGCTGTGACACCTCCCAAGGTGGGGAAGGGCCACAACAAACCCGGCAAGTCTGGGAAGAGCAGCACGGCGAAGAAGACAGCCATCATCCCCGCTGCCCAGGAGGGCCCCGCCAGCCCCAGCCCAGCTGCCCAGGAGGGCCCCGCCAGCCCCAGCCCAGCAGCCCAGGAGGGCCCCGCCAGCCCCAGCCCAGCTGCCCAGGAGGCCACCGCCAGCCCCAGCCCAGCTGCCCAGGAGGGCCCCGCCAGTCCCAGCCCAGCTGCCCCGGAGGCCACTGCCAGCCCCCGCCCAGCTGCCCAGGAGGGCCCTGCCAGCCCCAACCCAGCTGCCCAGGAGGCCTCCGCCAGCCCCAGCCCAGCTGCCCAGGAGTCCACCACCAGCCCATCCCAGCTGCCCGGGAGGGCCCCGCCAGCCCCAGCCCAGCTGCCCAGGAGGGCCCCGTCTGCCCCAGCCCAGCGGCCCAGGAGGGCCCCACCAGCCCCAGCCCAGCTGCCCAGGGGGGCCCCGCCAGCCCCAGCCCAGCTGCCCAGGAGGCCACCGCCAGCCCCAGCCCAGCTGCCCAGGAGGCCACCGCCAGCCCCAGCCCAGCTGCCCAGGAGACCACCGCCAGCCCCAGCCCAGCTGCCCAGGAGGCCACCGCCAGCACAAGCCCCGCTGGGCCATGAAGGACCGCCAGCACAAGCCCCGCTGGGCCATGAAGGACCGCCAGCACAAGCCCCTCTGGGCCATGAAGGACAGCCAGCACAAGCCCCGCTGGGCCATGAAGCTACTGCCAGCACAAGCCCCGCTGGGCCATGAAGGACCGCCAACTCAAGCACCGCTGAACAGGGCACCGCCAAATCAAGCACGGCTGAACAGGGCACCGCCAACTCAAGCACCGCTGAACCCAACTCAAGCACCGCTGAAAAGGGCACCGCCAACTCAAGCACCGCTGAACAGGGCACCGCCAACTCAAGCACAGCTGAACAGGGCACCGCCAACTCAAGCACCGCTGAACAGGGCACCGCCAACTCAAGCACAGCTGAACAGGGCACTGCCAAATCAAGCACCGCTGAACAGGGCACCGCCAAATCAAGCACCGCTAGCCCATGAGCAGCAGGGGCACTGACGCAACTGGGACCGTCACGGGGTGAGCGATGCACTCTGGGCACCAGTCCCCCTCCAGAAACAGTGGAGAGATCCATCCACTACCTCTGTCCTTCACAGGATGAAGCACTCTGGGCACCAGTACCCCTCCGGAACCAGTGGAGAGATCCATCCACTACCTCTGTCCTTCACAGGATGAAGCACTCTGAGCACCAGTCCCCCTCCAGAACCAGTGGAAATATCCATCCACTACCTCTGTCCTTCACAGGATGAAGCTCTCTGGGCACCAGTCCTCCTCCAGAACCAGTGGAAACATCCATCCACTACCTCTGTCCTTCACAGGATGAAGCACTCTGGGCACCAGTCCCCCTCCAGAACCAGTGGAGACATCCATCCTCTACCTCTGTCCTTCACAGGATGAAGCACTCTGGGCACCAGTCCCCCTCCAGAACCAGTGGAGACTGTTATCAACTTGAGAGACTGTGGATTTGCACTCCCCAGGATGGAACAGTGGGCAAACCACCCACTGCAGAGACTTGAGAGACTGTGGCTTTGCACTCCCCAGGATGGAACAGTGGGCAAACCACCCACTGTAGAGACTTGAGAGACTGTGGCTTTGCACTCCCCAGGATTGAACAGTGGGCAAACCACCCACTGTAGAGACTTGAGAGACTGTGGTTTTGCACTCCCCTGGATTGAGCAGTGGGCATTGAGCCCCCTCGTGGATCTGGTGTTGTGCACTCATCCGGCTGAGGTGCCCCCCTTCCCTTCCCCCTGAGGTGTCTGTTGTATTTCTATCTGATGCCCCTGCAGTGTTCTCTCTGTTTTGATCTGGTATCGAGTGTGGGCCTCGCCCATGCAATTTGGGCCTAGTGGTCCACTGACTATAAATGGTGCAATACCTGGACTTGTATTATTGGTTTATATATTTGTTTGTAGTGTATATATATTTTATAGTACTGTATTTTAATAGATTACAATGGTTACAATCATTTCCTTTGGTCTTTGCATTCTTCCGGGGGGTTTGGGGGTGTAACTATAATATATAGATATGTATTAGTGTGTGTGTTGTAGTGGGTGAGGGTGGGGGTGGGCTTGTTGCATGTGTGTGTCCCTGTATTTTCCCTCCCCCTCCCCTGTGTCGTAGGTGCAGTACTCACTGTGGTCTTCGCGCCGGCGTTCGTGCTCCTGGTACAGGAGCAGGAAGACTATTGCAGGTAGAATTTGGAGTTCCGGGTCCATGGTGTCCTCGTTCCTCGTGGAGTGTGTAGAGGTGAGCGGTTTCCCTTCGAAATTCCTGTTTCCGCCGTGTTTTTATCCGCGGTGAATCCGCCCTGGAAAAGGTGGCGGATTGGCCTGTCATAATAGTGTGGGCGGTACATTGTCTTCCGCCTGTCTGTTGGCGGTGACCGCTGCGCTGTTTGTTTGTACCCCCGTGGCGGTCGGAGTATTAAAGTGGCTGTCTTTGTTGGCGGTTTCCGCTATGGTCGTAATTGCAGATTTTTTACCGCCGGCCTGTTGGCGGTCTTACCGCCGCTTTAACACCGTCCGTCAGGGTTGTAATGAGGGCCTATGTTCTTTACCGCCTTCTCAATTGACTGTACAATATTCATACTCCTACCACCCATTTTCTTGCATGCCCTCACCAAGTATCCTCTTTTCCCACATTCCCTGCAGGAGGAATTTTTTTGGGGAAAAGCATTTGTTGTTTTTAACAATGACTCTACATTTTTGCTTCAGTAACACTTAAATGTGTCATTGTCACAGTTTTGCTTAGTTCATGATGCTCTGGTTTCTTTAATTTTAACACAATCCCATTGTTGCTTATTCAACAAATTTGCTAGCCTGGTGCCTTCATTTCTCTTACACAGTCCTATGAGTTCTGCACTTCCTTAGTAATATCAATAGCATTTTTCAGGTAATGATTGAGAGTCAAAAGGTTCTCATATATGCGAGAACTGTTGGTGAATTGTACAAACTTGTCATGGATTAAAAACTCATATTGTGCCCTAGACTACCATGAGTTACACAAACCCCTTAAAATAACAATGGTGCTTTCAACTTTTTTTTACCCTGAACTCTATTGAGAAAAGTATGTCTCCCCAAAATGGTCTTCTTGTTTTTTTGTTTTTTAATGTCACTGGAAACACATCGGGTTGTGCATTACCTACATTTCCTCTTTCTCTAACTTAGACCCGTAAACTTTGATAGATGTTCTTGCCATCTATTCTTAAATTGTGGATTAAAATGTGTTGTTTTCTTGAAGGCAAAACATCTCTCCTTCTACAGGAATAAGGTGGGATTCAAACAGTTTAACCCATTGTTTCCAGAGTACTGTGGACTCCCATCACTCATAAAGGAGTGGTCGAGGTTGCAACATGCTGGTAACTGCCATGATGACAAAGCAATGTTTGAACGGCACTAACAATTTCTGTTTAGCATAGTAAACATAACAGAATATTACGAAAACAGGAAATCAGAAGCATAGAAGAACAGTGTTAAAAGTGCAGAATATGGCATTGCTTCTACATTTATAGAGCATGGTATAGCAGTGCACTTTAATAGAATAGCAAAGTGAATAGAATAACACTGAGTTAATCAATATTGAAGCACAAGTCTTGTACAATGTATGTAGATCCTGGATGAAGAACCTTGACATTCTCCAGAATGTGAAAATGTCCTTGAATTGCAGAAGCTGGAGCTTCTTGAAGTTTGGGGATGCTGACGACACGGTGCTTGCAACCTTGTCCTGCTGTCCTGCCCTCAGTACTATGGCTGGAGCAGCTCTTTCAGCGCTGAGGAAAGTAATTGCTCTTTGTCGTCTTTGCTGAGGAAAAACATGCTGTATATAACGAGCCTATGACGAAAGGAAATTTCCTGTTGGGAGTCAGAGTCAGAAGATGTTTGCAGTGCCATTCATGACGGGGAAGGGGTCCCCTGGGGACCCCTTCCCTTTTGCGAATGGGTTTCCACCCATTTCAAAAGGGTGCAAACTGTGATTGGTTTGCTACCGCGTTCGCGGTCACAAAGCAATCCTGCATTGCACTGCGACTTGCAGTTAGGAAGGGAACACCCCTTCCTAATTGCGACTCGCAAACCCGTTTTGCGATTCGGTAACCAGGTTACTGAATCGCAAACAGGGTTTGTGAATTGCAAAGTGCTCTTTGCACGTTGGAAACAGCAAAATTTGCTGTTTGCAACGTGCAAAAAGCTTTGTACATCTGGTCCTAAGTTCGTCTCCAAGAAGCAGTATGCAGGAAGTAATCGGCTGAATGAGATGCACTTCAAATAGTGGTGAACCACAGTGTAAGGACTACCAAGATGCCAAATACCCAGATATAACTATTGCCAAGGTGATGAACCTCATAGAGAGTTTGATGAAAATGCTGAGCACTGCACAGCTTAACCTTGTTGCCAATTTTACATATGTTTCCAAATGAAGAGAAAACTCCCAAGGAATATGAATTCTGTTCAGGTTTACTTTTCTAAGGCTTTCTCTTATTCACCTTGTTAGCTACCTGTTTGGAACCAGTAACTAATGATATTGGAAGGCTCTGGTAAAATCAAACAGAATAGCCTATTCTGTAAGAAGCCTGGGTAGTGAAGGAAAGGGGGAAGATACCAAGGTTGGAAGAAAAAAAGGTTAGGGGTGGAAGAGAAAAATATCAAAGGTAGAAAACTTACAAATTCCATAGATACAATGTAGTTAATGTAACAGTAGATCATTGCAAAATTGCCTACCAAGAGTACAAAATTACCCAGCGCGAAATGTACGTGATCTGGAATTAAATCTCTCTATGATCAATATTAACTGGGATATTTATTTTCTTCCCCTGCTGAGCTTGATATTTTTTCCCCTCCCCATTGCCCTAATTTCTGAGTAGTCTTCAGCACTGCTCAACTTTGCAAACACATAAACTTTTTTTTCAATATATATAGGCCCTTCAGTAAAACGACTCTGAAGTCGCCAACAAGCTAGTGAAGTTAAATCAAACTTGTTTCTTGTGAAGGAAAATTCCTAGAAGGCTGATAATACAATTTAACATATTCTTCCTTAGCTGGCTGGAGAAGTACAACTAAAGGAAGCAGAGGAAGAAAAAGAGCGCCAACAGATGGAAATTAAAGAAAAAGAGCGTGTAAAAGTTTCCAAGACAGCTTCTCGAATGAGTGTTAAAGATGCTAAGAAAAAATCAAAATCCCCTAACAAAAAGAAAGGTAAATATGATTTTACCAGGCGTATTGTAATGCACCTAGAAAATAAAGCAATTTGTCTGGCTCATGACCAGTATTTGAAACACAGTGCTATAGTAACAAAGTGTTAATAGTAAGAGGTTTCGTTTGCTTCCGATTGTTCGATTTGTACAATGCCATAGCGTAGCCTCAAAGATCCTCTTCTGCAAAGTAATAGAAATTTAGAAGTAAATCGCTGCATCTTTCGTAATCTTCCTCCATTTAGATTAAATGTCACTGCTGGTTTCACTAGATCAATAAACATTGCCCTGACTGTATTTTATGGTATTGAATCACCTGTCGAATCTGTATTTCTCCTGATCCTCCTCCATATTCATTGGTGAGAAAATATGAGAACATAGCTGGTGGAATCCTTCAGCAAGTCACAGACTGCTGCATTATTCCCTTTTCCAGCTACCAAGGTCCCAACTGAATCCATTTTACTCAAACTAATTAACCTTTGTTTCTCAGGTGTCCCTTTTGAGTTCCCCATTACTCTTTCTCCCAGCAACCTGCCGGGCCATTGGTTCCTTGGCATCCAGCGTCTGTCTTCCCCCTGTGTCCTTCCAGGTAACGGGCTCCTTGGAGTCCAGCATCTGGTGCAGCTCATTTCGGTAATTGTCTCGCTGCATGCAATTGTAATTGTTTTGTTTACTTCCTCAGTGTAACACGGATGATCGGTGACCAAAATGAATCTGAAGGTGAGAAGATTTCACAGCTGAAATCTGATTCTGATCAGTATCTTTCCATGAGTTAACAGTGACCAGAAGGTAACCACTCTGGAATGGGGTATTAACTGCCAGACCCAGAATTACAGGTCTTTTAACTCAGATTTTCCCCGATTCCAGGTAGTGTAACACTCCTACTTATCACTTACTCTGAACAGAAAGTAAATATCTGCAGGAGCTGGTGTAGGTCACTGGGGTGTTGATAGAGGCAGGGGCGGGGACGTGGCCGCTCTAGGGAAGCATTGTCTGCTTTCCCTTGCTCCTCTCATGGTGCTAGAGGGCAAGGGCAGGGCTATCCCTCTTCTTGCAGCCCTTGCCCTGCTCTAACTGCACTTTTACAAAGTGTGGGTTTGTACCTGAATTATTCGTGTCTTGTGTTTCCAGGTCCAGAGAATCTTTTGGGCTGCAGCATTTCTTTTTCCACCCATACGAAGCCAATGCAAAGGCTTCTACAGGACTGCCATTGCAGCCTGTGTGAAATGGTGCATGTACCCTTTCACAGCCATTTACACTGCACCAGGTCACATATAAGTCACCCATATACCAGGCCTTCCTACCCTGAAGGCTGGGTGCAGAGTACCTGTGTCTGAGGGCACCTCTGCATTAGCAGAGGTTCCCCCACATCATCCATGACCATTTTCCCAGACTTTGTGAGTGCGGGGACATCATTTTATGCGTCCACTATACATAGGTCACTACCTATGTACAGCTTCACAATGGTAACTCCAAATATGGCCATGCTTGATATCAAACATGTTTGAATAAAACCTCAAGGCTTTTGCAAGCAGTGGTTGTATGATTCCATGCACTCTGGGGGCTCCTAGTACTGCCACTACAGCCTTCTGAGGTTTTGCAGACTGCCCCCGCTGCTGCCACCTCACAGACAGATTTCTGCCATCCTGTTGCTTGAACAGCTCAAGCCCAGGAAGTCTGAACAAAGGATTTCCTTTAGGAGAGCGATGTTAAACCTCCCCTTGGAAATAGGTGTTACAGGCATTGGAGGGGTAACCTCCCAGAGTCTCTGGTAATGCTTTGAAGGGCACAGATGGTGCTGCCCTTGCATAATTCCATCTACACTGGTTCAGGGATTCCCAGTCCCTACTCTGGCGTGAAAGTGGACAAAGGAAAGGGGAGTGACCACTCCCCTCTCCATCCCCACCCCAGGGGTGGTGCTCAGAGCTCCTCTAGAGTGTCCCTGGGTTTTGCCATCTTGGATTCCAAGTTGTCAGGGTACTCTGGGAGCATCTGAGTGGCCAGTGCCAGCAGGCGACATCAGAGTCCTCCCCTGATAGGTGCTTACCTGTTAGCTGACCAATCCCCCTTTCAGGGCTATTTAGGGTCTCTCTCTTGGGTGTTTCTTCAGGTTCAGGTTGCAAGACTCCAGCAGGAATCCTCTGCATCCTTTACTTCACCTTCCTACCGAAGAAACTGCATCTGGAGCGTCCAGGAGCTCCACAACTGCAACAAAGAAGCAAAAACGACTTCTGCAAGATAGTACCTTCTGCTCCTGCCAGCAACTGCAACTGTTTCCTGGTCGTGTATCCTCAGAGGACAGCCAGTCTTTAGCCTGTACCAGAAGAACAAAGGAAGCTCCCTTAAAGTGAAGGAGACACTTCCCTGCTTCAGCAGGCACCCCTCCACCACAGGACGTCTTGTGGCTTGGGTACCCTCTCCTGAAGACGTGTGTGGATCCAGCAACACAGGTGGGGGACTGAAGTGGTTCCGATGGTCCTGAAGTGCAGCTGTCCAACTTTGTTGAAGGTAAGAGCTTGCCTCACCACACAAGACAGTTCCCCCTGTGCACCATGTATTTTGCAGTTGCCAAGGCTTGTTGGCATCCTTCCACAAAGTTCTTCATGCACCGTGCAGCTCCGGCCCCCAGCACTACTTCTTGCGACGCATAGCCTCCTGCGTGGTTCTCCAGCGGTGTGGGATCCCTTTGTGTAGTGCTGCATGGGCCTCCTTTTGCACCTTCTTTGTCCCCGTGCTGTGGGACTCCTGTGTGCGGTGCCTCGTCTTCCGAGGGCTCTCTGAGTTGCTGAGAACCCCCTCAGTCTTCCCCTCCTGGGTAGAGGCCACCAAGTCCCTCCTGGTCCTGGGCAGTGTCATTTTCCACTAACCGTGAGCTTTGTGCGTATCGAGGCTTGTTGGCGGAATCCAGCGACGCAAACCAGACTGCAATCATCCACCCGGCAAGGAACAGCATCTGCACCAACCAAGAACCCACAGCCGTCTTCTTGGGTCCAGTACTGACTGTTCTTCTTCACCTGTGGTTTCTTCTTTTGCAACTTCATCCAGGTTAGCAGGGGCTCCTGTTCTCCCTGGAGTCTTCAGTGCTTCTTGGACTTGGTCCCATTCTTCCACAGGTCTTCAGGTCCAGGAATCCATTGTTGGTGTCTTGCAGTCTCTTCTGGTTCTTGCAAAATCTTCTATCATGTGCTCTTGTGTGTTCTAGGAAAGTTACTGTGATTTACTCCTGCTTACATGTGCTCTGGGGTGGTGTCTATTACTTGCCTTTGGTATTTTCTAATACTCTGGGCGCCCCTCTACACATTACACTTGCCTAGGTGGGAAACAGACTTTCGCATTCCATTATTTTGGTATATGGTTTGTGTTCCCACTAGGCCCATTTCTACCTATTGTGATTTTCACTAGTTACACTCTTTTCCAACTGTTTTTACAGCTATTTCTGCATTCTAATGTATATACTGTGTATATTACTTACCTCCTAAGGGAATATAGTCTCTAAGGTATTTTTGGCATTTGTGTCCCCAAAATAAAGTACATTTATTTTTGTAACACTGAGTATTTTCTTTCATGTGTGTGAGTACTGTGTGACTACAGTGGTATTGCATTAGCTTTGCATGTCTCCTAGTTAGTCCTTGGCTGCTCAACCACAATACCCCTAGCGAGCCTGGCTTTTAGACACTGACTAAATTTCACTAATAAGGGATAACTGGACCTGGTATAAGGTGTAAGTACCTTAGGTACTCACTACAACCCAGGCCAGCCTCCTTTACACAACAATAGTCCTTCCCCACTCTGTCTCCATCATATAAAAATCAAGATTGTTTATTATTATTTTGTAGAAATACCTTCCGACAGTCTATTACTCATATAACAAGTCATATACATACGGTAAAAACAAAGATTAAAACATACCTTCTTCACAGTTCATCATACCCTATTACATTTACAATTGACAAGCAATATTACCCCTGTATCATTGTTCATATAACCATATTTCAAACATTCAGGGATGTAGAATTCCTATCACCTGGAACATATTGTTTGGGGTCAAGGGCAACAAGTTTTCATGTTTATTTTGTCCTTGGGACAAGTAGGCCCAACCCCCTGCAGAACAAACCCTTAGGCTGCCAGTTTACAGAGAAGTGAATTGTCTGCAGTTGAGGTAGTATGTGTGTCCATAGGTGTTAGAAATGGGATCTTTGGTTGGCAGTCAGGTTACCCTCTGTCCAAGCAAGGACCCTCTCTCTAGTCAGAGTAAGTCACACACAATCCAAATTATCCTGGGCCCTCCCTCTGGTAGCTCGGCACTGAGCAGTCAGGCTTAACTTAGAAGGCAATATGTAAAGTACTTGTGCAATAAATCATGCAATAACACAGTATAACACCACAAAAAATACACCACACAGTGTTTAGAAAAACATATATTTATCTGATAAGATGCACGTCAAAACAATTAGATTGTAAAAGTGATATAAAGTTTCTTTAGTCTTTGAAAACCAATAAATGTTTCTTTCAAGCACAAAGTACCTGGTTCGCATTCAAAATCTCCGCAAAGAACCGCAGAGGAGGAGATGCGTGGAAAACAAGGGGGTGTGCGTCGATTTCTCAGGCCGCACACGGCAATGCGTCATTTAGCTTTCATGCAGGGACGGCTGTGCTTCGATTTCTGGTGCTCGGTCTTGGATCCTCTTCGGGTTGCAAGGTTTTGGGACGCACCGGGGATAATGCGTGGATTTCCGGCGCTGACAGGATGAAGTCACACAGGCTGCGTCGATCCAGTGGGCGTTGCGTGGAAATTTCTACTGCACGGCAGGCGCTGTGTCGATTCCTCCCTGGAAGTTGGGCTGCGTCGGTCCGGCTCAGCTGTGCGTCGATCCAATGGGCTGTGCGTCATATTTCCGGTCGCTACACTGACGCTGCGTCGATCTTCTCGTTGCAAAGTCGGGCTGCATCATTCCGGTTCGGCGTGCAGTGAATCTTTTACTGCGGTGCAGGTTGTGCATCAATTTTCACCAGACAAGAAGTCCTTCTTGTAGAGATGAAGTCTTTTTGGTCCTGAGACTTCAGCGAACAGGAAACAAGCTCTATCCAAGCACTTGGAGAGCACTTCTCACCACAGCCAGAGAGTAGCAAGGCAGCAGGGCAACAGCAAAGCAGCAGCCCTTCACAGAAAGCAGTCAGGTGAGTAGTTTGGGCAGCCAGACAGGCCTTCTTGGCAGGATGCAGGTTCTGGTTCAGGCTCTCTTCTCCAGGAAGTGTCTGAGTTGGTAGGGGCAGTGTAGGAGGCTGGCCTGGCTTGTAGTGGGTACCAATGGTACTTACACCTTATGCCAGGTTCAGTTATCCCTTATTAGTAGAGTGTAGTAGTGTTCTAGCAGCTTAGGCTGATAAAGGTAGTTATAGCAGAGCAGCCAAGGCTGAACTAGGAGACATGGAAAGCTCATGCAATACCACTTATATCATATAGGTACTATATCATAAGAAAGACAATACTCATAGTTAGTCAAAATAAAGGTACTTTATTTTAGTGACAATGTGCCAAAAATATCTGAGGATATACTCCCTTAGGAGGTATTAACATACACAAAATATACACAACTAACCAAGTCAGGTAAGGAAAACAGTCAGAAAGTAGTGCAAACACTGTAAAACACAATAGGATGCAATAGGCCTACGGGCAACTCAAACCATACACTAATTAAATTCATAGGGATTTCCCCCTCCCCTCATTAACCATTCAAACAATGCAGTTTTTGAGAGACGGTGAAGTAGGGAAGTTGTTTATCTCACTTGACTGTGAGATGTTTAATTCTCTCGTGGTGTTGTCAGAGGAATCCATGAATGGCTCAAGCACACGCTAGAATTATAAACTGGACTGTGCCACGGCATCGATTTTAGTTTTACATAGGAGCAGCTGTGTCACCAAGAAATAGTTCAGACCATGACAGTCTGGTTTAGCGCTGTCCTAAAAAACAGAAAGAGACCCTGGCTTTTTGTCGATATCTCCACTGAATCCAGCTTGAGGTTTTCTGTCTTACGTTTGAATGACTTACAAGCCTGCAAAAGCCTAAAACATTTAGGAGGCAGAATGGACAGAAATTTCTTACGGAATCCCCGGATTCGAAGATAGACGACATTTCGAAAGTCCTTTCTTACCCCCACCACCTTCAGAAACACACTGAAATACTTCATTTCTTCCTTACCCTTAAAGTCAGTACCAGCCCCGTGAGTAACCTGACTCCAGCTACACAGCAAACACCAGCTGATGACCAGCAGACTTTCTGTGGTTTGAAATTTTTATGATGACTGGGAAATATCATAATCCATCTGTACCTTGTGTACACGAGGTCTGTATTTACGAAGTGAGAGACACGTTCCATCACTGGTATACGTGGCCAGAGAAAGTTAATTAAATTCAACACATTCTATTAGAAGTCAATAAAGGCACTTAAGTGGAAGGCCAATCCACAATTAATTTCCATTGTCCAAACAGGCGCTATTTAAAGATGGTAGCAGTGGTTATCTGTTTCCAGATTTAATGTGGGGACATGACATTCATGTGAATAATCTTTGGATAAAAACAAGAATATGCTTCTGCATTGACCCTAAGAATCAATGAAATACACTGAACAAATATAGATCGGGAATATTTCGCAATCTCTTCCCACATACATGAGTACGTTGATTGTTTTTCAATTTGTGACAGTTACTGCTGAGGTACCCTGTCTGCACTGAAGATATGACCTCTGAATCCCTTTGTAAATTACAGAGGATACTCGTATCATCACTGTACACATAAACGCAGAAGTCTCTGATTTGGATGAGGGTAGCAAATGGCTTGAATTATAAGCTGAAAAGGCTTGGAGGACGAGAAGATCACTGCTTCTCTTTTATCATTCAAAATTGTGTTCATCATCTCATAGTTGACACCGTTTTACAAACTGGACCCGTCTGATTTGCCTTTCTGATCTCTGACATTTTCCTGTGACTTCTTTATTGGTTAACTGGTTCTTCTGCTCTCCACTACTCAACTCCTGCAATTGCTCTCTGTTGAGCTCCCGTCCCTCCTGCAATTTAAACCTGTTCTTCTCCAGATGCGTAGCTTGGTCACTAAGGTTGGGGGGGTAGGTGAGCTTCAGATGTTCCAACAATCGCAGTGTCATATCATGATAATATACATTGTCCGAGAAACAGGGCATGGAGGGCTAAAGGGGCAGTGGAAAGGGAGAGCAGTGCGGATTGTTAGTGTGGTACGTAAAACTAAATATTTTGTAAAATAATCAACGTTTTTAAGAACCTCAAAACAGAGAGAAGGGAGCAAAAGAGTTTCTGTGTTTCAGTTCGTGTTCATGAAAAAATCCCAGGTGAACTCCGACATACACTTCATCATACCCAACTGAAAGCACATGTACCCAACTACTTACTAGGTAATACCATTACTAGCGGGGTGTAACACCCCAAACACCGCACACCCCCATGGAGCTACGCCCTTGGTCTTCTCCCCTTATGATCTCGTGTAACCAGCTCTCTTTCCTTTTCATGTTTGCTTAAAAACTTTAATTACGTACTGCCTTATTTGATTCATGTTGGTCCTTGGTATTAAATATTGTTTGCCTCTCCCTTTCTCTCTTGTAAAGCAGTCCTCTTTCATTGGCTGACATTGCTCTTACAACAATGGTTTGCTTATTGCTTGCAAGTTTACAATAATATGTATTTGTTTCTGCTATTTGTTCTTCAAGCGTCTTTTCACTTGAATATTCTGTGTGTAGTATTGTCACTTGTTGCTTTTTCTGTGCATTTGAAAGTTTGATATTGAATATGCAGTGCTCTTATGTGCATTCATTTTGCCTTTTCGCACATAAATAGGCAATACATGCATGCTGGTTCTTTCACTATGAAATGGTGCTATTCTCAATGAAATGTTGGCTATAATGTGATATTTAATGCTAGTATTAATCTTACTAACAGTACTACACCTAGAGCTGTAAGTGCTACAACAAGCAGTGACTATAGAAAACACATATTTCATTAACTCACCTAGTTAAATGTGTATGTTTCTTTCAACTGTGAAGCTCTTGACAGTCATAAAATGTGTGAACAGGAGGGGCAATGCCAGTTATTACAATCTCTTTTGTGACATTAACATTTGTAAAGCAAGCCTTCAACCTGGTACGCTTAATGGGATAATGAAGCACTAGAGTGTTTGTGGTGCATTTATGACGTGGTCCCTCTTTGTCAAGTGGCCTTCTCTAACATTTAATAGTGACTATTTGAAAACTCACCTTTGTCTATCTACACGTCCGAATAACAAACATTGTGGCGGGCCGGATATGGGGCCAGATGTAGCAAAAAAACAATTTGCAAGTCACAACTTGCTATGCAGTACGGTGTCTCAGACACCGACTGCAACTCGCAATGGGATCGCAATGACCCACCTCATGAATATTCATGAGGTGGGTCGCAAATTGCGGCCCCATTGCGAGTATAGGCACTCGCTAACATGGAGGCCTGCTGACGTCAGCAGACCTCCATGTTAGCGACCTGCTTTTAAATAAAGCAGTTTTTTTTTTTTGACGTGTAGCCCGTTTTCCTTAAGGGAAAACGAGCTGCACTTCAAAAAAAAACCGAAACCTTTAGTTTCGGTTTTTTTTCAGGGCAGGGAGTGGTCCCTTGGACCACTCCCTGCCCTGAAAAAATATTTTGGGGTCCAGTCACAAACTGGGGACCCCTTCCAATTTGCGATTGGGTTACCATCCACTTGAAGTGGATGGTAACTGCGATGCCATTTGCGACCGCATATGCGGTCGCAAATGGTATTGCATCCCAATGCGACTCGCAAATAGGAAGGGAACACCCCTTCCTATTTGCGAGTCGGAAATGCATATTGCGAGTCGGTAACGACTCGCAATATGCATTTCTGAATTGCAAACCCACGTTTGCGAGTCGCAAACGGCGATTTTCGCCGTTTGCGAGTCGCAAACGGGTTGCTACATCTGGCCCATGGCTGCTTAATACAGATGGACATCTCCATCACATGATTGTCTGTAAAGACTCGTTTGATGTAATTACATTGCTACTAGCTTTTGGCGCCTATGCAAGTAGTGTTACCATTTGTCTTGTGCAGACGACCTGGTAACCTTTCATGGTTTTTCATTATATTATCTACCACAATTCAGTAATGCGGAAGTACTACATTACATAACAAGTCTAGTGTTCTTATTATTACGAATGTTTTTTTTTTCAATTTTCCTCACACATTTGCACCAATTACCATTTTTTATTTATGATTCTTTTTAAGATTGTTCTTTGCTTTTTCAGCAGTAAGATAATTATTGCCGTGCCCTGGTAAAAATGCATGTAAAAAATCATTCTTGCCAGAAAATGCCCGTCATTTTCACATTTTTAAATATTTACATTTCATGTATGTTTTTGTCACAAGATCGAACACCAGAACCGTCTGCTCCTGTAGCTAACCCAGAAGAAAGTGCTGCAAATCAAAAGAAACAAGAATTACATAACAGGATCCAACAGGAATACATCGCTGCACTAGAGTTTGAAGGTTAGTTACAGTTTTTAAAGGCATTAGCAACAGAGCAAAATATGCATAATGTTTGCAAATGTTCTGGTTTATGCATTTTTACCAGCTATTCAGAGAACTATCTTAATTAAGAATTGTTATGGTTAATTGGTTTTGTATAACCCACAACGTATTCATGAAATGCCGTGCTGCTCAGTGTTTAAGTGTTATTTAATAAAGGATCACATCTGTATCTTTGTCTGATTTGGTGGCAAACAGAGTTTGTGTGACCGGTTGTCTTTCCGATATATTGCAAGTCTGAGCTTGCATGTGCGATTGCCTACGTCAAATTTAATCTGAGCATGTGTATGTGGCTGGTACAGTGCATAGTTGTATTGTGGTTTAAGTTATGTGGTCTCCTTATTAAATTGTGGCCAAGCAACAATCGGCATGCTTTGTTGCCTTGTCTGATTTGGTGCAAGATGAAGTTGTCTTCTTGTATCCATCCCCAGACCAGGTGAAATGGACTGAACGAGTGTGCAACATCATGGTTAAAGCATATTGCATAACCATATACAATGTAGTGTGTCTGTCCATGGTCGACACACTTCACTCTGCATCCAGTAAAACTTTAGAGTCTGCCACAGTGTGAAATAAAGAATACATCAGACTTGAAGGGGATAATTTAGGTTAGTAAATTTTTCCGCAGTCCAAGAACCTTTGTTAGCTTCCTCATTAACATCAGTCAAAAGTGTAGTGTTCTGAATGGAAAAAATGCCACCACTCTTATGGCGTTTCTTGGTGCTAGGGATTAGAAGTGATCAAGCCATATTAGATGTGTGGGTGCTTTTTGATAAGTGCATAAGTTTTGTTGGAAGAAAAAGACATATACACTGTTGATTGCCTGTTGCAAAATACAGTCCTTGTAGAACTGATGAGATGAGGTTCCAAGGTAGGAGGTGGAGAAATAACCTGTCCACGTGTAGGATCTGCTAGAGCTGATAAGGAAGATAGGCAGGAGATGCCAAGTAGATGCTGTTGGCATAGTCTTGCAGGAAGAGGATGATTGTCTCGACCCACTGAGGAAACTTCAGGAAGGGAGAAAAGTGTTAGCATCCAGAGTGACCTGATGGCTTGTTGGCTTGAGGGGGAAAGTTAAGCTTCGCACCCATGTTACCACCAGTGTCCCTAATCTTGCTGGCTAGAATTGATGGATTATCAGTTTTTTTGGTCACTGGGTAAAAATGTGGATGGTTGGCCAGTCCTCTCAAGTGAGGATTTCTGTTTTTGCTTAAGTTTAGTGTGGTTGCCATTCATCCATTTTGAGACTGTTAGCCGTCATGGGGAGAGGGCACAGTGAGCGTATTTCTTCGAATTAACAATGATTTGTGTGAATTGATGATTTCTTGGCGTGGTCTGACATAAGTAGTATGAGTTAAATGTTGAATACCAGGTGCTCCATTTTGCCGTTTAAACATGATGATTTGTGGGGAGTGGGTTAATGATTTGATGCTTTCTTGCAAGGATTGATTAGATCCGGTATAAAACAATCAATTCTCAGCCTCCAAAATGCATGTGGTACTGTGAGGTTGTGGACTGTATTACATGTATCTGAGAGATCTAGATTTAGGAGAGATAGAACTGTTGAGTTGAAATGGCAGTTAATATGGTCTCAGTGTGTGTCCACAAACAAAACCAGAAACAATAACAAAGTCCACAAGGTATTGCTAAAATAATAAAATGTATTTCAGTCAACAATGACACTCTTTTAAATATCAACCTGAGCTCAATGTAAAAAAAACTAACGTGGAAACTACAAATATAGAAATTATGTTCTATGAAATTAGAATATATATATATTACTTTATATGTATAATTAATTAAAACATGCATGTTAAACTCAGTAAAACAAAACCACAGAAAAATTACATAATTACAGACATTCATCAGTCTTTAAAAATAGTCACATCTCTCATAATACCTCACTATACAATAATGATCCACTTTCCGTGTTAAATTGTTCAATGCTGTTAGATTGTGAAATCTAGATCATCCATGTAGCTCAGTGGGATGATCTTATACTATGGACCTTCTTCGGGACATTTAATTATTTTGATATTCTGTTGGTCATATTAACACGTAGTATACAGAAACAATCTAAAATAATATAAACAACACTTAGACGAATACCAATGCATACAACAGATATTTCCCCAATTAAACAACAAATGGTATTACTTTTGTTTACTCTCAATGGTATAACAAGAACAAAAAAGTGTTGTTTTCCGAGAACAAAGATATTTCACAAAATCCCTAAAGGTGGATTTTCTTGCTTAGTGAAAAAATGAGTTACACTTTCTTACTATTCTGTATAAGTTGCCTTATTGCATATTCACAGGTCACTAAAGGGAAGCATCCTTTAACGTATACATAAGTCCTTATCGACTAAAGTCGCATGCTTCATCACTGGGCTGCGCTCCTCGCCGTGTACTACAGTGCACAGTGGGCCACGATGGTCTCAATCTCAGTCGAGAGGAAGGTACCAGGATCGGTCGTGGAGTCTGAGATCTTTGTCGCACTCAAAGTTTTTGGGCCACTCAGGTAAGTCCTACAGCAAGAAAGAGTATCCCATATATTGAAGTTATCCACTGAGATGCGACAGTGTGGTCATTCGAGGCCTGGCTCTGCAGTTGAGCCATCACCTGGGTTCGTGCTTTCCCACGTTTCCAGGAGCTGGAGTGACCCCTGCCCAACTCTGTGAGTTTTATGAGGCCCTGCCACTCATATTCGGGTGGCCGTATCTTCCAGCGTGCCTTTGGGCCCTGCAGATTCAGGATGTGCCCCTAGTGAATCTCCGACCAATAGGTCTGCCGCTAATGGGGACCCTTGAATCCACTGATGAATCCAGACCGGCGCCAGTCATACCAGCCAATACCTTCCCTGGTGTCAGTCCTGATGGTGCTGCTCCTGGTGCCGCCAGCGCTCCCTGCTGGCACCATCCTTATTCTCATCCCCAACTCCAACATAGAGCTGGAAGGGCATCACCTGATGCCAGCTCTGCCGCGACTGGGGCCATGCCTCCCAGGCAGCATCCCGAGCCCTGTTCTTGGACTCCAAGAGGAGTGGGAGGGGTTGCTGGACCCTAAAGAATATCAGCCCCCAATTTCCATCTTGGACTGTTGTGAGGATCTGTTTGACGGCAGTGGACTGGATACTTCTCCAGATACTGGAATATTCTCTCCTTCTACTTTGGCTACAGAGGAGGGAGCCTCATTTACAATGGTGGTGAAAAGGAAAGTTGAGGTCCTTGACCTTCGGTTGCCTTCAGTCACAGTCAAGACTAATGTCTTGACCGAGGTGCTGCAGCCAGGAATGACTCCCTCAGAACTGTTTTTCCAATTTAACAAAGCCCTCGCGGACGTTCCACTAGAGTCTTGGTCCAAACACTGCACAGGAGCTTCTGTGAACAGGATGATTGTCCGTTGCCCCAGTTTCCTCACTCAATATCCTACTCCGGAGAGCTTGGAGTTCCAAGCCTCAACCTCCTGTGTAAATCCTGGTGCATTCCACACATTCCCACTGTACAGGGAATCCAAGAGGCTGAACACCTTGGGAAAGAAAATGTTTTCTTCCACCAGCCTGGCACTGCATTGTGTGAACACTGCACGCCTTTTGGGGTATTACTACCACTCACTGTGGGATACGGTTGTGCAGGTACTGCCAATGGTTCCAGAGGAGGCCTGGGCAGTATTCTCCCAAGCTGTTGCTGACAAGAAAGATGCAGCCAAGTTCACAATCTGATGTGGACTGGACACCACTTAATCTCTGGCCAAATCGGTTTCATCATTGATGGTGTTATGACACCACGCCTGGCTGAGGATGACTGGCTTTTCAGGGGATGTCCAAGCATTGCTTATGCACATGCCCTTTGATGACACCCGTCTCTTCGGAGACAAGGTAGGCTCAGCTCTGGAGTGCCGCAATTATAGTAGGGCTGTGGCCAGATCCTTGGGCCTATCCATGGCCGCTTGCCAAACCCAGTCCACCTTGCTCCTTTTGTGACCTTCGAAGGGACTTCCAGCCAAGTCTTTACCCACCATGTCACTACAGTGCACACGCTTCCCAACCTCTGTGTGGCTGAGGACACAGTACCCACAGAACTCGTTTGTCAGGCAGCCAGATGTTGGGCCAGTTCACCACTCACTCAGCAACAGCAGCCTTTAAACCCCTTTAGTTTGCCCTTAATTTATGATGGGCACCCAGTGGGAGGCAGGATACACCATCACCTGCCCCACTGTTGGTCTATAATGTCAGATTCTTCAAATTGTCTTAAAGGGCCCCTTCCTCCACTTCATGACCTCTCCTCTACCCATGCCACCCACTTCCGAAAGACTGACGGAGGACCACCTCTTCTTTCTCTGCCAGAAAGTGACAGCTCTCTTGGCCAAAGGAGCCATAGAGAAGGTGGGACCACCAGAAATAGGTTGTAGTTGCTATTCCCACTACATTGTGGTGCCCAAAAAGGACAGAGACCTTCATCCTGTCTTATGCCTGCACCCTCTCAACTTTTTCTCCAAGAAGGAGAAATTCTAAATGCTCACCCTCGCTCAAGTCCTACCTGCCCTGGACTCGGGAGATTGGATGATAGCGTTGGACTTGCATGATGCTTATTTTTGCATTCCTGCCCTGCCTGCCCACATGCATTACCTGCTGTTCATGGTAGGCCATTAACACTTTCAGTTCACCATACTTCCCTTTGGCCTTACCAGCCAAGGAGATGGCTGAGTTTGTAGCTAATCTGCAGAAATCAGGGGTCTAGTCTTCTATCTTGATGACTGGCTGTTAAAGGCAGGCTCGCCTCAGGCCATTGCCTTTCAGCACCAGACACTGCACTCGCTGGGCTTCACTATAAATGCACTGAAGTCAAAGCTGTCTCCCTCTCAGTTGCTCTCTTTCATCGAAGCTGTCCTGAACACCGAGGGGTTTTGGGCATGTCATCCCGAACTGTAAGTTCAGGATATTCAGGCATTGATACCAATGTTTCTGCCTCCATCCTGGGTTTAGGTTGGACTGACTGAGGCTGTTGGGCCTCACAGCCTTCTGCATACTGCTTATGTCACATGCCTACTAGCATATGTGGGTTAAGCAGTGGGACCCTAGGTTCCAGTGGGAGCAGCATCAGGGGAATCTCTCCAACATGGTCCAGATCTTGGAGGGAACTACAAAGAATCTGCAGTGGTGGCTAACGAACCGCGATTGGGTCAGTGGCAGACCCTTCTTTCTTCCTCAACCATGTATAGAATTGTCACTGCTGGGATGGGACGGACATCTGGGAGAGGTAGAGATCAGAGGGCTCTTTGCCTGTTCGGTCTTGCAAGACCTTTGGTATAATCTATCTGGCCGACCCACCTCCATGGATTTATTGCTTGGGTATCTATTCAAAGGTAAGGAAGCTGCAGCTAGAAGTCTGTATCAGATGAACAAGTTAATTTCCTTCAGTAACGCCTTATGTGGTAGAATCTCTGTCTAGCTACAGATTCCTTACCGACCCACCCATCCTCCCCACTCTGTGAGCAGATTATTGGGTCAGGGCGGTTCCCCTTTCAGAGCCCTTGTGTTCTACACCAGGAGTCAGTGTTCTTCGTGGCTCTGCGCTCCTGGGATGGAAAGTCGTAAAAGAAACTGACGTCAGCATGCTGGGTTGGTGCCTGTATAGGCAATGCACATGACACCCAGGTGCAAAATGAGTCCAATGATGCCACTCAGAGTTGATCGACTCCATCTAGTGGAGCGCAGGGGCACTGCTCACTAAAAAAAATTCCAGATCCATTCTGATGCCTGAGGAAAATTCTATGGTAAGGAATTTATGGCTAGATAGAGTCTCTACCAGATAAGGCATTACTGAAGATAAGTAACTTGTTCTTCATTTCTACCATTTCTAAGCTCTTAGGTTTTGAGGCCCTGAGTTTGTTGGTGAATTATCTAGGTTTCCGCTGTTTTATTTAGGCCAGTGTTCTATGGCAGGGCATAGGCCAAGAAAGGGTAAAAGGTCATCCAAGGATCAAAGCCCGCACTTAGAGCCAAATGGCCATGGCATTATGACTCTGCCCACCGCCATGGTTTCCTTGGCTTCTGTACCGCCACGAAAACCTTGGCGGTAGGCACTATCAGTGCCAGGGAATTCGTTCCCTGGCACTGTTAGGGGTCTCCCCCACCCCCTCACCCACCCTCCACCTCGCCCTCCTGACCCCCCACATACACACACCTACATGCACATACATACACACTCATACACACACGAGTACCCACATTCACCCACGCATGCGTACATTCATACACACACACACACAGCAACACTTGCAAACATATACTAGCACACACGCAATCACACACCACAACATACATGTACACTTACACCTATTCATGCACATACGCACTACATACGCCTCACACCCGCATGAACGCACACAAGCACAATCACATACACACACAATACCCGCCACCCCCATTGGAGAACCCGACTTACGTGCTTGCAGGGGGTTCTCGGCCAGGCGACGGGACGCGGCGCTGCTGCCAGCAGCCTGAAATTGAGTTAACCTGCCAGGTGGGCTTACAAGTTACATCCCTGCGGTCATTTATTAATATATTGTAGGTATTCTTACATGGGCAAGGTACTTTTCTTTGCCGTGTATACTGCATTATGTTTTAAATGCAGCCCAGCCAGAGCACAGTAGTGCTCCTGGCTGTTATAATTGTTTGTCACCAGATGTGTTTTGTATAAATACACACATCTGATAGAGACTTCTAGTTGCAGATTCCTTACCTTAGAATTTCTCCAGGCGTCAGACTGGATCCAGAGACTTTTCTTGGAGCAGTACCCTCGTTGGTGCCGTGGTCGCTGTGATAACATTAGGGTCGAATGTAGGCGCCACCTTAGTGCAGTGACATCAGTTTCTTTTCACGACTTTCCACACCAAAGTGTGGAGCCATGAAGAAAGCTGAAGTGGTGCACCAGAGCTAAGGCCCTAAAGGGGGAAACTATGTCCATAGAAATCGGTTTGCAAGTGGGGAGGATGGGTAGGCCGGTAAGGAATCTGCAACTAGAATATGTCTCTACCAGATAACTCGTCACCTAAGGTAAGTAACTTGTTCATCTAATAGAGACGAGGGGGGGCCACACATTCAATGACACATGCCTTGCCTCTCGCCACTGCTGCTCGCAACCCGCCCTGCCTTGTGAGACCTTGCTAAATTGCTGACTGGGTCCTCAGAGATGAGCCCTCCTGCATAATGACCTCATGGAGTCCAACGCAGCCTCACTGTTTTGACCAGCGCTCCGATTCAGCTGGTCCCTACCTGCTGCCTGGTCGTCCTCCTCGATCTGCATCACAGCTCTCCACTGTGGCGCTTTGTCTCCTGGCTCGCTTACTCAACAGTCCTGCAGGTAAGTGGCCTCTCCCTGAGGCCAATTAGCTGCTGTCTCTGGATGAGTTAAGGAATCTGCCTTAACATCCACATCAGCAGATTCACCACAACTGGGGGTGCCATAACATAAATGGGAAAAAAACAGAAATAGAGAGGAAACTGTGTGCGGACCTATGAGGAGACATAGAATTGTGTACATCTCACCAAAGTGAGCTGCTACAGAGAGACGCAGAGACGCATGTTCCCATAGTCCCTGGCTACATAGTGCCAGGTCTGCTGTTGCTGCACCCTCCACCCTCGCTGCTCTATGGGGATAGTACCACCAGCCTCCACCTCATGCGCTGTGGCTGCCCAGAGGGCCCCCAGACTACAACCGGCCGCATACTGCTACCCACTGCCATCTGGAATGGGCAACATACCCGCCATCCAGAATTTCATGACAACAGGGGCACCAGCCACACAGGCTGCCGTCTGGAAAGCCTGGCTTGAACGCCCTGAGACCTATTGTGAAGCCATTAGTGTTGCTGATGAAAGAAAACTTTCCACTATTCCTACACCTGGGAGGTCTGGTCATTCATAAAACCTCGAACACTGTCACTGAATAGACACTGCACGTACACCACTCTGAGGAATGCCATCACGTTGCACTTTAAGCCTTATGCCAATCCTGGCTACGAGAGATGTCTACTGCGACCTGCACACCAGAAGCCAGAAAAGTCAGTGGATGATTTCCACGCCCATTTAAAAGAGCTGGCCAGCACCTGCATGCTTCCGAACGAGGAAGGTGAAGTAACAGCCCAATTCATCCAAGGGTCTGCGCCCTTGAAACTAAGTGAGCACATCCTCCAGGACCCCAACATGAGTATGAACGTACGTCCTTACGCTGGGACAGTCTAAAGAGCTGTCCAAAGCCCGTGCAGTGCACATGGAAGAAGCACCACCCCGTAGTCAAGTCTGAACCAGTCAATGCTGTACTCAAGGACTTCACCAAGCCCAAGACTGAACGGCCCAGACCAAAGGCTAAGAACCGTTCCTGCAGATGGTGTGGAGGTCCACTATCCCATCCTGGTGATTGCCCTGCAAAAGGAAAGACATGCAGCCCATGTAGAAAGTTGAACCATTTCTCAAAATTGTACCGCTCGACACCCCGGGCGGTACCAACCAGCTCCTGGAAGCCTGTAAGAGCCATTGCCGCTTCCCCCTCCTCATGTTCTGACAGCGACATGGACGATGACCAGGAAGTGGCCCACCTGGTGAAGACAGTGAGCTCTGCCCGTGCTCATCTGCGGACACTATCCATATGCCAATTGATAGTACATGGACACCCCATATCAGCTCTGACACCAGAGCTTCAATTAACCTCATGTGTACGCAGTGTACAAGCACCTGCCGGATCCCCCAACCTTCGGCCAACCAGGGTACAAGTGTACGCTTTTGGAAATGCCCAACCACTACAAATGCATGGCATTTTCACAACAAACATTCCCCATGAGTCCACCAGTACGACTACCAAAATATATGTGTCGCAGGAAGGGTCCGGATTCCTACTGGGCTGCCAGACAGCGCAAAGATTGAGCCTTGTCCAGTTTGCATTCAGCCTTCCTGCCAGTGACCTGGAGATCCTTGTTTAAGAGTTCGCTGTCATCTTCGAGGGCATAGGGTGCCTTCAGGGTCCTCGCTCTGACTACACATTGACAAGTCTTTCAACCCAGGCGCACTGAGGCACCGAAGGATCGCCTTTCACCTCTGCCCAAAATGAGAAAAGGAACTGCAGCTCCTAGAAGAAGCCAGGGTCATTGAGAAGGTGTCAGGGCCAACCCTGTGGTTGTCTCTGATAGTCGTCACCAAGAAACCAAAGCAGCCTGATGCAGTGCGCATCTGTGCAGATATGCGACTACCAAATCAAGCCATCAAACAGGGGATACATCTGACCTTGACTGTCGACTACATGATGGGTAAGTTGTCTGGCTCGAATTGGTTCTGGAAAGTGGGAAGATGATCAGGAGTGTGCGTTTCGGAATACCAAAGAAGCTCTCTCAGCTACCACTACACTTGTATACTTCAACCTGCAGCGGGAGTCTCAGCTGGTCATTGATTCTAGTCCTACCAGACTTAGTTATGTGCTAGCCCAGAGGCAGGACTGAGGTGAATGGTTGCCTGTGGCCTAAGCCAGTAGAACTCTGACACCCACTGAACAGCGATGCTCCCAGATAGAAAGAGAAGCCATCGCCATCCACTGAGGGTGCAGACTCTTCCATCTGTACCTGTATGGAAACCCTTCACCGTCCTCACTGGCCACAAACTGCTCCTCCCACTCTTCAAAGAATCACCCTCCAAGGCACCCCGAGGATAGATTAATGGATTTTACAATTGCAAGAATTTGATTTCACCTTCGACTATCAACCAATGATGTGCAATCCGGCTGACTTAATCTGAAGACACACTCGTCCGGCCATGCCACAGGAGAGCAGAGAAGCACAAGACACGGAGGAATATGTCAGACTCATAGTAGAACGCGCAAGACCACTTCCCATACCCCTCACGGAAGTGATAGAAGCCACCTTCCTGGACGACTGTTTGCAGCTGGCTGTTGAGGCCATCCGGTCAGGCGACTGGTGGCCAATACAACACCTGGCGGCCTTCCACACCCTGGAACCCAGGTCTACCCTCCAGGCATTCTACCATGCCTGGCATGAACTCCATCAGTGAAGATGGTTGCCTTCTGAGGGGCCCCTTCCTTGTCCTCCCAGCAAGCCTGAGGTCCTGCACCGTTGAACTCGCTCACGGCACCCACCAGGGTATCGTGAAATCAAAGAGTAGACTCCGGAGCAAGGTGTGGTTCCTGGGCCTTGAGCAACAAGTGGAGGAGGTCGTTAAGAGCTGTGTAGTCTGCATAGCAATGGGACAGCCTGATCCACCGGTACCTGTCTTCACAGAGGATTGTCCTACAGTTCTGTGGCAGCAAGCCATTGCTTACTTTGAGAGTCTCCCCGATGGATCCTACATGCTGATAGTCATGGATGACTACTCCCGCTACCCAGAGGAATGGGCCGAGTTTCTACAAAACTGCATCACGCATCACACCCCGGTGGTCCCAAGCCAATGGGGACGTGGAGCGTTTTGTTAGAACACTGTCAACGACTGTTCAAATAGCTCTGGAAGAAACTCGAAATGTGGAACGAGCTACCTACAACTTCCTCAGGGAGTACAGGGTAACTCCCCACGCTACGATCGGAGTCGCCCCAAGCAAGCTTCATTTTTCCGCAAGCAGTAATAGATTAGATACCCCATCATCCTGTGTGGGTTGCCCAACCCAATCCTGTGAATTGGTCAGAGGCCCACAGGTCTTGCAACATTGACTATGCGTCGAGGAGGAGGCGAGCAGAATAAAGTACCATTCAAACGGATGACCTAGTGCTGGTGAGAGACCGCCACCCGGGCAGCTAATTCCAGCTGCCTTTCGAGAGGAACCCCTGGACAGTGGTCGACATGAAAAGCACCATGGTGACAGCGGAAAGGAGGGGTGATGTTGTCACGAGAAATGCGTCTCTGTCTAAGAGGCTGCTACCCCTTTTGCCACGGAAGAACCAAGCGAGGTCCTGTCAAGTGACGATCTGTGGGATGATCCCCCTCCAGCGAGTCCCTCTCTGGGGGGCTCGACTACCAAAGGCCGCATCCCAAAAGCCACAACCCCGTCTGAGTCACCAGCCCTCCCAGGAACACTTGCATCGAACTTGCTGCCCGATCAAGTCCCTACCGCGAGTGGGGTCGCCGGGAGATCCTCTGAAAGAGCAGGGGCCAAACATTACCACCTCCTGTCCAACCCGGACTGCTCCAGGTGATACGCTGACTTCTTGATGCCGATCCCCTGTTACTGGGGTGCTACGTTTTAGTTAGAGTTTGTGTGTATAATTGGTGTTCCCATTTGTTCCCATTTGTGCTGTTTGTTTTCTTTTAGGGGGCAAGGAATGTAGTGTCATCCTTTGCAGGGAACGCCAAGTGCAGCAGACCCACGGGTGAAATCCCTGCGACACCCTCTGGTCTCTTCCCCATGCTGCTCTACACACAACTTAACATGCATGTGGGCTGGCTACCCTACACCCAGTGAACAATGATTCCCAGCTGCACCAGCAGCCCAGATCTGAGGACCACGGTCCCTGAAACTAGGTTCTGTAAATAGACTATGACAGTACAACTGAACGCTAAACGTAAAGCTTGTTTAAATGGGAACCAAAAGCTGTGAGCACTAAATATTGCATCCCTTCTCACTTTGTACCCAAGTCCAAATGTATCTGTTTGTCCTTCTCTACCACCGAATTTCTGAACTTTAAATTGCATTTGCAGATGTTTATTTCTGGTAACTGATTTCACCTCTTGAATCTTACCCATGACGCTCCTCTGACTTGAGCCCAAGCTGGCAGGCACTCTTTTCAGTGCCAGTCTCTGGAAAACCTTGCTTGCATTTTGTAGGATGTTGGCTCTGTATGTGCTATTTCAAAGTAAGGAATAGCATGCACAGAGTCCAAGGGTTCCCCTTAGAGGTAAGATAGTGGCAAAAAGAGATAATTCTAATGCTTTATTTTGCGGTAGTGTGGTCGAGCAGTAGGCTTATCAGAGGGTAGTGTTAAGCATTTGTTGTACACACACAGGCAATAAATGAGGAACACACACTCAGAGACAATTCCAGGCCAATAGGTTTTTGTATAGAAAAATATATTTTCTTAGTTTATTTTAAGAACCACAGGTTCAAGATTTACAAGTAATACTTTAAATGAAAGGTAATTCACTTAGGAACTTTAGGAACTTTGAATTAGCAAAATAGCATATACAGTTTTCACATAAATGACATATAGCTATTTTAAAACTAGACACAATGCAATTTTCATCAGTTCCTGGGGGAGGTAAGTGTTTGTTAGTTTTTGCAGGTAAGTAAACCACCTATAGGGTTCAAAATTGAGTCCAAGGTAGCCCACTGTTGGGGGTTCAGGGCAACCCCAAAGTTACCACACCAGCAGCTCAGGGCCGGTCAGGTGCAGAGGTCAAAGTGGTGCCCAAAACGCATAGGCTTCAATGGAGAAGGGGGTGCCCTGGTTCCAGTCTGCCAGCAGGTCAGTACCCGCGTCTTCGGAGGGAAGACCGGGGGGTATTGTAGGGCACCGGGGGGGACACAAGTCAGCACAAAAAGTACACCCTCAGCGGCACGGGGGTGGCCGGGTGCAGTGTGCAAACAAGCGTCAGGTTCGCAATAGGTTTCAATGGGAGACCAAGGGGTCTCTTCTGCGGTGCAAGCAGGCAAGGGGGGGGCTCCTCGGGGTAGCCACCACCTGGGCAAGGGAGAGGGCCACCTGGGGGTGGCTCCTGCACTGGAGGTCGGATCCTTCGGGTCCTGGGGGATGCGGATGCAGAGTCTTTACCAGGTGTCGGGTCTTTGAAGCAGGCAGTCGCGGTCAGGGGGAGCCTCGGGATTCCCTCTGCAGGCGTCGCTGTAGGGGCTCAGGGGGGTCAACTCTGGCTACTCACAGTCTCGTAGTCGCCGGGGAGTCCTCCCTGTGGTGTTTGTTCTCCACAAGTCGAGCCGGGGGTTTCGGGTGCAGAGTGCAAAGTCTCACGCTTCCGGCGGGAAACGTGGGTTGGTTCAAAGTTGCTTCTTTGTTGCAAAGTTGCAGTCTTTGTGGAACAGAGCCGCTGTCCTCGGGAGTTCTTGGTCCTTCTAGATGCAGGGCAGTCCTCTGAGGCTTCAGAGCTCGCTGGTCCCTGTGGAACGTGTCGCTGGAGCAGTGTCTTTAGAAGTGGGGAGTCAGGCCGGTAGAGCTGGGGCCAAAGCAGTTGGTATCTCCGTCTTCTCTGCAGGGTTTTTCAGCTCAGCAGTCCTTCTTCGTCTTAGGTTACAGGAATCTATCTTGCTGTGTTCTGGGAGCCCCTAAATACTCAATTTAGGGGTGTGTTTAGGTCTGGGGGGTTAGTAGCCAATGGCTACTAGCCCTGAGGGTGGCTATACCCTCTTTGCGCCTCCTCCCTGAGGGGAGGGGGGCAAATTCCTATCCCTATTGTGGGAATCCTCCATCTGCAAGATGGAGGATTTCTAAAAGTCAGAGTCACCTCAGCTCAGGACACCTTAGGGGCTGTCCTGACTGGCCAGTGACTCCTCCTTGTTTTTCTCATTATTTCCTCCGGCCTTGCCGCCAAAAGTGGGGCCGTAGCCGGAGGGGGCGGGCAACTCCACTAGCTGGAATGCCCTGGGCTGCTGTAAAAAAGGGGTGAGCCTTTGAGGCTCACCGCCAGGTGTTACAGTTCCTGCAGGGGGAGGTGAGAAGCATCTCCACCCAGTACAGGCTTTGTTACTAGCCACAGAGTGACAAAGGCACTCTCCCCATGTGGCCAGCAACATGTCTGGTGTGTGGCAGGCTGCTAAAACCAGTCAGCCTACACGGGTAGTCGGTTAAGGTTTCAGAGGGCACCTCTAAGGTGTCCTCTGGGGTGTATGTTACAATAAAATGTACACTGGCATCAGTGTGCATTTATTGTGCTGATAAGTTTGATACCAAACTTCACAGTTTTCAGTGTAGCCATTATGGTGCTGTGGAGTTCGTGTATGACAGACTCCCAGACCATATACTCTTATGGCTGCACTTACAATGTCTAAGGTTTTGCTTAGGCACTGTAGTGTAGTGCTCATGCACTTATGCCCTCACCTATGGTATAGTGCACCCTGCCTTAGGGCTGTAAGGCCTGCTAGAGGGGTGACCTATCTATACCTGTAGGCAGTATGAGGTTGGCATGGCACCCTGAGGGGAGTGCCATGTCGACTTAGGGCGTCTTTCTGACCCTGGCGGTAAAAACCGCCAGGGCCAACGACCGCGGGAGAACCGCCAACAGGCTGGCGGTGCTCCCTTGGGCATTCTGACCGCGGCGGTACAGCCACGGTCAGAAACGGAAAACCGGCGGTGTACCGCCGGTTTTCCGCTGCCCTGGGGGATTCCGACCCCCATACCGCCATCCTGTTCCTGGCGGTTTTGGCCGCCAGGAACAGGATGGCGGTATGGGGTGTCGTGGGGCCCCTGGGGGCCCCTGCAGTGCCCATGCCAATGGCATGGGCACTGCAGGAGCCCCCGTAAGAGGGCCCCACCATGATTTTCAGTGTCTGCCATGCAGACACTGAAAATCGCGACGGGTGCAACTGCACCCGTCGCACCCCTTCCACTCCGCCGGCTCCATTCGGAGCCGGCATCCTCATGGAAGGGTGTTTCCTGCTGGGCTGGCGGGCGGCCTTCTGGCGGTCGCCCGCCAGCCCAGCGGGAAACCCAGCATACCCGCGGCGGTCTTTTGACCGCGCAGCGGTATTCTGGCGGTCCCAGCCAGGCCGGCGGCTTCCGCCGCCGGCCGGGGTCAGAATGACCCCCTTAGGGGGTTATTCTAACTTTGGAGGAGTGTTAATCCGTCCCAAAAGTTACGGTAAAGTCACGGATATACCACCAGCCGTATTACGAGTTCCATAGGATATAATGGACTCGTAATACGGCTGGTGGTAAATCCGTCACTTTTCCGTCACTTTTGGGACGGATTAACACCTCCTTCAAAGTTAGAATAACCCCCTTAGTCTTTTTATCCCCACTAGCACACACAAGCTTGCAAGCAGTGTGTCTGTGCTGAGTGAGAGGTCCCCAGGGTGGCATAAGATATGCTGCAGCCCTTAGAGACCTTCCCTGGCATCAGGGCCCTTGGTACCAGGGGTACCAGTTACAAGGGACTTACCTGGATGCCAGGGTGTGCCAATTGTGGAAACAAAAGTATAGGTTAGGGAAAGAACACTGGTGCTGGGGCTTGGTTAGCAGGCCTCAGCACACTTTCAAATCATAACTTGGCATCAGCAAAGGCAAAAAGTCAGGGGGTAACCGTGCCAAGGAGGGATTTCCTTACACATTTAGATTAAGATAGCCTGGCCCACAGATCTGTGTTTTTTCAGACTCAGATCTACTTCATGACATGTGTGCATAGTTGGCCAGTGAAAAAGACAACAAGGCTGTGTAGGTTGGAACTCGGCAATAACCTTTAATCTGATAAAGACTTCTAGCTGCAGATTCCCTACCTTAGTGCTACCCACTGCCATCTGGAATGGGCAACATACCCGCCATCCAGAATTTCATGACAACAGGGGCACCAGCCACACAGGCTGCCGTCTGGAAAGCCTGGCTTGAACGCCCTGAGACCTATTGTGAAGCCATTAGTGTTGCTGATGAAAGAAAACTTTCCACTATTCCTACACCTGGGAGGTCTGGTCATTCATAAAACCTCGAACACTGTCACTGAATAGACACTGCACGTACACCACTCTGAGGAATGCCATCACGTTGCACTTTAAGCCTTATGCCAATCCTGGCTACGAGAGATGTCTACTGCGACCTGCACACCAGAAGCCAGAAAAGTCAGTGGATGATTTCCACGCCCATTTAAAAGAGCTGGCCAGCACCTGCATGCTTCCGAACGAGGAAGGTGAAGTAACAGCCCAATTCATCCAAGGGTCTGCGCCCTTGAAACTAAGTGAGCACATCCTCCAGGACCCCAACATGAGTATGAACGTACGTCCTTACGCTGGGACAGTCTAAAGAGCTGTCCAAAGCCCGTGCAGTGCACATGGAAGAAGCACCACCCCGTAGTCAAGTCTGAACCAGTCAATGCTGTACTCAAGGACTTCACCAAGCCCAAGACTGAACGGCCCAGACCAAAGGCTAAGAACCGTTCCTGCAGATGGTGTGGAGGTCCACTATCCCATCCTGGTGATTGCCCTGCAAAAGGAAAGACATGCAGCCCATGTAGAAAGTTGAACCATTTCTCAAAATTGTACCGCTCGACACCCCGGGCGGTACCAACCAGCTCCTGGAAGCCTGTAAGAGCCATTGCCGCTTCCCCCTCCTCATGTTCTGACAGCGACATGGACGATGACCAGGAAGTGGCCCACCTGGTGAAGACAGTGAGCTCTGCCCGTGCTCATCTGCGGACACTATCCATATGCCAATTGATAGTACATGGACACCCCATATCAGCTCTGACACCAGAGCTTCAATTAACCTCATGTGTACGCAGTGTACAAGCACCTGCCGGATCCCCCAACCTTCGGCCAACCAGGGTACAAGTGTACGCTTTTGGAAATGCCCAACCACTACAAATGCATGGCATTTTCACAACAAACATTCCCCATGAGTCCACCAGTACGACTACCAAAATATATGTGTCGCAGGAAGGGTCCGGATTCCTACTGGGCTGCCAGACAGCGCAAAGATTGAGCCTTGTCCAGTTTGCATTCAGCCTTCCTGCCAGTGACCTGGAGATCCTTGTTTAAGAGTTCGCTGTCATCTTCGAGGGCATAGGGTGCCTTCAGGGTCCTCGCTCTGACTACACATTGACAAGTCTTTCAACCCAGGCGCACTGAGGCACCGAAGGATCGCCTTTCACCTCTGCCCAAAATGAGAAAAGGAACTGCAGCTCCTAGAAGAAGCCAGGGTCATTGAGAAGGTGTCAGGGCCAACCCTGTGGTTGTCTCTGATAGTCGTCACCAAGAAACCAAAGCAGCCTGATGCAGTGCGCATCTGTGCAGATATGCGACTACCAAATCAAGCCATCAAACAGGGGATACATCTGACCTTGACTGTCGACTACATGATGGGTAAGTTGTCTGGCTCGAATTGGTTCTGGAAAGTGGGAAGATGATCAGGAGTGTGCGTTTCGGAATACCAAAGAAGCTCTCTCAGCTACCACTACACTTGTATACTTCAACCTGCAGCGGGAGTCTCAGCTGGTCATTGATTCTAGTCCTACCAGACTTAGTTATGTGCTAGCCCAGAGGCAGGACTGAGGTGAATGGTTGCCTGTGGCCTAAGCCAGTAGAACTCTGACACCCACTGAACAGCGATGCTCCCAGATAGAAAGAGAAGCCATCGCCATCCACTGAGGGTGCAGACTCTTCCATCTGTACCTGTATGGAAACCCTTCACCGTCCTCACTGGCCACAAACTGCTCCTCCCACTCTTCAAAGAATCACCCTCCAAGGCACCCCGAGGATAGATTAATGGATTTTACAATTGCAAGAATTTGATTTCACCTTCGACTATCAACCAATGATGTGCAATCCGGCTGACTTAATCTGAAGACACACTCGTCCGGCCATGCCACAGGAGAGCAGAGAAGCACAAGACACGGAGGAATATGTCAGACTCATAGTAGAACGCGCAAGACCACTTCCCATACCCCTCACGGAAGTGATAGAAGCCACCTTCCTGGACGACTGTTTGCAGCTGGCTGTTGAGGCCATCCGGTCAGGCGACTGGTGGCCAATACAACACCTGGCGGCCTTCCACACCCTGGAACCCAGGTCTACCCTCCAGGCATTCTACCATGCCTGGCATGAACTCCATCAGTGAAGATGGTTGCCTTCTGAGGGGCCCCTTCCTTGTCCTCCCAGCAAGCCTGAGGTCCTGCACCGTTGAACTCGCTCACGGCACCCACCAGGGTATCGTGAAATCAAAGAGTAGACTCCGGAGCAAGGTGTGGTTCCTGGGCCTTGAGCAACAAGTGGAGGAGGTCGTTAAGAGCTGTGTAGTCTGCATAGCAATGGGACAGCCTGATCCACCGGTACCTGTCTTCACAGAGGATTGTCCTACAGTTCTGTGGCAGCAAGCCATTGCTTACTTTGAGAGTCTCCCCGATGGATCCTACATGCTGATAGTCATGGATGACTACTCCCGCTACCCAGAGGAATGGGCCGAGTTTCTACAAAACTGCATCACGCATCACACCCCGGTGGTCCCAAGCCAATGGGGACGTGGAGCGTTTTGTTAGAACACTGTCAACGACTGTTCAAATAGCTCTGGAAGAAACTCGAAATGTGGAACGAGCTACCTACAACTTCCTCAGGGAGTACAGGGTAACTCCCCACGCTACGATCGGAGTCGCCCCAAGCAAGCTTCATTTTTCCGCAAGCAGTAATAGATTAGATACCCCATCATCCTGTGTGGGTTGCCCAACCCAATCCTGTGAATTGGTCAGAGGCCCACAGGTCTTGCAACATTGACTATGCGTCGAGGAGGAGGCGAGCAGAATAAAGTACCATTCAAACGGATGACCTAGTGCTGGTGAGAGACCGCCACCCGGGCAGCTAATTCCAGCTGCCTTTCGAGAGGAACCCCTGGACAGTGGTCGACATGAAAAGCACCATGGTGACAGCGGAAAGGAGGGGTGATGTTGTCACGAGAAATGCGTCTCTGTCTAAGAGGCTGCTACCCCTTTTGCCACGGAAGAACCAAGCGAGGTCCTGTCAAGTGACGATCTGTGGGATGATCCCCCTCCAGCGAGTCCCTCTCTGGGGGGCTCGACTACCAAAGGCCGCATCCCAAAAGCCACAACCCCGTCTGAGTCACCAGCCCTCCCAGGAACACTTGCATCGAACTTGCTGCCCGATCAAGTCCCTACCGCGAGTGGGGTCGCCGGGAGATCCTCTGAAAGAGCAGGGGCCAAACATTACCACCTCCTGTCCAACCCGGACTGCTCCAGGTGATACGCTGACTTCTTGATGCCGATCCCCTGTTACTGGGGTGCTACGTTTTAGTTAGAGTTTGTGTGTATAATTGGTGTTCCCATTTGTTCCCATTTGTGCTGTTTGTTTTCTTTTAGGGGGCAAGGAATGTAGTGTCATCCTTTGCAGGGAACGCCAAGTGCAGCAGACCCACGGGTGAAATCCCTGCGACACCCTCTGGTCTCTTCCCCATGCTGCTCTACACACAACTTAACATGCATGTGGGCTGGCTACCCTACACCCAGTGAACAATGATTCCCAGCTGCACCAGCAGCCCAGATCTGAGGACCACGGTCCCTGAAACTAGGTTCTGTAAATAGACTATGACAGTACAACTGAACGCTAAACGTAAAGCTTGTTTAAATGGGAACCAAAAGCTGTGAGCACTAAATATTGCATCCCTTCTCACTTTGTACCCAAGTCCAAATGTATCTGTTTGTCCTTCTCTACCACCGAATTTCTGAACTTTAAATTGCATTTGCAGATGTTTATTTCTGGTAACTGATTTCACCTCTTGAATCTTACCCATGACGCTCCTCTGACTTGAGCCCAAGCTGGCAGGCACTCTTTTCAGTGCCAGTCTCTGGAAAACCTTGCTTGCATTTTGTAGGATGTTGGCTCTGTATGTGCTATTTCAAAGTAAGGAATAGCATGCACAGAGTCCAAGGGTTCCCCTTAGAGGTAAGATAGTGGCAAAAAGAGATAATTCTAATGCTTTATTTTGCGGTAGTGTGGTCGAGCAGTAGGCTTATCAGAGGGTAGTGTTAAGCATTTGTTGTACACACACAGGCAATAAATGAGGAACACACACTCAGAGACAATTCCAGGCCAATAGGTTTTTGTATAGAAAAATATATTTTCTTAGTTTATTTTAAGAACCACAGGTTCAAGATTTACAAGTAATACTTTAAATGAAAGGTAATTCACTTAGGAACTTTCGGAACTTTGAATTAGCAAAATAGCATATACAGTTTTCACATAAATGACATATAGCTATTTTAAAACTAGACACAATGCAATTTTCATCAGTTCCTGGGGGAGGTAAGTGTTTGTTAGTTTTTGCAGGTAAGTAAACCACCTATAGGGTTCAAAATTGAGTCCAAGGTAGCCCACTGTTGGGGGTTCAGGGCAACCCCAAAGTTACCACACCAGCAGCTCAGGGCCGGTCAGGTGCAGAGGTCAAAGTGGTGCCCAAAACGCATAGGCTTCAATGGAGAAGGGGGTGCCCTGGTTCCAGTCTGCCAGCAGGTCAGTACCCGCGTCTTCGGAGGGAAGACCGGGGGGTATTGTAGGGCACCGGGGGGGACACAAGTCAGCACAAAAAGTACACCCTCAGCGGCACGGGGGTGGCCGGGTGCAGTGTGCAAACAAGCGTCAGGTTCGCAATAGGTTTCAATGGGAGACCAAGGGGTCTCTTCTGCGGTGCAAGCAGGCAAGGGGGGGGCTCCTCGGGGTAGCCACCACCTGGGCAAGGGAGAGGGCCACCTGGGGGTGGCTCCTGCACTGGAGGTCGGATCCTTCGGGTCCTGGGGGATGCGGATGCAGAGTCTTTACCAGGTGTCGGGTCTTTGAAGCAGGCAGTCGCGGTCAGGGGGAGCCTCGGGATTCCCTCTGCAGGCGTCGCTGTAGGGGCTCAGGGGGGTCAACTCTGGCTACTCACAGTCTCGTAGTCGCCGGGGAGTCCTCCCTGTGGTGTTTGTTCTCCACAAGTCGAGCCGGGGGTTTCGGGTGCAGAGTGCAAAGTCTCACGCTTCCGGCGGGAAACGTGGGTTGGTTCAAAGTTGCTTCTTTGTTGCAAAGTTGCAGTCTTTGTGGAACAGAGCCGCTGTCCTCGGGAGTTCTTGGTCCTTCTAGATGCAGGGCAGTCCTCTGAGGCTTCAGAGCTCGCTGGTCCCTGTGGAACGTGTCGCTGGAGCAGTGTCTTTAGAAGTGGGGAGTCAGGCCGGTAGAGCTGGGGCCAAAGCAGTTGGTATCTCCGTCTTCTCTGCAGGGTTTTTCAGCTCAGCAGTCCTTCTTCGTCTTAGGTTACAGGAATCTATCTTGCTGTGTTCTGGGAGCCCCTAAATACTCAATTTAGGGGTGTGTTTAGGTCTGGGGGGTTAGTAGCCAATGGCTACTAGCCCTGAGGGTGGCTATACCCTCTTTGCGCCTCCTCCCTGAGGGGAGGGGGGCAAATTCCTATCCCTATTGTGGGAATCCTCCATCTGCAAGATGGAGGATTTCTAAAAGTCAGAGTCACCTCAGCTCAGGACACCTTAGGGGCTGTCCTGACTGGCCAGTGACTCCTCCTTGTTTTTCTCATTATTTCCTCCGGCCTTGCCGCCAAAAGTGGGGCCGTAGCCGGAGGGGGCGGGCAACTCCACTAGCTGGAATGCCCTGGGCTGCTGTAAAAAAGGGGTGAGCCTTTGAGGCTCACCGCCAGGTGTTACAGTTCCTGCAGGGGGAGGTGAGAAGCATCTCCACCCAGTACAGGCTTTGTTACTAGCCACAGAGTGACAAAGGCACTCTCCCCATGTGGCCAGCAACATGTCTGGTGTGTGGCAGGCTGCTAAAACCAGTCAGCCTACACGGGTAGTCGGTTAAGGTTTCAGAGGGCACCTCTAAGGTGTCCTCTGGGGTGTATGTTACAATAAAATGTACACTGGCATCAGTGTGCATTTATTGTGCTGATAAGTTTGATACCAAACTTCACAGTTTTCAGTGTAGCCATTATGGTGCTGTGGAGTTCGTGTATGACAGACTCCCAGACCATATACTCTTATGGCTGCACTTACAATGTCTAAGGTTTTGCTTAGGCACTGTAGTGTAGTGCTCATGCACTTATGCCCTCACCTATGGTATAGTGCACCCTGCCTTAGGGCTGTAAGGCCTGCTAGAGGGGTGACCTATCTATACCTGTAGGCAGTATGAGGTTGGCATGGCACCCTGAGGGGAGTGCCATGTCGACTTAGGGCGTCTTTCTGACCCTGGCGGTAAAAACCGCCAGGGCCAACGACCGCGGGAGAACCGCCAACAGGCTGGCGGTGCTCCCTTGGGCATTCTGACCGCGGCGGTACAGCCACGGTCAGAAACGGAAAACCGGCGGTGTACCGCCGGTTTTCCGCTGCCCTGGGGGATTCCGACCCCCATACCGCCATCCTGTTCCTGGCGGTTTTGGCCGCCAGGAACAGGATGGCGGTATGGGGTGTCGTGGGGCCCCTGGGGGCCCCTGCAGTGCCCATGCCAATGGCATGGGCACTGCAGGAGCCCCCGTAAGAGGGCCCCACCATGATTTTCAGTGTCTGCCATGCAGACACTGAAAATCGCGACGGGTGCAACTGCACCCGTCGCACCCCTTCCACTCCGCCGGCTCCATTCGGAGCCGGCATCCTCATGGAAGGGTGTTTCCTGCTGGGCTGGCGGGCGGCCTTCTGGCGGTCGCCCGCCAGCCCAGCGGGAAACCCAGCATACCCGCGGCGGTCTTTTGACCGCGCAGCGGTATTCTGGCGGTCCCAGCCAGGCCGGCGGCTTCCGCCGCCGGCCGGGGTCAGAATGACCCCCTTAGGGGGTTATTCTAACTTTGGAGGAGTGTTAATCCGTCCCAAAAGTTACGGTAAAGTCACGGATATACCACCAGCCGTATTACGAGTTCCATAGGATATAATGGACTCGTAATACGGCTGGTGGTAAATCCGTCACTTTTCCGTCACTTTTGGGACGGATTAACACCTCCTTCAAAGTTAGAATAACCCCCTTAGTCTTTTTATCCCCACTAGCACACACAAGCTTGCAAGCAGTGTGTCTGTGCTGAGTGAGAGGTCCCCAGGGTGGCATAAGATATGCTGCAGCCCTTAGAGACCTTCCCTGGCATCAGGGCCCTTGGTACCAGGGGTACCAGTTACAAGGGACTTACCTGGATGCCAGGGTGTGCCAATTGTGGAAACAAAAGTATAGGTTAGGGAAAGAACACTGGTGCTGGGGCTTGGTTAGCAGGCCTCAGCACACTTTCAAATCATAACTTGGCATCAGCAAAGGCAAAAAGTCAGGGGGTAACCGTGCCAAGGAGGGATTTCCTTACACATTTAGATTAAGATAGCCTGGCCCACAGATCTGTGTTTTTTCAGACTCAGATCTACTTCATGACATGTGTGCATAGTTGGCCAGTGAAAAAGACAACAAGGCTGTGTAGGTTGGAACTCGGCAATAACCTTTAATCTGATAAAGACTTCTAGCTGCAGATTCCCTACCTTAGAATTCCCTGGCGTCAGCTTCGAATCCAGAATTTTAGTGCTGAGCAGTACACTGCGCACACCGTCAGGTGGTGTCGTTCGGATCCGCGTGCGTCATCTGGCTCCGCGTGGCGTTGTCAGTGTCGGTCAAGCCATCTATGATGTCACGGTTGTCTATATAGACGCCATCTCGGCGCACGTGCATCAGTTCTTTTCCTTCCGCGCCAGTTAAGGGCAGATCCGGATTAGCGCTACCTTTCTTCGACTTATGTCAAGGTTTTTTTTAACCTTTTTGACTGTTTCAAGTCATGTCTTTGAGAAAGACTGGGTTCAAGTCATGTGGTGCATGTCATCGCACCATGTTGGTAATGGACCCGCACCGAGTTTGCCTTTGGTACCTCGAGAAGGATCACGACTCCACCTCGTTCTCCGACTTTCGGGCCATGGCTCCGAAGGCCTTGAGGGAGAGATCTCTCAAGCTTCTTGCGACCCGACAGCCGTCTTCAGTTGGCGCGACTCCGAGGAGGTCACAGTCCCGCAGTAGGAGGAGGTCGCAGCACCACTCCCGGAGCCCCAAGTCCTCTTCCTCGCATTCAAGGTCATCTGATCATTTAGGTAAGAAGAAGAAGAAGTCAAAGCGGACTTCGACTTCACCACGCCCGTCGGCCGACGATGCATCTAGGGAATCTTGACGTTCTTAGCACGGTTTCGCAGAGCCGTCGCCGGGGTCAACTCCACCTCTTCCCTCTTTTCAAGGGACCGGAGCGACCCCCGCTCAAATTAAAGAGTTTTACGAGGCCAGGGGTCTCATTTTTGTGAGCGGGCTGCACCCTCAGTGGGTCTTTAGGTCCCGAGGGGGGTCAGCAGGAGCCCCTTCGGGTTTGACGTCTGCAGCTTCGGCCTCTGCGCCGTTGGGGACCCCAAGCTCCAATACCGGGACCAGGGCCGGTCCCTCACAGTCGGCCTCCTCCGGCCCTGGGTCCGTCGTCGATGCTTCCTCCACCACTGGCGCCCACCGGTGGTAGCCCCATCCTCATTCCGGATGATCCGGAGCGACATCGTACGACGCCGACTTCGAGGGCGCTGATTCGGCCCAAATCATTGTCTGAACATTATTCAGAACTGCCAGACACAGAAGAGGAATGGGAGGGGTATGTGGACCCTTTGGCATATGACCTGGAACAGGACTGGTACGAGGATCTAGGGGAGGCCAGTGGACTGGACACATCTCCAGATACTGGTATGCTCTCTCCTCCTAATGTGGCAACGGAGGAGGGAGCTTCTTATGCTATGGTGGTGCTTAGGGCAGCTGAGGTCTTGGACCTAGACCTGCCTACGGTGCCAGTCAGGAGGAATATCCTGACAGAGGTGCTTCAACCAGGGGTGACAACATCAGAGCCGATGCTGCCCTTTAATGAGGCCCTAACGGACGTCTTTCTAGGTCCATGGTCCAAACCCAGCACAGGGGCTCCTGTGAATAGGACGGTCGGCCGCCACCATAGCCCCACTCCGAGCGACCCTAGTTTCCTGATCCAATACCCCACCCTGGAGAGCTTGGTGGTCCAAGCCTCTACGTCCCATGGTGCCTTCCCTTCCACTCCGGGGTTAGGGAATCCAAGAGGCTAGACCAGCTTGGAAAGAAAATGTTTTCTTCCACCAGCCTGGCATTGAGGTCGTAAACACCTCTTGCCTATTGGGCCGTTTTTCCCATACTTTATGGGATACGGTGGCACAGGTGCAGCCCCAGGTCCCGGAGGGCATACAGGACCCTCTCACCCAGGCTGTCAAGGATGGGAGAGATGCAGCCAAGTTTACGATCAGGTGTGGATTGGACACGACTGACTCGCTGGGCAGAGCAATTTAATCGTCAGTGGCCCTATGTCCCCATGCCTGGCTACATTCAACTGCCTTTTTGGGGGATGTCCAGTCAAGTTTGATGGACATGCCTTTTGATGGTTCTCGCCTTTTTGGTGAGAAGGCAGACTCCGCGCTTGAGAGGTTCAAGGATTCACGAGCTACGGCCAGATTCTTGGACCTTTCAGTGCAAACAGGACAGCAGTCTATCTTTCGCCCCTTTCGAGGCTTCGGAAAGGGGCATGGTACCATGCCAGCCACAGTTTGGCCACCGTCCTCAGGCTTCACAAAATCCCGGAAGAGGATGTGGTTGTGGTACCATCAGACCCTGAGGGTCTGGCCTCAGTTCGGCCACCACACAGCCCCCCTCCACTGCGCCCAAGCCCTCCTAATGTGGTTCTGCAGGACCACGTCCGTCCAGTTGGAGGGAGGATTCAATTTTATCTCCCTTACTGACTTTCCATCACAACGGATGTAGGAAAATGGCTCCCTGTTGCAGTTACCTCCCACTTTTTGCCTGATATTGATGCTGACTTGACTGAGAAGTGTGCTGGGACCCTGCTAACCAGGCCCCAGCTCCAGTGTTCTTTCACTTAAAAATTGACCATTGATCCACAATTGGCACATCCCTAGCACATAGATAAGTCCCTTGTAAAAGGTACCAGTGGTACCAAGGGCCCTGTGACCAGGGAGGGTCCCTAAGGGCTGCAGCATGTGTTGTGCCACCCTAAGGGTCCCCTCACCTAACACATGCACACTGCCATTGCAGACTGTATGTGTTGGTGGGGAGAAAAAGGCAAAGTCGACATGGCATCCCCCTCAGGATGCCATGCATACAAAATACTGCCTGTGGCAGAGGTAAGTAACCCCTCTAGCAGGCCTTATAGCCCTAAGGCAGGGTGCACTATACACAGGTGAGGGCATAGCTGCATGAGCAATATGCCCCTACAGTGTCTAAGTCTATTCTTAGACATTGTAAGTACACTGTGGCCATATTAGGTATATGGTCTGGGAGTTTGTCAAAACGAACTCCACAGCTCCATATTGGCTACACTGAATACTGGGAAGTTTTGTATCAAACTTCACAGAATAATAAACCCACACTGATGCCAGTGCTGGATTTATTAACAAATGCACACAGAGGACATCTTAGAAAATGCCCCCTGTATTTTACCCAATCCTTCAGTGCAGGGCTGACTGGTCTGGGCCAGCCTGACACTACTGAGACAAGTTTCTGACCCCCTGGGGTGAGAGCCTTTGTTCTCTCTGAGGCCAGAAACAAAGCCTGCACTGGGTGGAGGTGCTTCACACCTCCCCCTGCAGGAACTGTAACACCTAGCAGTGAGCCTCAAAGGCTCAGGCTTTGTGTTACAATGCCCCAGGGCACTCCAGTTAATGGAGATGCCCGCCCCCTGGACACAGCCCCCACTTTTGGTGGCAAGTCTAGAGGAGATAATGAGAAAATGAAGGAGGAGTCACCCTCCAGCCAGGACAGCCCCTAAGGTGTCCTGAGCTGAGGTGACCCCTACCTTAGGAAATCCTCCATCTTGTTTTGGAGGATTCCCCCCAATAGGATTAAGGATGTGCCCCCTCCCCACAGGGAGGAGGCGCAAAGAGGGTGTAGCCACCCTCAAGGACAGTAGCCATTGGCTACTGCCCACCAAACCTAAACACACCCCTAAATTGAGTATTTAGGGCTGACCCTGAACCCAGGAAATGAGATTCCTGCCACCTGAAGAAAGAAGAAGGACTGCTGACCTGAATTCCCCGCAGAGATGACAGAGACACCAACTGACTTGGCCCCAGCCCTACTGGTCCGTCTCCAGACTCAAAGAACCTGCACAGCGACGCATCCGACAGGGACCAGCGACCTCTGCGGACTCAGAGGACAGCCCTGAACCTAAAGGACCAAGAAACTCCAGAGAACAGCGGCACTGTACAGAACCTGCAACAACTTTTCAACAAAGAAGCAACTTTTAAAAAGACTCTCCCTTCCCGCCGGAAGTGTGAGACTTCACACTCTGCACCCGATGCCCCCGGCTCAGGTTCAGGAGAACCAACACTGCAGAGAGGACTCCCAGGCGACTCCAACGACGTGGACACCCTGAGTTGACCTCACTGCACCCCCACAGCGACGCCTACTTTGCCTATTACACCCGGTCGCCCCTGTGCTGCTGAGGGTGTGTTTTGTGGGCTTATGTGTGTGTGTCCCCCAGTGCTTTACAAAACCCCCCTGGTCTGCTCCCCGAGGACGCAGGAACTTACCTGTAAGCAGACTAGGACCGGAGCACCCCTGTTCTTCATAGGCACCTATATGTGTTTCGGGCCCTCCTTTGACCGCTGCACCTGACCGGCCCTGTGTTGCTGGTGCTGTGGCTTTGGGGTTGCCTTGAACCCCCAACGATAGGCTGCCTATGCCCAGGAGACTTACTGTGTAAGTGCTTTACTTACTTGAGAAACCTAACCAAATTTACCTCCCCCCAGGAACTGTTGATTTTTGCACTTTGTCTATGCACTATGTCCACTTTTAAAATAGCTTATTGTCATTTTAACCAAAACTGTGTAGTACTGTTTTAAATCAAAGTTCTATACTTACTGTGTGAAGTACCTCAAATCTTGAATCTTGTGGTTCTAAAATAAATTAAGAAAATATATTTTTCTGTAGAAAAACTATTGGCCTGGAGTTAAGTCTTTGAGTGTGTGTTCCTCATTTATTGCCTGTTTGTGTACAACAAATGCTTAACACTACACTCTGATAAGCCTACTGCTCGAACACACTACCACAAAATAGAGTATTAGTATTATCTAATTTTGCCACTATCAAACTCCAAGGGCAACCCTTGGACTCTGTGCACACTATCTCTCACTTTTAGATAGTATCTACAGAGCCAACTTCCTACAATGGACCAATGGGTTCTGCAGATCATATGGAAGGGCTATTCCCTCCCTTTCCAGTCTTTCCCTCCCTCTATCCCTCCGACAAAACAATGTCTCTCTTGGCCAAGGGAGCCATAGAAAGGGTCCAGATGTCAGAAGTAGGCCGTGGTTGTTATTCCCGCTACTTTCTGATTCCCTTCGCCCTATCCTGGATTTAAGGGACATCAATCTCTTCCTCAAGAAGGAGAAATTCAAGATGCTCACTCTTGCTCAGGTCTTGTCTGCCCTAGGTCAAGGAGACTGGATGGTAGCGTTGGACTTGCAGGACGCGCATTTTCATATCTCCATCCTGCCAGCCCACAGGCGTTATCTGCGGTTCAAGGTGGGCCACAAGCACTTTCAATTTACCGTGCTCACCTGTGCCCCTTGGGTGTTCACGAAGGTGATGGCGGTGGTGGCAGCGCATTTGCGCAGGTCAGGGATTTCAGTCTTCCCCTACCTCGACGACTGGCTGTTAAAGGCTCCTACGCCCCAGGCTCTTGTCACCCATCTCCAGATGACGGCGAACCTCCTGCACTCGCAGGGGTTCACTATCATTGTGCGAAGTTACACCTGACTCCCTCTCAGAAGCTCCCTTTTATCGGAGCTGTTCTGGACACAGTGCAGTATCGGGCCTATCATCCCGAGCAGCGAGTCCAGGATATTCAGGTTATGATACCGATGTTTCGGCCTTTATCCTGGATTTTGGTGAGACAGACTCTGAGACTGCTGAGACTCAGGCCTCCTGCATCCTATTGGTCAAGCATGCCAGATGGCATATGAGGGCTCTGCAGTGGGACCTGAAGTTCCAATGGGCCCAGCATTAGGGGAATCTTATTGACGTGGTTCAGATCTCGGAGGGAACTGCAAAGGATCTGCGGTGGTGGTTAGTGAACTGTGATTGGGTTAAAGGCAGACTCCTCTCCCTTCCCCAGCCAGATCTCACAGTAGTGACAGATGCATCACTTGTGGGATGGGGCGGCCATCTGGGAGAGGTAGAGATCAGAGGTCACTGGTCTCCGGCAGAATCCAGGCTCCATATCAACTTGTTGGAGCTTCGGGCGATCCGGCTAGCATTAAAAGCATTTCTTCCTATTGTGAAAGGGAAGGTTGTGCAGGTGTTCACAGACAACACCACCGCACTGTGGGACTGCAACAAGCAGGGCACGGTGGGATCGTGGACCCTTTGTCAAGAGGCTCTGTGTCTCTGGACATGGCTGGAACATCAGGGCATAACTCTGCCCTAATGTTCTGGTGGTTCAACACCTGGCTGGTTCTCTGAACGCCAGGGCGGACGAGCTCAGCCGAAAATGCTTAGCGGGTTACGAATGGTATCTCCATCCGGAGGTGACGCAAGGACTCTTTCAGCAGACGAGAGAGCCTTGGTTAGATCTGTTCGCCTCCACAGAGAACGTGCAGTGTCAGCAGTTTTGCGCGTTGGAGTTTCCAAGGGGGTTGTCGCTAGGCGACGCTTCTCGTCGCGAATGTACGCCTTTCCGCCCATACCACTTCTGCCCAGAGTTCTAAAGAAAATCAAGAACAACCGGGCCCAAGTAATCCTAGTGGCTCCGAATTGGGCACAGAGAGTCTGGTATCCAGAGCTTCTCAAAATGAGTATCAGTCCTCCAATCAGGTTGCCTCTTCAGGAGGATCTTCTGTCGCAGCAGCAGGGGAAGGTTCTTCCCCCAAACCTGTCAACTTTGCGGCTTCATGCGTGGAGGTTGAGCGGCGACAGTTGATGGTTTATGACCTCCCTTCTGAAGTCTGTGATGTCATTCTGGCAGACAGGCGTGCCTCGACTAAGTCGATTTAGGCCTGCCGATGGAAACGTTTTGTTTCATATTGTACATAGAGGACAATTGATCCTCTTTCTTCTTCTCTTTATAATATCCTTTTGTTTATTTTATCTCTTGCCCAACAGGGTTCCTGTTTAGGGACCCTTAAGGGCTATCTTGCTGCCTTATCGGCTTTTTCACGTTTGCCCGATCAACCATCTTTGTTTAAGTCTCCCATTGTACAGAGATTCTTAAAAGGGCTTGTACATATGTTTCCACCTGTGCTTTTTGTGATGCCCCAGTGGGACCTTAATCTAGTACTCACGTTTCTAATGTGTGCTCCTTTTGAGTTCTTACATAACTGTCCTCTCCGGCTGCTCACTATTAAAACAGCCTTTTTGGGGGCAATTACATCTGCCAGGAGAGTGAGTGAGCTGCATGCTTTATCTTCAAAACCACTGTATCTCACGATATATCCTGACAAGGTATTATTAAGAGCTCGTGCCTCTTTCCTCCCCAAGAAGGTTGCCCCTTTCCATCTGGGTTAAAATATCACCCTGCCTACCTCCTTTGCACCACCGCATCCCTCTAAGGAAGAGGAGCGTCTCCATCGTCTGGACCCAAAAAGAGCATTATCGTTCTACCTTGACCACACAAAAGAGTTCCGGGTGGACGACCAACTCTTTGTGGGGTACGTTGGTGCAAAGAAGGGTCGGGCAGTACAGAAATGGTCCATTTCAAGCTGGGTCGTTCTCTGTATAAAGATCTGCTGCACTTTGGCCAAGAAGCAGCCTCCAGAGGGCTTGAGGGCTCAGTCTACTAGAGGGAAAGTTGCTACCACTGCGTTAGCTCGTGGTGTGCCGGAGATTGACATCTGCCAAGCGACAACTTGGGCTTCCTTGCACACGTTTGCGAGACACTACTGCGTGGATAGCCAAGTGAGAAGGGAGTGGCATTTTGCCTGCTCAGTCCTGCAGGACTTCCTAGTATAAAATATATCCTCCAGACCCACTGCCAGGGATTATAGCTTGGGTATCTATTCTAAGGTAAGGAATCTGCAGCTAGAAGTCTCTGTCAGATGAACAAGTTACTTACCTTTGGTAACAAATTATCTGGTAGAGACTATGGCCCTCATTCTGACGCCCGCCAAAGTCCCGCCGTCAGGTTACCGTTCCGCGGTCGAAAGACCGCGGCGGTAATTCTGACATTCCCGCTGGGCTGGCAGGCGGCCGCCTTCAGGCCGCCCGCCAGCCCAGAGGGAAAGAGGCTTCCACGATGAAGCCGGCTCGGAATCGAGCCGGCGGAGTGAAAGCTGTGCGACGGGTGCAGTTGCACCCGTCGCGTATTTCACTGTCTGCGCAGCAGACAGTGAAATACATTTAGGGGCCCTCTTACGGGGGCCCCTGCAGTGCCCATGCCAGTGGCATGGGCACTGCAGGGGCCCCCAGGGGCCCCGCGACCCCCCCTACCGCCATCCGGTTCCCGGCGGGCGGACCGCCGGGAACTGGATGGCGGTAGGGGGGGGTCGGAATCCCCTCGGCGGCGCAGCTAGCTGCGCCGCCTTGGAGGATTCCAATGGGCGGCGGTACACTGGCGGGTGACCGCCAGTGTTGCCGGTCCGACCGCGGCTTTACCGCCGCGGTCGGAATGCCCATTGGAGCACCGCCGGCCTGTCGGCGGTGCTCCCGCGGTCCTCCAACCCGGCGGTCATGGACCGCCAGGGTTGGAATGACCACCTATATCTAGCTGCAGATTCCTTACACCCACTTAAGCCTCCCCGCTCTGCGGAGATATATATATATATATATATATATATATATATATATATATATATATATGTTTTTGTCATTTTTGCCTTTGTTAAAGGCATGTAATATTTTTTCTTCAAACAGTCAAGTGAAAAAGGTAAACAACATACTGTTAGTTCTTCTATGACTTCTGGCGTGGAAAGTTGTGGGAAAAGAACTGACGTACGTGCGCTGAGGTGGCATCTATATAGACAACTGTGACATCATAGACTGCTCCAACGATGCCACGCGGAGCCGGACGACGCACGTGGATCCGAACGACGCCACCCGACAGCGCGTGCAGGTTACTGCTCAGAAGAAAAATTCCGGATTTGAAGCTGAAGCCAGGGAATTCTAAGGTAAGGAATCTGCAGCTAGATAGAGTCTCTACCCGATAATTCGTTACCAAAGGTAAGTAACTTGTTCTTCTCTTAAACACTTGCCCTAAAGACCCTGCCTATTCTGGGTCGCCCTAATTTATCCCCGTCCCTGGCATAGTTCCTGGCCGGCAGCATGCAGAAGAGGCCAGAAGGGGTTACAGGCATTTCACCTGTGGGTTAGCTGCACTTGGTGTCACCCATGAAGGACAATACTACAGTGTGCATGGAGGTCTCCTTGGCTTTCACAGATGTACTGTGTAGTCTCTTCTTTAGTTTCAATATTTTCTACACTGCTGCTTCCCTTGCTGTCCTGTGAGTATTCCTGTGAATGAAGCACGATCTTAAATTCACTTACCACTACCATACACCCTCCGTAGCTTTATGGCTGATCTAAGAAAACTCATAACAGCATAACAGATTTCCGGTGAGGCAGCAAATTGCAAATATCTCATGCCATCTTTATATGATTCTAATTAGGTACCTAGGGAATTGATGTACAATAAAAATTAAAATGGGGCGAAGATACAGCCTTGTCTCACACGTCTGGACACCCTAATTGGGTTTGTGCATTCCCCAGAGAGTGTGTAATGCACCTTTGTAGTTGTATCTGTATATAGTATTTGCACCAGATGCACAAATGAATGATCAATACCAGCCTTATCTATTAGATCCCATAGGATGACATGGCCCACTAAGTCAAAGGCACAGGAGAAGTCCATAATGCCATATGGAGGGCACCTCTCCTGGCTTTGACATATTTACCCCAAATGACCCCCCTTTTTAAAGCTTGCTGTACTGTCCCTAGACTAGGTCTGAAGCCATATTGTAGCAGGGAGAAGAAAGTGGTGGCCTCTGCCCAGGTTTCTAACTTATTGAGAATTACCTGACCAAGAATCTTTACTGTGGAATCTAATAGGGAGATCAGACGATAACAAATAGGTGAGCTCCGATCTCCTTTTTTAACCCCTTCGCTGCCAGGCTTTTTCCCCCTCCTGTGCCGGGCCTTTTTTTGCCTATTTGGGGCAGTTCGCGCTTAGGCCCTCATAACTTTTTGTCCACATAAGCTAACCAAGCCAAATTTGCGTCCTTTTTTTCCAACATCCTAGGGATTCTAGAGGTACCCAGACTTTGTGGGTTCCCTTGAAGGAGGCCAAGAAATTGGCCAAAATACAGTGAAAATTTCGTTTTTTTGGGAAAAAGTGGCTGCAGAAAAAGGCTTGTGGTTTTCCCCCTGAAAATGGCATCAACAAAGGGTTTGCGGTGCTAAACTCAGCAGCTTCCCAGCTTTCAGGAACAGGCAGACTTGAATCAGAAAACCCAATTTTTCAACACAATTTTGGCATTTTACTGGGGCATACCCCATTTTTGCAGTTTTTTGTGCTTTCAGCCTCCTTCCTGTCAGTGACAGAAATGGGCATGAAACCAATGCTGGATCCCAGAAACCTAAACATTTCTGAAAAGTAGACAAAATTCTGAATTCAGCAAGGGGTCATTTGTGTAGATCCTACAAGGGTTTCCTACAGAAAATAACAACTGAAAAAGAAAAATATTGAAATTGAGGTGAAAAAAACATAAATGTTTCTCTACGTTTTACTCTGTAACTTTTCCCTGCAATGTCAGATTATCGAAAGCAATATACCGTTACGTCTGCTGGACTCCTCTGGTTGCGGGGATATATAGGGCTTGTAGGTTCATCAAGAACCCAAGGAACCCAGAGCCAATAAATGAGCTGCACCCTGACGTGCGTTTTCAATCTATACCGGGTATAAAGCAATTCATTTGCTGAAATATAAAGAGTAAAAAATTGCTATCAAGAAAACCTTTGTATTTCCAAAAAGGGCACAAGATAAGGTGTTGAGGAGCAGTGGTTATTTGCACATATCTGAATTCCGGGGTGACCAAACTAGCATGTGAATTACAGGGCATTTCTCAAATAGATGTCTTTTTTACACACTCTCCTATATTTGGAAGGAAAAAATGTAGAGAAAGACAAGGGGCAATAACACTTGTTTTGCTAATCTATGTTCCCCCAAGTCTCCCGATAAAAAAGATACCTCACTTGTGTGGGTAGGCCTAGCGCCCGCGACAGGAAACGCCCCAAAGCGCAACGTGGACACATCCAAATTTTTGGAAGAAAACAGAGGTGTTTTTTGCGAAGTGCCTACCTGTAGATTTTGGCCTCTAGCTCAGCCGGCACCTATGGAAACCTACCAAACCTGTGCATTTCTGAAAACTAGAGACCTAGGGGAATCCAAGGAGGGGTGACTTGCGGGGCTCGGACCAGGTTCTGTTACCCAGAATCCTTTGCAAACCTCAAAATTTGGCTAAAAAAACACATGTTCCTCACATTTCTGTGGCAGAAAGGTCTGGAATCTGAGAGGAGCTACAAATTTCCTTCCACCCAGCGTTCCCCCAAGTCTCCCGATAAAAATGATACCTCACTTGCGTGGGTAGGCCTAGCGCCGGCGACAGGAAACACCCCAAAGCGCAACGTGGACACATCCTAAATTTTGGAAAAAAACAGAGGTGTTTTTTGCGAAGTGCCTACCTGTAGATTTTGGCCTCTAGCTCAGCCGGCACCTAGGGAAACCTACCAAACCTGTGCATTTCTGAAAACTAGAGACCTAGGGGAATCCAAGGAGGGGTGACTTGCGGGGCTCGGACCAGGTTCTGTTACCCAGAATCCTTTGCAAACCTCAAAATTTGGCTAAAAAAACACATGTCCCTCACATTTTTGTGGCAGAAACTTCTGGAATCTGAGAGGAGCTACAAATTTCCTTCCGCCCAGCGTTCCCCCAAGTCTCCCGATACAAATGATACCTCACTTGCGTGGGTAGGCCTAGCGCCGGCGACAGGAAACACCCCAAAGCGCAACGTGGACACATCCTAAATTTTGGAAAAAAACAGAGGTGTTTTTTGCAAAGTGCCTACCTGTAGATTTTGGCCTCTAGCTCAGCCGGCACCTAGGGAAACCTACCAAACCTGTGCATTTCTGAAAACTAGAGACCTAGGGGAATCTAAGGAGGGGTGACTTGCGGGGCTCGGACCAGGTTCTGTTACCCAGAATCCTTTGCAAACCTCAAAATTTGGCTAAAAAAACACATTTCCCTCACATTTCTGTGGCAGAAAGTTCTGGAATCTGAGAGGAGCTACAAATTTCCTTCCACCCAGCCTTCCCCCAAGTCTCCCGATAAAAATGACACCTCACTTGCGTGGGTAGGCCTAGCGCCGGCGACAGGAAACACCCCAAAGCGCAACGTGGACACAACCTAAATTTTGGAAAAAAACAGAGGTGTTTTTTGCGAAGTGCCTACCTGTAGATTTTGGCCTCTAGCTCAGCCGGCACCTAGGGAAACCTACCAAACCTGTGCATTTCTGAAAACTAGAGACGTAGGGGAATCCAAGGAGGGGTGACTTGCGGGGCTCGGACCAGGTTCTATTACCCAGAATCCTTTGCAAACCTCAAAATTTGGCTAACAAAACACATGTCCCTCACATTTTTGTGGCAGAAAGTTCTGGAATCTGAGAGGAGCTACAAATTTCCTTCCACCCAGCGTTCCCCCAAGTCTCCCGATAAAAATGATACCTCACTTGCGTGGGTAGGCCTAGCGCCGGAGACAGGAAACACCCCAAAGCGCAACGTGGACACATCCTAAATTTTGGAAAAAAACAGAGGTGTTTTTTGCGAAGTGCCTACCTGTAGATTTTGGCCTCTAGCTCAGCCGGCACCTAGGGAAACCTACCAAACCTGTGCATTTCTGAAAACTAGAGACCTAGGGGAATCCAAGGAGGGGTGACTTGCGGGGCTCGGACCAGGTTCTGTTACCCAGAATCCTTTGCAAACCTCAAAATTTGGCTAAAAAAACACATGTCCCTCACATTTCTGTGGCAGAAAGTTCTGGAATCTGAGAGGAGCTACAAATTTCCTTCCACCCAGCGTTCCCCCAAGTCTCCCGATAAAAATGATACCTCACTTGCGTGGGTAGGCCTAGCGCCGGCGACAGGAAACACCCCAAAGCGCAACGTGGACACATCCTAAATTTTGGAAAAAACAGAGGTGTTTTTTGCGAAGTGCCTACCTGTAGATTTTGGCCTCTAGCTCAGCCGGCACCTAGGGAAACCTACCAAACCTGTGCATTTCTGAAAACTAGAGACCTAGGGGAATCCAAGGAGGGGTGACTTGCGGGGCTCGGACCAGGTTCTGTTACCCAGAATCCTTTGCAAACCTCAAAATTTGGCTAAAAAAACACATGTCCCTCACATTTCTGAGGCAGAAAGTTCTGGAATCTGAGAGGAGCTACAAATTTCCTTCTTGACACCTCACTTGCGTGGGTAGGCCTAGCGCCGGCGACAGGAAACACCCCAAAGCGCAACGTGGACACATCCTAAATTTTGGAAAAAAACAGAGGTGTTTTTTGCGAAGTGCCTACCTGTAGATTTTGGCCTCTAGCTCAGCCGGCACCTAGGGAAACCTACCAAACCTGTGCATTTCTGAAAACTAGAGACCTAGGGGAATCCAAGGAGGGGTGACTTGCGGGGCTCGGACCAGGTTCTGTTACCCAGAATCCTTTGCAAACCTCAAAATTTGGCTAAAAAAACACATGTTCCTCACATTTCTGTGGCAGAAAGTTCTACAATCTGAGAGGAGCCACAAATTTCCTTCCACCCAGCGTTCCCCCACGTCTCCCGATAAAAATGATACCTCACTTGTGTGGTAGGCCTAGCGCTCGCGACAGGAAATGGCCCAAAACACAACGTGGACACATCACATTTTTTCATAGAAAACAGTGCCTACGTGTGGATTTTGGCCTCTAGCTCAGCCGGCACCTGGGGAAACCTAGCAAACCAGCGCATTTTTGAAAACTAGAGACCTAGGGGAATCCAAGATGGGGTGATTTGCGGGGCTCTGACCTGGTTCTGTTACCCAGAATTCTTTGCAAACATCAAAATCTGGCTAAAAAACACTTTTTCCTCTCATTTCGGTGACAGAAAGTTCTGGAATCTGAGAGGAGCCACAAATTTCCTTCCACCCAGCGTTCCCCTAAGTCTCTCCATAAAAATGGTACCTCACTTGTGTGGGTAGGCCTAGCGCCCACAAAAGGAAATGGCCCAAAACACAACATATTTTTTCACAGAAAACAGAGGTGTTTTTTGCAAAGTGCCTACCTGTGGATTTTGGCCTCTAGCTCAGCCGGCCCCGGGGGGGGGGTGGGGGGGGGGGGGAATTGCCCTAAAATAAATTTGACCCCCCACCCCCCCAAACCCCCCCTGCCCAGGTGCGACCCTTGCCTACGGGGTCGCTACCCCTGCGTGACATTGGCGCCAAAAAACAAATTCCCGGTGCCTAGTGGTTTCTGCCCCCTTGGGGGCAGATTGACCTAAAATCAACCAATCTGCCCCCAAGGGGGGCAGAAATGGTCTAAACACAGTTTGCCCCCCAGGGGAGCGACCCTTGCCTGATGGGTCGCTCCCCATCTCTAAAAAAACAAACATACAAAAAAAAAAAACACACAAAAAAAATTTGCCCTGGTGCCTAGAGGTTTCTGCCCCCCCCCTGGTGGCAGAAATGGCCTAAAATAAATTTGCCCCCCGAACATCCACCCCCCGCCCCCGGAGCGACCCTTGCCTATGGGGTCGCTCCCCCTGCGTGACATTGGCGCCAAAAAACAAATCCCCGGTGCCTAGTGGTTTCTGCCCCCTTGGGGCAGATTGACCTAAAATCTACCAATCTGCCCCCAAGGGGGGCAGAAATGGTCTAAACACAATTTGCCCCCCAGGGGAGCGACCCTTGCCTGATGGGTCGCTCCCCATCTCAAAAAAAAAAAAAAACAAACAAAAAAAAAAAACACACAAAAAAAATTTGCCCTGGCAACAAGAGGTTTCTGCCCCCCCTGGGGGCAGATCGGCCTAATAATAGGCCGATCTGCCCCCAGGGGGGGCAGAAATGGCCTAAAATAAATTTGCCCCCCGAACACCCACTCCCCCCCCCCCCCCGGAGGGACCCTTGCCTACGGGGTCGCTCCCCCTGCGTGACATTGGCGCCAAAAAACAAATCCCCGGTGCCTAGTGGTTTCCGCCCCCTTGGGGCAGATTGACCTAAAATCTACCAATCTGCCCCCAAGGGGGGCAGAAATGGTCTAAACACAATTTGCCCCCCAGGGGAGCGACCCTTGCCTGATGGGTCGCTCCCCATCTCTAAAAAAAACCAAACAAACAAAAAAAAAACACAATTTTTTTTTTTGCCCTGGCAACAAGAGGTTTCTGCCTCCCCTGGGGGCAGATTGGCCTAATAATAGGCCGATCTGCCCCCAGGGGGGCAGAAATGGCCTAAAATAAATTTGCCCCCTGAACCCCCACCCCCCCCCCCCCGAAGCGACCATTGCCTACGGGGTCGCTCCCCCTGCGTGACATTGGCGCCAAAAAACAAATCCCCGGTGCCTAGTGGTTTCTGCCCCCTTGGGCCAGATTGACCTAAAATCGACCAATCTGCCCCAAGGGGGGCAGAAATGGGCTAAACACAATTTCCCCCACAGGGGAGCGACCCTTGCCTGATGGGTCGCTCCCCTTCTCTAAAAAAAAACACCAAACCAATAAAAAAAACATTAAAAAAAAAATTGCCCTGGCGCCTAGAGGTTTCTGCCCCCCCTGGGGGTAGACCGGCCTAATACCAATAGGCCGATCTGCCCCCAGGGGGGGCAGAGATGGCCTAAAATAATTTTGCCCCCCCCACCCCTACCCCCCCCCGGGGAGCGACCCTTGACTACAAGGTCGCTCCCCTTGTGTGACGGCGCAAAAAAAAGATCCCTGGTGCCTAGTGGTGGCAGATTGACCTAAAATCGGCCGATCTGCCCCCAAAGCGGGCAGAAATGGCCTGAATACATTTTGCCCCTCCAGGGGAGCGACCCTTGTCCAAGGGGGTCGCTCCCCATCTGTAAAACAGAAAAACAAAAAAATCCCTGGTGTTCCTAGTGGTTTCTGCCCCCCTTGGGGGCAGATCAGCCGAATCAAAATAGGCTGATCTACCCCCCCTAGGGGGGCAGAAATGGCCTAAAATAATCCCCCCCCCCCCCCCCCCCCAGGGAGCGACCCTTGCCTAAGGGGTCGCTCCCCATGCGTGAAATTCACGCAAAAAAAAAAAACTCCCTGGTGTCTAATGGTTTCTGCCCCCCTTGGGGGCAGATTGGCCTCATCAAAATAGGCCAATCTGCCCCCAAGGGGGGCAGAAATGGCCTAAATATAATTTGCCCCCTAGGGGAGCGACCCTTGCCTAAGGGGTCGCTCCCCACCTAAAAAAAAAAGAAAACATAACAAAAAGAAAAAAAAAAAAAAAAGATCCCTGGTGCCTAGAGGTTTCTGCCCCCCCTGGGGGTAGATCGGCCTAATAATAGGCCGATCTGTCCCCAGGGGGGGCAGAAAAGGCCTTCCCAAAAAATTGCCCCCCCTGGGAGCGACCCTTGCCAAAGGGGTCGCTTTGTTGCGTGACATACGCGCGCAAAAACAAACTCCCTGGTGTCTAATGGTTTCTGCCCCCCTTGGGGGCAGATTGGCCTTATCAAAATAGGCCAATCTGCCCCCAAGGGGGGCAGAAATGGCCTAAATATATATTGCACCGTAGGGGAGCGACCCTTGCCTAAGGGATCGCTCCCCACCTAAAAAAAAAGAAATCATCACAAAAAAAAAAAAAGGTCCCTGGTGCCTAGAGGTTTCTGCCCCCCCTGGGGGCAGATCGGCCTAATAATAGGCCAATCTGCCCCCAGGGGGGGCAGAAAAGGCCTTCCTAAAAAAATGCCCCCCTGGGAGCGACCCTTGCCCAAGGGGTCGCTCCCTTTTGCCAATTTCAAGGAAAAAAAAAAAAATCCCTGGTGTCTAGTGGGGTTTCAAAAGCCGGATTGCAAGCAATCCGGCTTTTGAAACCTGTGAGAGACTTCAAAGGGAAGGAAATACATTTCCTTCCCTTTGAAGCCTCTCGGGGCCTCCCCCATGGGATTGAAAAAGAAATGCAAAAGCATTTCTTTTTCAATCGCGCTGGAAGCTCTGCTTCCAGCGCGATGGGGGAGACCCTGTGACTAATCAGCGCGCGCTCGCGCGCTGACGTCACAGGGGGGGTTGGGGGGGGGTCGGGGTGGGAGGGGAAGGGCTTCCCCTTCCATCCCTGACTTGGGGGGGTGGGGGGGAACCCCTCAGAGGGAGCGAGAGCGCTCCCTCTGGGCTCTGTGCACAGGACGTAATGGTTACGTCCTGGGCACAGCAGCACTGTGCCTCAGGACGTAACCATTACGTCCTGGGCACAGAAGGGGTTAAATATCTCTTCAGCTGACAATAATGGCCTCTTTCCATGAGTTCCTCAGATTGCCTTTAACGGTTGCCATAAGGACATAAGTCAATAGAGGGGCCCAGAAGTTAATATTATGTTTGTACAAATCAATTGGGATCCCATCTGGGCCTGGTGCCTTACTATTGACCGCACTCTGGATTGCATTAATTACAGAGACTGGATTAATGAGGTCATCTAACCATTCCTCCCCAGCTGGAGTGGACGGGAAGACTAGGATGTCCTGTTGGGTGGAAAAACCATATCAGAAATATCAGAGAAGTAGTCAGTCCTGTCCTGATTGCTGATGTGACACTCAATTCTGGCGGAAAAATCATTCATAAAAAAATGGAAGACCATTGATCTCCCAAAAGAGTTTACCATCTTTTAGATTAGCCGCTTTATCTGGATCCTCCCATGCCTTAATCCTCAGCTCATGCTTCCTTTTTAATAAGGCCTGTTTATAGGCCCTTCTAGAGCTAGTTATAACCTCTTGGTTACATGGTATATGAGCATTAGCCTTTTTAAGCACTTTGAGCGCCATAGTGCACTCATTATTGGACCAAGATTTCATTGGGAACTTTTTTAGCTGTTTTTACAGGTTAATTGGCTTGCTACCTCGCCACTGATATTACTAAAACTCTTGAGGATGTCTTCCGGAGGTCTATCAAATGACAAACAACAGAGAAAATCAGACTCCATATTTATAATAATTAGATTATTATAAAAAATTACCCGGGTTAACATTGTTCTACTTTAAACGGGCCCCTATATTTTTTGTGTGAGTAATAGGGAGACAAATAGACCTTCTGGTGTTACTGAATAATTGCCAGTCAAACCGATATGGATTGGGTTGTGCTCACTAAATGGCAGCCAATGAACTTTGAAATATCTCAGATTGTGCACCAAATCAGGGGATATCAGGACAAAGCCAATCGTTCTGCCTCTACCTCTCCTTATAAATGTAGGGGTTGTATTATCATCTTTATCCAACACGTCTGAGGTGTCAACCAGGCTATAGGACAAAGTCAATTTATTTATAGCTTCACCATATATAAAATGTAGAAAATGACCACTAATATTCTCTTGTAAATTAGAATACCTTCCTCACTGAATTGGCATTTCACAATATTAAAGTCGCCTGCCCAAATTATCAAAATGGACACATAATTTTGTGTGCTGCGGAAAGCTGCAAGCTTCTTCTCTAAATTCTCAACAATATCTGCAGTTTGCGATGAAAATTGGTTTTAATAATAATTAATTAGAATCACGTTGAATGTTTTAGCTATTTGCAAATACACATTTTGAAAATTGTGAGTGGACGCAACCACAGTAATCTCAAGATTGTCTAAGGCACAAGAATGAAAAATTGCTAAACCTCCCTTTCCTCTTCCAGCCAATGAAGGTGTGGCTGGTGAGCTGTTGGAAAATGGGTTATTGGTAAGGGCAGGTAGGTACCTACACCCAGCAACAAGCCACTAACCTCCACTTAGGTCCAGTTAGGTCTCAGTAAATTAACCCCAGCTCAACCCTTGGTAGCTTGGCAACGAGCGTCAAGGCTTAACTTAGGAGACAGTGTGTAAAGCATTCAAATATCACAAAACAGTAATTAAATAAAACACAGGAAACAGTTTAAAAATCCAAAACCAATTTATAAAAATAGTTTATATTTTTATCTTTAAAATGACACAAAAACGAATAAAATCGGATAAAGGGAACCGGAGATATGAATTTTTAAAGAATTATTATTTTTCTAGCGCTTAGAAACAAAAAGCGCCAATCGGGTCATCTGGTTGCACCTCGACCGGGGCAAAGTCAAAGTTTCAGGACGACCGCGATGGAGCCCTGCTCGGCTACAGGTCGCGGGAGGCCTCAGTTAAAAAGTTACCTTCTGACTTAGGGGGTTATTCTAACTTTGGAGGAGGTGTTAATCCGTCCCAAAAGTGACGGAAAAGTGACGGATTTACCACCAGCCGTATTACGAGTCCATTATATCCTATGGAACTCGTAATACGGCTGGTGGTATATCCGTCACTTTACCGTCACTTTTGGGACGGATTAACACTCCTCCAAAGTTAGAATAACCCCCTTAGTCTTTATTTTGAAGATTTTCTTCAGAGGGACGAACCTGCCAGTCGAATCCGACCTCCTGGAGCCCTTCTCCGGATACGCGATGCTGGATTCCTCGGTGGAGATTTTTACCTTCGGACTTAGTCGTTTTTTCGAGGTGAAAATCCTTCGACCGGGGTAAACCTGGATCTTGATCCGACGTCCATGGAGCCCTTCTCGGATACGATGGCTGGGAGGTCCCGGTCAACTTTTTACCTTCGGACTTAGTCCCTTTTTCTGAGATTTTTCTTTACCGGGACGAACCACCAAGTCAGGCCGGGTCGCGGTTGAGGCAAGCCGGCTAGAATTTCCGCGGCGGGTCAGTCCCTCTCTGGAGCTTTTTTACAAAAATTCTCAAATCTTCTCCAAACTTCTGGGGCTTCACCCAGATGTTCTTTTAAGGTTCTTTTGGGGTCCACAGCTTACCCCAAGGGTCCAGAAGTTCTGAGATGGTCCTTGGGGGGTGCGGACTTCAACTCCCAGAATGCACCTGGCGCAAACTCCTTTTTGGCCACTGGACAGTGGTCAGCTGGTCACTTTTTTCAGAAGTTGGTGCAGGGGACTCTGGATAGCAATTTTTCACCTGTAGCAAACAGGGAGTCCCCCCTTGAACCAGTTGAAGCCAGGCAAAGTCCTTCTTGTGGTGAAGCCCAAGTGTGCAGCTGGTGCAGTCCTTCTGAGTGCAGGTTCCAGGTGCAGGCCAGGGGTCCAGCAGGGCAGTCCTTCTTCTCCTTTAGTTATTTTCTTGTAGAAATCTGATGGGGATCTGAGGTGTGGGTGCAGGTCTGCCAGTTGTATCCTTGCTCCTGGGTGAAAAGCAGGGGGGTCCTGGTTCTCCAATCAGGTACAGGGTCGTCCCCCTGTGATGACCACTTCCTGGGAAGTGTGGCAAAAATCCATCCCAAAAGGCAACATTCTCTAAAAATCCAACATGGCTGAATCTGATTTTTGGAGGTTACATCTGGCTGAGCCCACCCACTGGTGTGGCTAAAAATCATAAACACACCCCTCTCCTGCCCTCTCCTAATCTAATCAAGGGGGCACCTAGTTGTCTGGGGTTGCAGGATGTGGGGGTGTTGCTGGTTGCTCCAAATGTCCTTCTCTGCCTTTGAAGACCAGTTTGGCAGCCCTCCCCCTTCCTGCCTCACCATCTGCCACAAGCACATTCCTTTGTGTGAAGCCAGGCCACTTCACACCTCATCAAGGCAGCTTGGCTAAGCTGCTGCAGGCTGGCCAATCAGAGCACAGCAGCAAAAACAATGCAGGGCTGAAATTGGCAACTTTTTAGGTAAAGTCTAAAACTTTTTACCTGAACAAGTTATATTAAATCCAACAACTGGAAGTTGTGGGATTTATTACAATTAATTTGATACCACATTCTTGGTATGCAACATTTAAGGAGCCTTTAAAATTTAAAATAAAGTCTCCCCATTCTAGCCTATGAAGGCCATTTACTTCAATGAGGGAAAAACGAATTTGGCTGTTTTTACCTCACCAGGGTTTATAAATCTATTTTTATAAAGTCCCTGCTTATAGTTACATGGCACCCAGCCCTAGGGGCACATAGGGCACACCTTAGGGGTGACTTATATGTAAAAATAAGGTAGTTTAAGACTTTGGAACTACTTTTAATTCCAAAGTCGAATTTGCATATAACTTTAATTTAAAAGCAGCCAGCAAGGCAGGCCTGCCTTTAAAATGACACTGGGCACCTCAGCAGTGCACCTAGGTGTGCACCACCTATGCTGTGGTCCCTAAACCTACATGCCCTACCATATACTAGGGACTTATAGGTAGGTTAACTTAGCCAATTATAATTAGCCTAATTTGCATATCCATTTTACACAGAGCACTGGCCCAGGGACTGGTAAGCAGTACCCAGGGCACAGCCAAGAGTCAGTAACCACCAGTACCTGTCCAAAAAGTGTGGGGGTGACCAGGGCAAAAAGGAGGACTTTCCTACACTGCCCCCCCCCAGATGAAAGGTGATGGGTACTAACCTACACCCTGGTAGTCCTCATCAGCTAAGTGGAAAAACCTGGAAAGGCCATCTGCATTGGCATGGGCAGTCCCAGGTCTGTGCTCCACTGTGAAGTCCATCCCCTGTAGGGAAATGGACCACCTTAACAGTTTTGGGTTCTCCCCCCTCATCTGCATCAACCATCTAAGAGGTCTGTGGTCAGTTTGTACACGGAAGTGAGTGCCAAACACGTAAGGCCTCAACTTCTTCAGGGACCAGACCACAGCAAAGGCCTCCCTCTCAATGGCACTCCATTTTTTCTCTCTGGGGAGTAGTCGCCTGCTGATGAAGGCAACTGGGTGATCTTGGCCCTCTTCATTAACTTGTGCTAACACTGCCCCAATCCCTTCCTCTGAAGCATCTGTTTGCACTATAAACTCCTTGCTATAGTCAGGGGCCAGTAACACTGGTGCTGAACACATAGCCTGTTTTAGGGTGTCAAAAGCTTTCTGACACTCTGGGGTCCAAATGACCTTCTTGGGCTGTTTCTTGGAGGTAAGCTCAGTCAGAGGGGCCACTATGGTCCCAAAATTCTGAACAAACCTCCGGTAGTACCCAGTCAGGCCAAGAAAGGCCCTGACTTGAGTCTGGGTTTTAGGAGTCTCCCAATCCAGGATAGTCTGGATCTTGGGCTGGAGAGGTTGTACATGGCCTCCACCAACAAGGTGGCCCAGGTACACAACTGAGCTTTGCCCTATCTGGCACTTGCTTGCCTTGATAGTCAGGCCTGCTTGAAGCAGGGCCTGAAGCACTTCCTTCAGGTGGACCAGGTGGTCCTTCCAGGTGGAACTAAATACAGCTATATCACCCAGATAAGCTGCACTGAAAGATTCCAACCCAGATAGGACTCTATTCACCAACCGTTGGAAGGTGGCAGGAGCATTTTTCATGCCAAAGGGCATCACCTTGAACTGAAAGTGGCCCTCTGGTGTGGAAAATGCTGACCTCTCCTTAGCTCCTGGACTTAAGGCAATCTGCCAATATCCTGAGGTCAGATCAAATGTGCTCAGGAATTTGGCAGCCCCCAGCCTGTCAATGAGCTCATCAGCTCTAGGTATGGGGTGAGCATCAGTCCTAGTGACTGCGTTTAGACCTCTGTAGTCCACACAAAATCTCAATTCTTTCTTCCCACCTTGGGGATTAGGTTTGGGCACCAGTACCACTGGACTGGACCAAGGACTATCAGAGGGCTCAATTACCTTGAGCTCCAACATCTTAGCCACTTCAGCTTTGATGTTGGCCTTGACCTGGTCAGACAGCCTGTGCAGCTTGTTCTTGACAGGCAAGCTGTCACCAGTGTCAACATCATGGACACACCAATTGGTGAGTCCAGTGGTCAGGGAGAACAGACTAGCAAACTGTTCCAAAACTTGTTTGCAGTCTTTTTGTTGCTGATCTGTCAATTTGGGAGAGAGTACCACTCCCTCCACTGACCCATCTTGTGCCTTTGAGGACAGGAGGTCTGGCAGAGGTTCACCCTCCTCCTCCTTCCCTTCATCAGTGACCATCAGCATGGTCATGTCTGCCCTGTCCTGGTGGGGTTTCATCCTGTTAACATGCAGGATCCTGTGAGGATTCCTGGGGGTGCCAAGGTCCACCAAGTAGGTGACCTCACCTTTTTTCTCCAGAATTGGATAGGGCCCAGTCCATTTGGCCTGAAGTGCCCTAGGAGCCATGGGCTCCAAAACCCACACCAGCTGTCCTGGGTGATACTCAGGCATGGTAGCCTTCTGATCATGCCAGAGCTTCATGAGCTCCTGGCTGGCCTCCAGGTTTCTGCTTGCCTTCTTCATGTACTCAGCCATGCTTGACCGCAGGCCCAGCACATAATCTAGCACATTCTCCTTGGACTCTTTGAGAGGCTTTTCCCAAGACTCTCTCACCAAGCACAATGGGCCTCTTACAGGGTGCCCAAACAGTAACTCAAAGGGGCTGAATCCAACCCCCTTCTGTGGCACCTCTCTGTAGGCAAACAGCAGGCATGGGAGGAGGACATCCCATCTCCTCCTGAGTTTGTCAGACAGACCCATGATCATGCCCTTCAGGGTCTTATTAAATCTTTCCACCAGACCATTGGTCTGTGGATGATAGGGGGTGGTGAACTTATAAGTAACACCACATTCATCCCACATGGCTTTCAGATAGGCTGACATAAAGTTTGTGCCCCTATCTGAGACCACCTCCTTTGGGAACCCCACTCTGGTGAAAACACCAAGTAGGGCCCTAGCCACTGTGGGAGCAGTGACTGTCCGGAGGGGTATTGCCTCAGGGTACCTGGTGGCATGGTCCACAACCACCACAATGTACCTGTTACCTGAGGCAGTTGGTGGGTCTAGGGGACCAACAATGTCAATCCCCACCCGCTCAAAAGGAGTCCCAACCACTGGCAGTGGTATCAAGGGAGCCTTTGGCTTGCCCCCTGTCTTGCCACTGGCTTGGCAGGTGACACAGGAGCTGCAAAACTCCTTGACTTTTTCTGACATTTGGGGCCAATAAAAATGGTTGACCAGCCTGTTCCAGGTCTTGGTCTGTCCCAAATGTCCAGCTAAGGGGATATTATGGCTTAAGGTAAGGAGGAATTCTCTATACTTCTGGGGGACCACAACTCTCCTAGTAGCCCCTGGTTTGAGGGCCCTTGCCTCAGTGTAGAGAACTCCATCCTCCCAATAAACCTTGTGGGTCCCACTGGTATCCCCTTGTTCTTGCCTGGCAGCAGTCTGCCTCAGGCCCTCAAGAGTGGGACACTCTCTTTGTCCCTGGCACAAATCTTCTCTGGTGGGCCCACCTGCCCCTTGCAGTTCTGCCAAGTCAGGCAGAGTTTGCAGGGAAAGTGTCCCTCCCTCAGAGTTCAGATCCTCCCCCTCAGGGTTGGATTCTTCCTGACCCTCTGTACTTGTAGGGGCTGGCAAGCCAGACCCAGTGCCCTTTCTCTTCTTCTTGGAGGCTTGGCCCATTGTTCTAGGGTCCAAGTGTCTAGCACTTCCCTGTTGTGCTCCCTGTGACCTGGTCACAGCACACACCCATTCAGGGAGGTCCAGCATCTGTGCATGGACCCTTCTCTCCACTTCTGACCATTCAGATGCTTCAAGATCATTTCCCAGCAGACACTCTACTGGGAGGGCAGGAGCTACAGCTACCTTCTTAGGGCCAGTCACAACTCCCCATTCCAGACTCACCATGGCCATGGGATGGAGTTTGGTTCTGCTATCTGCATAAGTCACTTGGTGGAAGACACCAGGTAAGACCTGTTCTGGAGAAACCAGCTTCTCTGTGACCATTGTCACACTGGCTCCTGTATCTCTCAGAGCTTCCACCTCAGTCCCATTGACTTTAGGCCTCTGCCTATACCTCTCCATGATGGGAGGTAAGGTGGCCATAGTTGCAATGTCCACCCCACCCACGGATACTAAGGTGACCTCTGTGTACCCTGATTCCAGCCCTGGACCAACTTCCACCCCCAACCCTACACTAGCAATCCCCTGGGATTGCCCACCAGTGGGGGGCTTCTTGGAGCAGATAGCATCTCCTCTTTTGTGTCCAGGTTGATGACAGTCAAAACACTTGCCGGCCTTAGCAAGCTCTTGAAACCTTCCTGCTTTAGCAGGATCATAATTCTTTCCCTGATACCCTTTCCCTTTAAAAGTGAAATGGCTCGGGGCTCCCCCTCCCTGAGAAGTTTTTGGGGACTCTTGTGAGGACTCCTTGGGCTTTTTATCATCTTTCCCTTGGTTCTTCCCCTGAGAAGAACCATGTCCTCCCTTTTTCTGATCACCCCCTGGGGGTTTCTGGTTAACCCTAGTTCTTAACCAGTCATCTGCTGCCTCCCCCAGCTCTCTGGGGTTGGTCAACTTAGAGTCAACTAGATACTGGCGGAGCTTCTCTTGAACAGAATTGGTTAGAAGGTGCTCCCTCATAATCAAATTGTATAGCCCCTCAAAGGTACTTACCTTGTTGCCCTGTATCCAGCCCTCCAGTGCCTTTACTGAAATGTCCACAAAGTCCACCCAGGACTGGGTGCTTGTCTTTTGGGTGTCCCTAAACTTGAGCCTATACTGCTCTGGGGTCAGACCAAACTTTTTAGTCAAGCAACTCTTCATACTGGGGTATGAGTCTGCATCCTCCCCCCTCATGGTTAGGAGCCTATCCCTCCCAGAGTTGGGAACTAACTCCCAAAGAAGTGAACCCCAGTACTGAGGCTTGACTCTCCTCATCTGGAGGGCCCTCTCAAAGGCCCCCAGCCACTTATCTATATCATCCCCCTCTACATAGGCAGGAACCACCCCTTTGGGTAATCTGGGGGAAAAACCCCCACCCAGGGACACCTCAGCTTCTTTATCGCTGCCACCATCTCTTTTCTCCCTGTTTGCCCACTTTTTCTTTTCTAGGACCAGCTTGTCTGCTTCCAAAGCTATGTATGCTAGCTGGGCCTCCAGCTCTCTTTCTCTGATGGATGGGTTCTCTTCTCCTGAAAGGACCCCCTTCCCACCACTAGCTTTGGGTCTGCCCCTAGTGACTGTATTTACTGAGGACCGTTCTTCCTCATCCTCACTTAGGCTCAGATGCCTTCCCTCCCCTGAGTGGTTAGAGCTAGCATCCTCCCCTTTTTCTCCCTCCTCTGGAGCTTCCTCTGAGCCTAGCTCATGGGCCTCAGCCCATGCTATCAGGGATTTGATCAGGATTTGCTTCCTGAGGTCTGTGGTTGCAGGCAACCCTCTTTCAGTACACAACCCCCTAAGCTGGACTACTGTCAGTGTGGGTAGGCTAGCCAGATCAAGCTCCATGGTTCCCTAGTTTTGTATCAACAAAAACTTTTTGCAAAAATTGGAAACAAGAATTTTTGAAAAATTACAAAAATTCAATAATTGAAATTAATCCAAATTAATTAAAAAAAAATAAAAAAAGTAAAAAAATGTTTTTTTGCACTAGGACAATTTAAAGGATTTTTAATTTGTTTTACTCAAAACTGTAACGTGATACTGAACACAAGTACAGGATCCCACCGCTGCCACCAAAAATGTTGGAAAATGGGTTATTGGTAAGGGCAGGTAGGTACCTACACCCAGCAACAAGCCACTAACCTCCACTTAGGTCCAGTTAGGTCTTAGTAAATTAACCCCAGCTCAACCCTTGGTAGCTTGGCAACGAGCGTCAAGGCTTAATTTAGGAGACAGTGTGTAAAGCATTCAAATATCACAAAACAGTAATTAAATAAAACACAGGAAACAGTTTAAAAATCCAAAACCAATTTATAAAAATAGTTTATATTTTTATCTTTAAAATGACACAAAAACGAATAAAATCGGATAAAGGAAACCGGAGATATGAATTTTTAAAGAATTATTATTTTTCTAGCGCTTAGAAACAAAAAGCGCCAATCGGGTCATCTGGTTGCACCTCGACCGGGGCAAAGTCAAAGTTTCAGGCCGACCGCGATGGAGCCCTGCTCGGCTACAGGTCGCGGGAGGCCTCAGTTAAAAAGTTACCTTCTGACTTAGTCTTTATTTTGAAGATTTTCTTCAGAGGGACGAACCTGCCAGTCGAATCCGACCTCCTGGAGCCCTTCTCCGGATATGCGATGCTGGATTCCTCGGTGGAGATTTTTACCTTCGGACTTAGTCGTTTTTTCGAGGTGAAAATCCTTCGACCGGGGTAAACCTGGATCTTGATCCGACGTCCGTGGAGCCCTTCTCGGATACGATGGCTGGGAGGTCCCGGTCAACTTTTTACCTTCGGACTTAGTCTCTTTTTCGGAGATTTTTCTTTACCGGGACGAACCACCAAGTCAGGCCGGGTCGCGGTTGAGGCAAGCCGGCTAGAATTTCCGCGGCGGGTCGGTCCCTCTCTGGAGCTTTTTTACAAAAATTCTCAAATCTTCTCCAAACTTCTGGGGCTTCACCCAGATGTTCTTTTAAGGTTCTTTTGGGGTCCACAGCTTACCCCAAGGGTCCAGAAGTTCTGAGATGGTCCTTGGGGGGTGCGGACTTCAACTCCCAGAATGCACCTGGCACAAACTCCTTTTTGGCCACTGGACAGTGGTCAGCTGGTCACTTTTTTCAGGAGTTGGTGCAGGGGACTCTGGATAGCAATTTTTCACCTGTAGCAAACAGGGAGTCCCTCCTTGAACCAGTTGAAGCCAGGCAAAGTCCTTCTTGTGGTGAAGCCCAAGTGTGCAGCTGGTGCAGTCCTTCTGAGTGCAGGTTCCAGGTGCAGGCCAGGGGTCCAGCAGAGCAGTCCTTCTTCTCCTTTAGTTCTTTTCTTGTAGAAATCTGATGGGGATCTGAGGTGTGGGTGCAGGTCTGCCAGTTTTATCCTTGCTCCTGGGTGAAAAGCAGGGGGGTCCTGGTTCTCCAATCAGGTACAGGGTCGTCCCCCTGTGATGACCACTTCCTGGGAAGTGTGGCAAAAATCCATCCCAAAAGGCAACATTCTCTAAAAAATCCAACATGGCTGAATCTGATTTTTGGAGGTTACATCTGGCTGAGCCCACCCACTGGTGTGGCTAAAAATCATAAACACACCCCTCTCCTGCCCTCTCCTAATCTAATCAAGGGGGCACCTAGTTGTCTGGGGTTGCAGGATGTGGGGGTGTTGCTGGTTGCTCCAAATGTCCTTCTCTGCCTTTGAAGACCAGTTTGGCAGCCCTCCCCCTTCCTGCCTCACCATCTGCCACAAGCACATTCCTTTGTGTGAAGCCAGGCCACTTCACACCTCATCAAGGCAGCTTGGCTAAGCTGCTGCAGGCTGGCCAATCAGAGCACAGCAGCAAAAACAATGCAGGGCTGAAATTGGCAACTTTTTAGGTAAAGTCTAAAACTTTTTACCTGAACAAGCTATATTAAATCCAACAACTGGAAGTTGTGGGATTTATTACAACAATTAATTTGATACCAAATTCTTGGTATGCAACATTTAAGGAGACTTTAAAATTTAAAATAAAGTCTCCCCATTCTAGCCTATGAAGGCCATTTACTTCAATGAGGGAAAAACGAATTTGGCTGTTTTTACCTCACCAGGGTTTATAAATCTATTTTTATAAAGTCCCTGCTTATAGTTACATGGCACCCAGCCCTAGGGGCATATAGCGCACACCTTAGGGGTGACGTATATGTAAAAATAAGGTAGTTTAAGACTTTGGAACTACTTTTAATTCCAAAGTCGAATTTGCATATAACTTTAATTTAAAAGCAGCCAGCAAAGCAGGCCTGCCTTTAAAATGACACTGGGCACCTCAGCAGTGCACCTAGGTGTGCACCACCTATGCTGTGGTCCCTAAACCTACATGCCCTACCATATACTAGGGACTTATAGGTAGGTTAACTTAGCCAATTATAATTAGCCTAATTTGCAAATCCATTTTACACAGAGCACTGGCCCAGGGACTGGTAAGCAGTACCCAGGGCACAGCCAAGAGTGAGTAACCACCAGTACCTGTCCAAAAAGTGTGGGGGTGACCAGGGCAAAAAGGAGGACTTTCCTACATGAGCAATAAGAAATATACCCATTCAATGATACAGGATTGAGAGACCAGGTTTCCTGACAGCATATACTGTCGTTATTTGCAACTTATTTCAGGCAATCCTTATTGATAAGTTTATCTCTTACCCCAGTCAGATTCCAGGATAAAAACTGCAAACCCTGAGTGTTTCCTAAACTATTCATATCAACGGGAGTCACTGAAAGCGAACTGCTAGGAGCAGGGTAGGGGTCTCTAACGGACATATGTACACAGGCCTTAAAATGAATCACCTAAGTACGGACAAAGCAGCGAATGCTTAATTGCCTTGTTTTCAGAGATGAAGGAGAAACACTGCTTTTGATCTGATTTAATTCAATGATTTCTGAGAGGTTTACAAATCGTACTTCAGCCTTAACAGAGCAGGTTCCAAAGGATTATAAAGCATGCTCAGCCCATGATTGCAGTTTATCAACCACTGTGAAAGGCATGCTGCTGGTGCTAAAAGTTTTTTATGATTAGGCGTAACCTGTTGCCATATCACCCTCATGCTACTCTAATGGTATGGTGCTGGGATTTTTTGCGGATGTCTAGAACTTGTAGCCAGGAACTCCCATTTTAAAGTGTGACCCTATCATGGTAGGCACCCTAGTCACTGACCGCACACTTCACTTGAATGAGTCCTTGCTAACCTTTTCCATCTCCTCTTGCTCTTCATTTCAGTCTCCTTCTGCACCTCGCTTCCCAGTCGACTTAGTAGTCCTTGCACTGTAAGATTTTTGAATGGTTAAAGCACACAAATGGAACAAAGACATAAAGTGATAATTAACCAAGGTAGCAGGGTGTTTCTTGTAAGAGCACCATTTTTGTCTAGAACAGAATAGATAGTGTGAATACTATTGTTTCCCATACTGCCTCGCACAAATTATTGGGCGAATGTGCAACTTGGCTCTCTCCCTGCTACCGCTGTAATAGTAACCCCAACATGTTTTGCTGAGATCTCTAATTGTTTCACTTTGCACTACACTTGTTGCTGAGTTCGTCTCCCTTTTGGCTTCACTAGTTGGATTGTTGGTGATCTTAAACTGAGCAGAACTTTGCTGTACAGTTCCCGATTGGTTAGGGTGTGCTGAGTATGAGAGTCTGGTCTTAGCAGAAGAACTAAGCAGGTCGATTTCTCCGAAATGTGACTCTAAAGGTGGGGATTTCATTGTCCTGTGGAATGTGGTGGCAAGTTTGATTGGGTGCAACCCAGAAGGGTTTCCTGTTAGGTACTTGTGTTATTTCTTTATTACTTTGTCAGTTGCTTCCAGAAACCGATGGGGTAGCACGGTGGTTAAACAAATTAAATGAGGATTTGTGTGAGACAGGCAGATCACACTTGGGTTCTGGATAAGACATCTCAGACTTTAAAACTGACATTGCTGATTATAATAATTCAAGCTGCTAGTGTCAGGCGCAATACACCGACTAATATACCACTGTTCATTTGACTAAGGGGTATTTCCTGGCACTTGAAATATTGTAGGAAGAGTCATACTTAAAACATGTTCTTGAAACAGTAGTACTCAGCTGTATGAGAGGATCCTCAGGTTCAGAAATTTGGAGTGTGTGTGGGGGAAGCTGCTATCTGCTGAATGATAAAAGAATTCCTCACGCAACTGCGTGGCCTTAGTCAACCCTAGGGCTGGCACACCAGGTAATTTTTGCATTCAGTGTATGGCATCGTGTATTTTTTTGTTTAAAAAAAAAATGATTTTATGCATGTCAAGAACTGTAGCTTTCCGGGTGTCGGTTGTGAGGAGCACCCTAAATCTTCCACTGACTCGGACACCTAAAGTGTGTTCTGTGCAAATGTAGCCATCTTCAGGCTCCTGAGAACAGGGGGCAGTGAAAATCTGTAGAGCCAAGTCTCCCATTCCCAATCCGCTGCAAGGGGCTCTCCGATGGAATAGAGAAGGAACCTGCACAGCTACTTTTCAGCTTCAAGTTTAAAACAAATACACATCACCTTGCCCTGTGCCCTCTAAAGAGTATTACTTACAGGTCCCTCATTTCCTGGACAATCTCTATGCTGATACTGCATAGGATAGAGAGGAATTCGGCAGGCTCTTTGCCACCAGGATCTTTGAGGGAGCCATGAAAAGAGGTCCTAAGGTAGGGCCAGGGACAAATATAGAACTATTTCACAACCCCCTCAGCTAGGAGAGTCTCAACTCCTGTGTGTCACAGTAATAGCAAGTACATGTCAAACATCCTGGATGTCAACCTTCATGAGACAGCAAATCCTGGTAAACAACAAAAAAAGAAACTCGGCTAGCTCGTGGGTGTGACCATAAGAGGAGTATAGAAAAGGAGTTCCTCCATATAGCACATCTAAAACAATACAAAAGGGTGAAAGAAAGAAAGATATGCATCTAAACTCAATTCACTGCAGAGTTTGTATTATGGCAAAGACAAAGAAGACTTCTGGGTGAAAGGTCAGATATTTATGTCCTCATGGAAAGGGGAGAAGTTAAAAAATGTTGTTAAATGTAGAGAGGTAGAGTTTGCCTCATTCACAGCTAAATAAAGTGAAAAATCATCTGCAGATTACTTAGTTTAGGAGCTCCTGCAATAGGCGGACAGATAGATTGATCCCGACGTATGAGGCAAGCTAGCAGTTCTATAAATAGTGTAAATAAGATAGGAGACATCGGGCACCCTTGATAAGTGCCACACTTCATAACTATTTCGCCAGCCAGCGAGTTATTTACAATTATGGAAGCTCTGGCCATGGGGGGAGGCGTGGCTTGAGGAGCCAACATGGAGGATGCAAGTTAGAGGAGCTCTGCAACACCACCAACTTATCCTGATACAAGCGTCCGCGTCTTGAGGCGATGCCCACCAGCACGCATGCGTCGCTGAGTGGCTGTGGCACTGGGCGCTATCTCTTTTGAGCGACTGATAACTGGAAGAGACATCCCAAAACAGCCACTGGGACCAGGAAGCAAAATGGCATGCTAAGATATGGGCAGCCTGGAGGTGAGCCTGGGCTCGCCCCCTCACCCAGACATTTGAGTGGAGCCTGAGAGTCACCGTCGGTGAGGGGAAGAAGTGTTGGAGAATCGCATGCAAGACAGTGGGGGCACGACTGCCAAGCGGAGAGCCGCAGAGGTGTGATCGGTGAGGCCTCCATGGACCGGGCCACGACCATGGATGTGAGGATGTGCGGAGGCTAGGAGCGAGTTAATGACAGAGCGGGAGCTCTGTTGCGAGGCAGGGAACGAGGGACTCCTGACGTGTTTGACGCCTGTGGGGCAGACCCGACCGTTCCGCCAAACCTGCTGCAGCGGTGTACTGGGAATGGAGCTGTTGGCGTGGGGGCGCATTCTATGTTCCAGATTTGCGCACCCCTATACTCTGGGTGCCCTAATTTACCCTGTTGGAGATACAGTGATGACAATGCGGTGGGTAAGCGCAGTGGGCAGTACTGGATCCTACAGCGCAGCCACTGGACAGGACCCGCTGAGCAAGATTATTTTAAAAGCGCTACATGCTCTGTCCTATCTGACGCAATCAATGGAGCAGAGCAGGACCTGGTAGCGCAAAATACATGATAGAGTTGGGGCGCTGTGCTGTGATAAACGGGGTAAGCACTGACAAGCGTACTATCGAGACTGGATGTGAGGCACACTGTTTGCAATTCTGTACGCCCGTGCCTGGCATGTGAGGCACATACGTGACAGATCAGCTATTTTCTGTACCATGATAAGAGCTGCTTTATTTGTTGCAAGCTACCTAGGTGCTGACTGGCAGACATCGATCTCCCTGTCTTGCTTCATCACCCCTAAAAAGCGATACACCATAGGCCATGGGTCGCCAGCGAGCTATGGGACAGCCGGCTGAATCCCAGTGTCGAGCATCCACACCACAATCAATGACTGCTATGACCAATCTGGTGCAGCCCAGCATGTTGGAGGACAAATGAGATGCTGTATTGCTGGCCATCGACAACACGCAGACCTCACTCGAGTCCAAAATAGACATGATTGCCTCGGATCTGGCCCTACTGCATGCGGATCACAGAAAACTGGCGGATAAGGTTTCACTGGCGGAGCAAACTGTCGCAATGCTGCTGCCCAGAACAACCACCCTGGAATCTTCTTTGAAGGAACTAATTGACAGAGTACGAATACTGGAGCAACATGCAGAGGACACATAAGGCAGGTCCAGTAGAAATAATGTTCGACTGGTGAGTTTACCAAAGGGTACTGAGGGATAGAACTCAGTGAAGTATATTGAGGACTGGTTGCGTACTGTTCTCTCCCCAGGTGCTCTTTCCCAGTTTGTCTCCATCGAAAGGGCGCATCGGGTCCCTGCCAGGCGGCCCCTGGCGGGTGCCAACCTGCAACCAATGGTGATACATTTTCTCCATTACCACGACAGGGACATAGACCCTCATTACGACTTTGGCAGTCTTCCATAGCCGCAGGTGCCAGGAGACTGCCAGCGCTGGCAGTCTCCCACCCACCATGTCACGGGTACTGCCGGATTTCAGCCACACTTTGGGCAGAAATTCATCAGTAGTTGTGCTGGTGGGTGGAGGCGGTCTGGCGGTTCCACCACCTGCCAGCCCCTCCAGTAGGATACCTCTGCTGTATTATGGGCCATAATACGGCCTGGCGGTGTCCTGCTGGCGGGGCGCTGCCAGCGGTGTAAGCACCCCTTCCCGTTACCTGCCGGTCAACCTTCTCCCTGGAACAGGTAAGGTGATCGTCCGACATGTGAGGGGTTGGGAGGGTCGGGTGTTGTGTATGAGTGTGTGGTGTCTGCATGAATGTGTGAATGCGTGGTTGTATGCGTGTCTAAAAGTTGAAGTGAGTGCATGTGCATGTAAGTGTGTATGCGTGTTTGGATGCATGTGAGTATGCATGCTTGAATGTGGGTATAAATGTTGTTGGAAATGGGTGTATGGATGCGTGCTTGAATACGACACCCGTAGTGTTAAAAGAGACACGCTCACTAACAGATATGCAGGTGGACAATGCCAAAGCGATATTCCTTCCGGACTATACGATTGCCATGCAGAAACAGCGTAATACCTTCCTAGCAGTGAAGCGACAACTACGTGAAATGGGACTGAATTACTCTCTCGCTAACCTTCGTGTGGTAGCTGACACCACCACACATTTGTATACCACTCCTGAGGAAGCATGGCACTGGATTGAAGGCTCTGATGCCCGTACCACCCACTCAGCGCAACTGGAGAAGACAAGGGAGGACAATTCTGCGCAGAACCAAGGGGGGTAGCGTAGGCTGAAGCCACGAACAGTCAGGGACCTTTCTGCAGTCCCAGATTTGGAACAGAGAATCCAGGACTGGCACAACACCTTACAGCAGGCAGCCGCACTCTCGGCTTTGGGGCCCTGCTCCAGTCGGATGTCCTGGGTTCCCCCTCCTCAGATAGAGGGAGCTCCATTGCTACATGGCCCTCTGTGCAAAGCTCTCATATTCCCCCTAACATAACTCTGCAGACATCAGACACTATTATTTGAGTTAGATTATTTCTTAAATTACCTCCATGCAATCGCAGCCACTGTTAGCGCATAATGCTCCACATGTGTTCGTGAATGCTATGTTCTCAGATAGGTGGGTTGCAATGTGTTCCTACTATCACTATATACTGTGGACACTCATTTGGTCACCCCAGCTGTAAAGTCAACTATCTTTCTGTTGTAGTTAACACTACTTGGTTTGGGTGGCCACTTCTTCTAGTGTGCAACTCTTTTGGTATTGGCTATGTTACTGTTGTTGTTACTAGTATGTTGTTTGCTGCTACCCTCCCAATACCCTGTTCTCCACTAAGCAACCCATGATGTTACTTACTGCACTTTGCTTTGCTCCCCAGCATGCACTATTGGTACTGGCAGCTGTGCTGCTATAATGCGCAACGTCTACATTTACTAACTCTACACAAGATGGCGCACATTAACGTAATGACATGAAAAATTCGCGGCATGCACACTCCAGTACGCAGATACGCCATATACTCCTATCTGAAGCGCCGCAAGGCTTATATCATCATGTTACAAGAGTCTCACCTACCGAGTTCAGAGGTAGCCACAGTTTGAAGAAAGTGGCGAGGCCAGGTATTCCTTACAGGCTACTCATCATATGCACAGGGGTGTTAATATGGGTTCGACCTGGGGTCCCATTTGAACTGATAGAAGAGGTCGTAGATGTTGATGGCCGGTATGTGTTTATCCGAACACGGCTAAGCGGTCACCACATTCTCATTGGTAACATATGTGCCCCCATCCTGGACCAGGCTCCTCTTTTAAACACACACATCTAGACAGGTCCTTTCCACCTTTGGCGCGCACTACTGCCACTTCAAACGCTCGCTTGTTAGAGGCCTGGCTATACCACTGGCAGTTAACAGGCATCTGGTGCCATTATAACGCTACTATCAGAGTGCATTCATTTTATTCGGCCCCTCATGATCTACATGTCCGGCTTGTTTTACTACTTTGCACATCCAGCTTGATCCCAGTAGTTGTGCAGACAGATTACCTGGGATGTAGTCATTCTGACCACAACCCTCAATAACTTCAATGTGACTGCCCAACCTTCTGTTCCCAGGTGTTGGCTACAACCTGCGACCTTGGAGGACTAGATCATTCCGTGAGTCGACCGAACAACAGATCGCTAATTACTTCAAACTCAACGTAGATACAGCCTCATCTCGTTCAGTGGAATGGTATGCGTTTAAGGCTGCATTGTGTGGTTTCTGTCTGGGACTCAATTAGGGCATGCACAAACAACTGGACAAAGAGGTGTCCGTTGTGAAGCTGTAACTATTGCATCATGAGACAGAAGTAGTGCGGAATCCCAATAATCTGCCTCAATAAGAGGCCATGCATAAAACGAATTTAGAACTCCTTGAATGGTTGGGATGTCTAAATTATGCAGCGTACTCAGCTAATGCGCATTCAAAGGCAGACATACAGGGAGTGCAGAATTATTAGGCAAATGAGTATTTTGACCACATCATCCTCTTTATGCATGTTATCTTACTCCAAGCTGTATAGGCTCGAAAGCCTACTACCAATTAAGCATATTAGGTGATGTGCATCTCTGTAATGAGAAGGGGTGTGGTCTAATGACATCAACACCCTATATCAGGTGTGCATAATTATTAGGCAACTTCCTTTCCTTTGGCAAAATGGGTCAAAAGAAGGACTTGACAGGCTCAGAAAAGTCAAAAATAGTGAGATATCTTGCAGAGGGATGCAGCACTCTTAAAATTGCAAAGCTTCTGAAGCGTGTTCATCGAACAATCAAGCGTTTAATTCAAAATAGTCAACAGGGTCGCAAGAAGCGTGTGGAAAAACCAAGGCGCAAAATAACTGCCCATGAACTGAGAAAAGTCAAGCGTGCAGCTGCCACGATGCCACTTGCCACCAGTTTGGCCATATTTCAGAGCTGCAACATCACTGGAGTGCCCAAAAGCACAAGGTGTGCAATACTCAGAGACATGGCCAAGGTAAGAAAGGCTGAAAGACGACCACCACTGAACAAGACACACAAGCTGAAACGTCAAGACTGCGCCAAGAAATATCTCAAGACTGATTTTTCTAAGGTTTTATGGACTGATGAAATGAGAGTGAGTCTTGATGGGCCAGATGGATGGGCCCGTGGCTGGATTGGTAAAGGGCAGAGAGCTCCAGTCCGACTCAGACGCCAGCAAGGTGGAGGTGGAGTACTGGTTTGGGCTGGTATCATCAAAGATGAGCTTGTGGGGCCTTTTCGGGTTGAGGATGGAGTCAAGCTCAACTCCCAGTCCTACTGCCAGTTCCTGGAAGACACCTTCTTCAAGCAGTGGTACAGGAAGAAGTCTGCATCCTTCAAGAAAAACATGATTTTCATGCAGGACAATGCTCCATCACACGCGTCCAAGTACTCCACAGGGTGGCTGGCAAGAAAGGGTATAAAAGAAGGAAATCTAATGACATGGCCTCCTTGTTCACCTGATCTGAACCCCATTGAGAACCTGTGGTCCATCATCAAATGTGAGATTTACAAGGAGGGAAAACAGTACACCTCTCTGAACAGTGTCTGGGAGGCTGTGGTTGCTGCTGCACGCAATGTTGATGGTGAACAGATCAAAACACTGACAGAATCCATGGATGGCAGGCTTTTGAGTGTCCTTGCAAAGAAAGGTGGCTATATTGGTCACTGATTTGTTTTTGTTTTGTTTTTGAATGTCAGAAATGTATATTTGTGAATGTTGAGATGTTATATTGGTTTCACTGGTAATAATAAATAATTGAAATGGGTATATATTTTTTTTTGTTAAGTTGCCTCATAATTATGCACAGTAATAGTCACCTGCACACACAGATATCCCCCTAACATAGCTAAAACTAAAAACAAACTAAAAACTACTTCCAAAAATATTCAGCTTTGATATTAATGAGTTTTTTGGGTTCATTGAGAACATGGTTGTTGTTCAATAATAAAATTAATCCTCAAAAATACAACTTGCCTAATAATTCTGCACTCCCTGTAGGGGGGACTCTACTTGCCTGGTGAATAAGACAAGAGACTTCCCCCAGTTTGATACTGTCTCTTCGTGCATAGTCAGGCGATTTGATGTATACTCAGGATACAATTCATGAAACATTTCATGCACATTATGAGTCATTATACAGCTCTATTTCACCCCCTTCCCTAAGCGATATCGACCTATTCCTTGCTGAGTTGCCTCTACCCCAAATCATGGCCGATCAATGTTCCGAACTCAAAGGTCCTGTATTACTCTCTGAGATACAAGAAGCCATCCGCTCACTCGCTAATGGCAAAACACCTGGCCCTGATGGGCTACCGGCTGAATTCTATAAGACATACTCAGCTCAACTCGCACCCAAACTGTTTACTTTATATGAGGAACCCCTAAGCCTGGTGCATTTACCCCCTACACTACGGGAGGCCATGCTGGTTTCCCTTCTAAAGCCGCATATAGACCCTACTAGTCTACATTCCTACAGACCGTTAGCGCTCTTAAACACTGATTATTAAGATATTGGCCAAAGTTGTTGCAATGAGACTTGCCCTACTTGTGCCTGCATTAGTGCATGAAGATCAGAATGGATTTGTGCTGTTTCATACAACATCCCTTAACATACTCTGATTTGTCCATACATTGCGTTATGCTCCCCGTCACTGGCCACAAGCAAGCTGCCTTGTGATAGATTTAGAGAAGGCGTTTGACTCACTGGAATGGCCTTTTCTCTTTAAAGTTCTGCCAAAATATGGTTTGGGCCCTCGTTTTATGCAGCTGGTGAAGTTATTATACACACTCCCAAAAACCCAGACCAAAACTGGGTGCCTTATATCGCCCCCAATTCAGATTGAAAGGGGCATGCCCCCCCGGTCTTTGCTCTTGCAGTAGAACCACTGGTGGTCGAATTCCATAAGGCAGGGCATACTTGGGGAATACTGCAGAGGGATGGAAATCATGCGGTCTCTTTATATGCAGATGACCTTCTAGTGTATATTAGAGACCTAGCAGACTTCCCAGCTACATAATACCATTGTTTAACACACATGCAAAGGTCTCCGGCTTGCGAGTTAACTCGGCCAAGTCCTGTGTTTTCCCATTGTTACCCGCTATGTCTGGTCCAGGCCTTACATCAGTTGCCCCTGACCTGACATCTCAATCAAGCACATTCACATATCTTGGAATACAGATATATCATGCGGGCTCTGTTTTGAGTTTGCGCTGCCAGATGACGTTTTGGAAGACATTGCCACTGACAGTAATGGGTAGGGTGGACCTTGTCTAGATGATTATCCTGCCCCGATTGTTATATTATTTTGTAAATTTGCCACTATATATTCCAGCCTCCTTGCCTCCTTCTTTCACTCCAATGAACGGGATGTGCGTAATTTCATTTGGAATACCTCCCGTTGCAGAGTGGCCCTTTCTAAACTCTACCACCCAATGAACCTGGGAGGGTTGTCACTGCCAAATTTGGAGCACTACTATCTGGTTACGCAATTTCAGTGGGTGGCTCATTGGTTCTCATCTCAACATTTATCAGACACTGCCACTGATCTACCAGCATGGTCACATTATAAATAACTTTATTTATTTCACCCTTGTACCAAATCCCCGGTACCAACGCCCATGTTACTAAACCTAGTATACTGCTGCTATAGTAGATGCTGTTACCTCACCAGGGACACTAACTTATGCACCAGTCATACCACTGTTAGGGACATGTATCACATTACCCACAGAGTTGGCCTCTTGGCATGAAGCGGAGATATACACCCAAGGAGATCTTTACACTGATTGCACTCTCCACACCCATGACACACTGAAGGAACCTGCTGGTCTGCACCCAGTAATCTTCCTATTATATTGCGCCCTTAACCATACCTTGCAACGCGCATAGGGGGACCTAACAAGGGAACCCCAAATACATTTTACGCTACAGTATCTGCACATGTTTGGGGAGGGGAGGCACTTAGTACGCTGGATGGCACACACTCTGCGACTACTTACATCAGGCCCACTCACAACTTTTTGCAGGCGGTGGTAGGGGGCAAGGGGGGGGGGGGGCTTTCACTGATAAGGAATGAGCTCTTAAACACTGATTATTAAGATATTGGCCAAAGTTGTTGCAATGAGACTTGCCCTACTTGTGCCTGCATTAGTGCATGAAGATCAGAATGGATTTGTGCCGGTTCATACAACATCCCTTAACATACGCCGATTTTTCCATACATTGCATAATGCTCCCCGTCACTGGCCACAAGCAGGCAGCCTTGTGATAGATTTAGAGAAGGCGTTTGACTCACTGTAATGGCCTTTTCTCTTTAAAGTTCTTCCAAAATATGGTTTGGGCCCTCGTTTTATGCAGCTGGTGAAGTTATTATACACACTCCCAACATCCCAGACCAAAACTGAGTGCCTCATATCACCCCCAATTCAGATTGAAAGGGGCATGCCCCCCTGGTCTTTGCTCTTGCAGTAGAACCACTGGTGGTCGAATTCAATAAGGCAGGGCATACTTGGGGAATACTGCAGAGGGATGGAAATCATGCGGTCTCTTTATATGCAGATGACCTTCTAGTGTATATTAGAGACCTAGCAGACTTCCCAGCTACATAATACCATTGTTTAACACACATGCAAAGGTCTCCGGCTTGCGAATTAACTCGGCCAAGTCCTGTGTTTTCCCATTGTTACCCGCTATGTCTGGTCCAGGCCTTACATCCGTTGCCCCTGACCTGACATCTCAATCAAGCACATTCAGATATCTTGGAATACAGATATATCATGCGGACTCTGTTTCGAGTTTGCGCCGCCAGATGACGTTTTGGAAGACATTGCCACTGACAGTAATGGGTAGGGTGGACCTTGTCAAGATGATAATCCTGCCCCGATTGTTATATTATTTTGTAAATTTGCCACTATATATTCCAGCCTCCTTCTTTCACTCCAAGGAACGGGATGTGCGTAATTTCATTTGGAATACCTCCCGTTGCAGAGTGGCCCTTTCTAAACTCTACCACCCAATGAACCTGGGAGGGTTGTCACTACCAAATTTTGAGCACTACTATCTGGTTACGCAATTTCAGTGGGTGGCTCATTGGTTCTCATTTCGACATTTATCAGACACTGCCACTGATCTACCAGCATGGTCGCATTATAAATAACTTTATTTATTTCACCCTTGTACCAAATCCCCGGTACCAACGCCCATGTTACTAAACCTAGCATACCGCTGCTATCGTAGATGCTGTTACCTCACTAGGGACACTATAACTTATGCACCAGTCATACCACTGTTAGGGACGTGTATCACATTACCCACAGAGTTGGCCTCTTGGCATGAAGCGGAGATATACACCCAAGGAGATCTTTACACTGATGGCACTCTCCACACCCATGACACACTGAAGGAAACTACTGGTCTGCATCCAGGAACCTTCCTATTATATTGCTCCCTTAACCATACCTTACAACGCGCATAGGGGGACCTAACAAGGGAACCCCAAATACATTTTACGCTACACTATCTGCACATGTTTGGGGAGGGGAGGCACTTAGTACGCTGGACGGCAGACTCTCTGCGACTACTTACATCAGGCCCACTCACGACTTTTTGCAGGCGGTGGTAGGGGGCAAGGGGGAGACCTTTCACTGATGAGGAATGAGCGACTGTGCTGGAAACTCCCATGCATGTTCCTCGCAATATGCGATTCCGCCGCATACAATATTCTGTTACCCAGAGAGCCTATCTCGCACCTGAGAAGATTAACAGATACTTTAGCCGCACAGATGCTTCTTGCCCGGGCTGTCAGAGGTTGGGAGCAGACCTACTGCATATGATGTGGTCGTGCCCAACTCTGAGTTACTATCGGTCTGCAATCCTGGCACGCTTAATGCACTGCGTGGACCGGACTCTACCGCAGACATGGGAAGCGTGCATTCTGGGATTGTTCCCTAGGGGTAAAACACTGAAATCCACATCCCGTTTTCTAGCTCTAGGTTTATTGTTGGCTAAACGCCTCATAACTCGTAAATGGCGATCCCTCATCCACCAACATATGAAGCGTGGGTACAATCACTGACTGTCTGGGCGAGAGCAGAGAGCACTGCTCTTCGACATGAAGATGTACTGGGATTACGCAAATATGCACTTGCGTCTCAATGGGAGTTAATGCTAACATCCCTTTGCACCCCATTTGTGCCCGCGCACTCAGTCTTGACCCCCCTCCGCTGCAGACAGTGGATGCCTGTAACGTAATGTCTTCAACATAGCATGCCACATCCCTGTCTGCATGAGGAAACTAGATAGGCAGTCTGCCGTGGACTGCATACTAACGCGCCAGACACAAGCCATACAGAACGTGCATGTAGGGACAGCCTGATGAGCGCATATGATATTTTAATAATAGTCATACTAATTCTGAACTGTAAGTACATGGATATGTTCTGCCTGCAAGTCCTCCCCACATGTTTGTTGTTGTAAATTGAAGTTGACTGCAAGCATGTGGTCTACACGTATTTTTGTTCTGATATATGACAATTGTATGTACTGAAACATAAATGCAATAAAGAAATTTAAATAAAAAATGGAAGCTCTGGTACTGGTATATAACTTTGTTAGCAAGCTGAGACACTTGAAGAATTGCAAATAATACTTCCCCTTAAACTAAATTGAATGCTTTTACCACGTCAAGCATTCTAGCAGCGGCTTTCACCTTCTGATTAGAAAAAAGTCAGTAGCTTGCACCAAACGTTTGTATTCGAAGACCTAAACTTCCCGGTAAAACCCATTTTGGGCACCATGAGTAATCAAAGAAGTTACGGAAGAAATCATGTTTGCCATTATTTTGGTAAACAGCTTGTAGTCGCTATTTAGTAGGCTTATGGGGCGGTAAGATTTTGGATCAACCTCTGGTTTATCCTTTTGAAGGAAGCTGACTACCACCGAGTTGGTAAAAGAACCAGGTAGAGGACATCCCTGAAGAATCTGGTTAAAAAGTCGAACAAGGAATGGAGCGAATTGCTGCAAAATTACTGTATAGAATTCTGCACAGACTTTGGTATTAGTTGTAGATTTAATTGCTATAATTGCTAGCTGTACCTCTTTAAGAGTTACGGGTGCTGCTACAGAATCCGCCTGTTTTGAGGTCAGGGTGGGAATTTGAATCTTTCCCAACCAGCCCTTGATAATCGAGCTCGAGTTACCTTGGGTTTCGGAATATATTTTAGCATAATGTTGTAAAAATATCTGCACAATCTCAGATGACTGCATATGATTTGTTTTGGACTGAGGATCATGAACTTTTTTTATGATGTAGGCATTGGCTCTACATTTCAAAGATCAGGCCAGATATTTACCTATAAATTCATTTTCATCATATCTTCTCTGGAGGTAGGATGTTTGATTGACTATTTCTTTAGCAGTAAAACTCTCCCAAAATTTATGGCTAGCATTAGCTAAAGTCTCTGTATAGTGTCTTTTGTCTTGCTGTATTTGAGCTGCCAAAAAAAATGCCTGACCTCTAAAAAACACCTTTAAATCCTCCTTTACTGAGAAGTCGGAAGCTGTGTCTACATTAAACTTTAGGAATTCGTCCAAATTACTTTCCATCTGAGAGATCCAAATAGTCTCTGTGAGAGGTGTTTTATTAAAGCAATATTTTGTTCTTTGTGTGCATGTTGCTACTGGCATTACAGCTAAGCTAATCAAGGAGTGATCAGAGAATGCATTGTTCAATATAGCAGCTTCTCCCTATGAAACCGAGTGTGATATTAAAAAGAAATCTATCCACAAAGCAGTGCTATAACGTTTCGAGTGACGCGTAAATTAACTCGTCAAATTGTTTTGTGCCCTCCATGGATTGATGAGAGCAAAGACACTAATAAGAGTTTGTAACGCCAGATTTGGGCTTGTTTTGATGTTAATTTGCATTTGAAGTGTCTAACAGCAAATCCTGAATTAAATTAAAATCCCAACCTATTATTAAATGTGCTGTCTCTTTTTGTAAAAGGGAATAAAAATCATACAGTGGAGAGGGTTCATCCAATGTGGGGCGTGTAAGGAAAGGCCTCCTTGGCATGGTTACCCCCTGACGTTTTGCCTTTGCTGATGCTAGGTTATGATTTGAAAGTGTGCTGGGACCCTGCTAACCAGGCCCCAGCACCAGTGTTCTTTCCCTAAACTGTACCTTTTTCTACACAATTGGCACAGCCCTGGCACTCAGGTAAGTCCCTTGTAACTGGTACCCCTGGTACCAAGGGCCCTGATGCCAGGGAAGGTCTCTAAGGGCTGCAGCATGTCTTATGCCACCCTAGGGACCCCTCACTCAGCACATGCACACTGCCTCACAGCTTGTGTGTGCTGGTGGGGAGCAAATTACTAAGTCGACATGACACTCCCCTCAGAGTGCCATGCCAACCTCAAACTGCCTGTGGCATAGGTAAGTCACCCCTCTAGCAGGCCTTACAGCCCTAAGGCAGGGTGCACTATACTACAGGTCAGGGCATATGTGCATGAGCCCTATGCCCCTACAGTGTCTAAGCAAAACCTTAGACATTGTAAGTGCAGGGTAGCCATAAGAGTATATGGTCTGGGAGTTTGTCAAACACGATCTCCACAGTTCCATACTGGCTACACTGAAAACTGGGAAGTTTGTTATCAAACTTCTCAGCAGAATAAATGCACACTGATGCCAGTGTGCAATTTATTGTAAAATACACCCAGAGGGCATCTTAGAGATGCCCCCTGAAAACATAGTAGCTGACTAGTTTCTGCCAGCCTGCCACACACCAGACATGTTGCTGGCCACATGGGGAGAGTGCCTTTGTCACTCTGTGGCCAGGAACAAAGCCTGTACTGGGTGGAGGTGCTTCTCACTTCCCCCTGCAGGAACTGTAACACCTGGCGGTGAGCCTCAAAGGCTCACCCCTTTTGTTACAGCACCACAGGGCATCCCAGCTAGTGGAGATGCCCGCCCCTCCGGCCTCTGCTCCCACTTTCGGCTGCAAGGCTGGAGGAGATAATTAGAAAAACAAGGAGGAGTCACCCACCAGTCAGGACAGCCCCTAAGGTGTCCTGAGCTGAGGTGACCCTTACTTTTAGAAATCCTCCATCTTGTGAGTGGAGGATTCCCCCAATAGAATTAGGGATGTGCTCCCCCTCCCCACAGGGAGGAGACACAAGGAGAGTGTAGCCACCCTCAGGGACAGTAGCCATTGGCTACTGCCCTCCCAGACCTAAACACCCCCCTAAATTCAGTATTTTTGCAGAACCTAGGAAACTAGATTCCTGCAACCTTAACAAGAAGAAGGACTGCTGACCTGAAGCCCTGCAGTGAAGACGGAGACGGCAACTGATTTGGCCCCAGCCCTACCGGCCTGTCTCCCAACTTCAAAGAAAACTGCAACAGAAATGCATCCAACAGGGACCAGCGACCTCTGAAGCCTCAGAGGGCTGCCCTGCAACCAAGGACCAAGAAACTCCTGTGAACAGCGGCCCTGTGCAACAACCTGCAACTTTCTTGCAACAAAGAAACAACTTCATATTTCCCGCCGGAAGCGTGAGACTTTCCACTCTGCACCCGACGCCCTGGCTTGACCTGCGGAAAACCAACACTACAGGGAGGACTCCCCGGCAACTCCAAGCCAGGGACAACCCACCTGTGCCCCCACAGTGACGCCTGCAGAGGAAACCCAGAGGCTCCCCCTGACTGCGACTGCCTGTAACAAGGGACCCGATGTCTGGAACCAACACTGCACCCACAGCTCCCAGGACCTGAAGGAACTGAACTCCAGTGCAGGAGTGACCCCCAGGCGACCCTCTGCCTAGCCCAGGTGGTGGCTACCCCGAGGAGCCCCCCCTGTGCCTGCCTGCATCGTTGAAGTGACCCCCGGGTCCCTCTATTACTTCCTATCTAAAACCCGACGCCTGTTTGCACACTGCACCCGGCTGCCACTGAGGGTATACTTTCTGTGCCTTCTTGTGTCCCCCCCGGTGCCCTACAAAACCCCCCCTGGTCTGCCCCCGAGGACGCGTGTACTTACCTGCTGGCAGACTGGAACCGGGGCACCCCTGTTCTCTATTGAAGCATATGTTTTTTTGGCACCTCTTTGACCTCCGCACCTGACCGACCCTGAGCTGCTGGTGTGGTAACTTTGGGGTTGCCTTGAACCCCCAATGGTGGGCTACCTATGCCCCAACTTTGAGACTTATAAGTGTATTACTTACCTGCAAAACTAACCTTTACTTACCTACCCCAGGAGCTGTTGATTTTTGCAGTGTGTCCACTTTTAAAATAGCTTATTGCCATTTTTACAAAGACTGTACATGATATTGTGTTCATTCAAAGTTCCTCGAGTATCTAAGTGAAATACCTTTCATTTGAAGTATTACTTGTAAATCTTGAACCTGTGGTTCTTAAAAATAAACTAAGAAAATATATTTTTCACTATAAAAACCTATTGGCCTGGAGTAAGACTTTGAATGTGTGATCCTCATTTATTGCCTGTGTTTGTACAACACATACTACCCTCTGATAAGCCTACTGCTCGACCACACTACCACAAAATAGAGCATTAGAATTATCTCTTTTTGCCACTATCTTACCTCTAAGTAGAACCCTTGGACTCTGTGCACACTATTTCTTACTTTGAAATAGTATAAACAGAGCCAACTTCCTACATTGGTGGATCAGCGGTGGGGTCTAAGACTTTGCATTTGCTGGACTACTCAGCCAATACCTGATCCCACAGCTAAATTCCCAAAATTGTCATTAAAAACTGATTTTTGAAATTTGAACTATTTTTCTAAAAGTCCTGCTAGGGCCTTGTGTTAGTCCCCTGTTAGCATTTCTTTTTAGAGTTTAGAAGTTTTGTAAAAGTTTGGATTAAGTCCTAGAGATAGTTTTAGATTCTTAAAAAGTATCCCAACTGCATCTAAGGATGTCAGAGTTAAGGACTCTGTAAAATAAAACATATAAAAACTGGATCAAACCCTACCAAAGTACAGCTCCAGGAGCTTTTGGTAGAGTTTGCTAGAGACCACCCCTCTGAAGACAACCTTATAGAGGGGGAAACTAGTGACCTGGAGGATAACTCCCTCCCTCCTGTCCTAGTTATGGAGACCAGGGTCCCTCAAACCCTGACTCCACAAGTGATAGTCAGAGATGCTGCTTCTCCCACAGGGGAGTCCAGCAACTCTGGAAGAATTGAGGGCAGCCTCAATGAAGATGACCTCCTGTTAGCCAGGATGGCCAAAAGATTGGCTTTGGAGAGACAGCTCCTAGCCATAGAGAGGGAAAGACAAGAGATGGGGTTAGCTCCCATCAATGGTGGCAGCAACTTAAATAGGATCAGAGAGAATACTGACATGCTAAAAATCCCCAAAGGGATTGTAACAAAATATGAAGATGGTGATCACATCACCAAATGGTTCACAGCTTTTGAGAGGGCTTGTGGAACCAGAAAAGTAAACAAATCTCACTGGGGAGCTCTCCTTTAGGAAATCTTCACTGGAAAGTGTAGGGATAGACTCCTCACACTCTCTGGTAAAGATGCAGAATCCTATGACCTCATGAAGGCTACCCTGATTGACGGCTTTGGATTCTCAACTACAGAGTACAGGATTAGGTTCAGGGGGCTCAAAATTCTTCCAGCCAGACCTGGGTTGATTTTGTTGACTTCTCAGTCAAAACACTGGATGGTTGGATTAATGGCAGTGCTGTAAATGATTATGAAGGGCTGTATAATTTGTTTATGCAGGAACACCTTTTAAGTAATTGTTTCAATGATAAACTGCATCAGCATCTGGTAGACCTAGGTCCAATTTTTCCCCAAGAATTGGGAAAGAAGGCAGACCATTGGGTCAAGACCAGGGTGACCAAGACTTCCACAGGGGGTGACCAAAAGAAAGGGGTCACAAAGCCTGCCCAGGGGAAGAGTGTTGAGACATCCAAGGGAAAAAGTAGAGAGTCTTCTACAGGGCCCCAAAAACCCGCTCAGGAGGGTGGGTCCAAAGCCTCTTCACAATCTTCATTTGGGTACAAGGGTAAAAACTTTGATCCCAAAAAGGCCTGGTGTCGTAGCTGTAATCAGCAGGGACACCAAACTGGAGACAAGGCCTGTCCCAAGAAAGGTTCCACTTCTACTACTACTCCACTGGAATAGCCAGTCTCCAGGTGGGATCAACAGTGTGCCCAGAGCAAATCAGGGTCCACACTGAAGCTACATTAGTCTCTGAGGGTGGGTGGACCTAGCCACACTAGCTGTCTGGCCCCCTAACATGCAGAAATACAGGCAGCAGCTCTTTATTAATGGGACTAGAGTAGAAGCCCCGAGGGATACAGATGCCAGTGTCACAATGGTGACAGACTAACTGATTTTCCCAGGACAATACCTGACTGGACAAACTCATCCAGTCACCAACGCTGACAATCAGACTAAAGTCCATCCCATGGCTATGGTAACTTTAGAATGGGGAGGGGTCACTGGCCTGAAACAGGTGGTAGTCTCCTCTGCTATACCAGTAGACTGTCTGCTTGGAAATGATCTATGATCTATGAAATAGTATACACAGAGCCAACTTCCTACAGGGCGGTAATAGCTTATAAGGTTACATAATTAATTTTCCATTCAATTTATTATTATTTTTAACTGTTTTTATTGAATTTTTGATAACTGTAACTAAAACAGTACAGTGCAGGCCGTGCAATACAAAATATTCATACTGTATTCCAGTACAATAGTAGTATCGAGCATGTACCAACCAGAGGCCAAACCTATCCAGTAGACGGGTGAAACCCCACCCCCCTTCTCCCCACCATGATACACATGAAACCAATCTGAAAATGCATGCTATGAAAGATGGATAAATGACGTAACAACAGTTGGTCGTCACCAATTCAACAGGCTCATTGTGAGATGTCCCCACTCTCATTCTCCGAGTTGTATACGGAGCACCTGTCATCCACACCCGAGAACCGGTCCAGTAATGTGCCCCAAACCTCCAGATCTGTGAGTGCCTTGTCATCCCTGCATATGTAGCACATATGTTGCTCTTCAGCCACACCCCACTCCATGAGGTCCCGTATCCAATCAGGGAGCACTGAACTCCGAGCACTCATCCATCGAATAGCTACCCTGTGCTTAGCCAGTACCAACGCTAGCTGGGCTAACTTATAGGGAATGTTCCGACCCCGTGGCCTCTGAACCACACCCAATAGACAGGCCATTGGTGTCGCCTCTATCCCCAAACCTGTCACTTCCACTGCTTCCACCAACACTTAGTGCCAAAAATCGTTCACCATCCTACAATTCCAAGCCAGTTGCAAGAAGGAAGTGTCCAGCACACCACATCTTGGACATCCTGCTTTACGCGCTGGGTCAATCTTATTTAAACGACTGGGCTTAAGGTACGTCCTGTGTACAAAATTAAAATGCAGTAACTTGAATATATTATTACAAGACACCCTACGCACCATGGAGAAAGCTAGATCCCAATCAGAATCCGACAGGGGTGCCCCCAGGTCTCCCTCCCAGGCCCTGTGACTCACTCCCACTATTTACGACTGATCCTCCCGGAGTGCTTTATAAAACCGAGTGATCAAATGCAACCCATGACCCCAGTTAATCAAACCGTGTAGGATCGAGGAAGGAGCAGGAGCCATTGGGAAACCACTCCAGATCTCACGTGCCAGACTTTCAAGCTTAGCGTTTTGGAGGAATTGACCAGATCCCACACTGAACAATTCCCTGGCCTCAGTAAAGGAAATTAACTCCCCTTTGGGATAAAGATCCCCAACTACTTTGCACCCAGCCAGTCTCCAGGCCTCCACAGACATGAACTGTTTCATTTCCTGAAATAGCGGAAGATCCCACATTCTCAGTTCCCGGTCGAAGGGGGACTGTTGAAGCACACGTTTGACTGCTTGCTCCCAGACCCCTGCAGTGAACCTCGCCAAATGGGGAACATCAGTAGTGGACCTACCCCCGCCATCAAGAGATACACCAGCGCCTGCCTATCCAAAACTCCAGAAAACAGTCTCTTCTCCCAATTATCGGTATCTGTCATCCATTTAGCTGCGAATTGAAGATGCGCTGCATAATAATAATGCCTGATATTAGGAATCGCCAGCCCACCTCCCTCAAGGTCACCCTGCAGAACCGACAAAGGTAATTTATTCCAGAAAGATACCGAGCGCTCCAAACCAGTAATCACCCGCTCAACATTATGGGCCTGATTACAACTTTGGCGGAGGGTGTTAATCCGTCCCAAATGTGACGGATATCCTACCCACTGTATTCCGAGTTCCATAGGATATAATGGACTCGTAATATGGCGGGTGGTATATCCGTCACATTTGGGACGGATTAACACCCTCCGCCAAAGTTGTAATCAGGCCCTATGTGTATTGTGTGCAGCCATAGTGTGCGTAACCCAGATGCCCAAGTAACGGAAACTCTCAACCTCCCACCGCAGAGATGCCTCCGGCAATTCAGCCCAAGGGATACCACAGAGAGACCCCATGGGAAACAGGAGCGATTATTTTCTGGTTAACCTTGAGGCCAGAAACCACCCCAATGCCTCCATCCTCTGTAACAACAGCAGACCCAAGACACTAGGTTCCCGGAGATACACCAGGCCATCATCAGTATACAGAGAAACCACATGGGGAACCTGCCCCATCCCGATCCTCCATGGGGCCAAGCCTTCCCGCAGCCATATCGCCAATGACTCCACAGCAAGAGCAAAGAGGAGAGGCGAAAGCGGACATCCCTGCCTTGTGCCCCTACCAATCTCCCAGGCATCAGAAAGTTCCCCCCCCCACCGGACCCAAGCAGTGCGAGCAGTGTATAGTAGCCGCACCCAGGCACAGAAACCAGGATCAAACCCATTACTACGTAACACCTCCAGCAGATACCCCCACTCAACCATCTCAAAACCTTCTCAGTATCCAGAGAGACCAGTGCCATTTCAGTTTCTCACCCACAGTCTCATGCAGGACATGGGCCAGACGGTGCAGATTGTAAGTTGTGCTGCGACCAGGGATAAACCCACACTGATCCTCGTGCACCAGTCCCTGAATCACCCCACAAAGTCTAGAGGCCAGGATTTTGCACAGGATCTTAATGTCACTATTTAACTTAGTGAGCAGGCGATATGATGAAGGATCATCTGCCCCCCCCCCCACCGGCTTAAGCAGCAAACAGACTATGCCCTGTCGCATGGATTCTGGCAACCTTCCACACTCGTGGGCCTCCTCAAATACTTCCAGAAGATTCTCATGCAAAGTCAACGAAAACGTCTGGTACAATTCAACAGGAAACCCGTCACCACCTGGAGACTTAGACATCACAGCAATCGCATTGCTCACTTCCTCCACAGTAATCAATGCATCCAGAGCATCTCTGCTCTCTGCACTCAACTTTGGGAGGCTCATCTGCTTCAGAAACCCCCCCACACCCTCTCCCGGAGGAACCGGACCAGCCCCCGAGAACAACCGCAGATGCTCCCCCAGGACCCTCAAAATATCTGCACGTGTTGTAACTGTCTCACCCTTCTCATTTAGAATATGCAGTATAGGAGGGGAATCCACTTCTCTCCTCAGAATCCATGCCAGAAGTTTGCCAGGCTTATCCCCTTCTCTGTGTAGGCGCTGCCTATAGGCTCTAAGGGTGACACAACTCAAAGTATTCCAGCACTCGTCAACTTCATTATATAATCTAAGTTCCTCCCTTTTAGCTGCCCTTGTTGTAGGGAGCATACGCTGCAATGCCCCTAGTCTCTCCTCCAGCCCAGTGAGCTCACCCTCCATACTCCTGCGCACTCCACACACTATACCAATGCAGACCCCGGCACCATAGCCTTCATGGCCTCCTACTCCAATCCCCTAGAATCCATTGTATTCCAATTCAAGTTCATGTATCCAGTAATGGCCTCCCCCACATCATCCCTGCACCCCGCATCAGCAAGAAATTCTGCTGGTAACCGCCAACTGCGCACAGCACTAGCATCGTCCCCCTCGCCCCCATTGCAGGTGCATCAAAACAGGAGCATGATCAGACAGAAACCGACTCAAGTGTGAGACCTTCAAGACCTGGGAGCCGTGAAGACCAGCTAAAAGAAACCTATCCAATCAGACATGGGTAGTATGGGTTCTAGAGTGACAGGTAAACTCTTTACCCTCCGGATGCAACTCCCTCCAACTGTCCAATAACCCCAACTGTCTCTTCACATCCGGGGCTTGGTCCCTAGCTTCGGCGGAAGGCGATCCAGCTCCCCGTTCAATATACAGTTGTAATCCCCAGCCCAAATAGTAGGCTTATCTACACTCACCCCAAGGATCTCCGGGATGTTGGTGTAAAAAGAGGGGTCATCCACGTTGGGTGCATACGTGTTAAGAATAATGATGGGTGAGCCATCCAGCATACCCTCAATTAGAATATACCTCCCCTCCACATCGGCCTCACTATAAGTGTGGGTAAAATGAACGCCTGGAGCCACACACACTGCTACCCTCCTCGCATAAGAGGAAAAGGAGGACAAAAACATTTGACCCCGCCATTTCTTAGAGAGCTTTTGAGCCTCTTCCTCCGTCATGTGCGTCTCTTGGAGACAGGCAATGTGTACCTTCTGCCTTTTTAAAAAGGAGTGTACCCTGTATCGTTTGGTGAAACTCTTCAACCCCCTGATATTCCAAGACAACATATTAATCTGGTGACCCATACGGACAGTGAATTATCAACTCCCCCATTCTCACACCTCCCACTGGCGGCCATCCACAAAAGAAAGGGTAAGAAAGACATCTCATACCCGTCACTCCATAATATCTGCACTGTAAACCTAACAACAAACATTGTCAAACTAAGTCAATTAAACCCCATAAACAATGTGCACCCACCCCGGACATACAGTATAACAACTGAAACAAACCACGATACTGCAGATCCAATCCGTAAATGCTGCCAGGACAACAGCCTAACCCCAGCTCCCCCATGAGTGACCTACCACAAACATGGAGCGATCTACCCCACCCCGGCTTCCAGATAGCATTGCTCACCTGTAGGTGGCTGGCCTGGCTTGTAGTGGGTACCAAGGGGTACTTACACTCTGTACCAGGTCCAGTTATCCCTTATTAGTGTAGAAGAGGTGTTTCTAGCAGCTTAGGCTGATAGAAGGTAGCTATAGCAGAGCAGCTTAGGCTGAACTAGGAGACATGCAAAGCTCCTACTATACCACTGGTGTCATATGCACAATATCATAAGAAAACACAATATACAGATATACTCAAAATAAAGGTACTTTATTTTTATGACAATATGCCAAAAGTATCTCAGTGAGTACCCTCAGTATGAGGATGCCAAATATACACAAGATATATGTACACAATACCAAAAATATGCAGTAATAGCAAAAGGAAGTAATGCAATCAATGTAAAGTTACAGTAGATTGCAATAGGAGCACATAGGTATAGGGGCAACACAAACCATACTGTATACTCCAAAATTGGAATGCGAACCACGAATGGACCCCAAACCTATGTGAGCTTGTAGAGGGTCGCTGGGACTGTAAGAAAACAGTGAGGGTTAGAAAAATAGCCCACCCCAAGACCCTGAAAGGTAGGTGTAAAGTGCACCTACAACCCCCAGAGAGCACAGAAGTTGTGATAGGGGGATTCTGCAAGGAAGACCAACACCAGCAAAGTAACAACAGTGGATTTCCGGACCTGAGTACCTGTAAGACAAGGGGACCAAGTCCTAGAGTCGTGACAGTGTCGAGAGTGGGCAGATGCCCAGGAAATGCCAGCTGAGGATGCAAGGAAGCTGCCACTGGGTGGAAGAAGCTCGGTGTTCTGCAAGAACGAAGAGGACTAGGAACTTCCCCTTTGGAGGATGGATGTCCCACGTCGTGAAGAAGCTTGCAGAGGTGTTCCCACGCAGAAAGACCGCAAACAAGCCTTGCTAGCTGCAAGGGTCACGGTTGGGGTTTTTGGATGCTGCTGTGGCCCAGGAGGGACCAGGATGTCGCCACTTGGATGAGGAGACAGAGGGGGCGCCCAGCAAGTCAGGGAGCCCTCACAGAAGCAGGCAGCACCCGCAGAAGTACCGGAACAGGCACTTGGAAGAGGAGTGAACCGGAGTCCACCCGAAGTCAGAAAAGGGAGTCCCACGACGCCGGAGGACAACTCAGAAGGTTGTGCACTGCAGGTTAGTGTGTCAGGACCCAGGCTTGGCTGTGCACGAAGGAAATCCTGGAAGAGTGCACAGGAGCCGGAGCAGCTGCAAATCACGCGGTACCCAGCAATGCAGTCTAGCGTGGGGAGGCAAGGACTTACCTCCACCAAACTTGGACTGAAGAGTCACTGGACTGTGGGAGTCACTTGGACAGAGTTGCTGAGTTCCAGGGACCATGCTCGTCGTGCTGAGAGGGGACCCAGAGGACAGGTGATGCAGTCTTTTGTTGCCTGCGGTTGCAAGGTGAAGATTCCGTCGACCCACGGGAGATTTCTTCAGAGCTCCTGGTGCAAGAAGGAGGCAGGCTACCCCCAGAGCATGCACCACCAGGAAACATGCGAGAAACCCGGCAGGATGAAGCGATACAAGGTTGCAGTAGTCGTCTTTGCTACTTTGTTGCAGTTTTGCAGGCGTCCTGAGCAGTCAGCGGTCGATCCTTTGGCAGAAGGTGAAGAGAGAAGTGCAGAGGAACTCTGGTGAGCTCTTGCATTCGGTATCTGAAGAATTCCCCAAAGCAGAGACCCTAAATAGCCAGAAAAGGAGGTTTGGCTACCTAGGAAGGAGGATAGGCTAGTAACACAGGTAAGAGCCTATCAGAAGGAGTCTCTGACGTCACCTGCTGGCCCTGGCCACTCAGAGCAGTCCAGTGTGCCAGCACACCTCTGAATCCAAGATGGCAGTGGTCTGGGGCACGCTGGAGGAGCTCTGGGCACCTCCCCTGGGAGGTGCAGGTCAGGGGAGTGGTCACTCCCCTTTCCTTTGTCCAGTTTCACGCCAGAGCATGGCTGGGGGATCCCTGAACCGGTGTAGACTGGCTTATGCAGAGATGGGCAGCATCTGTGCCCATCAAAGCATTTCCAGAGGCTGGGGGAGGCTACTCCTCCCCAGCCTTCACACCTATATCCAAAGGGAGAGGGTGTCACACCCTCTCTCAAAGGAAATCCTTTGTTCTGCCTTCCTGGGCCAGGGCTCCCTGGACCCCAGGGGGGCAGAAACCTGTCTGAGGGGTTGGCAGCAGCTGCAGTGGAGCCCCCGGAAAGGCAGTTTGGCAGTACCCAGGTTCTGTGCTAGAGACACGATGGATCATGAAATTGTCTCCCCAGTGCCAGAATGGCATTGGGGTGACAATTCCATGATCTTAGACATGTTACATGGCCATGTTCGGAGTTACCATTGTGACGCTATACATAGGTAGTGACCTATGTATAGTGCACGCGTGAAATGGTGACCCCGCACTCACAAAGTCCGGGAAATTTGCCCTGAACGATGTGGGGGCACCTTGGCTAGTGCCAGGGTGCCCACACACTAAGTAACTTTGCACCCAACCTTCACCAGGTGAAGGTTTGACATATAGGTGACTTATAAGTTACTTAAGTGCAGTGGTAAATGGCTGTGAAATAACGTGGACGTTATTTCACTCAGGCTGCACTGGCAGGCCTGTGTAAGATTTGTCAGATCTCCCTATGGGTGGCAAAAGAAATGCTGCAGCCCATAGGGATCTCCTGGAACCCCAATACCCTGGGTACCTCAGTACCATATACTAGGGAATTATAAGGGTGTTCCAGTATGCCAATGTGAATTGGTGAAATTGGTCACTAGCCTGTTAGTGACAATTTGGAAAGCAGAGAGAGCATAACCACTGAGGTTCTGGTTAGCAGAGCCTCAGTGAGACAGTTAGGCATCACACAGGGAACACATACATATAGGCCACAAACTTATGAGCACTGGGGTCCTGGCTAGCAGGATCCCAGTGACACATAACAAACATACTGACAACATAGGGTTTTCACTATGAGCACCGGGCCCTGGTTAGCAGGATCCCAGTGAGACAGTGAAAAACACCCTGACATATACTCACAAACAGGCCAAAAGTGGGGGTAACAAGGCTAGAAAGAGGCTACTTTCTCACATCACCCATAAACCATCAGGGCAGCATGTCATTGCCCACCCCATAAAATCCGACCATATCCATATGACAACAGAGCCCCAGCAGAGCCCAGTACACCATCACCGAGCATCACTGTCTGGAAGCAGACCTCTCTCATGCAGGACCAGGCCCCCCCAACAGAGGGCACTGCAGGTAGAAAGTCAGTCCTTCGTGGAGGCCAGCAAGGAGTCCAAGTCCGGCCTACCACCAGAGCCATCCACCGACTCGGCATGAATCACCGCCATTGTCCCATCTTGTTGTATCTTGATCCGGAGGGCAGGGTCCACATCCAACCCCCAAGCCACAGTGTCCTCCAACAAGTCACCCTCGCGGATCCGCCAGTCAGGGCCATCAGCTCTAGAAGCCCGAGGAGCCACTCCACCAGATCTAGTTAGCCTGCTCGGTGTCGCCTTATCCCACATTTCCAGCCATCTCCAAACCTCTTCTGGTTGTTCAAAAAAAGGGACCTGCCTCCAAAAAGCACCTTCAAACGCGCTGGGTATAACAGCATATATCTGATATTCATGGGCCGGAGCTTCGCCTTTACCTCTAAAAAACTCTTCCGGGAGTTCTGCACCTTGGTGTAATCAGGATAAATGGAAATCTTCTCATTCTCGAACACCACCTTGTCCGAATCACGAGCTGCACATAGAAGACAGTCCCTATCCCTGTAATTTAGGAGAAGGGCGATGATGGCCCTGGGGGGCGCACCAGGCCGTGGCGGAGCCACAAGTGCCCTATGAGCCATTTCCACCACAAACATCCTGGAGAGGCCCACCGGCTGCAGTACATCCCTGATCCAATTTTCTAAGAACGTTTCGGCCGTGGACCCCTCCACCCGCTCCGGGAATCTAAGCAGTCTGATATTATTCCGCGAGAGCGGCCTTCAGCATCCTCCAGTCGCGCCTCCAATCTGCCCACCGTGGAGTTGGCCTGCGCCATCTGCTTACGTAGAGCCCCTATCTCCACCTGTAGCTCCACAATAGAGCCCTCCGCCACCTTGACCTTGTCCGATACCTTCCTGAGGTCCGCCCTGAGGAGGTTGACCTCCACCGCCACAGTTTCTATTTTGCCTTCAGGTGCCACTCTTGAACCCTGAATAGCGGCAAGAATCTTGGCTCGCGACAGTTCTTCGGGCGGCGGCAGCCCACTCTGGCCTTCCTCAGTCCCACCCAGCCGTGCAGCATGCTGCAGCAAGGGCCCAACAGTGGTATATTGTTCCATAGTGTTGCCCTGCAACACATCAGTCTGCCTATGCCGCCCCATCCCAGGGCAGTCGTTGTACAAACTGTGTCTCCTGCCTTGAAGCCGCATAAGACAAAGAGACGTCCGCAGCTTACAGTGGTCAAGGCCCAACCATAACCTCCGTGGCCTCATAGATCAAACATACCCCAGCAGCTGTTAGAAAGTCCAGAGCAGGTGAGCCACGCACCACACAGGCCACTCTCTAGGCCAGCCACCCTCCAGTCCAGCAGACACAAGCAGGAGTCTTGAAAAAGTCTATAAACCCAGGATATCCAGAGGGGGGAGACACCCCTCTTCCAGTAGCACTCCAATCTGTTCTCCAACGTCTAGGCACCCCCACCAAGGGTCACAAGCGACAGTGCTGAGCTCCCAATCGGGCACCGTCCCATACCTGCAGCCACTGCCTCCTTTGTGGCTCACAGGCGTCTCCCAAGTGCCGCGGGTCCCCCCTCTCAACAGGTTTGCAGGCTACTCCAGCTCCAGGCCACCAGGGCTCCAGGCCGCGCCCAGGCCCAGCCGAGCCGACCGGACCGGACTCACTCCTCCTCAGTGCAGGCTCCAGGAGTCGGCAAGCGCTTCCAGCCAACCATCGGGCATCCAACACGGAATGATCCAGGAGAAGGATCCCCCTACCGGGACCAGACGCTGGGCAGGGCCTCAACCGCGTCCCAGCGCCACCAGCCCGCGCTGTGCCACGCACTCGGCAGCCAGCACCTCCGCAGTCTGGCCAAATTCCACCGGTGACTGCAACCCACGGCCCCCAAGGGTCCCGCAGACACCACTGACGGGGTGTATGATACCAGGGCAGCCCAGGAGAATAATAGGATTCGCCGGGATGGCGGGAGCTCACTAGGAGCACGTCCCGCCGGCCATCTTACTTGGCCACACCCCAATTTTCCATTCAAATTTTAACAAAAATGTATCTAGTCCCCGGATCGCAAACTACTTAAGATCCTTTGAATGGGCTTTGTGCGTGATTCAAATTACCACCCCTCGGTGTGAGGCCTGTGAAGAGGCAAAATTGTGTGTTGTATATTCGAAGGCATGTAAGGAAGGCGACCACTATCCTTTAGGTGTGTCTCCTGCAAAACTATTAATTCTGCCTTTAAGGAGGTAGTCCAAGCGAACATGCCTTGACATTTTACTGTATTATTTAAGCCATTCACATTGCGTGACACTAGTCTCAGCTTATTGCAAGGCATTGCAAAATATCTTTACTTGCCCTTCCTCTACTGCAGATTTTCCTATTGTCTTTCCCTCCTGTCCCCCCATTAATTGTGACTCACCTCCCCTGCCTTACCCATTTGATCCCTGGAGCCCGACCCGTCCCAAGCTCCCTCCTATCCCTCTGCTCCCTCCTATACAAACCCCAGTGCCCCAAACCCACATCCCCCCTACCCTTAGCTTGCTGCAGTGACATGGCACCAAGAGATCCTCTGAGGCTGCCAAAGCCACCTGCAAAAAAAAGAAAAAGAAAAAAGGGAACCCCCTGAGAAGAAACCAACCGCATTCTATACCCCTTCAAGAGGAAAGCAAAATAAAAGATAGCATTTTCCCCCACCTGACATTGCTACAGTGGCAGAACAATATTTTGATAATTATTTTCACATTATTATACCAATTAACATTTAATGCATTGCCCCCCACGTGTTGGATATAGTGCTACTGCTCATTCCCCCACCCTCTTTCCACCCTGACTGCTAAATTGACTGCAGGAAATCCAGTGCTGAATTAAAAATTCTGAAGTTCTTAAATTATTTTCTGCGGTGTGCTGCCATAGCGGACATATTGGAAAAATTCTTGAAGGCAAAGTCACCTGGAATCTGATCAAATGTATATTTTATACTTTAGAGAGGATCTGCTCCTTAATCCGATTGTCCCCAAAATTTACAAGTATTGTCAGAGGATACTTGGCATTAGAAGGTTGTACATTAAGAACATGATGTGCTTGTGTAATAGTTAGCTCCAGGTCATGAGCCTCCACTTCTGGATAGACATATTTTTTCACTAGATCAGCAATTAGTTTAATTACAGTTTGTCAATTTTCTCCTCCTTCCAGGGCACGAGTAAACTTTACGTTTTTGCGGCGAGATCTATACTCTGCATCATCAATTTTAGACTGCAGATCCATCAGCTCGGCTTGAAGTTTAGCAGTGGAGGTGTCCTGCTGTGCTCTTACATTCTCTAAATCTGATACCTGCTGTTCAACCTCTGATAAACGTGTATTTAAATTCTGCATGTTCTGAGGTTGAGCTGTTGTTCGGTCTTTTTGTTAGCCTCATCCTATGAGATCTTCATTGTCCTTTTTTCATCCAGAATTTGAAGGAGAAGAGACTCTGGGCGAAGTATTACCTTTTTCTGTTTTATCCGCTTGCCTTGCTATGTGGCAGCACTCAATGTCGGACACACTCATTTAGCCTGTAAGATAACATTGTTCGATTCCAGTTGACTCTCCAACCTCTTTGGCGACACTAAAACAGGATGTGTCATAGATGCCTGCTGAAGGTTGATATTACTACCTATTTTATGAGGAGCTAAATTACTCTCAATCTGGTCAGGCATAGCAGAATTATTATTCGCCTCAGGGAGGCTTCCTCCTTAAGGGTTTTTTTTAACGTAGACCACGCGAATGAAGGATAAGTCTGGCCCTTTGTAGTCTCCTTATTTACTGCTTTTTTCGCCCCTACTGGAGCTGCTGTTGTATAATTGCTGTCTCTGTTATAGACTTAAGAGCAGGACTGGGGTCTGGAGGTCTTGTAGCAGAAACCAAGGATACGTCTTCTCTTTCTATGAAATCTGTCATGCCAAACCCACTTTTAATTCCGCTTGTAAGTCCTCATTTTCCTGCCCAACGAATGAGTATAGTGAAAGATCAAGGGAGGAGAAGGGCGGTTGTATTCCTGTTGCCATAGTTCCGAGCCCCTGAGCCTTCTCTGCTAGGTTGTTTTGCTACTTAAATGCTGATATTGTATATGCTTTGGACCCTTTAGCAGAAATAGATTTGTGAGGGTTTGGAAAATGAGTCACAAGAAATCCTCTTCATCATAAATAGCTCTGTTTGCAACGGACATGCATGAGGATTCCTCCTGGAAGCCATACCCGTGACTACACATGCCCCTTCCCTAGCAACCAGGAATCCTCTCTCTCTTGGGGTTCAATGCTGCAATCCTTTTTCAATTGTAAGTTCCGCAGTAGAATGGCAGAATTAATTTGTCCAGCCCCCCCTCAGCAAAATCAGGTAGGTATTATCGACAAATCAAGTATAGTAGATTCATGAGCCAACCAGGCTAGTCAAGCTGAAGTCTCATATTACTCCAGCGTGGGGAGGTGGTTTTATGTGACCGTAGCTGATCACAGAATATTTGTGGGCAAGGTTTTGAAATTCTCCCACAGCTCGTAGCCACATCCTCGAGTCTTAAAACGAATCTTCGGCTGTCATCAGATGTCTTATCTGGGGAGTGTGACAGGAGTTCCATATGCAGCACTGTCAATCTCAAACTCGAGTTATCCGTCTCATAATGTAGTGATTGTGACAGGAGGAGTACCCAGCTGGTAATGTGCACCTTCTCCCCAACCAAAATTATTTACTTCCCTTTCCTTGTTTACTTCCATCACCTCACCACCCTTGTCTGTCATCCAGACTGAGTTTTTCTATACAACCTGCCTTCCTCTCCTTTCACCAAATAGTTAGGTGCATTGTTTAAGTCCATCATGCATGACATCATTAATTACAGCTACTGTCACATATCAGGGCTCTTATCAGTATTCTAAAGTGCTCTGTCCAGATCAGTAATGTAAAGCACTTAGTCAATTATAATGAAAACTCTTGTATTCAGAATCATTCACTGACGGCTCCTGGTAACCCTCTGCCGTAACATGCCAGCATACTGCTCTTTGGTTCTTATGCTTACCAAAATCCATCTGGGTGCTGTATGCGAACCCCCACCACTCCACATGCTTGTTTCAGTCCTTTTGAGTGACTTAGTTCACTTCTCTGGAACATCTGTTCTATCCAGCTGAGAGCCGCCCTCATTATACTTCATCTATCATTCCATTGGTTAAACTCCCTACTACTATTGGTAGCCCACTCCCCAAGAAATATACACAAGTCTTCATTGTTAACTTCTCATAGCCTTTGTTTCATTTTTCTTCTCTGTGGGTGTAGTATGTTGTCCATGTCTTCATACACATTACTCAGCTCCATGTATCATCCACTATCCTATGTGTAACTGCACAGTTTCTATTGAGCATATGTATAGACTTGTTACTATGTATGGTAGTTCTGTGTGAAGGGATTTCAGCATAAGTAAATGCAGGCCTCTTTAGTCCCAGACATAGAAAATTATTAATTTATTATTACGGATTGCTGATATTTATATAACATGAGCCCCACCCCGGCTAGTGGAATGCAAATAACGTAACAAGGCGCTAACAAGGGACATCAATAGTAGAAGGTGGTACTTCAGGGAAGACAGCTCAAAAAAGGAGGGGGTGTTAGCACTGCACATGTGACTTAAAAATGTATGGCCTCATTCAGAGTTTGGCAGAGCAGTTTATCCTCCAAAGGGTTGTTATGGTGCAATTTTAATTAGGCCGATGGGACATCTGCTATTTTTTGGCAGTGACCCTGCATCTGATCAGCTCTAGGTAAGTACCTAATGTATAAAGTGCCATTCCCACAAGACCCTTTAGGTTTCATACACAATGCATACTTTGAACTGATGGCACAATTCGATTCATTTCAAGAGGAATTTAGAGGAAGTTTGTGGTAGGGAAGAGGCAGTCACTAACAATGCAAACAAAAATATAATAATGACATATGAAACAAAATACTACCCGCCCAAAGCATAATAGGCTCAATAAGTGACACTAAATGACCAGCACTAGAAGATGATAGAGACTAAATCAATATAAAGTAACAGGAAATCCTAATAACATTACTAAAGGTAATTATTTCTAACTTGCTCTTACTCCTATTAATTGCATAATAAACTTGGAATATCAATCAGTGTATGAAAATTGAGGTATGTTCATGGTAATTACTAAGTTTCCATCAAATGTCCCTGTTCTACTGATTTCAAACTGATCCTGTGCTTGCATTGTAAAGTGCTGTGTCTAATCTGTTTGTTTGTCACGGGCTATCATTTTCAACAGTGGCTGCTACAAAATCCAGACTTGAACTAATAAAATCAAAAGCACTAGCAGTTCAACAGGAGTTGGTAGCAAAATCAGAAGATGCTTCCAAAGACATGGAAAAATGGCTGGGAGCGAGATATCTGGCTGAAATGGCGAGGTAAAGTAAATATTAAGCAAGGGATAGATGATCATGAACAGGGTTTATATGAATTACATATTGCATTCATGGCAGGTTTGTACCCATTTTTCTGAGGATGTTGTGACTTACTGACACAGTCTTGCACCATTTTGTTTTTTAAGCATTATGTTCTTGCTTTTCATGCGATGATGGGTGCATGATGGAACCAGGATATCATCAGACAGAAATATTGTATCCTACATAACACCACATTGGAGTTAAAATAGAAGATCTACATCCAATGGGACACTAATTTTGCAAGCGATATTTTGGACAGTTTGGGTCAGTTTCACAAACTACATTTTTCAATATGTAAATAGTAATCGATAATTACTGCTTACCTACTTCAAAATGCAACTCAAAAACCTATGTGTAGAGATTCCCATCTCCGCTACTCCTATCTCTTCCATTTTGAGATCTCGGCCTGGAGTGCCGAGATATCCACACACATAGGTCAATCTTTTAGTAGTAAATGTGGGAGGGACAGGAGAAGTTGGATGGCAGTTGGGAAATATTTCCACCTAAATATGAGGGGCTTGGGGCATGGTAAGGAAGGGTTTAAGTTGTAGCGGCTTGTACTTTAGGGCACCAGATTACGCCCCCCCCTTGAAGTGCAGGCATGTTTATTGTTCATCTTTCTCGAACATATCACTTTTGAAGTACCTCACTAATTGGATGCCAGGCCCAATAATCATTGCGAAACAGACCCTGACATGCCAGTCGTGTGCGTTCATGTATGCATCAAACTCGATGGCCAGGTGACGTCATTATGCTGAGCTTACCTCTTTACAGTCTGTGTTTCCCATGGGGAGAACTGGGGCCATATTATAATAGGTGCCTCGGGCGCAAAGGGCACGCAAGCCCGCTTTGTGTCCCCCGGGGCTCTTTGGTATTACAGAAAGGGCTGCAAATGCTTGTATGGCCCTTTCTGTAATACAGATAGCGCAGGTGCACACATGGGGCCAGCACTATCACCAAAGGGTGTTCCCACATTTGCATGGGGGTGTGGCCCCATGCAAATGAAGGAATCACTTTGCCTCTGTACCCGCTCCATATTATAGACGTGAGCGCAAAGGCTAAGAAGGTGTCAGGAGGCGCACTGTAGTGGGCCACCTGCAAGGTGGCACACTGTCAGTGAGCTCCCTGATGGAAGCCCTCTGGAGGGGAAATATGGGATCCGATGGACCTCCCGGATATCCCCTTGCAGTTGGGTGTAGTCACTCATTGCACCCGCCTGCAAGGTGATCTCTAATATAGCCTTATAGCCCACCATAGTGGCCTATAGTGGCCATTAAAGGCCCGCTCTAGCGTTAAATGACCGAGCCAAAAGCAAGGGCCTTGAACAGGGGACTGGGACTTTAATCCAGGTATAGCCCAGCTATGTAGGGCTAAAAGGCTATTAGAACATTCTGCCACTAGAGGGCAGAATGTTATAGTAAATAAAACAAAGGCCTCACGGAGCCCGAGGGGACTGAAACCCCCTCGGGCTCTGTGAGGCCTTCGTTCACAGCAACAGCTGTGAACAAAAACATTGGAATTTTGAAGTTCCTGGCTTCTACCGGCCATTAGAAGCCTAGAGCACTCCATTGTTTTCAATGGAGCTCCCAACATTCCAATGTCCTAATCCCCCTTAAAAGTGCAGACGGGTTGCCACCTGCACAGTGAAACATGGAGTGGCTGGTTCAAAGCCGCTCCTTTTTAGGGTAGCGTGTGTAAGCGCTGTGGAGCCTGTTGTAATCTCTCTCTAGGCTTTTAACCATGTCCACTCTTGCTATTCTTTCTTTGTTGTGCTTGTCTTAAATGTTTTTTTTTTATTGATGCATTATGTCAAATGTCCCTCCTTTGTGTGCTGAGTTCCCTCCCCTGTTATATTAACTAAATGAATATTCCTGAATATTTCAGTTGGCCATCACACTACGTCACACTTCCTCCTGTTACAGCGTGTGATGGACCATCCTAAAATTTCGGTTGGCCTTTCATCCGAGTCGGGATCCTTCCTAGATATTCAGACAGGTAGTTAATATGCCAAGATATCACAGACCACTTAGATTTGAGTACAGCTGTTTGTGGAATAAGGTAAGAGAGCATCCCTTCCTCCGTACTCTGTATGCTTTTGAAGTACATTGCTCACACGTTGGTGTTGCCTCGGGGTGGGATTAATGGTGAGACGCCATCTCAGTTTTCAGCTGAATCTGTCATTAAATAGAAGCGTGTGTTTGCTTGTTTATTCGTTCTTTATTTGGCAACTGTAGTGTTGTACCCCGGGTGGCACCATGTAAGAGGCAGAACCCGGGGGAGTCTAAAGGTCAACCCTTCTGTGGTGATTTCGTTGGTTCTGGACATTGCTTGTGTGGAGAGAGGGATTGTAGGAGGCTGGGGCCGTTTGTAGTGGGTACCTAAGGTACTTACACCTTATATAGGGTCCATTTATACCTTATTAGTGAAATGTAGACAGTATCTAGGAGCCAGGCTCTCTAGGGGTAGTGTGGATGAGAAACCACGGCCTAACTAGGAGACATGCAAAGTTCATGCAATAACACTGTAGTCACACAGTACTCACACAAATGAAAGAAAATACTCAGTATTACAAATATAAAGGTATTTTATTTTGGTGACCCGAATGCTAAAAATACCAGAGACTATACTCCCTTAGGAAGTAAGTAATACACAAATTATATACACTAGTATGAAGAAATAGCTGTAAAAACAGTTAGACAGCAGTGCAAATAGTGAAACTCACAATACTTAGAAATGGGCTTGGGGGAACACAAACCATATACTAAGAAAGTGGAATGTGAAAGTCGGTTTTCCACCAAGGCACGTATAGTGTTTACAAGGGCGCTGGGAGCATTAGAAAACACGAAAGGTAAGTAATAGAACCCACCCCAGAGCCCAGGAGAGCAGGAGTAAATCACAGTAACTTTCCTAGAACACACAACAACACGAGAAAGAAGATTATGCAAGAACCAAATGAGACTGCAAGACACCAACAATGGATTCCTGGACCTGAAGACCTGTGGGAGAAGGGGACCAAGTCCAATAAGCACTGAAGAGTCGAAGAAGAACAGGAGCCCCTGTTAACCCAGATGAAGGTGCAAAAGAAGAACCACTGGTGAAGAACAACAGTCAGTACTGCACCCAAAAAGAGGGATGCGGGTTCTGGTTGGTGCAAATGATGTCCCACGCCCAATGGATGACTGCAGTCTGGTTTGTGTCACTGAATTCCGCTAACAAGCCTTGGCACACGCAGAGTTCGCAGATAGCGGGAAATGACGCTGCCCAGGACCAGGCGGGACCTGGTGGACTCTACCCAGTAGGGAGACACAGAGGGGGCTCTTAGCAACTCAGAGAGCCCTCAGAAGATCAGGCAGTGCGCACAGGAGTCCCACAGCACGGGGACAAAGAAGGTGGAAAAGGAGGCCCATACAGCACTACCACCAGAGAACCACGCAGGAGACTGTGTGTCACAGGAAGGAGTGCTGGGTGCTGGAGCTGCACGGTGCATAAAAAAGTTTGTGGAAAGAAGCCAACAAGCCATGGCAACTGCAAAACACGTGGTGCACAGGGGTACTGTCTTGCATGGGGAGGCAAGTTCTTACGTCCACCAAAGTTGGACAGTTGGACGTTTGGACCATTGGGACCACTTCAGTTCACCACCCTTGATGCTAGATCCATGCACTTCATCAGGAGAGGGGACCCAAGCCACTGGTCGTCGCTGCAGAGGGGTGCCCGCTGAAGCAGGGAAGTGACTTCTTCACTTCAAGGGAGATTCCTTTGTTCTTCTGGTGCAGGCTGAAGACTGGCTGTCCTCTGAGGATGCCCAACTGGGATACAGTTGCAGTTGCTGGTAGGAGCTGAAGATACAATGTTGCAGAAGTTGTCTTAGCTTCTTTGTTGCAGTTTGTAGAGTTCCTGGAGGGTCCAGATGCAGTTTCTTTCGGTAATAAGGTTAAGTAAAGGATGCAGAGGATTCCTGCTGGAGTCTTGCAATCCGAATCTGAAGAACCACCCAAGAGAGATACCCTAAATAGCCCTGAAAGGGGGATTCGTCAGCTACACAGGTAAGCACCTATCAGGGGAGGATTCTGATGTCACCTGCTGGCACCGGCCACTCAGATGTTCCCAGAGTCCCTGCCACCTTGGAAACCAAGATGGCAAAACCCAGGGACCCTCTGGAGGAGCTGCTCTGAGCACTACCCCTGGGGTGATGATGGACAGGGGAGTGGTTACTCCCTTTTCCTTTGTCCAGTTTCCCACCGGAGCAGGGACTGGGGGTCCCTGAACCAGTGTAGACTGGATTATGCAAGGAGGGCACCATCTGTGCCATTCAAAGTATTTCCAGAGGCTCTGTGAGGCTAACCCTCTCTTGACTTTAACACCTATTTCCAAGGGGAGAGGGTGTAACATCCTGCACAGTGAAACATGGAGTGGCTGGTTCAAAGCCGCTCCTTTTTAGGATAGTGTGCGTAAGCGCTGTAGAGCCTGTTGTAATCTCTCTCTAGGCTTTTAACCATGTCCACTCTTGCTATTCTTTCTTTGTTGTGCTTGTCTTAAATGTTTTTTTTTTATTGATGCAATATGTCAAATGTCCCTCCTTTGTGTGCTGAGTTCCCTCCCCTGGTATTTTAACTAAGTGAACATTCCTGAATATTTCAGTTGGCCATCACACTACGTCACGCTTCCTCCTGTTACAGCGTGTGATGGACCATCCTAAAGTTTCGGTTGGCCTTTCATCCGATTCGGGATCCTTCCTAGATATTCAGACAGGTAGTTAATATGCCAAGATATCACAGACCACTTAGATTTGAGTACAGCTGTTTGTGGAATAAGGTAAGAGAGCATCCCTTCCTCCGTACTCTGTATGCTTTTGAAGTACATTGCCCACACGTTGGTGTTGCCTCAGGGTGGGATTAATGGTGAGACGCCATCTCAGTTTTCAGCTGAATCTGTCATTAAATAGAAGCGTGTGTTTGCTTGTTCATTCGTTCTTTATTTGGCAACTGTAGTGTTGTACGCCGGGTGGCACCATGTAAGACGCAGAACCCGGGGGAGTCTAAAGGTCAACCCCTCTGTGGTGACTTTGTTTGTGCTGGACATTGCTTGTGTGGAGAGAGGGATTGTAGGAGGCTGGCCTCGTTTGTAGTGGGTACCTAAGGTACTTACACCTTATACAAGGTCCATTTATACCTTATTAGTGAAATGTAGACAGTGTATAGGAGCCAGGCTCTCTAGGGGTAGTGTGGATGAGCAACCAAGGCCTAAATTGGAGACATGCAAAGTTCATGCAATACCACTGTAGTTACACAGTACTCACACACATGAAAGAAAATACTCAGTATTACAAATATAAAGGTACTTTATTTTGGTGACACAAATGCTAAAAATACCAGAGACTATACTCCCTTAGGAAGTAAGTAATACACAAATTATATACACTAGTATGAAGAAATAGCTGTAAAAACAGTTAGACAGCAGTGCAAATAGTGAAAATCACAATACTTAGAAACGGGCTTGGAGGAACACAAACCATATACTAAGAAAGTGGAATGTGAAAGTCGGTTTTCCACCAAGGCACACATAGGGGGTCATTCTGACCCCGGCGGGCGGCGGGAGCCGCCCGCCTGGAGGGAACCGCCAGAAGACCGTACCGCGGTCAAAAGACCGCGGCGGTCATTCTGGGTTTCCCACTGGGCTGGCGGGCGACCGCCAAAAGGCCGCCCGCCAGCCCAGTGGGAAACAGCCCTCCATGAGGATGCCGGCTCCGAATGGAGCCGGCGGAGTGGAGGATGTGCGACGGGTGCAGTGGCACCCGTCGCGTATTTCAGTGTCTGCAATGCAGACACTGAAATACGAGGTGGGGCCCTCTTACGGGGGCCCCTGCAGTGCCCATGCCATTGGCATGGGCACTGCAGGGGCCCCCAGGGGCCCCGCGGCACCCCATACCGCCATCCTGTTCCTGGCGGGAGACCCACCAGGAACAGGATGGCGGTATGGGGTGTCAGAATCCCCATGGCGGCGGAGCGCGCTCCGCCGCCATGGAGGATTCACATGGGCAGCGGAAAACCAGCGGGAGACCGCCGGTTTTCCGCATCTGACCGCGGCTGAACCGCCGTGGTCAGAATGCCCTGCGGGGCACCGCCGGCCTGTCGGCGGTGCTCCCGCCGACCCTGGCCCCGGCGGTCTCCGACCGCCGGGGTCAGAATGACCCCCATAGTATTTACAAGGGCGCTGGGAGCATTAGAAAACACGAAAGGTAAGTAATAGAACCCACCCCAGAGCCCAGGAGAGCAGGAGTAAATCACAGTAACTTTCCTAGAACACACAACAACACGAGAAAGAAGATTATGCAAGAACCAAAAGAGACTGCAAGACACCAACAATGGATTCCTGGACCTGAAGACCTGTGGGAGAAGGGGACCAAGTCCAATAAGCACTGAAGAGTTGAAGAAGAACAGGAGCCCCTGTTAACCCAGATGAAGGTGCAAAAGAAGAACCACTGGTGAAGAACAACAGTCAGTACCGCACCCAAAAAGAGGGATGCGGGTTCCTGGTTGGTGCAGATGATGTCCCATGCCGGATGGATGATTGCAGTCTGGTTTGTGTCACTGAATTCCGCCAACAAGCCTTGGCACACGCAAAGCTTGCAGATAGCGGAAAATGGCGCTGCCCGGGACCAGGAGGGACCTGGTGGACTCTACCCAGTAGGGAGACACAGAGGGGGCTCTTAGCAACTCAGAGAGCCCTCAGAAGACCAGGCAGTGCGCACAGGAGTCCCACAGCACGGGGACAAAAAGGTGCAAAAGGAGGCCCATACAGCACTACACAAAGGGATCCCACGCCACCAGAGAACCATGCAGGAGACTGTGTGTCACAGGAAGGAGTGCTGGGGGCTGGAGCTGCACGGTGCATGAAAAAGTTTGGGGAAAGAAGCCCACAAGCCATGGCAACTGCAAAACACGGGGTGTACAGGGGTACCGTCTTGAGTGGGGAGGCAAATTCTTACCTTCACCAAAGTTGGACAGTAGGACGTTTGGACCGTTGGGACCACTTCAGTTCACCACCCGTGATGCTAGATCCATGCACTTCATCAGGAGAGGGGACCCAAGCCACAGGTCGTCATTGCAGAGGGGTGCTCGCTGAAGCAGGGAAGTGACTTCTTCACTTCAAGGGAGATTCCTTCGTTCTTCTGGTGCAGGCTGAAGACTGGCTGTCCTCTGCCCAACCGGGATACAGTTGCAGTTGCTGGTAGGAGCTGAAGATACAATGTTGCAGAAGTCGTCTTAGCTTCTTTGTTGCAGTTTGTAGAGTTCCTGGAGGGTCCGGATGCAGTTTCTTCGGTAATAAGGTTAAGTAAAGGATGCAGAGGATTCCTGCTGGAGTCTTGCAATCCGAATCTGAAGAACCACCCAAGAGAGATACCCTAAATAGCCCTGAAAGGGGGATTCGTCAGCTACACAGGTAAGCACCTATCAGGGGAGGATTCTGATGTCACCTGATGTCACCGGCCACTCAGATGTTTCCAGAGTCCCTGCCACCTTGGAAACCAAGATGGCAAAACCCAGGGACCCTCTGGAGGAGCTCTGAGCACTACCCCTGGGGTGGTGATGGGCAGGGGAGTGGTCACTCCCTTTTCCTTTGTCCAGTTTCCCACCGGATCAGGGACTGGGGGTCCCTGAACCAGTGTAGACTGGAATATGCAAGGAGGGCACCATCTGTGCCATTCAAAGTATTTCCAGAGGCTCTGTGAGGCTAACCCTCTCTTGACTTTAACACCTATTTCCAAGGGGAGAGGGTGTAACATCCCTCTCCCAAAGGAAATCCCATGTTCTGCCTTCCTGGTCTTGTGCAACAGGAGGGCAGAAACCTGTCTGTGAGGTAGCAGCAGCTGGGGCTGCCTGAAAAACCTCAGAAGGCTGTAATGGCAGTACTTGGGGTCCTCTAAGGAGCCCCCAGACTGCATGGAATCATACAACTAATGCTTGCAAAAGCCTTGAGGTATGATTCCGACATGTTGGTACAAAACATGGCCATATTCGGAGTTACCATTTTGAGGCTGGACATAGGTGGTGACCTATGTCCAGTGCACATGCAAAATGGTGTCCCGCACTCACGAAGTCCGGGAAAATGGTCCTCGGGGTCGTGGGGACACTTCTGCTAGTGCAGGGGTGCCCTCACACACAGGTACTCTGCACCCATCCTTCAGGGCTGGAGGGCCTGCAATGTGGGTGACTTATATGTGACCTGGTGCAGTGTAAACAGTAGTGAAAGAGTGCATGCACCATTTCACACAGGCTGCAATGGCAGTCCTATAGAAGCCTTTGCAAGGGCTCCCTATGGGTGGCAAACGAAATGCTGCAGCCCATAGGAATCCCCTGGAACCCCAATGCCATAAGTACCATATACTAGGGACTTATACAAGGGCACCAGTATGCTAATTGTGGGTGGAATACTGTATTAGCAGTATCCTATAACCATAATTTAAGGCAGAGAGCATAACTACTGGGGTCCTGATTAGCAGGATCTCAGTACAAACAGTCAAATACACTGAAAAACAGGAAAAAAGTGGGGGTAACCATGCTAGAAAGAGGCTACTTTCCTACAGGGATGCCCCAGAACAGACGGGGTCGGTAGAGATGAGAGGTCCACCTCATTCGTATTGCCACGGCCTTTACAGCAACAGTGCTTGTTTTCCATGTTACATTTACAACGCGACACATACAAACACAACTACCCCTGTGTAGTAATAAGAAAGAAATGCTGTCCCTCTCACTGTGTATTTTTTCCATTTGCTCACAGAAGCCATTCTTAATTCTGCACGTTTGTAAGAAGTACAATGGAGGTTTGTGGAGGTAGGGTGTTTGAGAGGACAGGTTTCTCTGGTGCAAACAAAAGTGTCAAAAGATCAAGGAAATCGCAAACACGGTGAACAAGCTCGGATGTCGGTAGCCACGTTTCATGCAGGGCACGGGAAATGCCCTAGTTACAACTCACTGAAAGAAAATTTGTTGCTCATACAGGTTCCTATGCATGCAAGTTTCTGAAATGCCGTAAATGTACAACTCCCAACTACTGGTGCGTACAAATGTTTGAGCACGTCCCAGCACTATAAGAAGAATGCTAATACAATTAAACACTTGTAGTTTACACAGTCGTTTTTCCGTTTACGGTCGCAAATTTACTGCAGCATTTTCGGCATTTCGATGCAAGCTACAAGCTAAGTTATAGGAAATATGCCATATACATTAAACACGCCCACAGCCACCATAGGAAATCGGACATGGAAGACATTCTGTGGCCAACGCAGCACGCGATAAACTGCTCCATTTAAATATGTAGTTCTATTTTTGTAATATGCTGCAATTCATAAACAAATGGTGGGTTAGCCCCACTACAGTCTGTCAGTGAATTTATGTAAGTCTTTTGTTCTGTGAAAGAAACTGAGTTAAAACTGCTTTGTGTAAGTTTGGTTGTGCATTTGAACACAAATACTTAATTGGTGTTGTTACAAACAACTGATGCCTCGTGTTTTCTTTCTTAAAATGCAACAGTTAAATAAAAATGCATTGTCTAAATTATAAAAAATTAAGTTATCCAAAGAACGAAATAAAAAATGTACTTGTATTCGGCGTGTGCTCCGCATAAAGAGCATTGAGTGCTTTAGCTATAGCCTTTTCTCTTATACAGCCACCAAAGGTGAAAGGAGACAGGTCATTGTTTCATTACGATTTAGAGAGATTACATTACTATTTCACTTCGATAAGGACCGAGCAGGCAAAATATCTTCGATCTGGCAATACATTTGTTTAACTTTTAAATTGGTGTTATTTATTTATTTTCTTGAATTGCAAGAAGGACTTAGCAACACAGTACGATAATGCATACCACCTTACCATAGACGATTGTTTTAACACAATTGGATATCCATCTAGGTTTATCCCCAAATTCCAAGCATTTTGTTCAAATCTTATGCACAAAGGCAGTTCAAAGGGACACTAACATCAGTAGTACAAGGATATACCTTCCATCAAACTTCTGACAGGTGCCTCTCCCCGTGATGACCTAGGCAATGACATTGGCACTGATGTGGGTCCCTCCGCCCCGTGCTGACGTAGGCACTGATATAGGTGTAGGTGAGCCATGTGGGTTGTGACATGGTGTGATGCCGTGTTAGTCACGTGATCTGATGCTGTCCCTAGTGTGTAGGTGAAATGGCATCTGTGCAGGTGTGCGGCATGCTTCATGGCCTAAGAGGACAAGTCTGGGGATGTCAGACATTCAGGACCAAGTGGCTGCTTGTGAGAGCCACCTCACAGGGCAGAGCATTGGGATTGTAAGGCCAAACCTCCACACTGCTGGCTAATCCTAAAAGAGGGGCTGGGCAAATGCTGCAAATGTCGTGACATATGATTAGCGGTACGTGTAACCTTCAACGTACTAGATTCATCAAGGAGAGCATGTGACCACTATGTGTTGTAGAGGCGTATGCCCTTTTTTAACCATTGAATACATATAAGGGACTGGTTAGAGCAGCATGCCAAATTGTGAACCATTGCTAAAATAGGTTGTCAAGGCAATATGAAGAGATACAATTTACTCACCAAAAAAGCCGCCGCCCCAGGGGCCCAGAACACCATCAATAGATATTATCGGACCCTAACACCTCTGGTGTTAGATGAGAATGCACAGCAGGCTGCCCCTAGCAGGGCGTTCCAACATTACCGGTTTTCATTAGGAACTTTGCCAGCGGCTTGAAAAGCTCAGCCTCAAGGATTTGCTGCAACTGATATCCCCTATTAAGGTTGACAGCAGCGGCAACAAGGCCTCAAAAGACGAAATAAATGATGCAATCAACTTCATCAACACTGAAGATGAGGAAGAAGGTATAGCACCACCGAATTCGCCAGTCTATGAAGACATGGGCTTTCAGGAGGACCCTGATCCAGAGGCAGTCATCGTACAGCCGTCAAGTCTAAACTCCGAAGCCGCTTATACACCAATGGACCTAAGCGATTCGCAAGATTTCAGAGCAGCTGCTGAGTGTAGCGAAAATGCTGAGGTTAGTAAAAAAAAAACTCTATAGACAATTATCGTGTATACGCTGATATCATACTTTTAACCAATAGTTTGTCTTTTCTTTCTGTTTGAACCGTAGAAAACAACTGCAAAAAGAGATGCTCAAGAGGAGTCTACGCCAAAGGTTAACAACATACATTTTTACTGCTTATTCTATTCCAGGCAGTCTGAAAGTATTACAAGCCAGAACAAAGAGCTGCGTAAGAAATGTGTTTGCACCTACAATAGCATCGATTTTGAAAAGGAAACTCCGTGCGTACCCTATGACGCCATATGGGCTGTTAAAAGGTTTTGCAGCAACAGTTGTGAACACGTGTTAAACCTGAGTATTATAACCTGTGTTACGGGCATAAAATTAATGAGCCACAGCAGGAGGCTCACGACTGTCTATACGAGTCGTACACTGCAAGAACAATTTAACACATATGTAGCCGGTTAAACCCACACAAGTTATATAAGTTGTTAAGGGTGGTGTACGGGTTGTCAGCTGTGAAGAAATGTGTCCACACTGATATGATTAAGGTCTTGCAGCCGCGGTCAATAGGATCCGATACGCTGTTGAGCCCTGCTCAAAACTCGAACCTATGCAAGGGCTGTGCACCTATTTTAACAACCGCTTGATAGAAAAGGTCATAAAAACACGAATGTGTGATATTTATTATAAAAATAGAAGAATGAGGTCTTTAGCCCCACAAAGTTGTTTTAAAAAAAACAAAAAATACAGAGGTCGTGGATAGCAGGCCATAACTGTGTTATTTAACGCCACATACTTACTCACTTTTAAGGTGAGAATCAGAGTGTTGCGGTGCAAGATGTCTATGAGTTACACCCGGGATACATCTGTATCGAGAGATTGATATATGTGCTGGTTAAAGAAAGGATAGCTGAAATACACCTTTTGACTCTGAACATTTCGGAACCTTCGGCTACGTTGCAGTGCAACAGCCCTGTGTTTATCGCCAACTGGTGTATCAACACGTGGCTACCCTCAATGGATCAATACTGGAGCGCACACAAAGATCATGCGCGTGAGTTAAGACTTTCACCATTGGCTGGGCAACACCGTGCTTTAGAACTCATGACTAAAGATTATTTCACAAATAAAAGTTCTGTATTGTCCGACCTAGAACTGTATGAACTGTTGAATGCTGTCAGTATCCTGAGGGCCCAGTGTTATAGGCGGGGGAATGGGAAGTGATGTCTAGAGCTATTGAGTGTATAGCTATAAAAATATCAAAGCTTGTGACGCTGAGATCTAGTAAAAGAAACGGCTCTGAGTAATATGTGTAACATGTCAAGTACACTGTGTTTATGTTGTGCTGACACACTTATTTTTTCATGTTTAATAAAAACGACCTTGCACAAAACAAACATCTTTGATTTCATGGTTGTGGTGTATGACAGCATGACGGGGGCTGGTTTAAGGAAGCTTTATTATGATACACTAGGGTTTGGAAGCTTCGGAAGCGCCGAAGCTCTGTTTAGAGGGGCTCGAGTTGAAAATGAATCTGTAAACCGATCAGGGCTGAAGACTTAGTTATCGTGGTAAGAAGCATATTCACTCCACAAACCAGCCAGGAGATGTTTTAAGAGAAGTGCTACAGTTGTTAGCACGCAGCTAGATTATCAGTGGCAGGCTGACATAATCAGTCTTCAAGATCTAGCAAAGCATAACAACGGCGCAATGTATATATTAACAGTAATAGGTGTATTGTCCAAGTACGCCTATGCAGAAGCGTTAAATGATAAAAGTGGTACCAGCGTCACCGCCGTCTTTAAAATCATCTTCGCAAGAGGTCAGGTACCTCAAAAACTACAAACATACGCTGGAACAGAATTTTCAAACAAACTTTTTCAGAAATTATTAAAGCAGCACGCTGTTCAGTATTTTGGAACGCACACTGAGGTAAAAGCGGCAGTTGTAGAGCATTTTAACAGAACTGTAAAATAAAAGATGTGGTAAAATTTCACGGCCAACAATACCTACAGATACGTGGATTTTCTACAGGCTTTTATAGATGTTTATAACGCCAGTTACCATAGCACCATCAAAATGTCTCCCGTGGAGGTAACGGCTGATAATTTGTTAATGGTGTGGAGAACTGTTTATGGGAGTCGTCTTGCGGCAAAGGTAAAAAAAACTGTTTTAAAAAAAGGGGATCATGTCAGGGTTTCAAAGCTGAAGGGTGTCTTCACCAAAGGCTACCAACAGACATTTGGCAACAAGATATTTATAGTGGAAAGTGCGGCGTTTAAAGAAGGGGTATATATTTACAAGTTGAAGGACTATGACGGGGAAAAGGTAACGGGTGTCTTTTACAACAAAGGTTTTCAAAAGGTGCCCTATGATCCGAACAGGGTTTACAGGGTTGAAAAGGTTCTGAAAAGGAAAGGCAGCAGAGCTAAGAGACAGGCGCTGGTCAAATGGCAGGGATGGCCCAAGAAATTTGACAGTTGGGTTTTGGACAGCTCGCTGCACAGGTGTGAGATTGCACTGTAAACTCCGAGATGGAGACCTTACCTTTTTATATTACGCTACTGTCTAAAGCCTCAAAGGACATGTTCCCTGACAATCAGACTTCTAATTATATGGTCCACCTGGCTAAACCGGTGGACCTGAAATGGTCCTGGGAGGTGGCCCTAATGGAGATACAGTACCCTAGAACGTGGAATACATTTACAAAGCATGAGGCTAAATTTATCATAAGGCGCTCTCAGGACTTCTTGAGCTTCCCCGTGAGTTTCCCACACGGGTATTACACCACCGTCGTGGCGGTGGTCGATGCCATCAACAGAGACATAGCCGGCGTTGAAGAGTATACGAATATACATCTGGTGTCGGATAACGTTAGAACAAATGTGTTTCTTAAAGCCTCGGAGCTCGATACCAGGTTTACCTGTACTGGTAAATTGCAAAGGATTTTAGGGACTGTACAACATGTGAAAAGACAGGTGGATCTAGACCCTACGTGTCCCAGTATTAACGGCGGATTTTATACACTACGTGTAAAGCGACATCGTAGAACCTCAGAGGATAGGGGATAGTTATTCACCGTTGTTGAGATGGCTCCCGGTGAAGGGAGAAAATAACACAATGGTTAATATACAACATCACAAATTCGACTACGTGGCAATTTCCAAAAAACATTTTGACACTATAACTATCATAGTCTACAACGATCAGTCAGAGCCGTGGCCTTTAAATAAGAGAAAGTTATTGTTAAGCTTCATTTAAGGCCGCACTGCGACAGTGACTATTAGGTAGTTGCATTGGTCATCGTGACAACATACGGGGATCCCTTTATGTTCAGGGACTATTATAAAGTTCAGGCCAGCTATAGAGAACCGCCGCCAAACTTTCAAGGGGCCCCTGTTATGTATGGGGCCGAACTGGGGGGCTTCTTTCAGAGTTTGTTTAGAAGAGCCATGCCTTTTTTGAGAAGAGGGTAAGAAATTGCAAAACCTCACGTTAAAGCGGCTGCTACGAACATAGCCCATGACGTTGTGGGCTCTGTAACATTGGCTGTCGCGAGCACATGAACAAACAGCCCCAAGAAGAAGCTGGGTTGTTGTACAAGGCACGTGCGGGTGTTAAAAGGAAGCGAAGGGCTTTGAGGCGCAGGGGCCCGCCAATGCTTTATAAAAAACGGAGGACTTCTTCAAAAGGCTGACACAAAAGAAGAGTCTTAAGATGGAAGTGATCTTCCAAAAAGAAGAAGAGAACACACTCTAGTACGAATATTTTTTAAATCGGCTGTCATGGACTTCGTACACTGCTCCTCGGGTGAATGCGCCAAATCTGAGCTAGATTTTTTTCTCTTAAACCAACACAGACCAGCATCTCAAACAGTTTCTTCATGGAAGTATCATCTCTAGCCGCTCTGACGCCGATGGAGTTTTATGTGTCGGCGCCCACGGATATGTATTTAGATCTCAACAACACTCTGCTACACCTCGTCTGCAAAATAAAAAAAGCAAACGGCACCAACATCGAGGCTGATGCTAAAGTGGTGCCGATCGCCCTACCCCGTCCCAACCATGTTTAATCAAGTGGACTTTAACCTGGGCAATCGACTCGTCACGCAAAGTCATAACATGTTCGCTTACAGGGCCTACATAGAGAGTATTCTAAATTACAGTAGCGAAGTCCTAGACACACAGCTTTCAGCAGGGCTCTTCTACAAAGATACTCAAGCGTATTTTGAGGACACAGTTTGGACGGGGGCAACAATGGTTTTTAAAAAAGAGCCAGCTTTGCCGCTGGCAGTAGACAGTTTGACCTCCTGGGGCGCATACATTTAGACCTTTTCTTCCAAGATAAGCTTCTTGTCACCGGTATAGATCTTAAGATCAAACTCAACTGCGACAAGGACGCATTCTGTCTCAGCAGCAACAATGCGGAGAAGTATAAACTGGGTATATTGTCCAGGAGCCTGTTTGTAAAGAGAGTGAAAGTGTCACCGAGCGTCAGACTGGCCCACGCCAAAGCTTTACAACTATCGAACGCCAAGTACACCATTGAAAGAGTGGCTCTGAAGATATTCAGCATCCCCGCCGGTACTAGATTAACGCAGCAGCAAAATCTATTTCTGGAGCAAATCCCAAAACTCATCATCATAGGGTTTGTGGACAATGTAGCTTTTAGCGGGCTCTATACCGCTTACACTTTCAACTTCAAGCAGTACGACATAATCTACGTCGCTTTGCTCCACGAGGGAGCTGTTATCCCCGCAAAACCGTTCACTCCAAGTTTTGGAATATCCAATTTTGTCAGGAAATATCTCGGTCTGGTCTTGATAATGGGGAAACACCTGCGTGACTCAGGAGTCGGTTTTTAAAGAGAGAGGTATGGGGCTGGCTACACGCTGTTTGCGTTCGACCTGACTCCTGACATGGAAGACGGTGACCACCACAACTTGATTAAAAACAGAAATCTAGATGCTGAAATACGCTTTACACAGGCGCTGGCTACCAACATGAACATGGTTGTATTCTCTGTATTCAACAGCGTCATCCAAGTCAATCATGCCCAACAGATTATGTTTGACTATCATTAAAAGATTGTCAAATGGACACTGTGCAGATACATGACTTCTTAAGCAGGCATAAATACTCGAAGAAATACTTTTTAGGTGTATTTCCTAGCGACGGGCTACCAGGGGAGATAGGCCCAGAAAGACCCACATCCTAGTCTTTAACACCTACCCGCATTACAAGGTTGGTCACATTGGGCGGCCCTGTTTCTGGACGTAGACAAGGTTATAGTGTTTGACAGTTTAGCGGAGTTCCCAGAGCATACCATTTATACAAAACCGATATTCAAATATGTAAAAAAAGCATTGCCCACGGTCTAGTATAACAAGATGCATGTCCAGGATTCTCTAGCCATCACATGCGGGGAACATTGTATATATTTTATTAATAAAATGTCTGAGGGTATGACGTTTAGAAACTTTTAAAATCTGTATTCCGCCGATCTGGTAAACGATTGTATTGTTATGAAATAGATGAATGAAAACTCAAGGACTATGTTGAGCGTTGTTGAAAAAGAATACGGTGTTTGTCAAAAGTGTAAGGCCTTGTAACGCCTCTATTTTTACTGATGACTGTCTACAATAAAAAAGAAATTAAACACAAATTCAGACTATACATTTTTTTATTCACCCACCACACATTTTAAACCATTTTTAAAAAGATGACTGACAACTGTTGGAAAGTTAAAAGTGTTTATTACAAACAGTTTTCAGCACAAACATTTACACGGGTAAAGAAATAAATGAAGCAAAATTCTTTCGAGACGTGAACCTTTTGACAAAACTGTACAACTGTTCAAATGTCATGATAACAGTAGAGTGGTTGCCAAGTGCTCATTTTGAACAGTCTCTTTTTAGGCTCCATATGTAGAGCATCTCTGCTCCTAGACGGTGTTAGCTGTGGAAATAAAGGCGATGTCGACATGGTGGGACTCATGGTAAAAACACCAGGGGTTGGATCTTTCAAACTTTCAAGCCTTCGCCGGTGGTCGGCGTTACCGACGATCGTGGAAGGAATGTTGAGTTCTGCTCCTCTTGGAGCGTTTTGTGTTGATAGTGTTTTGCTGTGCGTGAGACCTCTGACCAGATCGTACATGTCTGATCCAGCAACCGGTTGTCCCTTGTAAACGAATTCACCCCGCTCGTTCCAAGAGGTCAGGTCTTTAGTAGCAGTCATTTTACTGAGCAGCATTTGCTCCTCTATACCTCTGACTTATATTTTTTAAAAGGTCTTTGACAAAGGCGTCCGGAGGGGCTGGGGGTCCTGGGTCTTGAGGCGCTACTGGGTCTGCCGACGACTGTTCCGTGTCGGGGATATACAGAGTCAATTTGTTTTTTTCAGCGTTCCATTGTTTGTAATACTTATGTTTGTAAAAAGTTTTGAAGGGGCGGCCTGAGTAAAGATGTGCTTTGTCGCGTGATTTTAAATGGGTTCTGTTCAAAATGGTTTTGATCTCAGCATCAAGACACTGCGTCTTGTTTCTGCGTATGTCCCAGATGTCGGTGGTAGAAGGGCCCAACTGTTCCAGCTGTTGCACAAGGTACATTGTTTGGGCGTGCTCCATCAGCTCCTCGATAGGAGACCTGTAATTATGGGTACAGCTATACCCAGCAGCACCCCTATTAACCCTCCAGACTGTTTGACCAGTTTCTTTTTAGAAAGAAGCAACGCCTTTTTATTGCTGAGCTTCTTAATAATGTGGCGCTTCTTCAGCACAAGGACCTGGCTCGTTGATATCAGGACATTACCTTTTTAGGGTGTTTAGAGTTATAGAGGGACTGCTTTTACCTTTGTAAAACAAGTTCTGCACAATGTAGCATTTGCTTAGATTACGATGATTTGAATATCGAGTAAAAGCCTTCTTGATCTTGGGGTGGTCCCCACCTTCGCGCATGAGATCGTCCATAATGACCATGTTTAGATGATGTTTAGGTAACAAGTCGTCGTCGTTGAGATTACTCGGGATGCCTTCTGTAAGTCGGATGTGTGGTAACTTTAGAGATAGTTCTGTGTAAAGATCTTGCCAGCAGGAATAAAGCTGTACCATGTTGTTAGGGGTCTGAGATAAAACACCAGGAGCGTTTTCTTTATAAAATAACTGTTACCGCTATTTGAGGGACCTGCTAAAACACAGGAGAATGGGTGTTGCAGCCTGGTGTCCATAGCGGTTGGGGTTCGCCCCTCTAATGTCTTTTAATAACCATACAGCAGTGCTTTGTAGTCCTTGGTCAGGACCCTTTTATCAAACACTACTTGCAGGGTTTTATACCACGGCTGTGTTGTAATTTCCCACCTTTTTTTGGACCTGACTATGCTAGGGTGATTTACGACTACTGCTTTATTATTTTCGCGATCGCTCAATGCGCAGTACTCATGCAACAGACCATTCAGACCATTCAGACTGTCAACATTTATTTTAACCTTATTGCTGATGTTTAAAGTGATACCTTTGACTTTCATGCAAACCTTGTTGTTAGAGGTTTTGTAACTATAGGTCTTGGGGTCAGAGGAGGTGTATTTGAGTATGAACTCATACTTTTTGAGCTCGCTGGTCAAATCTCCTAGATAATCACCTAGCGCAGGATCATCATTACCCTCTTTACTCACAAAAATAACAGAGTTGGTGTTGTGGTACAAACAACGATCCTGAAGCTTATCCAGCAACCTGTAAAGCTCTAGACAAGCGTGAGCGGTTGTGAAGATGTTTATATTGTTACACGTTGTATGGTGCTCTTTGGTTTATTTCCAACATAGAACAACTGTCTCATCGTCAATAAATTCACAACTGGACACGTCGTAAGACGGGGCAAATAGATACTTAAAAAGATCATCTGTGACGATGGATGTGTTTGACAAATTGGTACGCTGTGTGAATTTTTCCCATGAGGAATTGAGACAGAGCTGAGCTAACTGGCGTGTGACGGGGTTAACCTTAATGAACTCGGGTCTCAGCATAATACCCTCGTGATCGTGGTAATCAGTGATATACTTTTGTTTTGAGGGCTCATCGACGCACCAGTCGGGATACCCCAATGCCTCCTGTTTGTCTCGGAGAAACAAGTTGATGTACTCAGAAAAGAGTTTGGTTGTGGTGTATGGAAAGTGCCAAATTTCCAGTATTTTACTGAGGCCATACCCTTTCTCAAGGGCTGTTTGTACCTCGTTGGTACACCATGTCCCCTCTAGCAGCCTTTGCTCATCACTATGTCTACACTCACTAGTCTGTTTACTTTGAGCGCATGTTCGACATAGGGGGGAACATTAGCTTGCCGTTGACTCTGTACGGAAGCACTGGGAAGTAAAGCTTCCGCAGAGGGCGGATTTGACACTTAACGAGACCAAAGTACTTAAAGTTCCTATGTTTGATCGTAGGATGCCCCACTGGGTACAACTTCACCTTTTTCACAAACTGGTACAGACTGGTGTAGTCGTAGTAGTGTATTTTCTCACCCTCACCATCAACCCGGTACAGCTGTATGGCGTTTGTACGACCGGCGAATAAGGCGTTGCGGGGTTCCAATGGTGCTAGTAACTGCCAGCTCTTAATGAAAGCGCCACATTCCTCATCTTTTGTTAGTTCGTCTAACCACTTGTGTTCCCAGACGGTTCTCTGAACAAAGCCGCTGTTTTCAATATACTGTGCCTTCGCCAGAGTACGACAATGCAGATGTTCAAACTTGGTGTCCTGCAGTCTAATAAACTTGTGGGGTTTGTAACAACACAGACACCCGTGGTGAAAGCAACTGTTGAACTCAAAGGCGATTGGTACCCCGTTAGTTAACTCATACCCTTCAAGGTAGTAGCAGCCCTAGCAGTATTCGCTGCCCTGCAGCGCGTGTTGAATGAAGATGTTGTCTTTCTCCGCGATGTACATGAGACACTGAATAGACGGGGTGGAGTAACGTTTCTGTTTACCGTTATAGAGGTCAGGCGGTACTAGAGCTATGGTTTCAGGTTTTAAAAATGTGCTGATAAATAGACATTCACCTGAAAGCCAGAGTAATGTTCTTAAATGGGTCTAGGTATTCCTTGATTTCTTTCCTCTTACGGGATTTGGTTTTGATAATCCTGACTCGTTTCATCATCTCCACCACAACATCTCTGAAAAGGCTGCACGCTTTTCGCAAGATCATTACATCCTCCTGACAGTAAGCTTTCAACTCTGTTTGAAAATGAAACCGATTTTCACTGTTTCCATCGTACCACTGTAGAAAGCTCTCTTTCTCAGACGGCATCATGTACTCGACGCCGTAACTTTTGGGCAGAGGCATAGGACCACTGTAATGCTGATTAGCCCATGTATTAAAAAACTGAGGGAAATAACCTTTAGAGCTTTTAAAACTAAAGGCTTTTGGCATCTTGCTCAACTTCATGGGCAGAAAATTCAAGGTGTCTATGAACCTAATTTCAAAAGGCACAACCTTTAATAGCATTGTTTTGGAACCCTGGGTGATGAGCTCCGCGTTCAGCTTTTCACGAATCAGGTCCCAGGGAATAAAGAACAAGTCGTACGTGTAAGGAAATGCCTCCTTGGCTTGGTTACCCCCTAACTTTTTGCCTTTGCTGATGCTAAGTTATGATTTGAAAGTGGGCTGGGACCCTGCTAACCAGGCCCCAGCACCAGTGTTCTTTCCCTAAACTGTACCTTTGTCTCCACCACTGGCACAACCCTGGTACTAAGGTAAGTCCCTTGTAACTAGTACCCCTGGTACCAAGGGCCCTGATGCCAGGGAAGGTCTCTAAGGTCTGCAGCATGTCTTATGCCACCCTGGGGACCCCTCACTCAGCACATGCACACTGTCTCACAGCTTGTGTGTGCTGGTGGGGAGAAAATGACTAAGTTGACATGGCACTCTCCTCAGAGTGCCGTGCCAACCTCACACTGCCTGTGGCATAGGTAAGTCACCCCTCTAGCAGGCCTTACAGTCCTAAGGCAGGGCGCACTATACCACAGGTGTGAGGGCATATGTGCATGAGCACTATGCCCCTACAGTGTCTTAGCAAATCCTTAGACACTGTAAGTGCAGGGTAGCCATAAGAGTATATGGTCTGGGAGTTTGTCAAACACGAACTCCACAGTTCCATAATGGCTACACTGAAAACTGGGAAGTTTGGTATCAAACTTCTCAGCACAATAAATGCACACTGATGCCAGGGTGCAATTTATTGTAACATACACACAGAGGGCATCTTAGAGATGCCCCCTGAGTACCTACCTGACTTCTAGTGTAGGCTGACCAGTTTCAGCCAGCCTGCCACACACCAGACATGTTGCTGGCCACATGGGGAGAGTGCCTTTGTCACTGTGTGGCCAGGAACAAAGCCTGTACTGGGTGGAGGTGCTTCTCACCTCCCCCTGCAGGAACTATAACATCTGGTGGTGAGCCGCAAAGGTGGAGATGCCCGCCCCTCCGGCCACTGCCCCTACTTTTGGCCTCAAGGCTGGAGGAGATAATGAGAAAAACAAGGAGGAGTCACCCACCAGTCAGGACAGCCCCTAAGGTGTCCTGAGCTGAGGTGACCCCTACCATGAGAAATTCTCCATCTTGAGTTTGGAGGATCCCTCCAATAGGATTAGGGATGTGCCACCCTCCCCACAGGGAGGAGGCACAAAGAGGGTGCAGCCACCCTCAAGGACAGTAAACATTGGCTACTGCCCTCACAGTCCTAAACACACCCCTAAATTCAGTATTGAGGGCCTCCCCAGATCCCAGGGAATCAGATTCCTGCAGCCTGCAGAAACAAGGAGGACTGCTGACCTACAAGCCTGCAGAGAAGGAGGAAGACGACAACTGCTTTGGCCCCAGCCCTACCGGCCTGTCTCCAACTTCGAAAATCTGCTCCAGCGACGCATCCGACAGGGACCAGCGACCTCTGAAGCCTCAGAGGACTACCCTGGACTAAAGGACCAAGAAACTCCTGTTAACAGCGGCCCTGTTCAAAACCAGCTACTTCTTTGCAACAAAGAAACAACTTCCAAAGATTTCACGTTTCCCGCCGGAAGCGTGAGACTTCCCACTCTGCACCTGACGCCCCCGGCTCGAGATCCCGAGAACCAACACCCCGGTGACTGCGAGCCCATGAGTAACCAGAGACGAACCCCCTGAGCCCCCACAGCGACACCTGCAGACAGATTCCAGAGGCTCCCCCTGACCGCCTGTAACAAGGGACCCGACGCCTGGAACCATTACTGCACCTGCAGCCCCCAGGACCTGAAGGAACCGAACTCCAGCGCTGGAGTGACCCCCAGGTGACCCTCTGCCTAGCCCAGGTGATGGCTGTCCCGAGAAGCCCCCCCTGTGCTTGCCTGCACTGCTAGAGTGACCCCCGGGTCCCTCCATTGATTCCTACCTGAAACTGCACCCGGCCGCCCCTGTGCCGCTGAGGGTGTGTTTTGTGTGCCTACTTGTGTGTCCCCCCAGTGCTCGACAAAACCCCCCTGGTCTGCCCCCGGAGGACGCAGGTACTTACCTGCTGGCAGACTGGAACTGGAGCACCCCTGTTCTCCATAGGTGTCTATGTGTCTATGTGTTTTGGGCACCTCTTTGACCTCTGCACCTGACCGGCCCTGAGCTGTTGGTGTGGTAACTTTGGGGTTGCCTTGAACCCCCAACGGTGGGCTGCCTATGTCCCTGAACTGAGATTTGTAAGTGTTTTACTTACCTCCTAATCTAACCTTTACTTACCTCCACCAGGAACTGCTGATTTTTGCACTGTGTCCACTTTGAAAATAGCTTATTGCCATTTTTACAAAGACTGTACATGATATTGTTTTCATTCAAAGTTCCTAAAGTATCTAAGTGAAGTACCTTACACTCAAAGTGTTTGATGTTAATCTTGAACCTGTGGTTCTTAAAATAAACTAAGAAAATATATTTTTCAATATAAAAACCTATTGGCCTGGAGAAAGTCTTTGAGTGTGTGTTCCTCATTTATTGCCTGTGTGTGTACAACAAATGCTTAACACTACCCTCTGATAAGCCTACTGCTCGCCCACACTACCACACTACCACAAAATAGAGCATTAGAATTATCTACTTCTGCCACTATCTTACCTCTAAGGGGAAACCATGGACTCTGTGCACACTATTTCTTACTTTGAAATAGTATATACAGAGCCAACTTCCTACATTGGTGGCAGCGGTGGAATCTAAGACTTTTGCATTTGCTGGACTACTCAGCCAATACCTGATCACACGACTAAATTCCACAAATTGTCATTAGAAACAGATTTTTGCAATTTGAGCTATTTTTCTAAATTTGTAAAAGTCCTTCTAGGGCCTGGTGTAAGTCCCTGTTAGCATTTCTTTTAGAGTTTTGTAAAAGTTTGGATTAAGTTCTAGCAATAGTTTTAGATTCTTAAAAAGTATCCAAACTTTTAGAAAAATAATGTCTAGCACAGAAGAGATGGTGGTGGAACTCAACCTCACCCATTACCTGTATCTAGGGATGTCAGAGTTAAGGACTCTCTGTAAGCTAAAAAAAAATATAAAGACTGGGTCAAACCCTACCAAAATTAAGCTCCGGGAGCTTTTGGCAGAGTTTGCAAGAGACCACCCCTCTGAAGATAACCTTCAGATGGAGAAACTAGTGACCTGGAGGATAGTTCCCTCCCTCCTGTCCTAGTTAGGGAGGCCAGGGTCCCTCAAACCCTGACTCCACAAGTGATAGTCGAAGATGCTAGTTCTCCCACTGGGGAGTCCAGTTACTCTGGAAGCATTGAGGGCACCCTTACTGAAGTTGACCTCCTGTTAGCCAGGATGGCTAAAAGATTGGCTTTGGAGAGACAGCTCCTAGCCATAGAGAGGGAAAGACAAGAGATGGGTTTAGCTCCCATCAATGGTGGCAGCAACCTAAATAGGGTCAGAGAGAATACTGACATGCTAAAAATCCCAAAAGGGATTGTAACAAAATATGAAGATGGTGATGACATCACCAAATGGTTCAAAGCTTTTGAGGGGGCTTGAGCAACCAGAAAAGTAAACAGATCACACTGGGGTGCTTTGGGAAATGTTCACTGGAAAGTGTAGGAATAGACTGCTCACACTCTCTGGAAAAGATGCAGAATCCTATGACCTCATGAAGGCTACCCTGATTGAGGGCTTTGGATTCTCAACTCAAGAGTAGAGGATTAGGTTCAGGGGGGCTCAACCATCCTCGATGCAGACTTGGGTTGATTTTGTTGACTTCTCAGTGAAAACACTAGATGGTTGGATTAATGGCAGTGGTGTAAATGATTATGAAGGGCTGTATAACTTGTTTATGAAGGAACACCTTTTAAGTAATTGTTTCAATGATAAACTGCATCAGCATCTGGTAGACCTAGGTCCAATTTCTCCCCAAGAATTGGGAAAGAAGGCAGACCACTAGGTCAAGACAAGGGTGACCAAGACTTCCACAGGGGGTGACCAAAATTAAGGGGTCACAAAGTCTCCCCAGGGGAAGAGTGTTGAGACATCCAAGGGAAAATGTAAAGAGTCTTCTACAGGGCCCCAAAAACCTGCACAGGAGGGTGGGTCCAAAGCCTCTTCACAATCCTCATTTGGGTACAAGGGCAAAAACTTTGGTCCCAAAAAGGCCTGGTGTCACAGCTGTAGTCAGCATGGACACCAAACTGGAGACAAGGCCTGTCCCAAGAAAGGTTCCACTTCAACTACTACTCCAGTTAGCACTGGAATAGCCAGTCTCCAAGTGGGATCAACAGTGTGCCCAGAGCAAATCAGGGTCCACACTGAAGCTACATTCGTCTCAGAGGGTGGGGTGGACTTAGCCACACTAGCTGCCTAGCCGCCCAACATTCAAAAATACAGGCAGCAGCTCTTTATTAATCGGACTAGAGTAGAGGCCCTGAGGGATACTGGTGCCAGTGTCACTATGGTGACAGGCAAACTGGTTTCCCCAGTACAATACCTGACTGGACAAACTTATACCTGACAGGACAATTCCTGACTTGACCATTGATGACAATCAGACTAAAGTACATCCCATGGCTATGGTAACTTTAGAATGGGGAGGGGTCACTGCCCTGAAATAGGCGGTAGTCTCTTCTGCTATACCAGTAGAATGCCTGCTTGGAAATGTTCTAGAGTCCTCAGCATGGCTGAGGTAGAACTCAAAACCCATGCAGCCATGCTGGGTATCCCTGAACTGGTTTATGTCAAGACTAGGGCACAGTGCAGAGCTCAGGGTGAAAAAGAGGTGTTGGAGTCTGAAATAATGGCTCAACCCTCCAAGAGAAAAGGAAAGAAGACGGGGGAAATAGCTTCAGCACAGAAAAAGAAACAGAACATCTCTTCTCAGGAAGAAGTTATATCACCTGAGGGAACTGAGCCTATGGAGTTAGACCCTTACCAGCTTGAGCTCTTGGGCCCAGGGGGATCCTCAAGGGAACAGTTCTGCGAGGGGCAAGAAACTTGTCCCTCTCTTGAAGGCCTAAGGCAGCAAGCTGCTGAACAAGAAAAAGGAATTGTCAGTCGAACACACATGGGGGGTCATTCTGACCCTGGCGGTCATCGACCGCCAGGGCCAACGACCACGGAAGCACCGCCAACAGGCTGGCGGTGCTTCCTGGCCAATTCTGACCGCGGCAGTAAAGCCGCGGTCAGAAAAGGGAAACCGGCGGTTTCCCGCCGGTTTTCCCCTGGCCAAAGGAATCCTCCATGGCGGCGCTGAAAGCAGCGCCACCATGGGGATTCCGACCCCCTTCCGCCAGCCTGTTCCTGGCGGTTTACACCGCCAGGAAGAGGCTGGCGGGAACGGGTGTCGTGGGGCCCCTGGGGGCCCATAAAGATTTTCAGTATCTGCTTGGCAGACACTGAAAATCGCGATGGGTGCCACTGCACCCGTCGCACCGCAGCAAATCCGCCGGCTCCATTCGGAGCCGGCTTCATCTTTGCTGGGGCTTTCCCGCTGGGCCGGCGGGCGATCTTTTGCAAATCGCCCGCCGGCCCAGCGGGAAAGTCGGAATGCCCCCCGCGGTCATCTGACCGCGGGGCGGTGTTTGGGCGGTTTCCGCCCGCCGGGCGGCGCCTGCCGCCCGCCGGAGTCGGAATGACCCCCATGGTCTATTGGGAAGATGGACTCCTTTACACTGAGGCAACCGATCCCAAACCTGGTGCCACTAGGAGAGTGGTAGTGCCTCAGGAGTTTAGGGAGTTCATTCTGACCTTAGCCCATAACATTCCCCTTGCTGGGCATTTGGGACAAACCAAGACATGGGAGAGGTTAGTCAACCATTTCTATTGTCCCAATATGTCCCAGAAGTTAAATTAGTTTTGTGCCTCCTGTGCCACCTGTCAAGCCAGTGGTAAGACAGGTGGCTATCCAAAGCCCCCCCTCATTCCACTTCCAGTGGTGGGGGTCCCCTTTGAAAGAGTGGGAGTGGATATAGTGGGTCCACTTGAACCTCCCACAGCATCAGGGAATCAGTATATCCTAGTAGTAGTGGATCATGCTACTAGGTACCCTGAAGCAATTCCCCTTAGGTCCACTACTGCCCCTGCAGTAGCCAAAGCACTCATTGGTATTTTTACCAGAGTGGGATTTCCTAACGATGTGGTTTCTGACAGAGGCACCAACTTCATGTCAGCTTACATGAAACATATGTGGAATGAGTGTGGGGTGACTTAAAATTCACACCATACCATCCACAAACCAATGGTCTTGTTGAGAGATTTAACAAGACATTGAAGGGCATGATCATGGGGCTCCCTGAAAAACTCAAAAGGAGATGGGATGTCCTCTTGCCATGCCTGCTTTTTGCCTACAGAGAGGGGCCTCAGAATGGAGTAGGGTTTTCCCCCTTTGAACTTCTGTTTGGCTATCCTGTTAGGGGACAACTAGCCCTTGTGGAAGAAGGCTGGGAGAGACCTCTCCATGAGCCTAAGCAAGATATAGTGGACTATGTTCTAGGCCTACGTTCAAGGATGGCAGAGTGCATAGAAAAGGCAAGTACAAACCTTAAGGCCAGCCAACAACTCCAGAAGATGTGGTATGACCAAAAGGCTGCTGTGGTTGAGTTTCAGCCAGGGCAGAAAGTCTGGGTTCTGGAGCCTGTGGCTCCCATGGCACTTAAGGACAAATGGAGTGGCCCTTGCCCAGTGCTAGAGAAAAAGAGTCAGGTCACCTACCTAGTGGACCTAGGCACTAGCAGGACCCCCAAGAGGGTGATCCATGTTAACCGCCTAAAACTCTTCCATGACAGGGCAGATGTAAACATGTTAATGGTTACAGATGAGGACCAGGGAGCAGAGAGTGAACCTCTCCCTGATCTCCTCTCCACTGACACTAAAGATGGCACAGTAGATGGAGTGATCTACTCAGACACGCTCTCTGGCCAACAGCAAGCTGACTGCAGGAAAGCCTTCCAGCAGTTTGCTGAGCTCCTTTCCCTAACCCCTGGTCAGACACACCTGTGTACCCATGATATGGACAAAGGAGACAGCATGGCTGTCAAAAACAAAATCTTCAGACAGTCTGACCAAGTTAAGGAAACCATCAAAGTGGAAGTCCACAAGATGCTGGAGTTGGGAGTGATTGAGCACTCTGACAGACCTTGGGCTAGCCCAATGGTCTTGGTCTCCAAACCACACACCAAAGATGGCAAGAGAGAGGTGAGGTTCTGTGTGGACTACAGAGGGCTTAATTCTGTCACCAAGACAGATGCTCACCCCATTCCAAGGGCAGATGAGCTGATTGGCAAATTGAGTGCTGCCAAATACTTGAGTACCTTTGACTTGACAGCAGGGTACTGGCAAATAAGAATGGCACCAGAAGCAAAAGAGAAAACAGCATTCTCTACACCTGATGGACACTACCAGTTTACTGTGATGCCCTTTCGCTTAACGAATGCCCCTGCCACCTTCCAAAGGTTGATTAATTAAGTCCTTGCTGGCTTGAAGTCCTTTAGTGCAGCTTATCTTGATGATATTGTTGTCTTTAGCTCCAGCTGGCAGGATCACCTGGTCTACCTGAAGAAGGTTTTGCAGGCCCTGCAAGCAGCAGGCCTCTCTATCAAGGCATCTAAATGTCAGATAGGGCAGGGTACTGTGGTTTACTTGGGACACCTTGTAGGTGGAGGCCAAGTTCAGCCACTTCAACCCAAGATCCAGACTATTCTGGACTGGCTAGCTCCAAAAACCCAGACTCAAGTCAGGGCATTCCTTGGCTTGACTTGTTACTATAGAAGGTTTGTGACGGATTATGGATCAATAGTGACACCTCTCGCAGAACTTACCTCCGAGAAAATGCCCAAGAAAGTTAACTGGACCTTGGACTGTCAAACGGCCTTTGATACCCTGAAGCAAGCAATGTGCACAGCACCAGTTTTGAAAGCTCCAGATTACTCTAAGCAGTTCATTGTGCAGACAGATGCCTCTGAACATGGGATAGGAGCAGTCCTAGCTCAAACAAATGATGATGGCCTTGACCAGCCTGTTCTTTCATTAGCAGGAGGTTACTCCCCAGGGAGCAGCGTTGGAGTGCCATTGAGAGGAAGGCCTTTGCTGTGGTCTGGTCCCTGAAGAAGTTTCGGCCATACCTTTTTGGCACTCACTTCATAGTTCAAACTGACCACATACCTCTCAGATGGCTAATGCAAATGAAAGGAGAAAACCCTAAACTGTTGAGGTGGTCCATATCCCTACAGGGATTGGACTTTATAGTGGAACACAGACCTGGGACTGCCCATGCCAATGCAGATGACCTTTCCAGGTTCTTTTACTTGGAAAATGAAGACTCTCTTGGGAAAGGTTAGTCTCATCCTCTTTCGTTTTGGGGGGTTGTGTAAGGAAATGCCTCCTTGGTATGGTTACCCCCTAGCTTTTTGCCTTTGCTGATGCTAAGTTATGATTTAAAAGTGTGCTGGGACCCTGCTAACCAGGCCCCAGCACCAGTGTTATTTCCCTAAACTGTACCTTTGGCTCCACAATTGGCAACAACCCTGGCACTCAGGTAAGTCCCTTCTAACTAGTACCCCTGGTACTAAGGGCCCTGATGCCAGGGAAGGTCTCTAAGGGCTGCAGCATGTCTTATGCCACCCTGGGGACCCCTCACTCAGCACATGCACACTGCCTCACAGTTTGTGTGTGCTGGTGGGGAGAAAATTACTAAGTCGACATGGCACTCCCCTCAGAGTGCCATGCCAACCTCACACTGCCTGTGGCATAGGTAAATCACCCCTCTAGCAGGCCTTACAGTCCTAAGGCAGGGCGCACTATACCACAGGTGTGAGGGCATATGTGCATGAGCACTATGCCCCTACAGTGGCTAAGCAAAACCTTAGACATTGAAAGTACAGGGTAGCCATAAGAGTATATGGTCTCGGAGTTTGTCAAACACAAACTCCACAGTTCCTTAATGGCTACTGAAAACTGGGAAGTTTGGTATCAAACTTCTCAGCACAATAAATGCACACTGATGCCAGTGTGCAATTTATTGTAACATGCACTCAGAGGGCATCTTAGAGATGCCCCCTGAGTCCCAACCTGACTTCTAGTGTAGGCTGACCAGTTTCAGCCAGCCTGCCACACACCAGACATGTTGCTGGCCACATGGGGAGAGTGCCTTTGTCACTCTGTGGCCAGGAACAAAGCCTGTACTGGGTGGAGGTGTTTCTCACCTCCCCCTGCAGGAACTATAACATCTGGTGGTGAGCCGCAAAGGCTCACCCCTTTTGTTACAGCGCCCAAGGGCATCCCAGCTAGTGGAGATGCCTGCCACTCCGGCCACTGCCCCTACTTTTGGCAGCAAGGCTGGAGGAGATAATGAGAAAAACAAGGAGGAGTCACCCACCAGTCAGGACAGCCCCTAAGGTGTCCTGAGCTGAGGTGACATCTACCTTGAGAAATTCTCCATCTTGAGTTTTGAGGATTCCTCCAATAGGATTAGGGATGTGCCACCCTCCCCACAGGGAGGAGGCACAAAGAGGGTGCAGCCATCCTCAAGGACAGTAACATTGGCTACTGCCCTCACAGACCTAAACACACCCCTAAATTCAGTATTTTGGGGCTCCTCAGATCCCAGGAAATCAGATTCCTGCTACCTGAAGAAACAAGAAGGGCTTCTGACCTACAAGCCTGCAGAGAAGGAGGAAAACGACAACTGCTTTGGCCCCAGCCCTACCGGCCTGTCTCTAACTTCGAAAACCTGCTCCAGCGACTCATCTGACAGGGACCAGTGACCTCTGAAGCCTCAGAGGACTGCCCTGGACTAAAAGACCCAGAAACTCCAGTTAACAGCGGCCCTGTTCAAAACCAGCTACTTCTTTGCAACAAAGAAGCAACTTCCAAAGACTTCACGTTTCCTGCCGGAAGCGTGAGACTTCCCACTCTGCAACCAACACCCCAGGGAGGACTCCCCGGCGACTGCGAGCCCGTGAGTATCTAGAGATGACCCCCCTGAGCCCCCACAGCAACGCCTGCAGAGAGAATCCAGAGGCTCCCCTGACCACAACTGCCTGTAACAAGGGACCCGATGCCTGGAACCGTCACTGCACCTGCCGCCCCCAGGACCTAAAGGAACCGAACTCCAGCACAGGAGTGACCCCCAGGCGACCCTCTGCCTAGCCCAGGTGGTAACTGTCCAGAGAAGCCCCCCTGTGCCTGCCTGCACCGCTAGAATGACCCCCGGGTCCCTCCATTGATTACTACCTGAAACCCGACGCCTGCTTTGCACACTTCACCCAGCCGCCCCTGTGCCGCTGAGGGTGTGTTTTGTGTGCCTACTTGTGTCCCCCGCCAGTGCTCTACAAAACCCCCCTGGTCTGCCCCCCGAGGACGCAGGTACTTACCTGCCGGCAGACTGGAACCGGAGCACCCCTGTTCTCCATAGGCCCCTATGTGTTTTGGGTACCTCTTTGACCTCTACACCTGACCGGCCCTGAGCTGCTGGTGTGGTAACTTTGGAGTTGCCTTGAACCCCCAACGGTGGGCTGCCCATGTCCCCGAACTGAGACTTGTGTTTTACTTACCTCCTAATCTAACCTTTACTTCCCCACCCCCCACCCCCCCAGGAACTGTTGATTTTTTCACTGTGTCCACTTTGAAAATAGCTTATTGCCATTTTTACAAAGCCTGTACATGATATTGTTTTCATTCAAAGTTCCTAAAGTATCTAAGTGAAGTACCTTACATTTAAAGTGTTTGATGTAAATCGTGAACCTGTGGTTCTTAAAATAAACTAAGAAAATATATTTTTCAATATAAAAACCTATTGGCCTGGAGTAAGTCTTTGAGTGTGTGTTCCTCATTTATTACCTGTGTGTGTACAACAAATGCTTAACACTATCCTCTGATAAGCCTACTACCCGACCACACTACCATAAAATAGAGCTTTAGAATGATCTTCTTTTGCCACTATCTTCCCTCTAAGGGGAACCCTTGGACTCTGTGCACACTATTTCTTACTTTGATATTGTATATATAGAGCCAACTTCCTACAGTATGCTTTCGAGTTGTGAGCCAGCATTGTATACTCGTAGTATTTCGGCTGCCTGAACGTGTTGAGGAAATTGTTCGCGCACAACCAGCCTTCAAACTCAAACTCACAGTTTTCATCGGATGTTAGATGATGGGCATAAATGTAGTTAGGCTGATGAACACCCATCTCCTGTGTACACTCTATATCGAATACAATATAGTCTTCTGTTTTTTTCTGGGGGAAGCCTTCGAGCATGTAACACTTGTGTGCTATTCTGGCTATAAAATACGCTTTACACCTGGGACATTGCATACCTTTACAATCTTGGTTGGTGGCCTTGTAGCGCCCGCAGTCTGATTTACGGCCGCACTGTGCGATGCTGATGTGTACGTTCAAGCAGTCTTACGACCGACAAAACATCTTACACATTGAGCATTTCACCTTCTGAGTGTCGTCATCGACGCACCCGTCTCTCTGACACATTTTACAGTTCATTTCACACTGGTGTCTGGTCCAGTTGTATATGTGGTTGCAATGCTCACACACGTACTTGGCTCCTAGAAAACCCTTCAGGTTCGATACCGTAACAGTGGTTTTCGTGATGTAGCACATAAACGGTCTTGTTTTTCACACGCTCATCAGTAGTGAAGTACTTCCAAGAACCACTGTGGTACAGAACTTTTACCGTAACTGCAAAATGGTTCTCAAAAAGGCCCAGGTCCCCAAAACCAACCAGTCTGTCAGGTGATATTTGAAGCCGTCACAATAGACATAGGTGGTCATTCTGACCCTGGCGGTCTTTGACCGCCAGGGCGGAGGACCGCGGGAGCACCGCCGACAGGCCGGCGGTGCTCCAATGGGGATTCCGACCGCGGCGGTAAAGCCGCGGTCGGACCGGCACCACTGGCGGGGTCCCGCCAGTGTACCGCGGCCCCATTGAATCCTCTGCGGCGGCGCAGCTTGCTGCACCGCCGCGGGGATTCCGACCCCCCCTACCGCCATCCAGATCCCGGCGGTCGGACCGCCGAGATCCGGATGGCGGTAGGGGGGGTCGCGGGGCCCCTGGGGGCCCCTGCAGTGCCCATGCCACTGGCATGGGCATTGCAGGGGCCCCCGTAAGAGGGCCCCTACATGTATTTCACTGTCTGCTGCGCAGACAGTGAAATACGCGACGGGTGCAACTGCACCCGTCGCACAGCTTCCACTCCGCCGGCTCGATTCCGAGCCGGCTTCATCGTGGAAGCCTCTTTCCCGCTGGGCTGGCTGGCGGTCTGAAGGCGACCGCCCGCCAGCCCAGCGGGAAAGTCAGAATTACCGCCGCGGTCTTTCGACCGCGGAATGGTAACCTGACGGCGGGACTTTGGCGGGCGGCCTCCGCCGCCCGCCAAGGTCAGAATGAGGGCCATAATGACATTGTCTGGGGTAGCTCGGTCCACCAACAACCCAGCGATGCTCACTGCCAGACACATATTGGTAGCTCCTGTGTTAAAGTCGAGCAACCATCGATATTTCTTGCCAATAATTTTACTGTACATGACGCTCTTTAAGGTTCTGGAAGCACTGCCATCGCAACCCCTAACAATGAGGGCGATGATTCTGAAGGTCCCATACGCCATTAATTCAGCCTTGCTCTGTAAAAGCTTAGATAGGTTTTCTAGAAACATCACAGTGTCAAACACATCTCGAGACGACAGTCTGGTGAACAGAGGACTGTTGAAACCCTGCCCCTTAAAACGTAGCTGGAAGAAATTGTTAGGCCCCACATCGTGTAACAATTGTTCTATGAGCGTTTCACGGCCTGGTGTATACTATAACACCCTGATCGGAGGAGTTTAGACAGTCTAGATTAACAAACCTAAACTCCTCATAGTGCTCTGTAGCGTTAAACCTCTCTACAGTATGACTGCAACTTCTGACACTTTCTGAAAACACTGGTTCTGAATCCTCAGCTTGAGGAACGCCGCAGGATGGAGGGCTCCTTGGGGTATCATTTGGTGGTAGTTGACTACGGCTCATTGTTGGGGTATTTTTATGCCTCCTTGTAACGCTTAGTCTAGCTTTCTTTAATTTTCTTATTAAAAGCTTACGGTTTCTAGCGCTACTAGCCCACTTCTGTTTCTTACAAGCCCAGCTGTTTTTAGGCAACCAACCACATCCTATTTGAACAATAGTTGGTGTATTTACAGGAGGTGTCCTTGCCATTTCACCTACACCCCACAATACGGGCGGGGGTCCTTCAGGATGTTTTGCGTTAAGCCGGCTCTGAACTTTACCCCTTGAGACCCTGAAAATGCCTATAGTCTCTCCTAACGTTATATTTTGAGGCCTTAGGTGTTGAGGGTGCTGTTTTTAGGAGTTTTAAACAGTTGAGGTCTGGCACTCGCAGCTTTTTGGTTTCGAGCACTGGTAAAACACGTAGAGCTTTATTGAGTCTTCTTTTTATATTTAGACCTAAGGTCAACCTAAGGACAACAGTATTAATAAATGTGGCTCTTATATTCCTTAGGTCGTCCTGCATGCCTAGTCACACAGGTATATTACTTATGTCTACAGCTGCTGAATCGCAAGATTGGACCACCTCGCTTCTACGCTGTGCCAACCTCTGTATTAAAGCCCTCACGGTGGCTCTGGAGGACGCAGAATAGCGTCTAGTCTTACCCAGTTTTAAAGTCTTCAGCTGTAGTCTGAATTTTAGCTGCCTAGCAGATTGGTGTATTTCTTTTATATACGTGTCCAGGACTCTAGACTGTCCAAAGCGCCTTGTTCTGGGGCATTAATTGAGGCATTAGATATGTGGTTTACATTTCCCTGAGCCACCCCAGCTATAGGTCCGCTGTTAACATTATTACCCCATTTCTGAATGGATGGACCAGAATGGGTCAAAAAAGCAGGGCAGTAACTCATCTAGAAAACTACATAACTGTCTGAAGACACCCATGAGTCATTTCGACTTGCAAAGAACCTAGGTTGAAAGTTTGCTGTTTGACGGAAGCAGTAACCACTGGGCCAGATAAGATACAAGAAGTGGTGGTCAGCAACTCCTCTACAAACTACGTATCGGTCTGAAGACCCCCATGTGGCCTGTTAGGGCACACTTATCTCCCCCTTACACTCAGCTAACTCCCTTAGGTAACTGTGACTTGTGATTTTAAAGGTCATGTTGTATGTCCATATACACCCTGCTTGGCCCTTTCTGTGCCTGTGGGCTTCGAGGTTATTCTTTTTGTTTTTTAAAAAGGTCACCATTGTACATTCCCTCTTGGTTATGCAAGGCTCTGGGGAGGGTGGGTGGAGGCTCTGTACTTCCACCACTCCTCCTGCTGAGGAAGCACATTGCAGCCCAACCACCCTGCCGGCATGAACATGCCCAGACTTGTCCTCGTAGGCCATGAAGCACGCTGCACACCTGCACAGCCGCCATTTCACACAGCCTTTAGACCTACACTCTAGGGACAGCATCAGGACACGTGACTAACACGGCATCACACCATGTCACAACCCACGTGACTCACCTACACCTACATCAGTGCCTACGTCACCACTGGGCGGGGCAGCCACGTCAGTGCCTACGTCATTCCCTCCGTCATCACGGGGTGGGGCACCTGTCAAATCTTTGATGGAAGGTATCCCCTTATACTACTCACATCCTTCTAAACATATTTCAAAACCCTTGCATTTGTGCCGGTTTCTCTTTAAACCTGCTACCGAGGTTTCCCTTTGCCAGGCATGAATATGTCAGACACATTGTAATAAATTGCATGCTTTTGGTTTTAGTTACCATTATTCCTGACTGGATACATATTATCTCCAGTTGACCAGCCCATTCTAGACATATATTTTGCTAACATGATTAGCCACCAAAATCGTATGGTGAAGTGAATGCAAAATGTACTTCCATTCGCTAAATATTTCACACCCACATATCTTATGATACATTTAAATCTAGAAAGCATATGCAAGGCAATTGCAAATTCTCCCCTGCATCTAACCTCAGACATGTCTATGCAATCCATAAATTAAACTGTAACAATTCATTAATAGTTTTACTTTAGTGAGAGATTACACCATAGATATTATAAAATTGGCAAAGGGTAAATTCTTAACGTCCCAGTGTCTTGAAACCTAATGCTTCTAAATGTTAATGTTATATGCTCAATATAGCCTCCATTACTGTATCTGCCTTTATAGATGTTTCATGATAGCTGTCCCATGTCCATGTCCTTTCTGCTTTTAGGCCCCTGTTGTAATCTCTCTGTGGGCTTTTAACCACACCTATGAGCTTGGTTGGTTCGTGGGCTTGCCTTTAAAATTTGCTTGATTTCACTAGTGAAAGGCATGCATACGTCATGCCTTTTCTGGTGTTTAGCCATCCTCAAAGAGCACCGGTAAACTACTGAAAACATATGGGGCTCCATGTTTTCCTCATGGCTTCTGGACTACTTTTTATTTTTATTTCCTATGCAGCGCAATATTGCTGAGCAGTAGTCGAGCACTTTGCATGACATCGAGCCTGTTACATGGATAATTGCACTTTTGTCAGTTACATGTATAATGGCATTTTTGCCGATACGTTTGACTGCGACTGAACTTCTGTTTCCTTTTCTGTGCCTCCTTCAGGCCATCGGTTTGCTTATGTGAAACTGTTTTACTTTTCATTTTCAGTTTATGTGGCAAGAAAAGTCCTGTTAAGAGTTTACTACGCGAATAGCTCTAACTCAAGCAAATGCGAGACCCGTTGCATTTCAAATGCTTGTTTCACTTGAATGAACTGCCCCCAGGGCATAGCGAGTTCGTGGCAGCGCATCCAGCACAATAGGTACACTTTCTGTGTTTGCTGCCTGCGCACCTGTTTTAAGGTGCACCATGGTGCAGAGACAGTGCACACTATGTGTAATAGGGCCCCTGGAGTCATTGTGTTGTTCAGCACAAATGCACTTAAGCCTGGTTGGCACTGCACTCTGGAGCCCTCCGTGCTATAAACGATGTCATTCATGAGCAGTGTCTCCACTGGTCAGACTATATGATCACATTGTTCACCGCATTATGGCAGTCGGTCATCACTTTTTTCTATAAAACAGACAGCCATTTGGGACTAAACTACTTGATGACAGTGGGTACACCAACAGAGCTGTCCAGGGTAAGACTTTGAGCAGGAGCATGTAACGTATTGCAATAGACAGCCTGGGAGCTAGGTCAATCTGCTCTCCATCGAGTCAATGCCACTATAATTAAATAGTGCTTTTTCGGCTCTTCCTGCTATTTAGTCCAAAATATCTCTTGCCTTTAAATAATAGCAGCTAAGATAGATTTTAATTAATGAAAAATAACTGAAGAGGCCTCAAAGTCCCAGCTCACTCAAATACAAATTGGCTCAGTCACAACCGCCTCTTCTCGGCTCGGAAAACCGTGTATGAGAACATCTTTCTGTGGTCAGCGCGGTCATCCTTTATGGGCGCACACTCTGTCTCTCTCCTCTTCAAGAAATAAACCTAACGATCTTTGTGACTGGGGCAGGGATGAAATATTGCACGTGCTGACAGCGGTCTTCGAGAGCGGTTCTTGAGCTCAATGTATTGTGGTCTGTGTCTAAGCGTCCAGTTCCGTCTGAGAAGACAATGTCCACTGTGTTGTGAAAAGACCTTCCAAGGCTTGACTTCAGCCTCTTGAAATCATGTCATTGATCCAATCTGTATACATTCCCAACTCTTCCTTATGTGTGCGCTTAGTGGGAAAAAAGTTGGCGTTTGAGGGTTACGGTGACATTTTTTAACAGATGGATTCCAGACCTCTGATTTGCATCTCTATGTGAACGAGCTCTGTCGAGTTACAGGTTCTTTCTGAATGTCTGTTTTAAGATAATTGGCTGATATACAATTCGTGGGTGATATTTTAACTTCTCTAAGTTTCTTTGGAGTGCAACCAAAAATAAAGAAAGCAGGAAAAAGTGAAATTAGTCCGTGGACCAGGTAACAATAAGGTAGCTCAGTGGAATAGTGTGTTGATGCAGAGAACTGTGTGCACTGCGAAGCTGGAATGTCAGCAGACTGTCTGAGGCTGCTGCTTACCACTGCACCGTATAATGCCAACCTCTGTTTGGTTTAGTGCCTAGATTATTTAGTTTATTAGCCTTGTGATCTGTTGTCTAGGATTTTCATTATGCTGCTCAAACTCCAGTGAGTGCAAATGCATAGGTGTTACTTTATGTTCACTGTAGCCATGTATGTATTTATTTAATCACTCGGAGTGGACTCACCTTTAGGGCCTATTTGTGATATTTTTGGCTATCTTTATTGATAAAGGTTTCATCATGTTATTAACAGTACTGTCTGAACCGTTAGCATGTAAGAGTGATGTAATTTGTCTGCTGTCTGATCATTTAATTTCTTTCTAATAGCACTGCTTAGTGAGCATCTGAGAATGTCTCGCTATTTTGTCTATTGCATCCAATTGTGAGATTCGAATGATTTTTGACTCGGTCACCCTAACCCTTCCGTGTAGAAGCTCAGCCACAACATCCGACTGAGGACCTACTTCCAAGAGACAGACTGGGGAAATTAAGTGAACAAAGATGCTTTTGAAAATCGATAGGCCAGGATGACTTCAAGTACCCTGTTTTCGGTACTGCCTGGAACGCACTTAGCTGTAACCCACTTTTTACGGAAATTTAGGGTTTTCCTTCATTTTGCGATGATTTTCTTGGCGATGTTCAAGACCTTTTGTGAAGGTAAATCTAATTTGCCCAACGCGATGGAGTCTCTTGAGAACAACTCTTTTATTTAAACAACTGTGTATGTAAATTGTATTGTAAATGCCCCATTTTCTCTGTTTTTTTCAAATGTTATCAGTGCAGTGTTATCACTAGCTTACTTGCTCCAGTTTGAGGAAGGAACTTACACCCCACGTTTTCAAAGTTCAGAAACCCCCACTGCACTTAAGGAGGGGCATTCAATTGCAAGCATTTACCCATACAAGAGTAAACCCATTGTTGTTCCCAAACTGTACTTTTAAATTTACTATAGCCAAGAGGGTCCCAAAACAGTAATGGATACACTCCAGCCCAGCTTTAGAGTAGGCCCAGCACTACACATATCTTGTCACAGCTACTGCAACACACTCCCATAGCAAATGATGGAAGCAGGGGCTTAACATAATAACCCTTAAGAAATAAGGTGGTTCAGAGGCAATGCCATTCTCATACTGGGCCCCCCTCGCAGCTTCACCAGGGCACCTCCAGGCTAACATTCATCGACACTGGAACGCCAATACTAAGTTCCACGCATAGCTCCATTAACATACCTAACTTCTGACCTTGTGTGCCCGTTACTATTTCAGTACTGCAGCCCACATAACTCTGTCAGTGCACCACAACCCTAACCTACAGTGCTCCATTATTCCAATACCAGGAATTAGATGGTGCTCCGTATCTCATTCCTCATCCGCTGCCCTTCTGTTATTCCAGCACTGGGTTGGTGCACAGCTCTGTCTCTACCCCCAATCCTGACCTGAAGTGTCCCAATATTGCTGTGTCAGGGTTTCAGATAAATCTATGCTAATGTCCCTCCTGCTGTTCTGCAGTGTCCCCTGCTGTTCCACACTCTGACTTCTGTTTGAGGACGTGGGGGAGCCAATTAAATCTATTCTTGCTGCCATCTTTATTTGGCAGGGTCTGTTTTACCTATCTCACTTTGTTCTTTCTTTTACTCCCCCACTTTTCTCTTTCCAGCTCCTAAAATCCACACATTAACAGTTTTTCTTTCAACTGTTTATTTCTCCTCCTCTCCCTTATTTAATTTCCCTCTTCCTCTTGCTACCTCCTCTTTCAAACTCGCCAAAACTTGGTTATTCCGTTTCTTGTTTCATTCCTCTCTTTTTTCTTCATCAGGCATTCATTCTTCCACAATTTTTTTCTTTTCTCTTCTTTCTTTGTCTTTTTTATTTGCTCTTTCCTTTGACTCTGTATGTGTCCTTTCATTTTTTTTAAGATCTTTCTTCCTTTTACTATAAATCCCTCTTTTTCCCATCTGTATAAGGAAGCCACAAGTTACTTGTTGGGACCCGAAGTGTCAAAGTGGTTTTCCCATTCTGTGTCTTTGGGAAATGTGTCAGTACATGCAGTCCCTGGTTCTTTCGCTGCTTGTTTCTCTCACCATCTCTCTTTTTTTCTCTAATGTTAATTTTTCTCTTTCTTTTCACACTTCTTTCATTATTTTTTCCTATTTATCTTTCGTTTGGTAGCTTCCTTCCCTTTTTTCTTTTGTCTCACACGTCTGCTGTGTTTCTTCTCTTAGATATTTTCATGTTTTCTTTCCCTTTTTTCTTTTATTTCTTTGCAACCCCTTCTCTTTCTTCCTTTTGTTTGTTGTTTACCTTTCCCTTCTCTTTTTCTTCCCCACCCGCTTTCTCTCCGGAGGCCTAGTTATCAATGGAGCAACAGGTGCAGTGGCACCGGGCCCAGAGACCTACAGACCTCACTCAACTCTAATTACTGCTGTATTTTCCTACCAAAATTGCTGTCAACCATTTTCCTTTCCTTTCACCCTCGAATCTGTCCCAAATTATATTTTTGTTATGGAGTTTGGAGAATTACACTCTAATGCCAAACGTTTATTTCTCATAAAGGTTTACATGATAATTGTGTATGTTTTAAGATAGAGGAAGAAGGTAAATGGAAGGGCTTTTGCTAAATGCTGGGCCACTGTAATTATATGGCAATAAAAGACTAAATTATGAGGCAGTGTTGACAAGTTTATGTGGCAAGAAAAGTCCAGTTAAGACCTATTGCATTGCAAATTTTTATTTACTGTTTCTTACTGCCAGGTAAAACCTTCGTGTTAAGGAACAGTAAAAACATTTTAATGCTCTCCCCCCCATGAAAGGCTTCTCTCATGGCGAAAGAAGCATTACTTTTTCATTTACAAAAAGAAAGTCCTGTTTCTTGATTTTGTTTTTGAAAATTAAAAAAAAAGGTTACTGTTTAATACCGGGCTGTGTCTTTCCGACTCAGCCATGCAGCAAACATTAAAATGCATTGACAGGAACTACTGTGACGCAGGCTCCTGTTAATGGCTTTATAAATGAATGCCTGTTAGGTGGTAATTTATAACTTTGGTGGGCAGAGTAGACTCAGCCTGGCGGACGTAAAGTCCTCAGCCAAGCCAATGGTGACTACCCTGTCTGCCCATAATTAAATTGGGCCCTCTGTTGGTATCCTCAGATTGATTTGTGGGAGTAGTGCAAGCGCATCAAACAGAATGGAGTTTGGACGATGCGCGTTCTCAATTGAATTTAGAAGAGCTCCAGCCTTCCTATAAAAATTATTAAAATGATTTTTCACATTTGTTTGTGAATTAAATAAAATATTTAATTATTTGTGCATTTATTTGATGAATCCTTGCTTCTGTATTTGTGTGTCTTGTTCAGTGGTTTAAATAATTGAAATTGCTTAGGCTGGGGTCACCAGTTTCCCATATTGACTCAGTGGGGGTCCCCAGACTTCGGTAATGATTAAGTAGGGGTCCACATTTTGTTGCAACCTTTTACAAATGCAAATGTAAATAATTCAGTGTACTAGGTTTACCTCCACCAAGTCAATGAAAGTTGTTCCTTAACCTAAAGAAACTGTACTCTTCATGATCAATAAATACTCTTTAGTCTAACACCTCTGCAGTATTTCTTTTTAGTAATTATTATTTTCAGTGTCACGTTCTTTACTGTATATTGTCATATAAATATTTGCCTGCAGTTAAAAATATATTGTCGATATGACGGATAAAAAAATCTTTCTTTGATAGCATTGACCAGCTGACTCAGATTGCTCGCCATCACGTTGAGACTGCTACAAAGATCGAATATGAGCTGGTTTTAAGAAAGGAAGAATTTTACATTAACGGGGATGTAAAAGTAGTCCCGGATGCAGTCCCTCCACCATGTCCTCCGCTTATTGAGACGGCCCTAAATGGCACATTGACTATTTCACAACTCAATCACCTCTATCCACAGTTTATGGCAGTGTCTCCGGCAGGTAAGAAAACAGCTGTTCCTCATTTTCAAAATTATTCTAATTATTAGTTCTTTAATTAACTTAAGAGATGGGAACAGTTACATATGGTAATGCTCTTCCTGGTAGATACCACACATTCTTCTCTTAGAAATGACCCTAAGCATCAGCCTGGACCTGGAAAGGCCAGGTCCAGGCTGATGATCCCGCATGCCACAAGGTGGTTCCATGCTGCTCCGTGTTTACTACATACTGGCATAAAATTGACAGAGCGGAGCCGCATATAAGCCTCACTCTGTGCACTGATGTTAGTTTCTTGCTTTCCTCTTTCTGTGCTCTTAAAGAACACACTGTGAATAATTGGTAGTACCATTGTGCACATGTCTGATTTGGCACTTTCTTAGATATTAAAAAGAGGGCACTCCACAGAATGGGATGGAGGAAGGGTAATGAGGAGTATGCAGTTAGATGGAATATCCACCAGAAAGAACATCGGCAAAGGCAAGTAACTTTTTCTTCTGATGGATACTTTTAACTTCAGATTCCTCGTCTAAGATTAGATACCAAAGCAATTCCTTCGCAAACTGAATTGTCTGTGGAGTGGGCTCAGACTAAAAAGTCCTGCAGGACCATATGGCTGAAATATCCTTCCCATCGGACCAGGTTGTCAAGTCATTAGTGCTTGATGAATATGTGCAATGATGCCTATGTCACATGCCAGCAGGTTTTAGAACATAAACACTGCATGTCAACACAGTGGTAGCAGGATGGGGTATGATGGAATGGGCTCCATCACCTTCTTAAAGCTGTCTCTTGACTAGTGCATAGCAGATCTAAATTCAAAGAACTATCCACCTCAATATGGTCCTGTTTTACGTTGCCATCCTGTTCACTGCCCGGAGAACTCCACAAAAAACGATCAGCCACCCAATGGTCCTTTATGTGATCATTGTAAAAGTTAAAACCCCATTTGGGTTCCAGCACAGGATGAATATCCTCCTCTTTTGAGGGGTGATAAGGGAAGAACACTTGTAGGGTGATGAATTGTCCAACTTTGAAGGGAGTCGCAGCTTCAGGCAAAAGTCCTCAACACCAGTTTTTCAGGGGAAAAGCTATGTAAGACGCCTGTTTCAACAGTGCCTGATGGTCAATTGTGTAACTTGTTGATTTGATACAATGAGGAAGTTGGTCTTTATAGTCAAAAGACAGAACAGGCATCTGTGATCCAGCACCAAATGTTTACAAATGAGAAATGTTAAGACCAAGTTAAGGGCCCACTTTGGCATCGCAAACAATTTGGAAGGGTACATGTGTGTCAAATCTTAAATAACCTGCATCGAATAAGGCAATGTAAACAAGGATGGTTGTTCCAGCAAATGCAGAAAGAGCCAACAAATAACCTTCAGTAGGGCCCGTCGCAATACCTTGTAGGGCCGAAGGCATAAGAAACAATAAAACATCTGACAGTTTGGCTTGTAAAGGTTTGTGTTGCCAACTCCACACTAGGCCACAAATTTGTCACAGTGACTGGCATAGGATGGGTACATATTGGCAAGGATAACATCTAGTATTTCAGGTGGCAGTTAACTGCCACCGTTTAATTTTCACGCCTGGAGGTATAAATTGCACAGGTTTGGATGAAAGATCCTGCCCTTCTGCTGCAACAGAAGATCTTCCCAAGGTGGTAGCCTGATTGAAGCGCAGATGTTCAGACGTTCCAGGTACAACACTCTCCTGTTCACGACCACAGTGAAAAGATCTAGCCAGGGTTCTCCCACTGTCAGAGGATGCCCTGCGCCACCTTGCAATGTAGATGCCATTTATGATCTTCCAGATACCACTGCCTGAGCTTATCCACCCTGGAACTCAAGGATCTGGCCAGGTGGTTCACGATTAGGCAAATTCCCTGACTCCAGTCAACCCAGTGGCTCAAATCCACCTAGCAGAGACCATGACCCCACTCTGCCATGCTTGTTGGGGTACCACGAGACAGTGGTGTTGTCCGTTAAAACCTGTACTAGTCTCCGTGGAACAGCAGGAAGGTCTTCAACGCCAGATCTATGGCCCACAACTCCAACAAATGTATATGGAACTGGGTTTGCACTGGAAACCAGGGTCTGCTCACCTATACTCTCCAGATGACTTCCCACAACCAAGCCGTGACGCCTGTGTCACCACCATCAGCTCTGGGTGGAGAAGGTAGAGGGCCTGCCTATGGTCCATTTGAGGTCAAGCAGCCACCAAACAAAAGACATCACGGTAACTGTGGAACAATGAAGGCACCTTGGTTCACAATTTGCTCACGATAGAGTGCATCCTGCTCTGAAATTTGGGATCTAATAGGTTTCGGCACTGCACCCATTAAAACTTTAAATTTAATTGCACAACCCATATATTCCATCTGGTGTAGTCAACAGAGAGAATGCAGGAGGCTAAAAGGCCTAGAAGACTCGGAGCTACTCTCACTGATATTCAGAACCGAGGCTGAAATATTGTGATCATAGTATGAATGTCCTGAACTTATTGCAACATGGGAAAGGCCCTTTACAGGACACATGAAAGAAAGCTTCTTTGAAAGAGCCATAAGCAACTTCAGCTCATTGATTGTGAACCTCAATGATGTCAGGAGGTTTGCTGTCATCTGGAGGTGGTCTGCAACTGACTGTGGCAAGCTCGCCTTCAGCAGCCAGTCATCGAGGTAGAGGAAAACTGGCATTCCCAACCTCATAAGATGGGGAAGAACCACTGCAATCACTATCAGATAGAGACCTCTAACACAGGTTCCTTATCTTAGAATAATCCCAAGATGTCAAACTGGATCCAGAAAATTATTGAGCAGTACTTCTCCGACCAGTAGCTGGCATCATTCGGCTCCTCGTGGCGTTGTCCGTGTCGTCCGCACCGGAAGTGGCATGTGCAGTACCTACATGGGCACCACCTTGGCATTCTGTCATCACATCTTTCCTTCCTGCACCAGATTGCACTGATTCAGTCTGAGTGGCCCCTCAATCGCTTTTGACGGCCTTTTTCATTGTTTGGAGCACCTTTTTTTGAGATTTTTCTCCTGGTGTGAAAAGATATTTCCAAGAAATTGTCTGTTTTCAAACCATGTGGGGCCTATCATGGGGAAATGTCTTGACAGACCCTCACTTGGTGTGTTTGTGGTGTCTGGAGCAGGACCAAGATTCCAAGGCCTGCAGTGACTGCTGTGCCATGTATCCCAAAGCACTGAGGAAGTGGCGCCTTAAGCTCCTCGCCACCCATTGTCAGCCAATTCCACAATGCTCAGGGTCCCATTCACGCAGAAGGTCCCAGAACCATTCCCGGAGCCCTTCTTGACATTTGTCATCGCATTTCAAGTCATTGGGGAAGTTGGGTGCATCTCACAAACACAAGAAATCAAAGAGGTCTTTGACTTCACCACGTCCGTTGAAGTCTTCCGATGAGAAACAGGAACGTTGGCTCTCCAGGGGTCTACAGAACTAGATCCTTAGTCCACTACGCATTTCCTCCATTTTCCCAAAGCAACCCCTGCCCACCTGAAAGAGTTTTATGAGGCTATGAGCCTCATATTTGGGCAGCGCAACGCCTCTGAAGCCCCTTTGGCCCCATGGGTGAGGGAATGGTCCCTACTGGATGGGTGCGCCCTTGGCACCAGTCAGGCTCCACATACCCCTTGTTGGATCCCCTTTGAAATTGTTGACAAGACCAAGACCTTCTTCGACTCCTGCACCAGAGCTGACACTCCCGGTGCCGTCATCCACATCATTATTCATAACTGACACAGAGCTGGAGCAGCGTTGACTGCGTTGATGCTTCTTGGAGTGGATCCAGAGCCTTATTTATTTGACAGGCCTCGAGAGGAAGACAAATGGAAGGGGATTATGGATGGACCATTAAGATGTCCAGCCCCCTGAAGAAGAACAACGATAACTGGTATAGGGAACTGGTGGAGGCCAGTGGGTTAGACATCTCACCCAACACTAGCTTGGTCTCTAGTTCTACAGTGGCTACAGAGGGACCTTCTTCTGCGATGGTGGTGCATAGGGCAGCTGAGACTTTGGACCTTCATCTGCCCACATTGGCAGCCAAGGCAAACAGAGGTGCTTCTGCCAAGAGTTTTCCATTCTGAACCCCATCTCCCATTCAGTTGAGCCCTTACAGATGTCCTACTTGGGGCCTAGTCCAAGCCCTCCATAGTGGCTCCAGCACATAGGATGATTACCCACCGCCATCACCCCGCTCCTGGGGATCCCAGTTTTTCTCACCCAGCACCCCACCTAGGAGAGCTTGATGGTCCAAGCCTCCACATCCAGGATTAACCCTGGCCTGTTTCCTGCCACTCCTCCAGATAGGGAATTCAAGAGGCTGGACAACTTTGGCAAGAGAATGTTCTGTTCTGCCAACCTAGCACTGTGGTCGGTGAACATTGCATGCCTTTAGGGCCATTATTCCCATACAATATGTAAATCAGTTGAACAAGGGTTGCCTATGGTCTTGGCCAGGGCCATGCTCACCCAGGCTATTGCTGATGGATGTGATGAAGCAAATTTCAACATAAGGTGGGGGCTGAACATGACGGACTCACTGGGCAGAACATTTTCTTTGTCAGTGGCCTTGCGGCACCATGCCTGGCTTAGAACATTTGGTTTTTCATGGGATGTCCAGTCTTCCCTCGTGGACATGCCCTTTGATATCTCTCACCTGTTTTTAGAGAAGGTAAACTCAGCACTGGAGCGCTTTGAGGACAGCAGGGCTATGGGCAGGTCTTTGGACTTGTCTACGGCTCCTCATCAACCCCAATCCACCTTCTGCCCCTTACTTGGCCACAAAAGGTGTCTCTAACCGTGTCCTTACCCTTTCAGGCACCAGGACCAACAGGCTTCCCATCCTTTTCATGGCTAAGGGTGCCAGTTCCACAGACAGCGTGGAACAAGTGGCCAGCGTTCAAGTCAGTCCACCCCCCAGCAGCCACTGCCTCCAAGCCTCTTTAGCTTACCCTCTGACCATCATGGGCATCCAGTGGGAGGCAGAATGCGCCACTACCTGCCCTACTGGTGGTCAGACTGCTGGGTTCTTCAGATCATCTAATTGGGCGTCTCCTTTCCCTTTGTGACCCCTACCACACATGCCTACCACTTACGATCGGCTGACTAAGGACTGTCTCTCCTTGCTCCTTCAAGGAGTGCAGGCTCTCTTGACCAAAAGAGCCATAGACAGGGTGCCTGCATCTGAAATAGGTTGTGGTTGTTATTCCTGCTACTTTCTGGTGCCCAAGAATGACAGTGGACTTCGTCCTGTCCTAGATCTGCTCCTTCTCAAACTCTTCTTGAGAAAAAAGAAATTCAGAATGCTAATGCTCACCCAAGTTCTGTCTGCCCTCGATGTGGGAGACTGGATGATAGCATTGGACTTGCAGGATGTACCACCTCTATGGGTGGAGATTGAGCGGCACAGTTGATGGCTTTCAACCTTCCTCCTGAAGTCTGTAATATTATTCTAGCAGCCAGATGTCCCTCCACCAAATTGGTATATACCTGCTGTTGGGACAAGTTTTTGTCATGGTATGCTTCCTACAATAATAACCCCCTCTCTGCAACTCTACCAAAACGTCTCTTGTTTGCATTGTCTTTGACCCAGCAGGGCTCTTATTTGAGTACAGTTAAGGGTTGCATTTCTGCTATTACAACATTCTTGCGGTTTCCAAGCCAACCTTCTTTCTTTAAGTCACCTGTAGTGTCAATCTTCCTTATTGATGTGCAGCATATGTTTCCGTCTACACCCTGCATCATGCCTCAGTGGAACCTCAACCTGGTCCTCACCTTTTTAATTAGTGCACCATTCAAACCTCTGCGCAACTGTCCTCTTAGGCTCTTGACTATAAAAACATTTTAGTGGCTATAGCATCGGCCAAGAGGGTTAGCGAACTGCAAGTGCAGTGTGCACACCTTCCTTAGACCACCTTTTACCCAGGCAAGTTAGTTCTCCATGCGCATACCTTCTTCCTTCTGAAGGCAAGAACATCACCCTGCCTACTTTCTTTGCTCCGCTTTATCTGGACAAAAAATGTGCATTGTCTTTGTACCTTCACCACACAAAAGAATGCCAGGTAGACAATCAACTCTTTGTGGGCTATGTGGGGACAAAAAAAGGGAAAGCAGTGCAGAAAAGCACCATCTTGTGACAAATTGCCTATTCATTAAGATCTAATACGCTTTGGCCAAGAAGCATCATCCCAAGGGTTTGTGAGCTGACTCAACCTGCGTCAAGGCTGTGACTACTGCCTTAGCATGCAGCATTAAGGTCCTGGACATCTGCTAGGAAGCAACGTGGGCCTCACTGCACATGTTCACCAAGCACTACTGTCTTAACACTCAGATCTGTTGTGATGGGCACTTTCCCAGTCGGCCCTGCAGGACATTCTGATCTAACTGGTTGCTCAATCCCACCTCTGGGGAGGTATTTTTTGGGTATCTATTCTAAGGGAAGGATCTGCGGCTAGAAGTCTCTGTCATATGAACAAGTTACTTACCTTTAGTAACACCTTACCTAGTAGAGACAAACTAAGCCAATGATTCCTTACCAACCCTACCATCCTCCATGTTGTGCGAACCAATTGCATTGTAGAGAACACCCTTTAAAAGACCTTAGTTTGTCACACCAGTGGTCAGTGCTGATTGTAGCTTCGTGCTCCTGGCATGGAAAGTTGCTAAACTAACTGACGTCAGCGCGCTGAGGTAGAGGCTATATAGGTACTCCGTACCTCACTTACAGTGCGGACGCCGCCGACGATACCACATAAAGTCGAACGACGCCACTTACCAGTGTGCAGGGGTACTGCTCAGAAAATGTGATGATTCCATCTGACGCCTGGGGATTATTCTAAGAAAAGGAATCTGCGGCTATATAGAGTCTACCAGATAAGGTGTTACCAAAGGTCAGTAGCTACCTCTTCATGAACACTTGAGGAGCACTAGTAGGTCCAACGAGGAGCACAGCAAACTTAAAATTATCCTGGCCAACTTTGAACTGCAAGTAAGTTGCTGGGACCACAAAAGAGGTATAGCAAATTATGTGTCCTGCAGATCCATAGGCACAATCTTGTCACTCGTGTCCAGGACAGGAAGAATACGGAGATGCCTGCATGAGTATTTGTCCTCTGCAGTAAGGCATTCACAGGACAAAGATCTAAGATGGTCTGAAGATCCTCCTCCTTCTTTGTCACTAGGAAACAGCAATAGTAGCAACCCTACATTATTTCTGATTCTGGAACCCTCCGATAGTTCCTTTGGAACGTAAAACTCGCACCTTTTTTAACAGAATTGACAGGTGTTCCCCTGAGGTTTGCTCTGATGTGAGAGGAAGATTTGGTGGAACAAAAAGATAGGGGATGGCATAGCCATGCTGAACGATATGAAGGGCCCATCTGCCGAACGTGATGGTTCACCACCCTTGGAGAAAGTGATAGATCCTCTCTTCCACTGAGTTGTCATGTGTCATCAATAGCAAGCTAAAGCGGACTGGTGCCTGTTTCCAAAAGGGACGGAGAGTGGGAGGACTGATGGCTTTTGTGATCTACATGTTGCCTGCCAGATCCACGTCCCCTGAAAGGACTAGGGTGATTGCAGCAGAAGCTGGGGAGACTAATGTTGCTTATTTGTCAGCTCACTATAGTAGCCTTAGAATGTCTTTAGACATGAGAGTCCTATACATCTCCAGAGAATCGAGGGAACACAACACTGGTACCAACTGCCCTTACCACAAATCAGTGGGGTTAAGGCCAGCATGAATCACATATTCAACAGCATCTTGACCATCCTGCATTATTTGAGCCAATGATGCCCTAAAGTCTTACAACTGCCTGTAAGTACTCTCTGACCATGTCCCAAAGGGAATGAATATATTGACCCAATAATCAAACTGCATTAACCAATCTCAGTGCTAGGCTAGCCAAAGGGAACATTTTCTGAATCCATCAATCCTGTTAGACTCCCTATCTGGAGAGACGTCATGGGGAATGAATTGGGTGTCACCTTGCTGCTTGAAATATAAACAACAAGACTCTCTGGAATAGGATGCTTTGTGAGGAAATCAGGGTCTTCAGTTGCTGGTCTGTGACGTCTGGCCACCTGCCCATTCACATGTGGGAAAGAACAGGACTTTGACAAGGTGCCCATTAAGGTCCCTGTGAAAGCTTTATTAAAAGGGAGCAAGGACACAGATGTGGCTGGGCCACGCTGAAAGATTTCCATAAGGACATTTGTCTTAACCTCAACATAGGACAGTTGTTGACCGAAGACCTCAGCTGCTGGGGAATCAACTATGTATCTTGGGAAATATCAAATACACTAGCCTCCTGTTATCCCGTGTAAAAATGGTCAAATCATCCCAAACCCCAGCATCCTCATCGCTGAGTGGTGCTAAGCTTTGATCAGAATCAGAGCCAAAAAGATAATGGAGCCTCAGATGAAGCATCTGCTCTAGCAGGGGCATAGTATTGGAATCAGGCTGAATGGTGGCGGTTGTGCTTTAGCAATTTCGTAGCAATCCATTGGTCTCGATTGTGCTGAAGACGGTGCGGGGTCAGACCACAGTACCGGCACCAAATCCAATACCGATGTCGATAAGGGAGAGACAGATGCAGGTCATGGAACGGGGTGTGGGGTGTGAAGTCTGTACTGGAGTGAATAAGGAGCCCTAAACAGGTCCAAGGAGTCAAACGGTTTCAAGGACAAATCCATAAGTAACCCAACTGAGGACCCCTGTGGATCCTTGGGGCCTGGATGCCCACTTGAGTTAGCTGGAAAAGTGCCATATATTTGTAACATGACCTCCTTGAAAGGCTTTGATCTACTGCTGCATCACCGATGGCAAAGAAAATTCAGGGCTCACTGGAATCACTGGAAAAGGCTCAGCAACCAGAGATCTAGAAGAGGACTATCTGACATTGTGAAACCCTCAAACCTTCTCTTTAGATAAATACTGGCGAAGTTGATGGGAGTGACCTCAAGAGTGAGTCTGCACCCTTGACTTGGAGCAGAACTTTTGCAAGATCAGCAACTTTCTCTTTTGTTTGGTTAAGTACAGCTTCATTATTCGGTCCTGGATCATTTTTAGTTGCATGAGGGTGCAAACAAGAGAGTCACACCCTGTGCAGATCTATGGCTGACATCATCCCCAGAAGGCTGATGACAATGGGAGTGGACTTCCAAATTAGCGGTGGAAGACACGAAAAGAAAGCAACTGACTTCACTGTTCAGGGGTATCATCTCTATTCAGCTCCACTCCATCACTTCCATGGCACATGTTGCCACCTAATAGCATTGCAAGTAAAAGCTATCAGGATCTGGTTTGGCACTGGGGGGGATTCTTAGGTGAGAAATCTGTGGGCAGAAGTAGTAGTTTCCTCCAGAAAAGTCTGTTTCTTGTTTCTTTATCCTTAAAAAAACATTTGCTACTGATAAAGTTGATAATGCTTTGAGTTTTGGTTGTGATGGCTTTGTAAATGATGTAGTTGTTTTTAAAGATGGCATAAGCTGACAAGTAAAGCCAGTGAAGGTCCATCAGGATGTCAGTGATGTGATCCTATTTCTTCGGGCTGTGGATGACAAATGTTGCAGTTGATAGGATTCCTTTAATGGGGAACAGTATAGAGTCTGAAAGGCAACGAAGATGGTATTGCCAGCATATAGATGGGAGAGTATGGAAGCTGGAACAGCAGTTCTCAAGTCACTGAATGGGAGGAATGGTTTCACATTTTTAGTAGGGAGGGCTGCCTTTGTTTTCGTGGCAGTTTGTTACTTCAGGGTGAAGTTGTTAACCAGAGACTATTCAAGTAATATGGTTTTGGTTGAAAGTTGAGGTTTCAAGGTTCATGTAATCGAGCCTTTTTTGCACTAGTGTTGCTTGTTGTTCTCTGCAAATAACAGGAATTCTTGGTCGGTTGATCTCCAAGTAGTTTATGGATATGGAGGTTTGAAAGAGGCGCAGGCAGTGTTTGAGGCACGGATTGTCTCGATGAGGCTTTCCAGTAGAGTTGTGTAGTTCAGCATATTAGTGAATTTTGATGCTGTTATTTGTTTATCGGTGAGTACAAGTGGGACTTTTACTGGGGCTTACTTGGGTGATGCCAAGGGGCATAACTTACACTGTGACCGCAACAGGTAATTGTTTAGTTATACCACTTCAGGTCTGTCGCATTTGGACTGTTTGTGCAGTTTCAGGTGAAATATGAGTCTGGTTGCCTTGTTGTAAACGGTTAGCAGGTTTGAGATTAAACGTTTGGGGACAGCAATATAAAGAGGACAGCAATATTTAAAAACCTGGAAGAGATTTGTACTCTCAAAAGGTAGGTTCTCAACATAAATATTAATTTAAAAAAAGGTGATTTAAGCTCCTCATGAGGATTACAGAATGCCAGCAACAAGTCTGGAATCTCATCCTTTATCTCGAAATTGACGCTAGTTGCTAGTGCCTCACCTTTTACACTTCAGTTAATTGAGTTTTCTTTGGTGTTCAGTGAAGTATATAACTTACCATTTCATAGTTAACCTGTCGAGTTATATTTGTAACAAAGACAATTATATTCACTGTTGACCATTACGCTGCCTTATACCTGTCTCATTGTTTCATTAAATGCGTTTGCTGGCATGTGATTTCAAAGTCTGATGTAGGATCTTCATGTAAGTGATTGTACAGGTGCTTACACGATTGAAGGCATTTCTACACCACGATGGTGTACCTAATAGCTGTTTTCAGTTCCTTTCTTCTCATTTTTCTTTGCTCGGGTTTCCTGTCCTTTATATTCCTATTCATTGTCATTGCTGTTTTGTTGATTTATTGATGAACTTAGCACATTTCATAGAAAGTAGTATATAGGCTCTGGAGAGTTGTATAGAACAAAAGTACGCACGTGTGATGGCTCATAGCTGCAAAAACAATAAAATGTAATTCTGCACTGAAAAAATGCCTTTAAGTATTATTGATGTAAGCATTTCATTTCATAACTATGTTTCTCAACCACTCACCCTGAGTAGCACAGCTATATTAGGCACATATCATTTACTTAGCTATGCTGCAATAAGGCTCAATGAGGATGAAACATGGCCGATGTTTCAAATTTTTCTGTGCAGAGGTGACCTGACCAAGCAGTTCGATTTATCCTACTCCTTTTAGGAGAGGATTTAAACTGGCTTCTGTATTGGCGCTCTTCTTCTGTGATGACACAGAAAAGTAGAAAAATGACTTTAAAGAAATACTACTGAAAGTAACTAGTGATTAAGAATAATTGAAGCATTGCTATCCGTCAATTTTTGTTTAGACAATACTGTTTAATAACTAAGGACTTGTACTACAGGATGCTGGAAAGCAAGCGCAGGTTCTACTGCAAAATGCACAGAAATGGGCCAGAAACAATGACCGTGTACTGCTGATCCTTGGAGGCAAAGAAGTTGTCTTTATGTCACTAGTGCCCCAGTTAACTGGCAACAATCCTTATTTTTTAATCTTCATACTATGGACCGCACCTTTGGCATCCACTATTCTATGCGATGTGCTTGGCATTTAGGCCTAGCACAGTACACTACTAACATGTTCATACAAAGGAACAGTATCTGCTGGCAATACACGCCTGCCAATGAGCTTTAGGCAGTAACTGATTGTTTGCGGTGACCCTTAAGGTCCTTCCTGAAGGAATGTAGTGTGAGGAGTCTTTTGGGTCTATTTTAAGAGTTTAAGGCTATGTCTATTGAAGTGTTGTCTCCTCTTTTACTGTGTCCTTGATTGGTGAATCTAAGAATGTGGTTGTGACTGGAATTGGTGGAATCATTTTTGTTTTATGGGATGTGTTGTTTCAGATGTACAGTGGGGCAGTGCCACATAGACATTTATATGGCAAACTGCATTAGGTAAGATGCCAGGTATGTTTGTATTTATGTAGCCGAAATGTATTAACAAAAGTGTTGTTTTTCTAGCTGCCGTGTTTAGAGCTCTCCGAAGTTTATCTGGTTTACCTGCAATAACAGCTAGGGTAACACTACTACAATCCAGCTCTCAAACGCCCAGATTACTAGTCTATGAAACTGGCCTATTTATGCTTCAAGCACATGTCCAAAATCATAAATTATTCTGTTTTTCCTGCAGGGTTCATACCAGCAAAAACGTTTTGTGATATTCTGCTTGATCTACTTAGTTTGGACCTTGGAAATGATATCCTTCCTGATATCTGGAGGCGCATCACAAGTTCTGATGTAAGTTTGTACTAGAATTGTATATAAACATATTACATTAAACAGCTATGATTGCCACTGTGTACTTATGGTTCAGCCACACTTCCCATTGAAAAGGCACTTTGCTGATGGCCTATGAAAAAAAAGCTGTCTACCAAGAGCAAAACATTTCAAATGCCATGAATTACAGTAGCATTGGGTGACTGGCCTACCGTACCTGGTGAATTCCAGAGATTTTTTTATACATGCATTCGCAGAACCATAACTAACCTTTACTTGTGTTTTTTTCAGAACTGTTTGATAGAAAAATGAATGTGGTTTGTGATACATATGCATAAGAATAAAGAAAATGAAATTCACATATTGTTTTACTACAGAAATTATGAAACGTGATCATTCAGAACCATCAGCAATAAAGTGTTTTTATTTCAGTCATTTATTGACATCTTGATATAATAATACTGCATTTCATGGTCACTTCAACTGAAGGCTGACATTGTGTATTCTGTATTCTGCTCATAGGCATTTCCTGTTCTTAAACTAGCTCATTCTGATTTCTTCAGATGCATCACTTACCCTACTGCCCTTTTAAAAATACTTTTGTTTTTACTAACGTGACAAAGGGGCATTGTGCCTATTATCTGGTAGAAGATACTTTATAGAATGAGGCCTATGCCATCCACAAAACTGGTACAAATGCCAGAGATTATACACAGTGCTCATTTACTTAAAACTAAATCGTGTGCGTATCTTGAACGTTTTAACAGTAAGATAACGTTTTGCAACACAATACAATTTTGTACAAGGCTTAAGAAAAGCATCCTGCCAACACTCAGAGCCATATTTAATGTTTTTGGCAATTACAAATCCCCTAATTGGTAAATCAGAGGGTTTGCGGCCGCTAAAACATTGTTAGAATGTGCTAAACCCATTTAGTGATTTAGAAAAGTTCGTCCGAATAGTTAAATGGATTTAGAAATAAATATCTATTAGCTGTTTGGAAGGGGCATGTTATGGAGGTCTCTTCCAAATTCCAAACAGATAGCCTATTTGTGAGAAAGTCATTCTTTTTGCCCTGATCACCCCGTTTTTAGATTGATAGTGGTAGTTTCCGAGTCTGTGCCCTGGGCTCTGCTAACCAGACCCAGGGCCAGTGCTTTGTATAAAGCTGTATGGTAATTAGGTGTAATTAGAATTGGTATGCCAGTCTATCTGTAAGTCTCTAGTATATGGTAGGGAATGTAGGATTAGAGGCCCAGTAGATTTAATGCAGTTAATTGTGCACTGTAGTGGTACCTGCGGTCATTTTAAAGGCAGCCCTGCTTTTTAGATTGCTTTTAAAATATAAACTAAATTATATGCAAATTCGGCTTTGGAATTAAAGGTACTTCCAAAGTCTTAAACTACATTATTTTTACATTTACACCAACCCTAAAGCCTCCCCTAGACACCTAAGGAGTATGGTGCCTAGTAACTATAAGCAGGGGCATTATTATAAAATATGTTGTATAAGCCCTGGTGAGGGGAAAACTGCCAATTTAGTTTTTTCCCCATTGTTATGCATTAGATCCATAGCCTAACATGGGAATACTTTTTAAAGTATAACTATTGATCGGAATGAGCTAAAAATATAATTCAGAGACTTACAATTATAGAATAAATGCAACACTTTGTTACTGTTAGATTTATTATAACTATTACAGACAAGAAGTTATAGAATGTGCTTTTCTGATGAGCCAAAATCCAGCCTTCCAGTAGCCCTTCTCTCTGCCAGGCTGAGTCAAGCTGTCTTAATTAGGTGTGTAGTGGCCTGTGTTGAGACAAAGGACATGTGGTGGGTGGAGATCTGCAAGCTGCAGATCAAAAGGCAGGAAGAGGGCTGGGTAGCCAAACTGATCTTCAGAAAGGATAGGATAGGACACAGGCTCACCCCCACTTCCTGCACCCCAGCCAGATAGGAGCCCAGTAATTCAATTAGCACAGGGGCTGGAAAGGGAGCGTTAGGGAAATTTAGCCACACCAGTGTAATGGTTTAGCCAGATCTTAACCTCCAGGAGAGAGTTTCTCTATTTTGGATTTTGAAAGAATAGTGCTTTCTGGGACAAGAATATACCACACTTTGGAGGAAGTTGTCATACTTCTTGGTGTCACCTGCCACCCCACTGGGCACTGGTGCTCTCCTGCTTGCCGCCCAGTAACACTGGATACACATGGAAGACTTGCCCAGCAACTCAGATCCCTGCCTGGAACTTCAAGGAGAAATAGGACTGCCCTCCTGGAACCCTGGTCGGCACCACAAAGGACTGTACTTTGGATAGCTGCATCTGAGGCACACTGTGGAACTACTGCCCTAAGTACTTTGCCTTGCTTCGAGAAGTGAACGAGTGGACTCCCTGACAGCAACAGGTTAACCGAGATCCACTTGCACCATCTCCATCAAGAAGGACCCAGCTGGACAGCCTTCAGTGGACTTTGAAGGAAGTGGCCAGGTGCATTCTGGGAAACATAGTCCCAACATCCATAAGACCACCTCAGAGCTTCTAGACTCTTGGATTTGTGCTTTGGACCTTTGGGGACCCAAAGGAAAAAGTCTGGAAGAAAATCCAAAAGTTTGGAGAAGATTTGAGAATTCTTGTAAAAAGCTCCATAAGGTGACTGACCTGTCGACGAGAGTCAAGCCATTGACGTTGAAACGCGACCTGGCCTGAAATCCAGGTTTGCCCCATTGAAGCTCCAGAGCTTTTAATTGTCAACAAGACTTTCAGGAGCTGACCAAGGCATCACTCAGGCCCAAGCAGCCAATGTGGACTTGAAACCCGGCCTGACAAGGAGCGTCGGCCCATGATGAGAGAAAAAGCTCCAGAAAAGTGAGAAGGTAAAAGCTTGACTGGGCCCTAAGTGTATCCAACCCACGCTCCACCGGGGTTGGCCTGAAACTTTGACTTTGTCCTGGTCAAGCGCGACCAAATGTGCTAAAGTGGTGCTTTTGGTTATAGGCAGTAAAAAATATTTAGGGCCTGATTATCACTTTGGCGGATGCGAAACTCAGTCACAAATGTGACGGATATCCCGCCCGCTGTTTTACAAGTTCCATAGGATATAATGAAACTTGTAATACGGGGTACGGGATATCCAGCACATTTTTGACGGAGTATCCCATCCGCCAAGGTCGTAATCAGGTCCTTAATCTTTAAAATCCATATCTTTGGTTCCCTACTTTGGAGTTTTGTTGTTTTGGTGTCATTTTACTCATAAAATATTAAATATTTCTTATTTTTATGAAGTGGTGTTGGATTTTTATTGTGTTTTCCTTACTTATTTAATGTATTGGTGTTTTTAAATGCTTTACACGCCTGTCTCCTAAATTAAGCTTGCCTGCTCGATGCCAGCTACCAATGGTTGAGCAAGGGAATAATTTATTGCGACCTTGACTGAAACTTATATTGTGATTGTGGCCTTATTACTAGTGGTAGGTACCTACCAACCCCTACTAATGAACTAATTTCCAACATTAGGTATCAATGGTTTGCAACTGGTCGCAAACTATTGATAAGTTACTGATTCCCAAGTTGGGGTGGTAACACATTTACAAAACTGAAGGGGTCATCTTTGGACTATTTCCTCATGGTTAATTGGGTTATCAGCTTCAGGGAGAGCAGGCAGTGACTCGGGGGACCACAGCCAACTCTCACTGAAGTTTTTCAAAACTGATAACCTTTTTTTAAAGCATTCCCATTTCCTCTATCATTCTTTAAAAAAACTGTTTTCAGTTTTGAAATACAAAGAATGGCATTGTGGCCTGCTGTCCCTTGCAGGTCCCCATCCCTGTCGTTTCAGCTAGTTGCAGAGTTGCAATTTGCAACCTGCCTGCTGAATATTATTTAGGCAGGTAATTCTGCAATGCCCTCTGATTTGCCATTAAAGTAATATACTGGTCACAAAAAGTTGGGTTGCAAATTTCATCCAGTTTTGCAACCCGTATCTTTGTACAGCTTGTTTAGGATATTTGACCCTGGGACTGGGACTCTTGTAATACAATTTTATAAAGGCTGTCTTGATTGTATGCAATTAAAAGGTAATTTGCATGAAAAAGAAACTGTACACGCGTAGTGCCTTCATCAATTGCCACTGTAATGGAAAATTATTTTTGTACTGACCTCAGTACCTAGGTCTGCACACTAAAGCAGAAAAGCTGTCACTACTACATTTTCTGTTCCTGTTTTAATGGATGATTGTGATCTTTGTTTCAAGTGAAGAGGGTGAAAGTTCTTGATAGCAGATCTAAACTGGGCTCTATCTATGTCTGCTTAAAATGTTTTTCCGCTCTACAAAAGAGCCTAATGTTCATTCTGACAACTGGCTATTCCTCAGCCACATAGTTTGGTCTTATCCCTGAAGATGACTGATTGATTTCTCTAAGAAACAAAGCACCAAGATTCTAAAATAATAACAAATGGTCTTTTGAGTGTCACCTTCTCCTTCGCCATAACAGCAGTTATGGTTATCCTAACATTGCCAGTGTGTCTCCAACTCAATTGTTTATGTCATCCCTGTAAATCCAGTGTCATGCACGTCACCAGAGATACTAATATCTCTGTTACTTTAATGTCCCTACTCTTCTGTATTTAACACCAACTAATGTGCATGCCTCCTGCTCTCTTTACTAGTAATGTTAATGAAGGTTTGTACCCTTGAGGTAGCTTAGATGTTTAATTTCAGTTTGAATTATTCATCTACATCTTTTTTATGTGTCTCTCCAGTTTTCTCAGTTTCTATTTTACTGGTAAGCAGAGGTTGGTGTTTTTTCCCCAAAAAGTGAATAAGGAGGTATGTGCCTTATTTTAAAGTCTATCAAAAAAGAAAGGGACTGGGAGAATTGTGGTCCAGTGTAAGGTCTCCCACGACCTTAATGTTTAAATAAAAATAGTACACTGTTCCAATCTGGTCAACATGTTTCGCGCCTCTATTGGCAAAAGCTAGTCCCTTGGCACTTCATCAGGACCGTAACAACTACTTCTCCTATTTATCTAAGGAATAATAAGTGCTGGAAAGTCACTTACTGAACGAGGACTACTTGTCACCGTCAATAGGTTAATAGGTCGCCCAACCCATAGTAGAGGATAGGCATCATAGGAACACGCAAGCCTCAAACCAAAGGAGAATTATTGTGTCTCCCTCCGGTCCCTCAGTGAACCTGCCCTGAGTTGCGTGCCTGTAGACTACACTTGCGTGTTCCTATGATGCCTATTCTCTTCTATGGGTTGGGCGACCTATTGACGGTGACAAGTAGTCCTCGTTCAGTAAGTGACTTTCCAGCACTAGAGGCGCGAAACATGTTGACCAGATTGTGCTAGGACTAGGTACACTACCTTTTTCCTTCCATGGAGTATAGTGGGACATTATTCCCCGCATTTACTCCCCTCTTTTCTTTTTTTAATCTTGGCCTGATCCTTTTCCTGAGTCATTAAATTATGATGCTTAAGGCTCAGAGCCAATTTTAACTTATTTGTCTCTCCTACTTTTTTCTAATAGTCAGTTTTTTTCTGCAGACCTAACCACATTCGCTACACTATCTTCGGTTGAGTACCACAGCCTTGATTGGGGTGGTCCGCCAGACATTACAGTACCGGTCTGACGAGGAGATTGCCCATTGATGAAGCTCAGCATCCAAGTGGATGTTTGAGGGCTCTCCTGAAAATACTGGCATTTCCTGGCTCTGCATACATATGTATTGGAACAGTGTACTATTTTTATTTAAACCTTATTTTAAAGTCACCTGTGAGCGTTGTTCAGCTAAAAAAACTGGAAAATCCCTCCGTGAATGAAAAAAAAGAGTTGGAATCTACAGGAAAAACCCTTATGTTTGGCTGCATGTCACTCTACAGACCACATAATATTCTGGAAAGCATAGGCTGTCTAATTGGCTCCTCAGCAGACTCCAATTAGAATGATCTAAACAAAGACACCAATTCTGATTAACTTAATAAAACTATTTCATAACTCTGATTGACTTCACTCAATCAGAACATGTCTCTGTGGTGTTTGATGGTGCAAGATGCAGTTGTGATTTTTTGTCTGTCTATCGGTTTGCAAGCAAATCCGAGATTCTGAAGTACTTCTGGCATTTATCTTTGGCGTAGCATATAGGAAACAATTATGTATGGCTCCAGCTGTTCAGGGGACTTTGTTAAAGAAAACATTACCCTGCATATGTTAACTGATTATAATCTTGAATTTGTTAGTGTGTAGGACAGACCGTATCCCAATGACCTGTAGAGGTTTTACCCCTTTCTTACCTACTACCAAGTTTGTTACCTGGTGTAAAACTGGAGGAAATCCCTTGCAAATAACTTCAAACCTTATGGTAATTCAGATAGATAGGCCACCAACTTCACCAAATCATCTAAATATAGTCCAGTGTGCTGAGTGTGGCCTGCTGAAGTCTAAACATCTCCACTGGCAGCACTCAACCAATTCTGCAATTTCTTGCATGGAAAGTGGTGATAGTCAAATTATCATGCTTATTCTATATATTATGAAAAGTGTGGATAGTAGAATACATAGCCTGGTGCCAATACCATTCCCCTTTTCTATGCTTCAAACAATTATGCACCCTTATAGAAGGTTGATTTTGACAACATTTTTGCCAACTGAATTATTAATAAAAGATTATTATTAGTCGTATGTGTTTCCAGTTAAGTAATCCACATGAATCCACTGACTGTTAAGCAATCTTCTTTATTAATGATTACTGGATTCCAAACAGACGTAGCTTAATCTACTCTCAAACAATGGGTCTTGTTATAGTGTAGCATTCATTGCTACCCCTGACACATATTTCACAGAAGCCGGCTTTTTGAAAGCTGTTATGAATATAGGAAAGCAATATAACTATACTGGCTGACCAAAAGTTTGAAAAACGTCAGCCAAAAACTTAAAACAAAATTAAAGTTATATACAAAAAACTTCACAAAAATACATCGCCAAATAAACTCAAATAGTCACATCACAATTTAATTCTTTAGATATAGTCAAAAACATCTTTTTGATCAAACATGTCTTCCACAACATGAACAACTACAAAATAACACAACACAGGCTTAGAAAAATAGGTACTATGTATCTAAACAAAACAAGAACAAAACAAAAAAATCCAACATACACAAGTCAAGATATGAACTTTCAAAACAATAAGAGTCTTAATCCTTAGAAAACAGTAAGAATGCTGTTGTTACACAAAGTACCTGGTTAGAGTAAAAAATAAAGCCACAGAAGAGTCAGCGATATGTCGATTCCTTACTCACAAGTGAGGCCGTGTGTCGTTTCCTTCTCTGGTCGGGTCGGCGATGCATCGTATTTCTACCTCGCACTAGCTCAGCTTCCAGCGCGGATCGGAGGAGAAATGCAAGAGCATTTCTCCTCCGATCACATGGAGGGGCAAGAGAAGCATGAAAGTAGGGGAAAGGTGTTTCCTCTCCTTTCATGTCTCTCTCTGCATTTCTGCTGCCCGATTGCGATGCAATCGGGCAGCAGAAATGCCACTAGACACAGGGAATTTTTGTGTTACTCCAGTATTGGAACTTTCATAGATTCACATGCTTGAATCCTTCCCCGTCGTCGAGATGGGAGCCCCCGGTAAATCAAAACAGTTATACACATAAGCTACTGCAATGAAAAAAGGCCTAAAGGCTTTCACTTTAGTAGCCTATCCTTATTACTATGAGCAAAAGGACCAAAGCAAGGCCCAGCCAATGAGGCTTCCCCTCCCTCTAGAACCCTCCTGAGAGGAGCTCCCTTCCCTCAGATTTTCTACCGCACGTCATGCTAGGGAGTCTCCATTGAGCTCTGCTCAGTCAAATCTTTAGAGAAGTTCATTTCAACTATTTTTTTCTTCAGAAAAAATAATTTCCTACAGCAAGTAAGGTGTCATCTTCTTACTTTACTTAAGGGAACTCTATTTTGAGGAGAATTCATCATGTCTGATAAAGAAAAGAAAAGCCTTTTCAGAGCCTGTAAGACCTGTGGGAAGAAAAGACTTCACTTTGGTGACCCACACAAGGACTGTATTTATTGCCTCAACCCTGACCATGTGACCAAAGACTGCAAGGTTTGCAGGACCTTTTCCAACAAAACCCTCAAAGACAGAGAGGGTAGGCTACTAATTTGGCTCCAGAAGTTGAAGTCCAGATCTAATCCAGTGTCTGGTTCTGACAGTGAGGAATCTACAACTTCCTCCAGAAAACCACTCAAAGGATCTTCCTAAAAAGGCTCATAAAAAGACCAAACGGGTGTCCTTTAAAGCTGGCAGTCCTTCCAGTTCTCCTCACAGGAGTTCTTTTTGTTCTAAAAGACACTCTAAAGAAAGATCTGTCTCCTCAGAGCGCAGCAAAAGAGCCTTTTCTGAGCCTCCAAAGTCACCTCTTGTGGTAAAACATGTCTTTATGAGGCCATCTGAAAAATCTGGGATGACGACACCATTGACGACATCGTCGTCGAGAGCACCGCCGATGGCGGTGTCTAAAGGTGTCTTTACAGCCTCGTTGTTGACTGCTACAACATCTACAGTCTCTACGGCGGCGTCTTCCTCATCGACGATCATCTTGATGACTTCCTCGTCAACGGCGGTAATGGTTGCTTCACCCATCGCCTCTCCTTCATTGATGCTGCCGCCGGTGAGACCGTCTACGTTGATTCTACCGTTGTCGGCTTCCTCGTCGATGAGAATTTCTCCATCGTCAGTGATATCTCCATTGATGACCCCATCGGCGCTGCCGTCGACAATGCTCTTGATGATGCTGATACCATCGATGATGCCGCCGGTGATGCCGACGACGTTGCCAGCTACGTTCCCGTCGACGATGCCATCCACGTTGCCCTCAACTATGCCGTCGACGAGGGTTAAAGTACATAAGAAGTCTGATTTCCTTTCGCCATTGTTGACATCTCCAAGTAGGGTTTCAGCCTTGGTACCTACACATTTACTAGCACATGAGGATTCAGATGATGAAGGGCCTTTTGGGGTTGCTCATAGCCTATCAGAACTGCATGTCAAGTGCCAGGATCTAGAGGAAGACACCCAGCATGATCTGCACTCAAATTATCCGCAATCACACCAGTATCCCTATCAGGAGCAGATGGTTTCTTTGCCAGGATCATACATAGCTGATCTGCAACACATGTTGGATGACTACAGAAGGCGTTTTCCACCAGCTGGCTTGGAAGTTCAGCAGCCTTCTGTCGCACCCTCTGTGCCTTCTACTCCGGTTCATCCAGGGGTCCAGCCATTACACGTGCCACCACAGACACCAATTTCCATCCCTACACAGGATTTCTCCTCTTCTGATGATGATGACAGAGAGGAGGGAGAATTGCCGGATGCCATAACAGAGTGGGACGACTATCAAATTCCTACTCCGTCCTCGTACTCTCCGGTTCCTGTGGATTCCCCTCCTGGTGACATTGGTGGTTTTCACAACTTGCTTGAAATAGCTGCCAAGAGGTTTGAGTTGCCCATGCCCACGAAGCAGAGGGACTGCTTTTTGTATGATTTCAAGGAACCATTTCAAAAGAGTGTAAAATCCATGCCGATTGTGGACTATATCTGGAATGAGGGCATAAAAGTAATGAAGAACCCACCCACGGTCACTCCGGTTCTACCTCGCCTTCTTGACAAAATGTATAAGGCGCCTGAAGACTCTCTGGCCTGCCTCATGGGCCATCCCAGACCCGACTTAGTTATTGCCCAGGCCACACAGAGCAGATCTAGGAACCCTTCAGCACCAATCTCTGCCCCTCCTGACAAGGAGGGTAGGAGGCTAGATAATATAGGAAAATGCACCTCTTTTAATGGCTTCGCTTATTATAAGGGCTTCTAATTCTTTGGCAGATATGATAGACAGCTATGGGCGCCCTATTTGGATCAACTGCCAGAGGATTCTAAATTAGAAGCCAGAAAAGTCTTGCAAGAAGGGGAGAGGTCTTATGCCGAAATCATAGACTGTGCTATGGATATTGCCACCACGGCTTTCCGTCAGATGGCAGGTGCCGCGGTTCTCAGAAGGCAGGGTTGGGTCCGGGCGACTTCGTTTAGACCCGAAGTCCAAAACAAAATTCTAGACCTCCCTTTTGATGGTGAAGCCCTAATCGGGAAGCACATTGATGTTGCGCTTCAGTCAATAAAGACGGACACTGACACCGCCAGGTCCCTTTGAACCGTGCAGTTTAAAAGACAGCTTTTTTGAGGAGCTAGAGGCAGAGGATACCCATCGTATAGACCAGGTTTCCAGCAGTATAGATAGCCCTCTGTCTCTGCAGCATCCCATTCCTCAGTTTCCCTCAGTTTCAACAGAGAATGCCTCCACAGGTGGCCTATTCGAGAGCTTCCCAGAGAGGAAAGGCCGGAAGACAACTGAAAGATACAGGCCGTAGACAATGACTTGCTATTGTCTCCAGCTACGAAGCTTCCCTTGGGCACAGACTAGGGGGAAGGATTTCCCTCTATTTTCACAATTGGCAGAAGATAACATCAGACCAATGGGTCCTAAATCTCATTCAATTTGGCCATACTCTGGAGTTCCTGCACTTCCCTCCTACACAACCTCCCCTCCCTCGAAAGGTGAAGCACTTGCATCTGCTCAAGCAGGAGGCCGAGTCCATGCTTCTCAAGGGAGCTATAGAAAGGGTTCCAAATCAGGACAGAGGAAAGGGTTACTACTCCCAATTCTTCCTAGTTCGAAAGAAGCAGAAAGGTTGGCATCCAATTTTAGACCTTAGGGACCTCAACACTTATCTAAAAAAACAACCATTCCATATGATCACCCTATCAGACATTCTGTTGCTTCTAAATCAGGGGGATTACATGGCCACCCTTGATTTGCAGGACGCACACTTCCATATCCCTATTCACCTTTCCCACAGAAAGTACCTCAGATTTGCAGTAGCCGGAGACCATTTTCAGTTCAAAGTCTTACCCTTCAGCCTGAAATCGGCCCCCAGGACCTTCACCAAATGCTTGGCTCCGGTGGCAGCTTTCCTCAGATGGCAGAATCATCAAGTCTTCCCGTATCTGGACTATTGGCTGGTCAAAGCCAGATCCAGGTCTCAGACGCGCAAGTCCACAAGCGCTTGTATCGAGCTGTTCACGAGCCTGGGCCTAACAGTCAATCGAGAAAAGTCAGCATTCCAACCCTTAAAGATGAAAACCTTTTTAGGGGCAATACTGGACACTTCCACCAACAATGCAACTCCTACAGAGGACAGAAGGAGAAAGCTTATTTCCCTTGTGAGGCGTTTGCAAAACAGAAAGTACGTTTCAGTTCACCTCTTCAAGTCCCTGTTAGGGATGATGTCTTCCTGCATTCCTCTGGTGCCCTTCTGTCATCTAAAAATGAGGCCCCTGCAGGAGCAGTTAGATCTTCAGTGGATGCAATCCATGGGGTCTTTCGACGATACCATCAGTGTAACGAATACCATCTCTAGCCTGATGGACTCAGGAGTCTCACTTAGCGAAGGGGCTTTCTTTTCTTCCCCAAAAAACACCTCGGGTGATAACTACGGATGCTTCTCTCAGGGATGGGGTGCCTTCCTCCAGCACCTACGAGGCAGGGGCAAATGGAAGCCACATCAGAAGTTCTTTCACATCAATTACCTCGAATTGAAAGCTGTTTGACTGGCGCTTTGCACTTTTCTCCCAAGAATAAGAGGTTCCTCCGTTCTCATCCGGACGGACAACACAACGACAATGCATTATATCAACAAGCAGGGAGGAACCAGGTCTTTACTTTTATTGAGAGAATCTCATCGCAGTTGGGAATGGTTTATCAGCCACAAGGTAAGCCTTCGAGCGGAACATGTCCCAGGCGTGCCGAACATCATTGCGGATTCCCTGAGCAGATCACGGTCGTCCAACCACAAATGGGAATTGGACCAAGAAGTCTTGAATCAATGGGGGAAATGGAACCTGGATCTCTTTGCCACCCCGCAGAATGCGAAATACCGTTTCTTCGCAAGTCGGGATCAACATCGGGGCTCTTGGGGGAATGCGTTTTCCATGGCATGGTCAGGAATTTATGCTTACGCTTTTCCTCCCATTCCCCAGATTCCAAGAGTTTTGGCAAAGATCAAGATCGAACGCTGCAAGCTCCCTCTGATTGCTCCTGCATTGCCTCATCAGTTTTGCTATATGGAACTCCTTCACCTTTTGCAGAGCCGCAGCATCCCTCTACCAGTTATGCTCTCCCTGCTTACGTTGAACGAGGGCCAAGTTCTCTACCCGGATCCGGCTTCACTTCAGTTGACAGCCTGGCTCCTAAACACCATGAGTTTGCGCATCTAGCTATACCTTCTGATTGCAGAGACATCCTCGCCAGAGCTGCAGCTGAGAGTACCAGCAAATGTTATCATCTAAAGTGGAGGAGATTTTGCTCATGGTGTGTACAGGTTCAAGTGCATCCCTTTTCTTCATCACTGCAGCAGATACTACCTTATCTTCTACTCCTGGCCAGATCGGGTTTGGCTATTTCCTTGATTAAGGTCCACCTGGCAGCGATTTACTGTTATAGGCGTACGGAGAACGGGCCTCCTCTGTGGTCGGCGAGGGTCATAAAGCGGTTTATTAAGGGTCTATTCAGGTCCTTTCCCCCAGTTCGGCCTCCACCTCCATCATGGCACCTTAAATTGGTCTTGTCTCAATTAATGAAACCACTGTTTGAGCCAATCCACAAAGCGGATTTGAAGTTCCTATCCTGGAAGGTCTCTCTCCTTCTTGCCGCCGACTCAGTCAGAAGAGTGAGCGATATATAGGCATTCACTATGCAGGATCCTTTCTTACAATTCAAAAGGGATAGGGTAATTTTGCGAACAAATCCAATATTCATACCTAAGGTCCCGTCAGATTTTCATATAAACCAACCGGTGATACTGAAAACAAACTTTCCTAATCCATCAACGCAAGCTCTACATTCTTTGGACGTTTAGAGGTGCCTGAAGTTTTATCTGGACAGAACTAAACAGTTTAGGTAATCTAACCAACATTTTGTGGCTTTCAGTGCTCTGTGTAAGGAACGAGCATTATCTAAACAGGGAATTGCGAGGTGGATAGCCTTTGCTATTAACTATTGTCATACAGCGGCAGGAAAACCCTTGCAGAATCCAGCGCGTGCACATTCTACAAGAAAAATGGCTGCATCCATGGCACTTTTGCAGGAGTGCCCATTCAGAACATCTGCAGGCACGTGGAAGTCTGTACATACTTTCGCAAGGCATTACTGTTTGGAGGAAACTCAGCAAGGTGATATGGCAGTAGGACAAGTGGTGTTAAGGCATCTTTTCCAGTAACGGTGAGCTGTTCTATTTCTTTATTCCTTTTTTCCCACCAGCTCAGTTTAATTTGCGCACATTGTATAGGTTTGTTTCTTCCTTTACTGCTGTGATATTTCTTGTTTTACCTATTCCGGGTAACGTTCTTTTGTCATATTTATTGCTTATCTAATATGGTATATTTCCTACATAATCTTTTTCTTTAAGGATGTTGCTGATATATGTATGTTCCAGGAATATATTTTATATATACATTTATATATATATATATATATATGTGTGTATATATATATATATATATATATATATCACAACAGGTATACATATGGATTGATCCTATACAATGTGCTTCATTACTGCTTGCTATTCTGATTCAAGCATGTGAATCTATGAAAGTTCCAATACTGGAGTAAGAAATTAAGTTACTGTTGTATCCAAAAGAAGAGAAAAACAGAGAAGGAATATTCCTGAACACGAAGTTTATTTCCACATCAACACCAACGTCCTCACAGCTCCAAGTACAGCAACTGACTCTGGAGCCGATGAAGTCATCAGAACTCCACGCACCCAGCATTCCATAAAGGTACACTGCCCACCCCCAACGACAAATTACAATTGCACATTTTAAAACACAACACATCTTCCCCCTTAACAAACAGAACAAATATTAACACATATGCTACACATTCCCTTCTATGCTACAATAAAATATACAAAAGATACATTGGAAATGAAAAATCCCAATAAACATTCTAAACCTTCCATACATAGACTAAGAAATGAAAAACAAGTTATACTTAGGCCATAACGGCAAGTTGTACATAAGCAATAAAGGCAATATCCCACTGCCTCCTGAAATACCTAGTACGTCACAAACTGATTTAAATATTTGGGTCTAACAGCATTTCTTTTGGGCCTACCCATCACGCCCTCCAGATTAGCACCTTCCTCCAACCTTTCAACTTCACCCTCACCCATCACCCCCACAGTATTTCCTATGCCAAAATTTCCACGACCGTCATGCATGTTATTTTCTCGTATGTCTTCTCCTGACCCTCTTCCTAGATCACTAAATTGCCCAGAAAACACACATCCTCTTTCATGTGGAGAACTACCACACCCCACATTCTCACCTGATCCTCTACCTAAAGCACCGCCATCATAACCACTATCTTTCAACTCAACATCAGCCCAAACACCTGAATGTTTTACCCCAGGGGCTACATCTGTCACTTTCGCCACATTCCTCTTATTCCACCATTTGCCACCCTCAACCATAACAGAATGTTTGGATACTCTGACCACCCTGGCAGTGGGAAAAAAACTTGACAATCCCTTTCCCTTCCCCTGAGGTTTTTTTACTCTAACTACATCACCTATACCAAATTGAACCTCCTTAACTCTTTTCAGATCGTCATATCTCAATTTGCTCTTGACCTGTTGCTTAATCACCTTGTCTTTCACCTGATTGATATCAGAAGCAACAACACCTCCTAAAGTTTCCTGTACAACCCACTCTGGAGACAGTTCATTGCAAGAATGTCTACTCTTCAAAAGTACAAAAGGAGCAACACCAGTAGAAGAATGTGGCGTGTTGTGATAATACCATATCCTTTCTGACACCATCTCCTGTATACTCTTCCCTGACCTGATGGCCAATTGAATAATTTCCTTGAGTAATCTATTTACTCTCTCCACAAGCCCATTACCCTGCGGACTATACAATGCAGTTGTAAGATGCTTAATATTAAGTCTTCTCAGAAATTCAACCATCTGGTGCGATACAAATTGCACCCCGTTATCTGTGACCAAAAACCTGGGAATACCTTCCCAATGAAAGATCTCTTTTAAAAATCCAATCACATTGGTGGTGTTAGTTTCTCTTAAAAACTTGTACGAAACCCATTTGGAATGATAATCTACTGCAACCAACACATATTTCTTCCCGTCATTATAACCCCCAACTGGACCAATGAAATCCAATCCCAATTTCTGCCAAGGTTTATCAGGAAACGGTACAGGACACAAAGGCACTTCTCTAGTATGCAAACCTTTATCCGCCCCCTTGCAAATGCTACAATTCTTAACTGCAAATTCCACCTCTGTGTCCATACCCGGCCACCAATAATATAAACGCAACCTCTTCCTTGTGCCAGTGATTCCAACATGCCCATCATGAGCCAGCTGTATCAACTTGTGCCTTAATTCATTAGGAGGTACCAAACGTTCCCCCCTCATGACAAGGTCGTCCTCCACATTCAATTCCTCTCTAACCTTACAAAAAGGTTTTATTACTTCTAAAACACCATTCCCTGCCGGCCAACCCTCACAAATATATTTTTTAAGAAGCAATAGAGAATTGTCCTTGTTCATAGCTTCCGCCCAAACCTGCCTGGAAATGACTTCCCCAGAAACAAACACTCCGTCTATCATTCCCACCATGACATCCTCATCCTCCATTTGCTTCCCCTCAATTGGATTGTGAACCGGACACCTGGAAAAAAAATCTGCTCTACCATTGTTCTCCCCAGGAATATGTTTCATTTTCATATTAAACTCATAAAGTTTAGCCAACAACCTGGTCAATCTAGGACTAGTCTTATTGAAAATGTTGTCATCCAATAGATAAACCAATGGCTTGTGATCTGTTACCAAAGTAAATTCTCTCCCCCAAACATACATTGAAAAATGGTTGACACCCCAAACACAAGCTAGTGCCTCCCTCTCGATTGTGCTATAATTCACTTCGGCCTCAGAAAGTCGTCTGGACGCAAAAGCAATGGTAAATTCCTTGCCTCCTATCATTTGACTTAAAACAGCTCCTAGGCCAATCCCACTCGCATCCACAGTAATGACAGAAGGTACGTCTTCATTGAAAGGATGAAGAGCAGGAGCCTCAATTATGAGAGTCTTAAGAGTTAAGAAGGCTTGAGCCTGCTCATCCTGCCACAGAAATTTCTCACCCTTCCTCAACAACTTCCTTAATGGCTCTGTCAGATACGCAAAATTGTGAACAAATCGCGAGTAGTACTCACAAAGACCCAAAAAGGATCTCAACTGGTCTTTAACATTAGGAGATGGAGCATTTCCAATAGCCCCTAATAAGTCCTTCTTGGGTAGGATTCCCTGTGCACAAATTGTGTGACCTAAATATTCAACCGTCTCAACCATGAATTTACATTTCTCTTTTCTCACCGTAATCCCGTGCTCTTCCAGAATTTCAAGGACTTTATCAAGTTTGTGTATGTGTTCCTGAATAGACTCTGAGCCTATCAGAATATCGTCCTGATATGCCAACACTCCGTGTACTTCCCCAAACAATTGATACATTAGCTTCTGAAACACAGATGCTGCGGAAGCTAAACCGAAAGGCATCCGCAAAAATCTGTAAGCCCCAAATGGAGTGACAAATGTTGTAAGAGAACGAGACTCCCTACTCAACTCAACTTGATGATAGGCGGACTTGAGGTCAATCGTGGAGAACACTTTCATACCCCCCAATCGTGCCAATAACTCCTGTATTTTGGGCAGCGGGAAACAATCAACTAGAATATTTTTGTTCAAAGACCTCAAGTCCACACATAATCGCAAATCCCCCGTTTTCTTAACTGCAACCACAATCGGAGAAACCCATTGAGACGAATTAGTCGATTCAATGATTCCATCAGCACATAGCTCACGTAGGTGCTCCTTTAACTTCCCTCTGATGCTCAAGGGCACGTTACGCACCTTGTGTACCACAGGTATCGCATCAGGTTTGAGAATTATTTTATGCTCATAACCTTTTACAGAGCCTAGTTTATCCCTGAAAATCACAGTATGCTTGTCTAGGACATCTTTAAGAGTATCAAGTTTTATGTCCACTTTCTCAATCAGGGTGATAGGTCGTTCAGTACCCGGTCTCAGAACCATCCCAAATTGTCCTTGATCTTTCCACCCCAGAATATTGTACCCTCTCTTGGCTACATATATTTTTGTACTAATAGTCTTCTGCTGATAACAAATCCTTTCTAAGAAATACCCCATCATATCAATTTCTTGACCATCAAAAGCTACTGTTTTTATGTCAGGAGCTGACAAGGGAAGGTTACTCCAATGTGAATGATAATTTGTATCAGATACAATTGATATAGGTGAGCCTGAATCCACAGTGACTCTTAGCTTGACTTCTCCAATTTTAACCTCACATACTGGATCCTTAGAAAATTTGCAATCAGAATTAATATCATCGACAATCAAAACACATCTTTTTGAAAAGTCCACCTCCCCTCCATCTGTCAGCTTGTCAATGGCTTGCTGATGCTCAACTACCATTACTTTTTGCGATTGCTTGCATACACGAGCAAAATGACCAGACTTCCTGCATTTTATGCACACTTTCCCCAGTGCAGGACAATTTGAGGAATTGGCAACATGTGACTTAGAACCACATCTGAAGCATAGTGAACATTTAACATTATTTTTTTTTAAATCTGGAGTGCCCGACATAACTGTCTTAGACTTCTGTAAAACTATGTTCACATTTTCTGCCTGACTTACTTTCATTTTGCTTAACTCTCTGGAAGCTGTTACTGAACGCTCGATGCCTCTAGCAATTTCTAGTGTTTCACACAAAGATGGATTTCTACAACATAAATTTTTTTCTTGGATTCTAGAATCATAACAATTCACCACTAACTGATCTCTTAGGTACTGATCGAGGGGTCCTAAAAATTCACAAGTGGCTGCTAATACCCTAAGCTCAGCTACAAAATTATCAATCGATTCGTGTTGGAATTGTTTTCGAGTAAAAAATTTGTGTCTTTCAACTATTATACTAAGGTCATCCTTAAAATGATTTTCTAACCTCTTTACAGCTTCAGTAAAAACATCCCAACCATCACTGGATGAAGGTTGCACTTGGGGTTGATGATCAAAAATTCTCTGACCTTCTGTACCAAGGCAATTATACAAAATCGCCCTCTTTCGAACCGCAGAAAAATTTACCCCATCTATCGCCACTAAGTAACTTTCAAAAGACTTGAACCAGTGTTGCCATTTTATCATGGGAATACCGGGTTCAGGCAAAAATGCCAGTGGCAAATTTGCTGTTTGCATACCGAGGAATAGACACTGTATGAACGTGTATATGACTTATAAGACACCACTAAAGATAAAAATTGAATAAGTGTGCGAATCAATGTACAACTCTGCAACCGCCTTCAATGTAGAGTAGTCGTGATACGTGCGTGAAATATTGCAAACAGATTCACAGGTCTGCAGATCCAGAAAAGCAGATGAATGTGCGAATCACTGTGCGCATAACATTTTAAGTCCCCATGTCCATACAATTTGTACTTTCACTGTAAATTCACAGTCAGAATAGAAGTGTGCGAATCACTGAAAAGATCCGCAATTGCGTAGAAATATCTTCCATTCAATAGCAACAGTGAAATAAATACCAGAATATGTACAAATCCGCAAGGTGCAATTAAAATGAAGAGTGCGCCAATTACTGTGCACCTGTCCGCGTGATAGTGGATTCTTATTTTCTCGCAGTCAGAATAGAAGTGTGCGAATCACTGAAAAGATCCGCAATTGCGTAGAAATATCCTCCATCCAATAGCAACAGTGAAATAAATACCAGAATATGTACGAATCCACAAGGTGCACTTAAAATGAAGAGTGCGCGAATTACTGTGCACCTGTCCGCATGATAGTGGATTCTTATTTTCTGGTGCAGAAAGTCCAGCACAGGTTTTCTTTGTTTATGTGAATAAACACAGTAGAGGCACACAGAATTCCTCTGACGATTTGCGGATTTATATATCACTATTTGTAAACCAAAACATACACTACAGTAACCAGAATTTGCTCCACGTTGTTTAAAAATATGTAGATTTCAATCTCTGTAAAGAAAATATTCTTGATGTCTTAACCCAATGTCGCATTAACTACAGCAACAAAGAAGAGTTAAACCGGTTCCTCTGAGTAAAATGTTTGTTGATCAGGCGTAACTAGGCAACAGGAACTGAAACCAGAGGACTTCGCCGGGCGCAAGCAGGCAAAGGCCCTTAACAAAATACCTGAACGTAATCTGCTTTAAAATAGATTTAAAAACACCAGCATACTCTGTCAGCTGAAAGATTTCCGCTTAATATAACCATGAAGTAAACAAGTGTGAGGACAAGAAATAAATATCATAACAGTTACGTGGGTCCGAATGGTGTTGATAGAAGCTCGTCGCCAATTTATGTTGTATCCAAAAGAAGAGAAAAACAGAGAAGGAATATTCCTGAACACGAAGTTTATTTCCACATCAACACCAACGTCCTCACAGCTCCAAGTACAGCAACTGACTCTGGAGACGATGAAGTCATCAGAACTCCACGCACCCAGCATTCCATAAAGGTACACTGCCCACCCCCAACGACAAATTACAATTGCACATTTTAAAACACAACAGTTACTTACCTGTAACTGTAGTTCTCCAGTATAGGAATCTTTCATAGATTCACATGCATCCCTCTCTCCCCCCTGGGAAGCTCACCTTTTCCTGTCTTCTTCAGATACTATAGCACTCGTGCTTGAGAAAATCTGAGGGAAAGGAGCTCCTCTCAGGTGGGTTCTAGAGGGAGGGGAAGCCTGATTGGCTGGGCCTTGCTTTGGTCCTTTTGCTCATAGTAATAAGGCTAGGCTACTAAAGTGAAAGCCTTTAGGCCTTTTTTCATTGCTGTAGCTTATGTGTATAGCTGTTTTGATTTACCGGAGGCTCCCATATCGACTACGGGGAAGGATTCAAGCATGTGAATCTATGAAAGATTCCAGTACTGGAGAACTACTGTTACAGGTAAGTAACTTATTTTCTTTTGTTTATTTGTGAATGAGGGGAGCGGCCCCTTGGGCAAGGGCCGCTCTCCAGGGAGGCAAAATATTTGTAGGCCTTTTCTGCCCCCCCGGGGGCAGATCTGCCTATCATAATTAGGCTGATCTGCCCCCAGGGTGGCAGAAATCATTAAACACCAGGGATATTTTTTTTTGTTTCTTTTATTTTTTTTAAATGTGGGGAGCGACCTCTTAGGCAAGAGTTGCTCCCCTGGGGGCAAAATTAATTTTAGGCCATTTCCGCCCCTCTTGGGGGCAGATTGGCCTATTTTTATTTGGCCAATCTGCCCCCAAGGGGGGCAGAAACCACTAGACACCAGGGATTTAAAAAATATATATTTATACATAAGGGGAGCGGCCCTTTAGGCAAGAGCAGCTCCCCAGGGGGGCAATTGTTTTTAATCCATTTCTGCCCCCCGGGGGCAGATCGGCTTATTATAATCAGGCTGATCTGCCCACAGGGGGTAGAAACTCCTAGACACTGGAGGATCTTTTTTTTTATTTTTTACTTTTTTATATGTGGTGAGTGACCCATTAGGCAAGGGTCACTCCCCTGGGGGCAAAATTAACTCTAGGCCATTTCTGCCACCCTTGGGGGCAGATCGGCCTAAACCAGTAGACACCAGGGATTTTTTTTTTTATCATTTTCACGTGCAGACGTGAGGGGAGCGACCCCTTAATCAAGGGTCGCTCACAGGGGAGGGTATTTGTTTTAGATCATTCCTGGACACCAGAGATTTATTTTTTTTGCTTATTTAATTTTTTTATATGTGGGGAGAGACCCCTTAGGCAAGGGTCGCTCCCCTGGGGGGCAAATGGTCCTTAGGCCACTTCTGCCACCCTTGGGAGTAGATCGGCCTATTTTTATTACGCCAATCTGCCCCCAAGGGGGGCAGAAACCAATAGACACCAGGGATTATTATTTTTTTGCACCAATTTCACGCAGACCCCTTAGGCAAGGGTCGCTCCCCTGCAGGGGGCAACATTATTTTAGGTCATTTCTGCTCTCCTTGGGGGCAGATAGGCCTATTTTTATTAGCCCGATCTGCCACCGGTAGCGGGGCAGAAACCACATAACCACTGGGGATTGGTGTGTGTGTGTGTATTTTGTTTGGGGGACAGTCCCTTGGCGATGGTCGCTCCCCATGGGGGCACACTACTGTTGGCCATATCTGCCCCCCTTGCAGATCGGCCTTTTTTTGGAAGGACCATCTGCCCCCATGGGGGCAGGAAGCCCACCAGAGACAAGGGAAGATTTGTTTTCAAAATAAGAGGGTGGGGGTATGGTCATAACCCCACCCCAAATAAATGGGGCTAAAGTTGGTCTGCTACCAGGGGGCAGATGGGGCAATTACCCCTTATCCACATCAGAGGGGGAAAGTCTACTAGGTGCCAGGGAATTTTAAAAAACATAAAATAGTAGGCTGGTGGCTACCAACCAGTATGGGCATGGTTATGCCCCCACCCCAACTGAAGGGGGCAACAGTCTTTCAGCTCACCCCGCACACTAAAACATGTTATCCCACGGCAAGCAAGAGGACATTTGATTATTCTGGGTTTTGGTTTTACATTTAGGCCATGATAGCTTGGTTAACTCTTAAAATCATCTCACTTGGAATGGTGAGGGCTGCACTTTTTGGACTTTGGGACGCTGCCATGTAGAAAAATCCACAAGACCTAGACACATCTGAAAACTAATCATCTGGGTGAGTCCAGGGTGGTGTGCTTCACATGCACCTGCACCATTTTCTTACCCACAATGCCCTGCAAACCTCCAACTTTGCTGTAAATCACAAATTTTTTCCACATATTTGTGATGGACCCTTCCAGAATCTGCAGGAATCCACAAAATTCCTACCACCCAGCATTGTCTCATGTATACCGATAAAAACGTCTGCTCCACTTGTCAGCCTAGAATATTATTTTTTTTCAAATTGCCCTTTTGGACCCTCTTTGGTTCCCCCTCAATTTTGACATGTTTTTGGCTCTTCCCTGTCACAGGCACTTGGCCCACACACACAGGTGAGGTATCATTTTTACCAGGAGACTGAGGGGAACTGAGTTGGGTGGTAGGAAATTTGTCCCAATGTGGTGATCCCACTCAAAAATGTGGGAAAAATGTGATTTTTTTAGCTACATTTGAGGTTTGCTGAGGATTCTGGGTAAGAAAACACAGGGGGATCCACGCAAGTCACACCTCCCTGGACTCCCTCGGGTGTCTAGTTTTCAGAAATGTCTGGGTTTTCCCCATATGGCTGCTGAGCCCAGGACCAAAAACACAGGTGTCCCCCCCAAAAATGGTAGTTTTGTATTTGATCATTTTGATGTGTCCAGATAGTGTTTTGAGGCGTTTCCTTTACTAGGCACTAGGCCTCCCCACACAAGTGAGGTACCATTTTTATCGAGAGACTTTAGGGAACGCTGGATGGAAGGAAATTTGTGGCTCCTCTCAGATTCCAGAACTTTCAGTCACCAAAATGTGAGGAAAAAGGTTTTTTCTGGCCGAATTTTGAGGTTTGCAAAGGATTCTGGGTAACAGAACCTGGTGAGAGCCCCACAAGTCACCCTATCTTGGATTCCCCTAGGTGTCTAGTTTGCAAAACTGCACATGTTTGGTAGGTTTCCCTAGGTGCTGTCTGAGCTAGAGATCAAAATCCACAGCTAGGCACTTTCCAAAAAACAGGTCAGTTTACAATGTAAAAATGTGATGTGTCCATGTGGCGTTTCCTGTCGGGCGCATTAGGCTTACCCACGCCAGTGAGGTACTATTTTTATCAGGAGACTTTGGAGAACACAGAATAGCAGAACAAGTGTGATTGCCCTTTGACTTTCTCTACATTATTTCCTTCCAAATGTAAGCCAGTGTTTAAAGAAGACGTTTACTTGAGAAATGCCCTGTAATTTACATGCTAGTATGGGCACCCCGGAATTCAGAGATGTACAAATAACCACTGCTTCTCAACACCTTATCTTGGGCCCATTTTGGAAGTACAAAGGTTTTCTTGATACCTATTTTTCACTCTTTATATTTCAGCAAATGAATTGCTGTATACCCCGTATAGAATGAAAACCATTTGCAAGGTGCAGCTCATTTATTGGATCTGGGTACTTAGTGCTCTTGATAAACCTACAAGCCCTATTCCCCGCAGCCAGAAGAGTCCAGGAGATGAAACAGTATGTTGCTTTCACAAATCTAGCATTGCAGGAAAAAGTTACAGAGTTCAGGTCAATTTCTATATTTTTTAATTTCAGCTGTTATTTTCTGTAGGAAAACCTTGTAGGATCTACAAAAATGACCCCTTGCTGAATTCAGAATTTTAGCCCTCATTACGACTGTGGCAGTGGGTGATAAAGTGGTGGTAATACCGCCAACAGTCTGGCGGTAAGTGCCGCCAAATTATGACCATGGCGGTGATATCTCCGATAGACAGCCAATGTACCACACCGACCGCCAGGGCGGAAACAACAGGCACCACGGCAGTAGCCGCCTACAGCCAGGCGGAATTCAAAGTACTACCCACCATATTATGCGAAGACATTCTGCCACCTTTTCTGGGGTGGTACCAATGCCATCAAAAGCCTGGCAGAAACACTGCACAGAAGTGAAAGTACACAGGGAAGAACCACGCCGCCATGGAACCAGAACTGCAAGTCTTCCCGATGATATTCTACGTCCTGGTCCACCAAAGCCGGCGCAGACGTCAACGGTGAGTACAGCCGCCTAGCACACAAGGGAGGGGGGGGGAAACGAGAGTGACACACAGACGACCATACACACCCCACACACACACCATACACACAACCAGCTGCCCAAGAAAACAAATAAATCCCCATAAATCGGCTGAATAATGCAAGGACAACATGAATTGACTAAAGTGACTGTAATAAGATCAACACAGTATAAATAATAATTTTGCCAATGCAACAGATATGTACAAATGTACAGAAAGGGACACTGCCCAGTCCTCAGTTCGCGTGGGCCACATGGCCACAAGGCAAAGTCCAAGGCCCCACTTGTTACCTGCATCAATACAAAGAGAACACTGCAGGGGCATCAGGTGGCAAATAGGCAGGCACCTCTGGGGAGTGGGGGCCCTCAGCCGGATGCGGAAACAAGACCACTGGTTCCGGAGTGGGCAACATGACCTGTGCTTGGTCCTGGGGAGTAGAAGGCCACTGTCTCTGGAGTGGGTGTCTTCCCCACTGTTTTTTTTTTTTTTTCTTTTTTTTTTTTTTAGTATTTATTTATAATTTTATAAAAACAGCATACAACAAAAACAGGAAATACCCACTTCTGCCTTAACGATTATAACTCAGAGACATTTAGCAATGGTGTACCCTCAGCGCTACAAAAATTTCCCCATGTCTCAAATCTCAAAAGTTCTCAACATTCAAGCTGTTAGTCCAAAGAGCAGTGTTCAGTATATGTGTGCAGCAGTCCCCTGCCAAGCAAATTTGGCAGGTCGTCAAGCCCAAGGGCTGGACTCTAAACATATAAGGGAGAGAGAGAGAAACAGAAATCCCAACACAAAGAAGGAAATATAGGAGGAAAGAGCCGGGAGGAGCTACCCATTCTCTCAACAACCATTCCACCAGATTTCAACCAATATAAGCGGGAACCGCACTCAACACCTCAAGATGCCCATCTGTGTCAGGCTTTTCAAACAGACATAGATTCGAAGTATAATCGCAGAGACGCCCAGATATCTCGTGGCCTAGAGCCGGCCGGCATCAGCTCCCAGTAATTCGTTAATTGCTCCTGGCAGTATGCAGCATCTCGCAGCCAATCCGAGGCCCGAGGAGACCGAACCCGGCCCCAGCAAATTGCCACCCTGCGCTTAGCCAGCAGCAACATCATGCCAGCCAGGCGTCGCATCGCAGTCTGCACTCCACTCATCTTACCCAGCAGCGCCATCACGGGAGACGGATAAATCTCCTGACCAATCATCTCAGAAATTGCACAGAAAACCGTCTTCCAGTAAGCATACACCTCCGGGCAGGCCCACTCCAAATGCAGAAAATCAGCAGCAGGGGCCCGGCATCTCACACATACGTCATCCGCCCGTAGTCCCATAGCACATAGACCTCGAGGGGTGTAATACAGACGGTGCAGGAACTTAAAATGTATAAGTCGTAACCTGTAGTTGGGTGACAGCTCTTTCATATGCGCAGAGCACACTCTCCAGGCATCCTCTGTAATGTTCTCCCCTACATCCCTCACCCACTTCACCCTTGCTGACAACCCCGTCTTCTCCCCTTGCTCCTGTACACAGCCATACAGCTTTGTGATAAGCCTCTTAGGAGACCGCGCACTCCACAGTGCCTCCAGTGCGCTGCAGGACGCCGGGGCCGCAGGCGAGCTGAGAAAGCGAGCGGGCAGCATGGCACATATCCGCAGAACATAGAAGCAATTAACCTCTTCTGTGCCTTGGACGAGATGATCTCGTCCAAGGCTACAGTTCCCCTGTGCCTTGGACGAGATCATCTCGTCCATGGCACAGGGGAACTTGGGGGCGCGCTAGCGCGCCCCCCGTGCACCCCCCTTCCCCCCCCAAGTCGGGGATGGAAGGGGAAGACCTTCCCCTTCCACCCCCAACCCCCCCCACCCCCCCCTGTGACGTCAGCGCGCGCGCGCGCGCTGATGTGTCACAGGGGCCTCCCTCGTCGCGCTGGAAGCTCTGCTTCCAGCGCGATTGAAAAAGAAATGCAAATGCATTTCTTTTTCAATCACTTGGGAGGCCCGGAGGGGCTTCAAAGGGAAGGAAAAGTATTTCCTTCCCTTTGAAGTCCCTCCGAGGGTTTCAAAAGCCGGATTGCTTGCAATCCGGTTTTTGAAACCCCACTAGACACCAGGGATTTTTTTTTTTTTCGTAGAAATTGACAAAAGGGAGCGACCCCTTGGGCAAGGGTCGCTCCCAGGGGGGGCATTTTTTTGAAAAGGCCTTTTCTGCCCCCCCTGGGGGCAGATCGGCCTTATTAGGCCGATCTGCCCCCAGGGGGGGCAGAAACCTCTAGGCACCAGGGACCATTTTTTTTTTTTTTTCATTTTTTTTTTATTGAGGTGGGGAGCGACCCCTTAGGCAAGGGTCGTTCCCCTTGGGGGAAAATTATATTTTGGCCATTTCTGCCCCCCTTGGGGGCAGATTGGCCTATTTTGATGAGGCCAATCTGCCCCCAAGGGGGGTAGAAACCACTAGACACCAGGGATTTTTTTTATTTTTTATTGTTATTGACAAAAGGGAGCGACCCCTTGGGCAAGGGTCGCTCCCAGGGGGGCATATTTTCGGGAAGGCCTTTTCTGCCCCCCCTGGGGGCAGATCGGCCTACTATTAGGCCGATCTGCCCCCAGGGGGGGCAGAAACCTCTAGGCACCAGGGACCATTTTTATTTTTTTTGTTTCATTTTTATTTTTTTTGGTGGGGAGCGACCCCTTAGGCAAGGGTCGCTCCCCTTGGGGGAAAATTATATTTTGCCCATTTCTGCCCCCCTTGGGGGCAGATTGGCCTATTTTGATGAGGCCAATCTGCCCCCAAGGGGGGTAGAAACCACTAGACACCAGGGAGTTTTTTCTTTGCGTGAATTTCACGCAAAGGGAGCGACCACTTAGGCAAGGGTCGCTCCCTGGGGGGAGGGGAATTTATTTTAGGCCATTTCTGCCCCCCCTGGGGGCAGATCGGCCTATTATTAGGCCGATCTGCCCCCAGGGGGGGAAGAAACCTCTAGGCGCCAGGGCAAATTTTTTTTTTGTGTTTTTATTTTTTGTTCTTTTTTTTTTTTTTAGAGATGGGGAGCGACCCATCAGGCAAGGGTCGCTCCCCTGGGGGGCAAATTGTATTTAGACCATTTCTGCCCCCCTGGGGGCAGATTGGCCGATTTTAGGTCAATCTGCCCCCAAGGGGGCAGAAACCACTAGGCACCGGGGATTTGTTTTTTGGCGCCAATGTCACGCAGGGGGAGCGACCCCGTAGGCAAGGGTCGCTCCCGGGGGGGGGGGGGGTTGGGGGTTGGGGGGGCAAATTTATTTTAGGCCATTTATGCCCCCCCGGGGGACAGATCGGCCTATTATTAGGCCGAACTGCCCCCGGGGGGGGGCAGAACACTCTAGGCGCCAGGGCAATTTTTTTTGTGTGTGTTTTTTTTTTGTTGTTTCTTTTTTTAGAGATGGGGAGCGACCCATCAGGCAAGGGTCGCTCCCCTGGGGGGGGCAAATTGTATTTAGACCATTTCTGCCCCCCTGGGGGCAGATTGGCCAATTTTAGGTCAATCTGCCCCCAAGGGGGCAGAAACCACTAGGCACCGGGGATTTGTTTTTTGGCGCCAATGTCACGCAGGGGGAGCGACCCCGTAGGCAAGGGTCGCTCCCGGGGGGGGGGGGTGGGGGTTAGGGGTGCAAATTTATTTTAGGCCATTTCTGCCCCCCCGGGGGACAGATCGGCCTATTATTAGGCCGAACTGCCCCCGGGGGGGGGGCAGAACACTCTAGGCGCCAGGGCAATTTTTTTTTTTTTTTTTTTTTTTTTTTGTTGTTTCTTTTTTTAGAGATGGGGAGCGACCCATCAGGCAAGGGTCACTCCCCCGGGGGGGCAAATTGTATTTAGACCATTTCTGCCCCCCTGGGGGCAGATTGGCCAATTTTAGGTCAATCTGCCCCCAAGGGGGCAGAAATCACTAGGCACCGGGGATTTGTTTTTTGGCGCCAATGTCACGCAGGGGGAGCGACCCCGTAGGCAAGGGTCGCTCCGGGGGGGGGGGGGGTGGGGGTTGGGGGGGCAAATTTATTTTAGGCCATTTCTGCCCCCCCGGGGGACAGATCGGCCTATTATTAGGCCGAACTGCCCCCGGGGGGGGGGGCAGAACACTCTAGGCGCCAGGGCAATTTTTTTTTTGTGTTTTTTTTTGTTGTTGTTGTTTCTTTTTTTAGAGATGGGGAGCGACCCATCAGGCAAGGGTCGCTCCCCTGGGAGGGCAAATTGTATTTAGACCATTTCTGCCCCCCTGGGGGCAGATTGGCCAATTTTAGGTCAATCTGCCCCCAAGGGGGCAGAAATCACTAGGCACCGGGGATTTGTTTTTTGGCGCCAATGTCACGCAGGGGGAGCGACCCCGTAGGCAAGGGTCGCTCCCGGGGGGGGGGGGGGGGGGTTGGGGGGGCAAATTTATTTTAGGCCATTTCTGCCCCCCCGGGGGACAGATCGGCCTATTATTAGGCCGAACTGCCCCCGGGGGGTGGGCAGAACACTCTAGGCGCCAGGGCAATTTTTTTTGTGTGTGTTTTTTTTTTGTTGTTTCTTTTTTTAGAGATGGGGAGCGACCCATCAGGCAAGGGTCGCTCCCCTGGGGGGGCAAATTGTATTTAGACCATTTCTGCCCCCCTGGGGGCAGATTGGCCAATTTTAGGTCAATCTGCCCCCAAGGGGGCAGAAATCACTAGGCACCGGGGATTTGTTTTTTGGCGCCAATGTCACGCAGGGGGAGCGACCCCGTAGGCAAGGGTCGCTCCCGGGGGGGGGGGTGGGGGTTGGGGGGGCAAATTTATTTTAGGCCATTTCTGCCCCCCCGGGGGACAGATCGGCCTATTATTAGGCCGAACTGCCCCCGGGGGGTGGGCAGAACACTCTAGGCGCCAGGGGAATTTTTCTTTTTTTTCTTTGTTTTTTTTTTTTAGAGATGGGGAGCGACCCATCAGGCAAAAGTCGCTCCCCTGGGGGACAAATTGTATTTAGGCCATTTCTGCCCCCCTTGGGGGCAGATTAGCTGAGTTTAGGTCAACCTGCCCCCAAGGGGGCAGAAACCACTAGGCACCGGGGATTTGTTTTTTGGTGCCAATGTCACGCAGGGGAAGCGACCCCGTAGGCAAGGGTCGCTCCCGGCGGGGGAGGGTGGGGGTTGGGGGGCAAATTTATTTTAGGGCATTTCTGCCCCCCCCACCCCCTGGGGCCGGCTGAGCTACAGGCCAAACACCACAGGTAGGCACCTTGCAAAAAACACCTCTGTTTTCTGCGAAAAAATATGTTGTTTCCACGTTGTGTTTTGGGCTATTTCCTTTTGTGGGCGCTAGGCCTACCCACAGAAGTGATGTACCATTTTTATCGAGAGACTTAGGGGAACGCTGGGTGGAAGGAAATTTGTGGCTCCTCTCAGATTCTAGAACTTTCTGCCACAGAAATGTGAGTAACATGTGTATTTTTAGCCAAATTTTGAGGTTTGCAAAGGATTCTGGGTAACAGAACCTGGTCCGAGCCCCGCAAGTCACCCCTCCTTGGATTCCCCTAGGTCTCTAGTTTTCAGAAATGCACAGGTTTGGTAGGTTTCCCTAGGTGCCGGCTGAGCTAGAGGCCAAAATCTACAGGTAGGCACTTTGCAAAAAACACCTCTGTTTTCTGTGATATGTCCACGTTGTGTTTTGGGGCATATCCTGTCGCGGGCGCTAGGCCTACCCACACAAGTGAGGTATCATTTTTATCGGGAGACGTGGGGGAACGCTGGGTGGAAGGAAATTTGTGGCTCCTCTCAGATTCCAGAACTTTCTGCCACAGAAATGTGAGGAACATGTGTTTTTTTAGCCAAATTTTGAGATTTGCAAAGGATTCTGGGTAACAGAACCTGGTCTGAGCCCCGCAAGTCACCCCTCCTTGGATTCCCCTAGGTCTCTAGTTTTCAGAAATGCACAGGTTTGGTAGGTTTCCCTAGGTGGCGGCTGAGCTAGAGGCCAAAATCTACAGGTAGTCACTTTGCTAAAAACAGCTCTGTTTTCTGTGATATGTCCACGTTGTGTTTTGGGGCATATCCTGTTGCGGGCGCTAGGCCTACCCACACAAGTGAGGTATCATTTTTATCGGGAGACGTGGGGGAACGCTGGGTGGAAGGAAATTTGTGGCTCCTCTCAGATTCCAGAACTTTCTGCCACAGAAATGTGAGGAACATGTGTTTTTTTAGCCAAATTTTGAGGTTTGCAAAGGATTCTGGGTAACAGAACCTGGTCCGAGCCCCGCAAGTCACCCCTCCTTGGATTCCCCTAGGTCTCTAGTTTTCAGAAATGCACAGGTTTGGTAGGTTTCCCTAGGTGGCGGCTGAGCTAGAGGCCAAAATCTACAGGTAGTCACTTTGCTAAAAACAGCTCTGTTTTCTGTGATATGTCCAAGTTGTGTTTTGGGGCATATCCTGTCGCGGGCGCTAGGCCTACCCACACAAGTGAGGTATCATTTTTATCGGGAGACGTGGGGGAACGCTGGGTGGAAGGAAATTTGTGGCTCCTCTCAGATTCCAGAACTTTCTGCCACAGAAATGTGAGGGACATGTGTTTTTTTAGCCAAATTTTGAGGTTTGCAAAGGATTCTGGGTAACAGAACCTGGTCCGAGCCCCGCAAGTCACCCCTCCTTGGATTCCCCTAGGTCTCTAGTTTTCAGAAATGCACAGGTTTGGTAGGTTTCCCTAGGTGCCGGCTGAGCTAGAGGCCAAAATCTACAGGTAGGCACTTCGCAAAAAACACCTCTGTTTTTTTCCAAAATTTAGGATGTGTCCACGTTGCGCTTTGGGGTGTTTCCTGTCGCCGGCGCTAGGCCTACCCACGCAAGTGAGGTATCATTTTTATCGGGAGACGTGGGGGAACGCTGGGTGGAAGGAAATTTGTGGCTCCTCTCAGATTCCAGAACTTTCTGCCACAGAAATGTGAGGAACATGTGTTTTTTTAGCCAAATTTTGAGGTTTGCAAAGGATTCTGGGTAACAGAACCTGGTCCAAGCCACACAAGTCACTCCTCCTTGGATTCCCCTAGGTCTCTAGTTTTCAGAAATGTACAGGTTTGGTAGGTTTCCCTAGGTGGCGGCTGAGCTAGAGGCCAAAATCTACAGGTAGTCACTTTGCTAAAAACAGCTCTGTTTTCTGTGATGTGTCCACGTTGTGTTTTGGGGCATATCCTGTCGCGGGTGCTAGGCCTACCCACACAAGTGAGGTATCATTTTTATCGGGAGACGTGGGGGAACGCTGGGTGGAAGGAAATTTGTGGCTCCTCTCAGATTCCAGAACTTTCTGCCACAGAAGTGTGAGGAACATGTGTTTTTTTAGCCAAATTTTGAGGTTTGCAAAGGATTCTGGGTAACAGAACCTGGTCCGAGCCACACAAGTCACCCCTCCTTGGATTCCCCTAGGTCTCTAGTTTTCAGAAATGCACAGGTTTGGTAGGTTTCCCTAGGTGGCGGCTGAGCTAGAGGCCAAAATCTACAGGTAGTCACTTTGCTAAAAACAGCTCTGTTTTCTGTGATGTGTCCACGTTGTGTTTTGGGGCATATCCTGTCGCGGGTGCTAGGCCTACCCACACAAGTGAGGTACCATTTTTATCGGGAGACTTGGGGGAACATAGATTAGCAAAACAAGTACTATTGCCCCTTGTCTTTCTCTACATTTTTTCCTTCCAAATATAGGAGTGTGTGTAAAAAAGACATCTATTTGAGAAATTCCCTGTAATTCACGTGCTACTATGGTCACCCCGGAATTCAGAGATGTGCAAATAACCACTGCTCCTCAACACCTTATCTTGTGCCCTTTTTGGAAATGCAAAGGTTTTCTTGATAGCAATTTTTTACTCCTTATATTTCAGCAAATGAATTGCTGTATACCCGGTATAGAATGAAAACGCACTGCAGGGTGCAGCTCATTTATTGGCTCTGGGTTCCTCGGGTTCTTGATGAACCTACAAACCCTATATATCCCCGCAACCAGGGGAGTCCAGCAGACGTAACGGTATATTGCTTTCGATAATCTAACATTGCAGGGAAAAGTTACAGAGTAAAACGTAGAGAAAAATTGATGTTTTTTTCACCTCAATTTCAATATTTTTCTTTTTCAGCTGTTATTTTCTGTAGGAAACCCTTGTAGGATCTACACAAATGACCCCTTGCTGAATTCAGAATTTTGTCTACTTTTCAGAAATGTTTAGGTTTCTGGGATCCAGCATTGGTTTCACACCCATTCCTGTCACTGACTGGAAGGAGGCTGAAAGCACAAAAAAGTGCACAAATGGGGTATGCCCCAGTAAAATGCCAAAATTGTGTTGAAAAATTGGGTTTTCGGATTCAAGTCTGCCTGTTCCTGAAAGCTGGGAAGCTGCTGAGTTTAGCACCGCAGACCCTTTGTTGATGCCATTTTCAGGGGAAAAACCACAAGCCTTCTTCTGCAGCCCCTTTTTCCAATTTTTTTGAAAAAAACGAAATTTTCACTGTATTTTTTGTCCAATTTCTTGGCCTCGTTCAGGGGAACCCACAAAGTCTGGGTACCTTTAGAATCCCTAGGATGTTGGAAAAAAAGGACGCAAATTTGGCTTGGTTAGCTTATGTGGACAAAAAGTTATGAGGGCCTAAGCGCGAACTGCCCCAAATAGGCAAAAAAGGGCCTGGCACAGGAGGGGGAAAAGGCCTGGCAGCGAAGGGGTTAAGCGCAGTGGCAGGTCTATCGCCCAAGACCTCCCCGGGGGACATCAGTCTATCTTCAGCAAACCAGTCATCCAGAGTTGTCAAATCAAAAGCCTGAAGGAAGCTCCGGAGCTGCGAGTCTCGAAACATCATCTCATCACCCGCAGCCACCACATGCATAGAGGGCGCAAACGACACATTCGTTCCAGAACGCTTCAATATGTTCGACCAGGCCCAGACTGTGGAAGCCACCATCTCTATGCCCTGAGGCCGAGCTCTGTCCAGACAGCCCAACACCCGTTCAAGACTGTCAGGCCACACCGCATCGCTTTCAGGAGCCAGGTGCGGCAGACATCGGATCGGCCTGATCCAATAGTACGCAAATAGAGCCTGCGCACAGTAATAGTATAGCTCCAAATCAGGGGCTGCGAGTCCTCCCATCTCAAATGGCAGCACTAATGTTTTCCAAGCTATGCGGGGTTGACCCCCCCCGCCCACACCAATCTGATCATCTCGGAACGAAGTCGCTGTAAGAAACTAACCGTAAGCACCAGAGGGAGGTTAATAAACAAATACAAAAATGTGGGTAATACAATCATCTTTGCCACCGCAATCCACCCAGTCAAAGACAATGGCAATGAGCGCCATGCTGTAATTCTGTCCTCCAGCCAAGCCATTTCTTTACCATAATTGGCCAACCAGAGCGTCTCAATATCACAGCTCAGCCAAAGACCTAAGTATCTTACAGGCCCATCTGCCCTCACAATGGGATATCGGGATCGACATTCGGCCGTTCCAGACGACAGAGGTAACACAACCGACTTAGTCCAATTTATTGCCACTCCAGAAATACCTCCAAACCTGACAATCTCGTCTAACATCACGTCTAGGTTGCGTGCAGGGTCGCGCACATACAGTGCCACATCGTCGGCATACATGGAAATCAGAATCGCTCTCTGGCGGAACGGCAGCCCCCGCTCGCTGTGATGCTGTCTCAAAAAAGCCACCAGAGGCTCCATTGCAATTGCAAAAAGCAATGGCGACAGGGGGCATCCCTGCCTGGTTCCGCGCACCACCGAGAAGGGCTCCGACACACATCCGTTCACCCGTAAGCGGGCCACCCGTTGCGAATATAATAAGCGAATCCAATTCACAAAACGTCTGCTCATTCCCACCCTTTCCAGAAGCACAAACAGGTATTGCCACAACAATGAGTCAAACGCCTTAGTGGCATCAAGAAACACCGCCGCAGCCGCCTCGTCAGCGGAAACTGAACCAGCAACTGCAAAAAATGTGCACAGGTTGCACGCCTTGGACCGCCCCGGAATGAACCCCGATTGATCCGGCAACACCAGTCTCGTCATGAGAGGCTGCAGCCGGGCCGCTATTATCTTAGCCAGTATCTTGTTATCAGTATTAATCATCAATAGAGGTCGATACGAATCACGGCTAGCCGCAGCCTCACCCGGTTTGAGAATCGTGACAATAAGCGCCTCACGCAGAGAGGCCGGGAGTACACCCTCCAGCAGAGCCTCATCATACATCGCCAGCAGATAGGGCGCCAGTATGTCAGCATATTCGTTGTAAAACGCCGGTGTCAGCCCATCCAACCCAGGGGCCTTGTCTCCCAGAAGGCTCCTAATTGCAGCCCTTACCTCTTCTATAGAGAAGGGAACATCCAAATATTCCCTATGCGCCCTGTCAAACCAGAGGAGACTAATGTCCGAGAAATATTTCTGAATTACCTCCTCAGGAATTACAGAAGGGGCAGAATAGAGGTCCCGAAAAAATGCAGTGAAGAACCTCAAAACCTCAGACGTACCCACCACTCGCTCCCCACTCGGGTCATCCATCTCGGTCATGTAGCTGCTAGCCCATGGCCTGCGGAATAAACTCGCCAAAGTGCGCCCAGCTCTGTCGCCCTCTCCATAGCGCCTGGCCCGTGCAAATTTCCCCCAAAAATGTAATTCTCTCAGAGAGGCCTCCTCGTACGCGGAGACCGCAGTCCGCAAGGCTGCCAATGTATCTCCCGACCAGTCCGACACCAGCCTGGTCTCCAGATCAGCAATCTGGCCCTCTAGTTCTGTCAGTTCACGTCGCAGTGCGTGTAATACTCCATGCTGCTTTGAAATACACATCCTGCGTACAACCACCTTAAAGGCTTCCCACAGCGTGCCAGCAGACCCCACCGAGCCCGTGTTCTGTTCAAAATAAAGATTAATGTCTCGGTGTAGCTCCTCACGAAATATCTCATCACTGTTGGCAGCCTCCAAACATGAGTCTGAGCTGGCCCACCAGGTATCTCCAGCTCCACCCGCACCGGGGAGTGGTCCGAAAGAGTATGAGCCAAATGGTCAACGCAACGGGTCCATAAAGCCACATCGCGCAAGCCTATCCAGCGATCGAGGCGCGACCAACTATTATGCACATAATTTACACAGGTGCCCTCCCGGACCGCAGGATGTCTCATTCACCACAGGTCAATTAACGACGCATCCTCCATTACTGCG